>NW_026067930.1:12572159-12709386 GCF_014885135.2 Alexandromys fortis | reverse complement strand
TTTTTTTTTTTTTTTTTTTTTTTTTTTTTTGAGAAAGGGCTTCTCTGTGCAATAGCTCTGGCTGTCCTAGAACTTGCTCTGGAGACCATGCTGGCCTTAGACTTACAGAGACCTGCCTCCTGAATGCTGGGATTAAAGGCTTATGCCCCCATTTCTGGGTTCCACATAAAACTTTATAATTGTATTGTGATAATAATATAAGTAAGATAACAATATTTGGGAAGGTCTAATGCTATACAGAGATTTTCTGTACTCTTAAGCATACCTTATAAGTATGACATTGTTTCAAACTGAAAATTGAAAATTATAAGACACAGTCAGATCTGTGTGTTTGAGGGTAAATATATTCATCAAACAATTAATTAAAAAAGACAAGCCGTTGTACCGTTTGTCCTGAGTTGGCCTATTTTTTTTTTTATAAAAACAAGACAGGCCCATATAGTACATATTCATGTTTACCTAGAGAAATTTTAAGAAAAGCATGTGTTTTCTCTTAGGACACATTTCTGGGAAGTGTGATTGAAGGTGTGAGACAATGGAAGCTTTTCCTTTTTGAAAACTTTTTAAAACAAGCAGGTGCTGTTTTTGGGGGGAATCATCAGCACCTGGGTTATATGTGTGTACACGCATGTATGTGTGCTAGGCTCTGATGCCCAGCTCTTCCCTCGAGTGTATTTTCCTATATGCACTTACTATGCAAACACGGTTGCCAGAGGGATGCTCACACCTTTTCATTCTGTGAACTGGTTTCTCACATCTGGTCCTTCTGTGAGTATTTTTATTCAAAGGTTGGGTGCAGTCCATGCTGGCTCAGGGACGCCAGCTCCCTTTATGTTTCTCAGGAGCCTGGCAATGGTTAGACTTTACAAACTTTGTTCCTAACTGAGTATCATTTTATTCTCCCCAGAGGAGTGTACAAATTATAATTTGCTGTGTTAAGGAACTATGAGTCATTCAGTGCTTTGGATCTTAACTCAAAAAAAAAAAAAAAAAAAAAAAAAACAGTGAATCACTATAGTTCCTTTTGGATTAAAAGAGTTGTTACATTTTTTTTGATACTTACCCTGTGTCTCTACGTGCATCTGTGTGTCTGTTTGTCTCTGTGTGTGTGTGTGTGTGCGCACATGTGCGTGCAGACAGGTACATGCATGCACCACAGTTCAAGTGGAGGTCAGAGGATACCTCTTTGGGCATGAGTTCTTGATGTGGGAGGATCTTCTGTTTTGTGTTGATTTCATTGGTTAAATAAAGAAAACTGCTTGGCCTGATAGGTCAGAACATAGGTGGGTGGAGTAGACAGAACAGAATGCTGGGAAAAAGGGAAGTGAGGCAGATGCGATGAAGCTCCGACCCAAGATGGACGTAGGCTAGAATCTTCCCGGTAAGCCACCACCTCATGGTGCTACACACACTAATAGAAATGGGTTAATCAAGATATGAGAGTTAGCTAAGAAGAGGCTAGATAAAATGGGCAGTGTTTAAATGCATACAATTTGTGTGTTGTTATTTCGGGTGTAAAGCTAGCCATGCGGGAGATGGGCTGGACGAAAAGCAGGCCTGCTTGCCTCATCACTACAAGTTCTGTCCTTCCATCCTGTGCTTAAGGCAGAGTCTCTCCTGTTACTTCATCCACTGAGCTAGTAAGCGAGCTTTGAGTCTCTTGACTCTGCCTCCATCTCTGCTTGACTGGAATTAGACAAGAGTCACGGCTTCCAGCTCGTTAAATGTGGGGACGGAACTCAGGCTGTGCATTAAGCCCTTTTACCTCTGAGCCATCTCTTCAGCTTGAGCTTCTCAGGGTGTTTTAATGACCATGAGACCATAAAATTACAGTTTCTGCAAAACTGCTTTCCTTTTGTGTGTGAGGCAGGGTCTTGCCGGTAGTCCTGGTTGGCCTAGAACCTTATGTGCTGCTCAAGGTGGCCTTGAGCTTGAAGCTATCCTTAGGGAGTCTGCAATAACTGCACCACCTTTGTCCTGCGATCATTGTACTAGGTGGATTTAGTTAATAGACAAACTGATTTTTTCTAAAGTGGGGTATTTGTGAGTGGAAGCAATGTCTCTAGAATGAGGGTTCTAACGTGCCTTGAGCTATTGCAGATGCTGGCCTCTGTAGCCACTTGCTACTGTGTGATGAAGAAACTCTATAAGCCACAGGCTCTGGATGCTCATTGTGTTAGCTCCAAATGAGCTGTCACTCTTGCCAGATCCTTTCCCCATTCAGGGCTCATTCTCTCTAGAACATTCTCTGCCACTCCTCGCAGCCTTCCAGACTGCCTATCACCCTTTGTAGTTCTGAGACGTGAGCTCCATTTTTTGCTTTCCTGGATCTTGCCTTGCACGGTGTCTCCATGGATGGGACTGTGAGCAGTGACTATACAGGTGCTTATAATGGTAGCTGAGGAATCCCTGAGAGTCTTCATCAAGCACACACTGTGCTGGGGGAATGTTCACTGCGTCATTTCTTCTCCTAATAAGCCCTTGATGTAGGCCTCGCTGTGGCCTGGTACCTCCAGTTCACAGTCAACCTGACTAGGAAGCAGAAGGAAAGATGGATGTCAGTCTTTTCAAAGAAGTGTTCGCTTAGGTGTTTAAACTCTCCCAGTAGATTTTTGCAGAGTAGGACAAATTATTATCTCACAGAATTATGGCTATATTTCTCAGACATTCCAAAAAGAGGGTTGAACCGTCCTCAATGCCCATTACTCCGACCTCACTCTTGACATTATGAAACTATTCATGAAGTATGTGATTGTTGCTATCCACATTAAAAACATGAAATATTAGATATCTACTTAAGTCAGTAGCAGAAACCATTCGGGGAACCAAAGGTAAGGAAAGAAGTGGGGAAGCCAACTTTTCAACAAAAGCTAGCATTTGTCCCTTAAGTTTAGTCAAAGAAATGACAAGATGCTCAGAGATACTGTGATTGGAAGTTATTCTAGCACCACATAGTAAAGCAGCTCTTTTTTTTTTTTTTTAATACATTGATACCATAAAGGGTCTGCTTCTGTAAGGTCTGCATAAGACACGGGTGCCAGGATAGGGACTTGTTTGCAGTTCCCTTCTCGGCACCCATCCCCTCCCCCAGTGAAGTTGCCTCTGTGGGAGAAATAGTGGATGAACAGTAAAGTCCCTTTAATTTAGAAGTCATTAAGAGCACACTTGTTGTTAAGTGGACCTCTCACTAGAGCTCTGGGACTTTTCTGAATTTATTTTTGAGAAAATGACAGCACAGCGTGAGACCTTGGGGAACCCACTGAGGAACCTCCAAACGCTTGGTAAGTGCAGCCATGCCAACCTTTACGTATGCTTTGTGCAAAGTGAACAAAGACAGATTCACAGGTTCTTGGGCAAATTACCATCCAGTGCACTTTCTTTCTTCAGTCCTCGCCATAACCTTGGGCGAACTGTATCCTGTTGAAGTCAGAGTGCGATTTCTCTTTGAATTAAAAGTATGTGTGGTTGCCTCGTGAGCACGCTGCTGCAAGGTTCTGACATTGAACGTCAATGCAAGTTCGAACCACAGTGCAGTAAGACATGCTTTGGGAAAGTCAACTTTTTAAAAGCCAGAAAAGAGGATGGAAACTATGCCAGTATTTACAAGGCTGGGCAGCAAGGATTATTTCCAAGTATTGAATAGATTGACAGGAACACAAAGGGAAGCGGCAGTAGAGCTCAGCTAATTTCCAAAGTACATGTCATTGGACTTACTGCTTACCATGCCTCCTGTGTGTGACTGCTGTGTTTCTTGTATGTTTGGTCTCAAGTTTGTGCCTCTACAGCAAGTAATTTAGGTGATTGATTTCTCTTTCTTCTCTCTCTCTCTCTCTCTCTCTCTCTCTCTCTCTCCCTCCCCTTCCCTTCCCTTCCCTTCCCTTCCCTTCCCTTCCCTTCCCTTCCCTTCCCTTCCCTTCCCTTCCCTTCCCTTCCCTTCCCTTCCCTTCCCTTCCCTTCCCTTCCCTTCCCTTCCTTTCCCTTCCCTTTCTTTTGAGACAGGATAGCCTGATCTTGAACTCCCAATCCTCCTTTTCCCTAAATGCTTGGATTACAAACATTTGTCTCCACACCCAAACAAATTTAAATGAGTGCAGTATTATCTCAGTGGCCAGTGGAGTGCAGTGTATTGTGTTCCTGCCCATTAAATCTATGCTAGGAACCTGGAGGGCTCTTTGCAGCATTTCATTCCACTTTCAGTTCGTGCCAGGCCTAGATTCAGTGGACCCAAGACTTGTAACCCAGTTGGTCAGCAATGTAGCAGCCAGTCTGTGCATTCAGTTTCTGTTTTACACACTGAACTTGACAGCATCCCCTGCACTTGGGTGGTGAGTCATCCAATAAAGGTCGCCCTGGTTCCTAGTTACCTTTCCTACCCAAGAGGAGATTCACAGGTGGCTTTGAGGGCTGGTTTCCAGGGCCATTGAAGGCTCTTCTCATTCTGCGAGTGGGCCTCTGACATTTAGACAGCCCGTGGCCTACCTTTTAGAAAGTACTAATGTGTTTCTTCCGGAGGAGGGGCCTTGCTTTCCATCCGTGGTTTTACAAGGTATTAGTGTTGATTGACGGCTCTGGGCCACACACTATAGCTTGACCAGAGGGCTGTGAGCGATGCCTGACGACAGTCACCCTGCCTTATATCTAGTTCACTGGGTCTTATGCCTGTAGTAGAAGCAAAGTCCAGTTTCAGAAGGCTCTGTCTGCCATGTTCATATTGCTCACTCTATTTTTTTGTTCTTTTTTTTTTTTTACTATTTTTATTGTTTTTATTGAACTATACATTTTTGTCCACTTTCTTCCCTTCTTCCTCACTCACTCTACTTAACATAGTAAAGATGATAGACCGCTTCTGTGTCACCTTTTCTACGTCCTTTGTTATGAAATGCAGATAACCATTACCTTATAATAGCAGGGTTGTGGTAGGCTTTTACTCAGATGGCAGCTTGCTGGCACCTATTGAGGGTTCCATGATTACTTAGCCACCCACCTAAACATTAAAGTACTCTCATTGCCTTGGAGTTAGGTGTTTTTTGTGTTTTTGTTTTTTTCCATTTTTGTTTTACCAGTATGATTCATTCACTCATTTGACTCAATTCAGTGTAAAGAAGTTAACACATCTTGAAACTCTGTTCGGCACTGGAGTCCTGCCAGTGAGCAGCCCCTGGTACTGTTTCACAGTCGTCTGGGAAATGTAGAGGTATGACTGAGGACAGGCTGGCATAGCTGAGTTGACAGTTGTCAGTGACCAGTGGGGACCCAGTGTCTGGTCCTGAAATCACCTTTAAATGGTGTTTCCAAGGTGAAAAGCTGTGTCTTTCTCACCTACACCTCTCAAGACCAAGTGCACTGTCTAAGCCAACAAGGTACACAGCCATCCACAAGTGTGTGCCTAGACACAGCACAGACATTTTCTCTGGGAGGTTATCTTCTTTAAGCAGTATTTTAAAGTTCTTGACCAAAAGCCAGGCCTGTAGTACATGCCTTAAATCCCAGCGCATGGAAGGCAGACACAGGAGAGGTTGAAGTCAGCCTGGTCTACGTCTGAGATCCTATTTCAAAGGAAAACAAAAGCTCTTGCTGGAGTACACACTCTAGAATCTTCTGATGGATGGCGGATGCCGTGCTTTGGAGTTGCCCATGAAGGTCATGATTTTGCGATGTCCTCAGACTCTCACTGTTGCTAGAAGCTGACTAATTCGAAGCGGGGAAGTGAAGGGTTTTGTGAAATGTTTCCCCCTACATATCTGTCCCTACTGCCAAATCAAGTAGTTATTTCTGATAAGTCCTTTGGCTTCTGTGAAGCAGGCTGGCCATGCCTGGTCGTGGGTGGTGCTGATAATGACTGAACAGACAAGGCGAATGAGGGTGGGGGTGACCTTCTCACCATTTTGAAGTAGTGAGGGGGTTGGGAGGTGGCTCGGCTAGTGAAATGCTTTCTGTGTAAGCATGAAGAACCAGTGCCTTGGCGGTGTGGACAGTAGAACTTGTGTGGCTCACTGGCCAGCCAATCTAATCAAATCAATGAACTCTAGGTTCAATGAGAGGCTCTGACAAAATAAACAAGATGGAAAGTGATTGAGGAACGAACCTGCTTGTAACCTCTGCCCTCCACATACACACGAGCACATATGTTATACACACACATGAACACATACACTGAAAACAGAAAAAGAATTGTTTTAAAACTCAAAGTATTAAGAAACCTTTGGGAGTGTTTGGAGATGTCCGTGACCACTGAAGACAGAGTTCTAGGTGGACCTACTGAGCTGATGGAGAGACAGGAACCTGGGCAGCACAGCTAACTCAGAATGCCTTGTTCTTTTCAGAATATTTTGCCCTGAACCCTTCTTCTGGACTTTGGGAATATTTGAGCTCTTGGCGTGCCAGTGCGTAGACCTTCTGGAAAAATTATGGACCCCGGAAACTTTCCAAGAGACCCATGGGCATCAACAGATTTCTAGCAGTATTTCCTTGTTGCAATTGATTGATTATGTGAACTTCAATTTCCTCATCCGGTAAAGGAAAGGAAAAGCGGACTATTTAGTTATAATGCCTGTAGATGCTATCACAAATGAACCTCAATATTGAACTGAAAATCACCTTCTTTCTTATGTAATAGTTGAAGCAAGGTATTGCTGGTGAACTGTTTTACATGCAGAACCTTGGAAGTCGGGCCTCTTCGTGTCACCGTCCTGCCATCCCTAAAGCCTTGAAATTTACCCACCAGGCAGAGGGAGAAAGGGCCCGTAGGGAAGGGCTACCCAGTTACTTTCATAAAACTTTTTAAAAGACTAGTATATGAAACAGAACATAGCTAAGAGTGTGCCACACAATGCTTAAATGCACATAAATATGGCATAATGTTTCAGTCAAGGAGGTGATTCTGTTGCTAAATTCACATATCATTTTCTTGTAATTTTTTTCTTTATCTGTCTTGTGTGTATATGTGCATGTGTGCATATGCACATGTGCATGCCATGTGTACATTCAGAGGACAGTTTGGGCAAGTTGGTTCTTTTCACCCCTGTGGGTTCCAGATATCCAAGTCAGCTTGTCAAGCTTGGTGGCAAGCACGTTTACCCAATGAGATATCTCAATGGTCCCATTTATCATTTTTCATGGAATAAGCAATGTATTTTTTCTAACTTTTTGAAATTTTCAGCATGCTGTTACTATTGTTGCTTTGCTGTTTTTATCGTCTATACTGTTCATGCTATGCTATAGCAGCAAGAACTCATTATGCCTTCTAAGTATAGTCCAGTACACACTGCCCAGACATTCTCTTCTTCTTACTCCACCCCCCCCAACCCCGTGTGACTTCCAATTCTCAGATTCTGAGATCAACCTTTTCCCGTTCTACCTATGAGTGATGCTCTTAGAGCATTTGCCTCTATGTGCCTGACTTACTTCACCTATTATGATGACCAGTATCCTCTGCCTTCATCCTCATTGTCCACAGTGTTTGTGGGTTTTTCTGTTGTTATGCATGATTAGTATAACATTGAGCACGCGTGCCACATTTTCTTCATGCACTTGTATGATGGACACATAGGCTTTTCTATCTGTGGCTGTTGTAAATAAAGTGCTGCAATAAACACGAGAATGCAGATGTATGTTCCATGTGCTGATTGCATTTTATTTGGACACGTACCCTGTAGTGAGATTGTTGGATCTTATAGTCATTCTATTTTTTTTAGCACTTTGAGAAGCCTCCAATCTGTTTTCCATACTGTCTGTGCTAGTTTACAATCCTACCAATGTTGTGCAGGGGTAGAATCTTTTCCTGAACACTCCTGCCTGCATTTATCTTTTCTTTTTCTGACAATAATTAGAATGAGATCAAATCATTTCGGTGTGACTTTGATTTACATCTCCTGGTCTTTGGTGGTGGTGGAGAGTTTTTATGTCCCTGTTGACCATTTGTTTGTTTCATTGGGGGGAACTGTTGATTTCTCAATGCATTTTTAAATTGGATTAGTTATCATCTGCTGATGGAGGAGGGAAATGATGTCTATGTGTTACTTTCATTGGTTAATAAAGAAACTGCCTTGGCCCTGATAGGACAGAAAATTAGGCAGGTGAAGTAGACAGAACAGAATGCTGGGGGAAAGAAGCCTAGTCAGACAGTTGCCATGACTCTCCGCTCCGAGATGGATGCCCGTTAGACTCGTCCCGGTAAGCCACACTCAAGTGGCAATACAGATATTAGAAATGGGTTAGATCAATATGTAAGAGCTAGCCAATAAGAGGTTATAACTAATGGGTCAGGCAGTGTTTAAAAGAATACAGTTTCTGTGTAATTATTTCGGGCATAAAGCTAGCCGTGCGGGCGGCCGGGTGCCAGGAACGTAGCCCGCCGCTCCTTTTACAACAATCTGCCATTGTGTCTTTGATGGTCTTAATTCTGGCTGTTGTTTACATTGTCAGATGCATAGTTTGCAAACATTTTCCCCCATTTTATGGGTTATTTCTTTATTCTGGTGGGAGCTTCCTTTGTGCTTCCATTTGAAATAATCTCTTTTGTCCACTTTTGATTTTATGTTTTATGGTTTTTTTGATTATTTTTGTTTTGTTTTTGTGGTTGTATCAAAAACAATTCTTGTTCCTTTTAATACCCTGAAATATGTCTCTTACAATTAAACCCTCCTTTTAGTTTCAAATGATTTTATAACTGGTAAGAGACAAGAGATAGAAGTCTAGTTTCTTCCCTTGCCTGACAACGTTCACATTTATTGAGAATGTTGTCTTTTCCCTACTGGTGAGAGATCTCTACCCTTGTACTATTATTAAAATCAGTAGACTGATTAGGGATGTTGGTACCTACCTGTCATCTCAGTACTTTGGGAGGCTGAGACTGGAGGACTGCATCACTTTGAGGCCAGCTTGGGCTATAGAGTAAGTATTACGGTAGCAGAGTGAGATTTGGTCTCAAACCAACCAACCAAACAAACAAAAACCATCAGGCTAAAGGCATATGAATTTACTTATAGGTCATTGTTCTTTTCCCTTGACCCACATTTCTGTCTCTGTTTCCCCCTCCCTCCCGAGATATTTTGATTATTATGACTTTGTAGTAGACTTTGAACTCAAGTATAATGTCCCCTGATTTGTACTTTTTGTTTAAGATGGTTTTGACCTTTGGAGATCTTTGTGCTTCCATACAAATTTTAGGGTTGTTTTCAAATTCTGTGATGAATGCACTTGAGATGTGATTGGGAATGGATTCAATCCATAGATTGGATTAACAATTCAGCAATGTTGATTCTTCCCATTTCTGAACTTTGTCCTTTTTCTCTTTGTGTGCTTGAATTCTCAAGTGTGTGTGTGTGTGTGTGTGTTTTGTTTCCTTGATTCTTTCTTTTTTCTTTATTTGCTACTGTAAATTGGATTGCTTTTTATATAACTATGTTGCGTAGTTTGCTATCAGTATGTACAAGGCTTTGTGTATCGGTATTTTATCTTGCAGCGTTCTTAATTTTTTTCTTAACTAATCATTTTCAGTGCAGTCTTTGGGGGTTTCTATGTGTACGTCATGCCATCTACAAATAACATAAATCTTACTTTGTATTTCACAGCTTTTTTCTTCTCATTATTATTTTCTGGCTTTTTGTTTCTGGTTTTCTTTGTTTGTTTGTTAAGAGAATCATGAGTTTTGTCCTTCCTTCTGTGGATCTCACGTTTATTGAATCTTCATCCTTGCTTCCCTGTAATGAGTCTTACTTGATCACAGTAGATAATCTTTAATGTGCTGTGTTAATGGCTTGCTAGTATTTTTGCATCTATGTCTTCAAGGTATTGGCCTGTAGGTTTGTTTATGTATTTGTTAGTTTTGTTAACTAGTGTAATGAGGCCTTGTAAGGTGAAGGAAATCCTTTTCTTCTTTTTTACTTTTTATTTTTATTTTTTTATGAAGGGGAATAATTTCAGAAGAATTGGTAGTAGTTCTTTCTATGTTTGGGAGGTCTCAGTGGTGTAGCCATCTGACCATTGACTTTTCTTTGGGAGATGCTGTACTATGAATTCAGTCTCATTAGTTATCGTTAGTTTGCTCTGGATTTCTGTTTCATTGGGATTCAATCACCACAAAGTGCCTGTATTGAAGAATTCTCCAACTTCTTGCAACTCTCAAATTGGTTGGTAAATAGTTGTTCAGACCCACTCTTTAAATACTTCACCCTGAAAGTAGCATATAGTCATTTCCTTCCTAAAGGATAAACTAGAAGAGTTCCAGAATTGGGGGTGGTGGAGGTAGAGGTGGATTGTAGCCATTCACCATCCCACACAGTTTCCTTTTTAATGTTACGTACGAGTAAATGAGACTGGATTGTGAACATACCCTGTTGGGGCATACTCTGCTAACTGCAGAATCCACTCCACTCTGACAGTGGATTTCCCCTCTGCCTTTTCATAATACATATTCATATTATAAGGTTATTAATTTTGTGCATGTACTTAGTAAACGAATTTCGAATTCCTCAACTGGTGCAATTTTTTAATACTTTGGGTGGGTTTAGGGAGAAGTTAAGTCTTCTTACGAGGTTTATCAGTGCTTTACCAAAAATTGTAGACAGGTTTCTGACGGCTCTTACTAGGCTGCACAGGCACTTGTTCTTTATTAATAAATGTTCCTGTTCTTCGTGGGCATTTACACACTGAGCAGTATCTGCATCATCTGCAGAGAGTTTGGCCTCAATGTTGGGAGCGGATTTCTGGTAATGAGTGTACTCAAGCACAAGGATAGGTTCCTGTAGCATAAAGGGGCTCATTCCTTTGGGAGCTTCCCTTAAATAATTAAAAGTATTTACAACACTCCCTGGGGGCCAAGGGCCAGGTAGTTGCCTGTGTGAATTTATTTTCATCCCAGCACCACCTTTAATGATACCCAGTCTATAGAGGTTCCAAAGGCAACAAAGGACAAGAGGCTCAGAGACCATGTAGCATACCTAACCATGTTAGCATATCTAGCCATGGAGATGCTGACATAGGCTCTGTCTGTGTTGCAGTCTTTCTGGCCTCATCATTAGGGTCATGAAGGGATTTTTTTTTTTTTATGTGCCTTGGTGTGAAGGTGTCAGATCCCCTGGAACTGGAGTTACAGACAATTGTGAGCTGCCATGTGGGTGCTGAGAACTGAACCCAGGTCCTCTGGAAGAGTTCTCTTAACCGCTGAGCCATCTCTCCAGCCCCCAAAGGGATTTTTTTTTAAATAGGTGTTCAAGATAAAGATATGAACAAGTCAGAGCAATTCCAAGGAACCCATTGTTTGGCGGAGGCTGAGGCAGTGTTATTTGTAGTATGAATAACGAAGGAGCATATAGTCAATTCTTCTTGTTTGTCATACTTATGCCTTATAAAGGGGTGCCCGCACTGAGTTAGCCAGTCTGAAAGCATTGCCCCAGACGAAGCAGAGTTCTGTTCCTGCGAGCCTCTGACCCATGTGCTCGTTGGCCCTTCCACACATCACCTTGTTTGGTGCGTATCTGCTAAAGGTGCTGTGTTTTATGGATCGCATTCACCGGCGTTGAACCCCTGCCAAGCGGCAGCAGAATCGCAGGCTGAAGAGGCATCTCTAGCACATACTTTCTTTGTGAAGCACATTGTAGCCTTCACAAGCTTGAAAACATCCGCTATCTCTCAAATACCAGGGAAGAAAATGTTCTTCAGTAGACCGTGGCAGAGATTCTTGTTTAAAGGCTAGGAAACAGGAGCAGACCAGTGAACCTGGCTCATTTTGAACTCAAAGAGTACGTGCTCAGTGGCTTGAAATGTTCAGTGCTCTGTCGGTGGACACAAAGGACTGGATGATTACAAATACATTTAAATGAGTAGGTGAAAATTTAAACACCTAATCTACAAATGAGAAGCTGAGAATATGGCTCATATGGTAGAGTGCGGGCCTAGTGAGTTAGAGCCATAGTACGGCATAAACTGTACATAGCTGTACAAGCCTGTCCTCCTAGCAGAAGCATTCAAGGTAATCCTTAGATACAAAATGAGTTTGAGGTGAGGTGTGTTTACGTGAGACCTTGTTTCCAGAATAGGAAATACTCTCTGCATTGTAATTAGACACTAGTCCTCTCATTGCCCCCTAAGATGCAAATTTGCCAGAGCCGAAGCTGCCATGGAGGAGCTTGTCTAGAGCTGACTTTCTCCTTAAGGGGTCAGAGTGTGATGGGCATGTCAGGGTAGCCAGCCACGAAGTGTCTGTCAACTCTGCCAGTCAACCTTCCTGACTCAGCACAAAGTAGCCCCAGGGAATCTACTGTAAGTGCATGTGGCGCTGCACCAAGAAAAGTTTTAGGTTTTCACACTACGTTTTACACACTACATTTTACATATTGCATTTGAATTTCACATAATTTTCCTATCACAGAATGCTATTTGTCTTCTGAATTTTCTTCCAACTCTTTTAAAATGAAGAAACTACTCTTAGCACGTGGGCTAAAGCCTATGGTAGTCAGATTTATCCTGAAGCCTATAGTTTGTCAACTCTGATCTTCCATACTACTAGGTAGGGATGCTTGATCATTTAGACTAATCTTTTTAAAAGTATGGTGAAGTCCTACAACCTAGCATAGTTTTCAAAGATAGTACATACACACTCACGCATCAGCACGTCCATCCTGTGGTCTTGGAATTGCACTTGTTCCGTTGAGAACATGTGGTCTTTTTGAGCCTTATGGATAGATGGATCTGCACCCCGAGTGTAACAGCAAACTGTGACCGGGCTACTTGTCTTTCACTAGCATCATTTAGTTCCTGTTTGGTTTTATTGCTGTTACCAGGCACGTTGCATGGGTTCTTTGTGCTCAGAGATAATGCCGGTGAAGGGGGAGAAAAATAAAATGTGGTCATCAAGTTGTCATGCTCAACCTTGTCCTTGAAACACATAGAGTGGAGTAAGCTACACAAGCGGCTTGCATGTTGAAGTAGAGAAGACTTAGAGATGAGTGCACTGTACTTCCTGAGTTGGTAGTTGCCTTCTTTGTGTTCTTGGACCAGGAAAACTCCAGAGACCAATGGTCATCATCCTACTTATGGGTGGAAAAGCTTAGTGTCCAGGGTGGATGGCAAGGAGGGATGTAGGAGTCATACAAATCCACGAGACCTCACATCTAAGGATCTCTATGTCTTCAATTCTTTATCCTTGCATCAGGATCACCGCATGCATGGTGCTGTCCCAGACTTTGTGTCTATGTCTCTGCATCCGAAGAACCTTCTCAAGGGCGCAAAAGAGGGATAAAAAGTGACTATGGAAGAAAATAGATGAGCGTCATCATAGACTAAGATGCCCGCTGTCAAGTTCGTGAGACAATCAGAATTGTTTTGTTCATGCAGCTCATGCAGTCAGCTGCTTCCAGTTATGAAATATGAATATGTAGCACCTGGACACCAGGTGCCTCATTTGTGTTGGCAGCCTCCCCAAGGCTGCTACACAATCCCCTATCTCTTGGAACCTCATCTTTCCCCATCAGCCGCGATGTTGTGGTATGTGACCGAGTGGCAGATTACCACCGTCATTCCTCTGTGCTCCAGGACCAGGTTGGATGCCAGCTATGATCACCTTCCTGTACTCAGGGCATTAGTTATGATCTATAACAAGGAAGATGAGTTGTAGAGAGTCTGCCCAGAATCCTGTTTTGATTATATGCAAAGACAGTAACTATGTATCTCACCATGAGAATTCAGACATAGGTTAAGTGTGCTGGCACATACCTGGAATCCCAGCACTGGAGAGACTAAGAGATTTGAGGACAGCCTGGTCTATGTGGTGAAACTACATCTCAGCAAAATTAAAGAATAATTAAATATAACTTCAGTCTTATACCATAGGGGAGTGACTGAAGGCATTGTAGCATATCTAGTGATTGAATTTGTTTTCTGGGCATTTGAACATAAAAAAAAAATGATGGTTTAGTGGGACTATATTATGGGGGAAAACACTATGTAAAATTTTGAAGTGACGCGATGATATGAAAAGCAAAGAAACATAAAACCACACCCAGGTCAGCAACAATGTCAGGCACTAGCCACAGGAGTGTTTTCCTGGGATATAGACAGCTGCGTTTTCTCACGAGCCTCCTAGAAACCACTGTGTCTAAGCTGACCCCGACCCTTCACTACACATAAGGGCATCTTCATCACTGCCTGTGATGCCATCCCTATTAAGCCACGTGATGGAATCCTCACTGCTATATAGAGTGATACATCCTGGGTACTTATTGCCCTCACCTGTCACAGAGAGGAGTCCTGGGGAAATGGTCCAGGGGAGAAAAGTCATTGCTTCAGCTGCTGACACCAGTGAAATCTGGAGTAGAACAAGGCTTCTTCTAGGGGGAACCTCTATGTGCAGCCAGCATCCCAAGGAGGAGCCTGCATTTTGGCGTTAAACTGTGTGGACTGGACGGAGTGGGTCATGGAGAGAATTTCAAATGAGAAACCCCTACATCCCCTCAGGATCAGAGGTTAATGTTGCTGTCTGGTGTCCACGCTATTTCTCTCCCACTTAAATTCCATGGATCTGACTTTGGGAAGGAAGAGCTGGTTCTGGAGAAGATATTGCTCCCTGATTCTTGGCAATCAAGTGTGATTCATGATGATGGTAGCAGATGGGTCCTGAGTTCAGCCAGCTCTTCCCTGATCTAGCCTGTGAACTGGCCCGAGCTGTCCAGTTCTTAGCGGTATGGTCAACACCGACCAGTCCTCTTGACCCGAGTGTTTCCAGTCTGAATGTGAGATTCAGGTCCGCTCTTGGGGGATCAGTTATAGAGGATGCTGCCATCAGCTTGCAGGAAGAGATCTGGGAAAATGAGAGGGCACAATGGGAAGGGGGCTCTCTTTTTCTTTTCTTTCTTTTTTTTTTAATAGTTTTTATTGAGCTATATATTTTTCCCACTTCCCTTACTTCCTCCCTTCTCCCCTTCCCCCTGGGAGGGGGCTCTATTTACAGTCATCTTTTACGTACATGGAAGATAAAGGAAAATATTGAAAATTCCCATAACAACACTGATTTTTTAATACTTACTAGAAAGAATGACAAACACCAGGTTGAAATCCTCTTTGCTGCGTTTTGAGGTCGTTCCTCCGGCTGGCTTGGCCCTTTGTGCAAACCCACTAGTGTCCTGTTAATCTTCTCAGGAAGGGGAAAACACCCTGAATGGGAGGCTCGTCTGCCTTCACAATGAAATAGTGCCATGAAAACTCATCGGTTCTCACATGCTTACACAGACTCCCAGATGTTTTTTTCTCCTTTTGTGGAGGATTAGAAATCCATCATTGCTTTGGTCCATCAATGTCTACTACATCAGCATGTGCAGGGCCACTTGTCTCCTTTCCCCCCCTCCCTGTGATGGGCTCTGATGAAAGTTCAGCACGCCGTCCCAGGAGCATGGTTGGAAGGGCAGCATGGACTCTTCTTGGAGAGGAAGAGCAACAGCCCCTTGGTGCTAAGGAGCTGCCTCCTGCTGTGCTGCCTGTGTCTGGATTTTGCTGGGTGCTCACTGTAGCTCTGGCTTCTTCTAAACATGCTCTGCTAAAAACTGGCGACTTAGTTAGGCAAGTCTGCTGGTGACATTGTAATTCTCGTTTAGTTCCAGTTCTCCTGAGAGAATCTCACTTTTCTTGCGCAGAGTTTTTCCTGATACCCTTCATTTTGTGATGGCCTCTGGATTTCCCTCTCTGCTGTCTTATTTCTTAGTGTTGCCTGTCCGTATGGAGGTGCTAGTGTCGTCACACCTTCTTGACAACAGCCTATTTCTTGTAAAGAAGCAGAGGTGTTCTGGGAAGCAGAAAAACAGTTTCCACCCTGTAGTAAGCTTTCTCATTGAGACCACCAGTCTGCAAATAACAACACAGAGACTTATTAATTATGAAAGCTTAGCCTTAGCTTAGGCTTTTTTTTCTTCCTAACTAGCTCTTATAACGTAATTAACCTGTTTCTATTAATCTACATTCTATCACATGGCTTGGCTACTTTTCCTCTGTTCCACATGTCTGACTCTTTCCACTTCCCATTTGCTGTTTCAGTTTCTCTTCTTCCCAAAGTCCTCTCATTCCCCAGAAGTCCTGCCTATCCTCTCCTGCCTAGCTACTGGCCAGTGAGTTCTTTGTCGAGCCAATCAGAAGGTGCCTATGGCAGAGACATATTTTCACCAAAAGATTATTTCCCAACACCCCTCTTTCTAGTGTTTTAAGCTTATGAACAAAATATATCACACATGCCCAAAAGAACTTTGCGTACATTGTTAAGGTTACTAATCACTTTGGGCTAAGAATGAAGTTAAAGAGGTCAAATCTCTTAGCCCATCAGTAGCAGAGTTTGCTCCATTGGGAACAGCTGGAGAGATTTAGATGTGAAAGGGCTTTGATGAACTCTGCTTGGCTCCTTAATGTGAGTGCAAGCATGCATGGACTGGAGACAGGTGCCAGTTCCTAGGGTCACTGACAACCTGCAGTACAGCAAGAAACTACGGCCTGCATCCTGCAATTGCAGGAAATGCACTGGGCAATGACACGAACCAACTCAGAGGAGAATTCTTCCCCAAGATTCCTGTTACGGCTAAGCCTATCTATGACTTAAACTCAGCTTTAAAGTCAGGGCCGAGAAACTCACATTCTTGCCCATAAAATGGCATGATATGTAGTTGTGTGTGTAGGTACATGCATGTGTGTGTGTGTGTGTGTGTGTGTGTGTGTGTATGTATGTGTGTGTGTGTGTGGATGTGGATGTGGTTTGGCAGCTATACAAAATGCACATAGATCCTCAAGACTAAGAATGATATAGGAGTTGTTCGGGACAAAGCCTGGGCTCTGGCAGCCCTGACAAGTTAGATTCTGCCACTGGTCCTTAGAAGATAAAGAGACCCATAATGGTGAGAAATGAAATTTATTCAGTGTGGCCACATTGGGTATAACAACTGCAGCCTCTTGTACAATAGCTCTTAACTGAGTGTTCAGTGGGGTTGCTTTTGCCCTACTTTAAAGTGAATGCCTTTAAGGATGTCAAGAATCTCAGTATTTTTAGCACTCTGTAGGAGTGGCTTCCAGTAAGTTTAAAGATGGGTCAAATATTGGCTAATATTTTACTGTATCTGATAGAGTATTGCTGTTCTGTTACTGGCAGTAGCTGACACACATGGAATTTGTATGATCACAAATGTGCCATGCAGTTAGACAGTATCCTCACTTTCTGAATGAAGAACTTGGGGCACAGCCAGGCTAAAGGATGCATGGTGTCAATTTGTAATGGTTCCCTAGAAGCTCACAAAGCCAAGGCGTAGGCCCAGTGCAATGATATTCAGAGATGGGATCTTTGCTGGTTGCTGCACCATTAAGGCTCTGTGCTTATCAGTAGATTAACCTATTGATTCATTTAGAGCTTAATAGGGTTTGGGAAGCGGTAGAAAATTTAGGAAGTGAGGTCTAATTAGAGGAGGTGAAGGCTCTGGAAGGCCATATTTGGTCCTTAGTGTTTTATTCCCTCTCTTCCTCTCTCCTTCGTCCTCCCTCCCTCCCTCTCACCGCCTCCTGACCATGTGTGCAGGCAGCGCCTTCCTTGCCTGTGTCCCTCCATCAGGATGTTAGGTAAGCTTTTTTTTGTCACCAAGATGGAAAACTGACATGATGTGGTTTACTGAAGGCTGCACAAGTTAGTAACAGAGTTCAAGTTCAAACCCAGGCTCACTGATCTAGAGCCAGCAACCATGTGTCTACTGAGCTGTATGCCCAAGTCTTCTGTCCTCATGTGGGTCCATTCATGAGAGGCAAAAAAAGCTCGTGACTCTTTTTAGTCTCTGTAAGGTCTCCTATGCCTCATAGTAAAGACTTCAGTTGTTGCCTAAGATAGCATCAGGTGTGGAGTGAATAAGAGAACAAGCATGACTGGGACATGCCAAGTGGAGGGTTGTAATCCAGTAATTCTCACAAATCCCACTGAACATAGAGAATTCACTCTCTCAATATGATATCGCCACCTTCTGCAGGATGTTCTGCTCTCCCGTCCAATCCCTGCTCCCAGATCTACCTCAGCACCAGAGGACAGCAGCAGAGGTCACCTTGAAACCCGCCCACAGGCCTGACTTGCCAACTGTGATGTTCCCTTTGCAGTCTTAGATTTTCTCTGTGGGTTTTCCGCCCGTGAGTTTTTATCTTCCTTTGCGACCATGTGGTCCGTTTTATTTCTCTGTTGCCAAGTTGAGTAGCCATGGAGTCGGGAGGGGGAAAATATCTTTCCATATTCTACCATTAAGGAGTCTTGCCAAAGTCTTTCCTGAGGCTGCTGGATGGAGGCCCAATCCTGTTCTCAGAAGCCACGTCCACAATGAGCATCCACAGATGAGGAGCCAGTGCGTGGCCCCAGCCACCCTGGACACAGAGTGACAGGCTATCCCTGCCCTGAACTGTGCTTTGAGAGAGAGAGAGCACATCATGTCCTTGGCCCTGACAGCCCTTCTGCTGGGAAGCAGCATATTTCCCATTCTCTAGTTCTCCTCCACCCCCCACAGCATCAATTTTAATAATTACACAGGAAGTTCCTTTTCCTTCAGAAAAGATGGCCGTGGCAGTTTTCGGCTGGGTGTTCACTATTATTTTTTTTTCCTTCTTCAAATCACCAAGAGTTATGGCATTAAGGAAATGAGTCACGTCTTCTGAGGTAGTGAGTCTAGAAACACCACAGTAGGCAGTGCTGAAGTTCAAATGTAGCGCTGGACGTCACAGCCCTCCCCCCACCCCCCAGCAAGTCCTTTAACCTCTCCACGGAGGCTGCTTCAGTTCTGGGTCAGAATAGCTTGGTGAGGGATTTGGGAAAGAGACACAAATCAGGAGGGCAACTTCCTTGGAGAGTGACTTGGTAGAAAGGGTTGAAGAAGCCTGAATGAGGAGGCACGAGGAGAAAGGGAAAGGTGTCGTGACTATGCCGTATCTACTGGAAAAGTATGAGAGCCACGGCTTGGCCCAAGACATGGGTTAAAGATTGAGCCCACTGACTCTTAAGGTCACAGCAGTCTAAACTCCAGTCTCCCAATGCAAAAAGCCATGCCCCATGCAAATTTAATGCTTCCCCTACAATAGCGGAGTCCGGCCTTACACCCTCTACATCTTGGCCCCACCACGCCATAGATCCAGGGCTTCCTGTACGGAGACTTTCCCATGCTCGTTATGATTCTACATTTCTCATCTGAAAAAACACTTCACCAAATAGCTCTCCTGTCTCCCAAAAATTATTGTGAAGGTCAGACGAGGAGATGTGTGCCCAGAGCGCGAAGTAGTGTTTTGTGTGAAACATGCATAAGACAGTTCCTGTCACTACTGATAGTGTGTGTGTGTGTGTGTGTGTGTGTGTGTGTGTGTCTGTTTCCTGCAGAGGAACAGGAATGCACGCGATAGCTTTGGGGTCTGCTTCATGCACAGAGTGATTTGAGCACCGCATTCCTTCCTCTCTCCTGGGTTCCCACTGTGACCTGAGAAACACCTGTGCTGGAGTCACCTGGGGAACCGATGGACTTGCCTGTTGTTGAGCGCTGGCCCAGAACCTCTGAGTCAGAGGCTGGGTGGGTATCAGCTCTGATGGCTGCCTGCCCCCTCCTTCCTCAGCTCCACTTGCCAGCGCTGCAGATTGTGTGACGTGTCTGCTACATGCTATGCTGTCTCCATCCCCAGGAGAACCAGGGCATCCGGGGGTGGGAAGGGGTTGGAAATGGATCAATTAGCATGGAGTCTTTGCTTGAACTTTACCCTGGGTTTATGGAGCTTGGAGACACAGGGAAGGCTGCATTCCTCACTGCAGAGCTGCTTAATTCATTCTCACCCTCTCACGGAATGCCATTGGCTCATTCCAGCCACTTAGCCCAGTGATAATTTGCTTCCAGTCTGAGTGGGCAACCAGAGCTGTTGATGGTAAGGTGTATTAGCTCTTAACCCGAGCCGGGTGGACATTTCTTCAGCTATTCAAAACTCAGGCCATCCAAATCTAATAAAGACCAAGCTTGGTGTCAAGTTCACAGCGCTGGTGTCCCTCTCCTTTGGGACCCCACTGCAATGGCAGCAAGCACGGGGTTACTCCATATAGATCAATTAGCTGAGCTCAAGACTGGAGGATTGGCTCGACTATAAGACATGTGTTTAGTGCACACAAGGTCTTGGGGTTTAATCCCTAACACCCAAACCAACAGCAGTGACAAAAGCAGAAGAGCAGAAGCAGCAGCAGCAACAACAACAAAAACTCCCAAACAAATAAACATCATCAAAATTAAATCTAAGTTCAAATCCCAACTAACTAATATAGTTCTGTTCCTTTCTTCTCCTTCTTCTTCCCTCCCTCCCTCCCTCTCTCTCTCTCTCTCTCTCTCTGTCTCTCTCTTCCTTCCTTTATATACCTGCACTATGGTTAGTTGGATGCAGGATTGCATCCATACCAGTGCTCACACATCCCTGATATCTTTTGCAGGCCCCAATCCCAGGCCTGAACTTTGCTCACTGAGCTGTTAGCAGAAGTTGCCAGATGAGCTTTGAAAAAAAGAACTTCCAGTTCCATGGTTGAAACTGTGCCATCACCAGAAACAGGCTGTATCTGAGCTAGCCCTTCAGATTTTAAAAGTGTGATTAATAAAGTTGAATATAGTCAGAGAAGTCTACCTCAATTGACAGCAGGCTAGACCAGTCACCAGCCAGTTTCCAGGCCTCTCGATGAGCCTAGTCAAAGTCAATTCAAGCTGTCTGCCTGACTGCTTTGATGTACGGATATCAACCTAGTGTTTATGCCATGGAGGTCTGGTTGTTAGCAGGGTTTCACTGATCTATACAATGGAGATATCAGTGACATCTCTTGAGTTCTACAAGGACAGGAGCTGGATAGGACCACGTGCATTACCTGTCCACTAAATCCTTGCTTAGTGACTGGGAAGTCCTAGAAGGGAGAGGTAGTGAACCCTTTGCATATCTGTCTGGCACTTCACCCATTCACTACGCTTAGGGTATCTTTATGCTCCATTACAGCAACTCTCCACCCACTCCCAAGCCTATAATGGTAGAGATATCGCTTGCTGGGCAGAGATCATGAAAAATAGCAAGGGGGTGTTGAGAAGCTAGATTTCCTTTTGGTGTATGAAGCTGAAGGCTTCGTAAGTCTTGGGCAATCCACCGGTGAATTGGGTCCTCATATGAAGGCACGCTTTTTATATTGCTCAGAGTTTTACAGTCGGACGCAGGCATCTTTTTGTGAATGCAACATGGAGCTACAGAAGGACTTAGGGCTCCTGGTCTGTATCATCATATCTCATTCCTTCTCAGTTGACTCAGCAGGGTGGAATCACTCGCCTGCATCTTGAGGAGGAGGCACATCAACTCAGAGATGGGAAATAGGTGGTGACCAGAACGGACAGCTAAGAAAGTAGCAACACACACAGGTTTTTATGCAGAAGGAAATGTCACCTGGTGGATAGATGTCACTGCTGAATGTGACCAGGTTACCTATGACACCTTGTGTGATTGCTGAGACCTCATGGACCAATGGGTGTCACTGAAAAGCCTGGGTAATTGACCTCAAAGACATTGTGAGTTTGTAGAGCTTCTTAGAAAAACATACAGTTCCACACCCAAGGCACTGTGTGCTCTCATCTCAGGGAAGCCAAACAAAACTGAAAAGTGTGTATGTGCCAGGATGTGGTGCAAGAGCTGTTTCTAGGGTGACATGCCCAGCCCACCCTCCAAAGACCTAAAGAAAAAAGCCCCCATTTCAACCACCTGCTACTGACTTCTTCCTCTGTCCTGCCAGTTCAAAGTGGGATGGGGACAGGGCCAAGGGCATTCGTAGGCTTCCGTTCTTGCTGGCACACTAGCCAGGAAGAAACCCTGGTTGGCTGGCTGCCTTGGGCAGATGCCACCATCGTGTGTTTGCTTGGCGGGCCATGGGTAGGAGGCAGAATGCTTCTGTTAGGCCTTGGGCATTGCAGACCTCTGGGACAAGCTACTGGGACAGGCACACTCAGAACCTAGCTCTTCACCTCCCATTTACCTGATAGACAGGTGATAATCCTACCAACTCCTCATGTAACCCAGTGATGAAGGCAGGAGGCACGGTTGATGTCTATAGAACAGACGCTGTAGCTTTCAGTCCTAGTGACAGAACCCCCACACCCTCAAGAGCACACTCAAAAATTTTCTGCACATGCAGAATCACACATCATTCGATTGGGACAAATCAGAAGGGTTTATACTGGAACACTGGGTCTGGTGGCGCACACCTGTCATTCCAGTATCCAGGGAAGGTGAGGTGAGGAGACCAAGGTTCAAAACTAGCCTGGAAAACATGATGAAACCCTTTTCCAAAAACAATATTAGATCTTAGAATTCAGCAGAGGGCCTCCACTATCACTTTGCCTACTTTTACATAGACATTACAAGCCACCTATGTATCCCAAACTGGCCTGGATGTCATATGTGACCCTGAACTTATAATATTCCTGACTTCACTTTCCAAGTGCTCAATTATATGTGTATGCCACCATGCCTCGTCTTCTATGGTATTCCCATTTTTTTTTAATGTTATATAGGGAATCAAGCCTAGGATGTCAGACTTGAAGGCAAGCACTCTGCTATCTGAACTGCAACCCCAGCCCCGTGAATGATTAAAACACACACAGAGTCTCAATGGAACCCCCTTCCTATTTGAACCATGCAAGGGACTAGTTCTGAGATATTTCTTAGACAGGAGGGTTTCAAGGTTTCAAGCCTGCTGAAAAAACATGGCAGTAATTAACATTCTGGGTGCTTGCTTCATGCCTGGCATGAGACCATGCCTTGAATGGCACATTGTCAATATCCTATTTTACAGACTGGGCAACCCAAGTCCAAGAGCTAGAGTTGGTCCCTTGGTCCCTTACAAGAAGCCCTAAGGCAGAACAGTAATGTCACTCTCTGCTTTTAAAGCCTGGCTTCATTTCTGTTTCTTTTGTTGGCAATGGTGTAAGAAACCCAAAATGACTCCTACCCATTTGGCCTGAACTCAAAGAAGGATCTGTTGTCTCGTGTCTCCTTGAACCCCTCAAATCACTCTTTGAGGCAGGGCTCTATCATCTAGCATCACACTCTATCAAGCCCAGGGTAGGATGTGCCCCAATCTCTCTGTCTCCATCTCTGTGGATTTTTTCCTATTCTGCCATTTGCCTCATTCTGAGACCTAATGTAACAGGAGAGGCTATGGAGGGAAAGAAGCACCCACTTTCTGGGCTAGGTGGGCACCGGGAACTGGCAGGCCTTTGTAATTCAGTTCTAAGGCTTGGGAAGCTTCAAACTCAACCTCTTTCTTACAGCTTCCTTCATCTCTGGCTAGAACCTGGGCTTCTGGATAGAGAAAAGATCTTAGCAGATCTGCATAGGCCCCTCATTTATATAAAATGAGTCCTAGGTCTGTACCTGGCCCCATCTCTGGACCATGGAGGAGCTGATATGGCTACAGTGGGATCTAAGCCCCTCCCCAGCTCTGTGCTCTGTGCTTCTTGTCTTCCTTGTTCCCATCCCTGCTCTGCTTTATTTATCCCTTTGAGCTCTCTACTAGGTACATGTTATGACTTCATTACAAGCTCTTGCCTGGTTCCTGTAGTTATTAATGTGAGTTCTCATCTCCAAGAAGAAACTAAAGTCTCCAGAGGCAGGGGCCAGGTTATCACTTTGTTTGTTTTTTCTTTTTTTTTAAGATTTATTTAACTATATGAGATGTTTTGCCTGCCTGCATGTATGTATCCTGTATGCATACCTGGTGCCCAAGGAGGTCAGAAGAGGATGGTGGATCCCTTGGAACTGGAGTTAGAAATGGTGATGAATCATCATATTGGTGCTAGAACCTGAACCCCAGTCTGCTGCTAGAACAACATGTACTCTTAACTGCTAACCCACCTCTTCAGCCCTCATGATGGGGAAAAGAGCCAGCTCTCAGTGCCTGAAATCTGGGTTCTAATCCTGTCATGTCATCTGTTTCATGTGACTCCTGCTTCCCCCATTGCCACAGGGACACTCTTCAGGTGGGATTGGGACATAGAGGGATTGGTGTTTCACCCTGCCTTGTTCCTATGGAGAACTCAAGTCCCTCTGTACCTGGAAATGATACCACTGGGCACTGGAACACTGCTCTTATAGGAACACTTGGCCTCAGACAGGAGTGCTAACTTGTAACCTTATCCTACCTACCAATTGTTGTTTTTACTCTTTACTCTTTTGGCTTTTTCGGGGGGGGGGGTCATCCAGCTTCCAAATAAATCATACACGGAGTCTTATTCTTTCATATAAATGCCCGGCCTTAGCTTGGCTTGTTTCTAGCCAGCTTTTCTTAGATTATTCTGCTACCTTTTGACTCTGGGCTTTTTTCTTTCTTACTTCCATTGCTGGTTATGTAGCTGGGTTGCTTGCCCCCAACGTCTTCTTCTCTTTGTTCTCTCATTCCTTCTTCTTTCTTCCAGCTTTCTCCTTTTATTTATACTCTCTGCCTGCCAGCCCCACGTACCCTTTTTCCTGCCTTGCTATTGGCTGTTCAGCTCTTTATTAGACCATAAGGTGTTTTAGACATGCAAAGAATCATAGCTTCAGAGTTAAACAAATGGGGCATGTACAAAAGCATACATATTTCTATCATGAAACAAATGTTTCATAGCATAATCAAAAGTAATACATCTTAAACTAACATTATACAACAAACAACCAATACATGATGTACTTGACTACCTGACTCTTACTGCATGCAAGCTGCTGAGGGTAAAGTCACCTGCAGGGTCACATCCTATTGGTGGCACCAGGAGGTGAGGTATTTTATCTAACTCTTGGGTCACGGAACAAGACCCTTCCTTGTTTTTAATCCTCAACTGACAACCAGCTCTACCTACCTGGTTCTGAAAGGGATGTCTGAAGGGAGCTAGCTAAACAGGACCCAGTTCTTCAGGCTCCTATCTGGGTCCAGGGTGCTGCTACGGGGGGGGGGGGGTACTGAAGTCATACAGGATGGAAAAAGACCCGTGTGAGGAAATTTCTGAAATACAGTCACCAAGCAGCGATTCTTGAATGCTTTGCAAACAGGTTTGCTCTCGGACTGAGGATGTGGCTCTGTTTGAGTGATTCAAACATGAAGTCCTGGATTTGATCCCCAGCAGCACATAAAGCCAGGTGATATCATGTGCCTATAAACCCAGATTTCAGGGAAGGGAGCAGAAGGATCAGAAGTTCACGACCATCATTTGCTACAAATCTTCCTTGGGTACCCTGAGGTACTGTTTAAAAACAAACAACCCTCAGGGTTTGTTCTCTGCTGGCTTCCACCTACTGAAGCCTTCTCCAGGCCTCAGCTTCCTCAACAGCTATGACCTCCTGTTGGCATTCTGTCTTCCTTCTGTGGGCAGAGAATGCAAATAGCACTTTGTAACCCGCACCCTTCTCCCCTGCAGCTCTTTCTTTGTGCCTCTTGTTCTCCCGGCTTTCTCTCCCGCCATGGGCTTCTGCCAGCTTAGCCCACAGTGGCCTCCTTTTGTTCACTCAGCTCGGTTTCAGTCAGACTTGTCCAGTTTAGTCTCCCAGCCTGCCTCACTCACCCTTTAGAAGCCTCGACAGACAGTCAACCAAACTGGCTAATCACGTAAGGTAGGATACTGGTGCCAGTGCCCTGATGGCTGCTTCCTGTCTTGGTGACTTCCTAGACCTGCCCACCCTGAGACCCAGTTACAGAGGGACAGAAATGCCCAGATTCACCTTGACTGGCATGGATATATACCACCTGAAGCTGCTGGCTGGGGCTAGTCCCACAGTCACCATCCTTCCTCAAGCCTCTTCTTCTTTCATGGATAAGCCTTCTGCTTTTTCCCAGGCCATTCCCCACCGAGGATCTCTGGAAGCAAGAACATAAGGCCCCGGAAGGGGCCTGTGATTGTGAGGAGAAGCAGGGATGCTGTGTAGTGGAGAACGCAGGCTGTACCTTCCTATTCTGAGAGGGCGCCTGACTCTGCCAGCCTGTCACTGCGATCTACCTGCTTCATGCCTCAGTTTCCTCTTCTGTCCATGGGTCTCTACCCAGTACATTGATACCAGTGAAGGGTACAGAAGTACTAGAGGCTAGCCCGGTATGAGTGTTCTGCAGACAATAGCTGCTAAGACAGTGCTATCCTATGTGAGTTATCATCCTAGCTGTTGGGTGGCATCTGGAGGTCAAGAGTCTAGGAGGCGGTCCAGGAGCTTGGCTGCATCATGCAGCTCCCTTGGCATGCTCCCCAGTTTTAGATCCATCTGAGGCAAAGAGAGAGGGCAAGCATCTGATTTCTGTGATCACAGGGGACCCTGTTCCCTCGTCCTATTTTTATTTCAAATGTGTTTCTGTCCAGCTCAGAGCTACTGAGGAACTGAATGAACACGGACTGTGTCAGTTGCTTCTCTATTCCTGTGATAAAAATACCAAGGCCACTTGCAGAAGGAAGTTTATTTTGGGCTTGTGGGTCTAAAGGGTTGGAGTCCATCCGTGGTGACATGGCAGCAGAAGCAGGATGTGAGGTCTCCCGTCTTGATCCACAAACACGAAGCAGAGAGAAGGGAGTAGAAATGACTCAGGCACCCTGACTCCCAAAGCATCATTCTAATGGCGCGCTTCCTCCAACAAAGCTGCACTCCCTAAGTCTCCCCAAACTGTAACATCAACTGGAGACCACACATTCAAATCCCTGGGATCATAGGGAACATTTCTCATACAGCCTCTCCTAGATACGGTGAGCCCTTCCCAGTCCTGTTTCTTGCTCAGAGCCTTCATGACATACAAAATAGCTCCTCATGCTTCAGGAATGGTTAACTTTGAATTCTTTGGCCCCAGCCTGCCCTGGATGGAGTAAGTGTGGTATATGTGAACTTGGGCCTATGGGAGCTGGCTGCTCCCTCCCTTTGTGCCCCCCTGAACTCATTCATCCCAGTCAGAGGTCAAGTTTCCTTGATCCACCATACTGCCCGTGATCTGTGTGCCACTGCTGGTCAAGGAGCTGCTTGGATGTCAGCCCCTGCCTGGCATACCTGGAGTTGGCACACCTCAGCTGTTCCAGGACAGATCCTGTGACTGGGGGTTAAGTAGCATGCGGGATGGTTACAAAGCCCAATATGTTCTCCTTATGACTTCCCGGGCTGGGTGGCAGGTGGCTGGTGACTGGCAGCTGGCGGGTGGCTGGTAGATGGCAGAGTATGCATGCCTGGCACACCTGCCAATTGGACCTTTGATCACGATGGGGCTCTCCAGCCAGCCCAGTGCATTATCGAATACAGAAGCTTCAAAAGGCAGCACATAACCACTGGGGAACTGCAGGGAGCTTATCTGCTCTTTTCTGGCTGCAGGTCTGGAATGTGGGAGCATCTCTGTGTGTGTGGCTGGCTGCTGGCATGGCATTTGTGCACACAACACTGACCTTGAAGTTCAGCAGAATCTTTGGTCTTTCTAAGCCCCTGCTACTCACACCTTACACTGACTTAAAGGCAAATTGAGAGTAAGCTGGTGTGGCTCAAAAACCTATGGAGCAAGCGTCTCTAATAACAATAGCGCTTAATAGTAGCAGCGGGGAATACTGAACGTTTGTTCTGAGCACGAGCCCCAGAGTCCCCAGTATCTGGGCTCATTAGACTGCTTGAAACCCCAGGTTCACTTGTTGTCTGTAAAGCAAAGATAGTGGCCGTTTCCATATCATAGTGGCTGTGAACTGTGTATGGCACAACACACACGAAGAAGCCTCCAAACACTGCCTCGTCTCCCTGTGGCTTAGCCCACTGATATCCAGCATCTCCAAGAGTAGAAAGCCCTTTTATTGGATCCCATTTCCACCAAGGGAGTTTACCCACCAAGCTTCCTCTGTTGATCACTTTTACTTATCTGCACAAATCTGACATGGGTTTCTAGGCAGATTTCCTAGCATTCTGGCCAGTACCATGTGGGGAAAATTAAACAAAAACAAAAACCGATGGTCTATTTGGAGATAACTGTGGCCTTTGTGGAAAAGAAATATAGTATTTGACAGATTGAAAAATGACCTGCACACGCCCATGGGGAAGTCTGGATGGAGTCAACCACTGGTATTGTCTGACACTGTGGATTTGACTCAGATGTCCACAGAAGCACCTTTGAGCACTGGGTTTTGCTGAGGGTCCCCACCCCATGTCCTTCCTGGAGCCTAAGAGTTATAATGCTTAACCAGTCTTGTTCTATATTTGCCACCTGCCCTGAAGTTTTCTAGTTACAAGGATGCTGCAATGGGCAATATCATGACCACTACCCCAGTGCAGCCTCGAACCACCAAGGAGAGCCCAAGGGAGTCACAGTGCAGGCTCTGCCGGTATTAGGGGCTAAGGAGGAGACAGCGTGTTAACAGATACAAGCGTAGTGATGGCAGAAGTAATTTTGCCCTGCAGATAGCTACATGGCGCTTCTGTTCGCTGTCCATACCTAACTTGCATGCATCCTGAACACGAAAGATAATAGATTTCTCTTCCACACCAAAGTCTTCAGCCACAGGCTTAGAACAGAGAGCATGGTGACCCTGATGCTTTGAGTTCAGGCCCTTCTGAGGAGGCACAGGGGAATACGTGGGTGGAGAGAGGGGGATCAGCCCTGCTCGCTAGGAGTCCTGCCAGGGTACCCTGAGTCCCCATCATGGTCATGGCAGTCTTTCTTCCCTTTGACCTCTGCCAACTGCGTTTATTCTCTCTGCCTGTGTTGGGAGCAATTCTTCTGACCGTTGGTATATGAAATTGGAGCCAGCTCACAGCAGAGTTTGTGACAGTTCTAGGATACTTGCCAAGGTCCTTTTTGCCTCCCTCCCTTTCTGGACCTGATCATCTTTCTCTCTGATCTTTCCTTACTTGGCCACTGGTGCGGTTCAGAGAACGGTCTGCATTTTCACCTGCCTTAGACACGGTCAGATTCAAAGGTACCACCTTCACTAGTCCTTAATCCCTTATAGTACTCCTGCCCCTTCCATTGTCCTCAGGTTACTGCCCCTCCCCAGCCCCTTTCAGGCCAGGATTATAAGCTATCTTGTGAATGGTGCTTACCTTCTAGATAGGTAGGCTTCCGGAAATGACCTGTCTGAGCAAGTTAAGATAGGCAGATGGGGGGGAGTGCACATTATAGCTCCAAAGAGCAAAAAGCAACTCAGGGAGGAGAGTGGGCAGGGTAAGGAGTCTGGCTCTGCCCTCATCAAGAAGAGCCTATTGTTAAACAGTTAAACAGGCCGCTATATTGCAGGCCAACTGGAAGCGGCTGGCTATTCAACAGGCTATTGGAAAACTCAGGCTACTGTAGTCTAATGGAGAGAAGACCCTGGGTGGTGGGAGATGCCCTGAGGGTCAGAATGAATCCCCACTGTGCAGATGTAGAGTGTTAGGGAAAAAGAAATTTATCTTGTACGACTATAGACCTAAGTTTCTACCTGGAATCAGAGAAGGGAATGGGGTAGTTTTTGTGTTCCAAGGAAAGGTTGGAATTTTATGTCTGTGACTCCAGTGAGAGGGCCCAGTGGAAATGAGTGTTTGTGTGGAGGAGCAGTCACTGTTTACGTCTGGCGTGTGCAGGTGAATTCTGTGTCACCTCACCTGGGGTAGGGTACCAAGATACTGGATCAAATACCAGTTTAGGTGTCATGGAGAAAGTAGGGTTTTTTTTGCTCAAGAAAGACTCTTTCTTGTCTTTCTTTTTTGGTTTTGGGACTCTCACACATGAATATGATGCATTTTGATTATATCTACCCTTCCCTTATCCCCTCACATAGTCCCCTTTCATTCATATCCTCGTCTATGTTTACTATAATTGTTATGATTAGTGTTGCATGGACCCATGGGTGTAATGCCCATCACCAGAGTATGATCAACCTCTCAGGGGGCTACTTATCCCTGAGGAAAACTTCCTCTCCCTTCCTAGGCATCAGTTGACTGCCTTTAGCTCTTCAGCTTGGGTTGGGACCTCATGAGCTCCTTCCTGGTCCATGCCGGGATGTTGACTGGGGTGGTTCTGTGCAGGTCTTACACAGGCAGCCATGGGTGTTGTGTGTTTGTGGGTGCAGCACTGCGGCCATGTTCAGAAGACGCTATTTTTGCAGCAGTTTTCCTGGTCCTCCAGCTCTTAGAGCGTCTCTGCCCCCTCTTCTGTGATGTTCACTGAGCCCTGGATGTAGGGGTTGTATGAGAGAGGCCCCACAGTCACTAATTCTGTCACTTTTTTCATGAAGACTGAGATCTGCATGAAGTATTCAGGAGCCAGTTGGCTACCGTGTCGGCTTAGCAGAATTATGGTCCTGGGTTCTCCTAGGATCTATGACCATTCCAGCCAAGGGTTCTTGGTTAAGTGTAGCACATTAGGCAAGAGTCCTACTGAGTGGATCTTAAGTCCAATGAGAGAGTTGTTTCTGGTTATCCCTAAGATGAAGATGCCACTATTGCACCATTGGGTACATCTTACTGGGCCAGTAATGATTGTAATTCACAGGATTTACAGCTGAGTAGGCCTGTTGATAACTTTTCTCTCCCGGCAGCTTGCATAGCACATCCTAACACTATAAGAGCTATCTAGCAGGGAGGGGGCTGCCAGGTCAGCACCAGCTCTATTCCTTCAAGTCCTTGACTGAAGTGTGTGGTGTCTTCAGCAATAGCATCTACAAGTTATGAAAGCAACCAAGAGCAATGTAATAGACTATATTATTTGGGAGGTCTCTTGGACCCCCTTAATGGTTGTTGCTGTTTTGTGGAAAGGTCTTCATGCATGGGCTGACCTCAAACTCATAATCTTCTTGGCTCTGGAGTGTTGTTGGGATTACAGGCATGCATCACATCCCCAAACTAAGGTGTTTTCAATGGAGTTAGCATTGGAATTAATATAGGCTGACTAAAGTGTGTTACTCTTCATGATGTGGGTGGGCCTCCTCCAGACAGTTGGAGGCTTCAAGAGAACAGACTGGAGTTTTCTATGGCTGTAGGAAGTGGGCATTCTGACTCCATGCTGCCTGTGGATTTGAACTGCCGAACTTAGTCTCTGTTTGCTGGCTCGTCCTGCAGACTCTGGGCATGAATATGTGAGCCAACATGCCTCCCCCTTTCTCTTCCCCTTTCCTCTGTCTCTCTCACACAAACTCACCCTCTGGGAAATATTGAATCCCGGGAACAAAGCGATCAACTGGGATGTCTGAAGTGTGTACAAAAATGAATATGTTTTGATTTGCATGTAGAAGCCCCCAACTTAAATTCTCCAGGCTGGGTCTGATCACCCTGCAGGCAAGAAGCTATCTTGCTAGTTCTTTGTGCTTTTATGCCTCCCTCTCGCCCCTTGCACCCCACCCCGTGTGCGCACACGCCTGCATGCGCAAGCACTCATGCATGCGTGTGAACTTCAGAGGTATTTGCTGATCACTTACTATGCTCCAGGCACACCCTTGCCCATTACTCAGTGCTGCCTTTTCTTGAAGCCAGGGCCATTTGTCTTCTTTCATTCTTTTCTGGCACTTTGGGATGTGATCCCAGAAGGGTTTTCCTATTTGTTGGATGCTCTGTGGTCTCCTCATCAAAGTCCCTCAGGGTCCCGGGCAGCAGCAAAACATCCAGTAGTTCTCTCCTGTGTCAGGCATCGATTGTTCCAGCGTCTTCCTTCCAGGCCATTTGCAGTTCCTTTACCCCTGGAGCCTCTGGAAGTCACTTAGTGTCTCTTTGTACTGAGTAATCCCCGTTTATTACACACGTGCAGCTTCCTTACTGGCAAGTGTTGGCAAAAATAGTCCTGCAGCCCCGAGGGACAGGGTCATTTGAACTTGGCGACTAAAAACATTTGGTGTGAATAATGAAAAGCGCAGCCGGCAGTGGTGGATTCCTCTCACCCCCTTTGTTCCCTGTTTGCTTTGTGAAGCAGAACGTTTAACCCATATTTTCCAAGAACTGAGTAGGTGGATTGCTGGGGACAATTGACTTTTTTTTTTTTTTTTTTAAAGAGAAGTATTGTTCTCTTGCATGTGGAAACCATGAGGCAAAGAATAACATTGAGCAAGAGTCATCCTGATGACCAGGCCTGGCTAATTGTGGAAGCGGTGTTGCAATATGTTTGGGCCTTCATGTGCTGCAGGTTGAATGGTCCTATCTGAAATGCTTGGGGCCACCAGTGTTTGTTTGCAGGTTTCTTTTCTCAATGCGGTGGGTATATAGAAATAAATGTCTTAGAACTGGGGTCCAAGTGTTTTTCTTTATGTTTCATGTTTTCCTGATCTACATGGCCCGAAGGGGAGTTGATGCAACATTTCTATGATTTGTGGCAGGGATGAAGTTTACGGTGTGGGCTGTTTTCCCGTTTGTACCATCATGTTGGCTTCAACACATTTCGGATTTTGGAGCATTTTAGGTTTGGGATTTAGGGGTCGGTGAATACTGGGCTTCCTATAGTGTATCATGTCTCCGTATAACTGGACTTTGGACCCAGGATAACCCTTAAGGCTTTTTTGCTCTAGTTCAAGGTCACATAGACCATTTCTTCCTTAAGATTGCTGTTGTTTAGAATGGGCAATGGTGGCAGCTCAGCAGATGGTAGAGACCCCCAGTCATCTTAAGTAATACGGAATTCTGCTTCAGGTTATGGGGTGACGGAGACGGGTGTCTAACCTGTCTCAGCAGGAGAAGTTTGGCTAGGCAGATCCTAGGACACGGGGCTGTGGATGTTAGCAGATGTCTGTCTTTTTTTGGAAGAGCCTGCGCTTCCTCTGCATTCTACTCTCTCTTGTGTTGCGAAATACTTTTTGGATTTTGTAATTCAACAAAATGTCCTATGGATGAGCAGTATAAGTGGCCTATGCCCTGGGACCTTAACTGTGACCCGGTTGACCCTCACAGGTCACCACCAACTAGAACCGGGGATAAGGGAAGCTTCTTTGACTCATCGGGTTTTGAAAGCAGAACAAGGGTTTTCAAGGAAGCAAGGGAAGCACAGTCAGCTTGGCAGCCTCATCACAAGATGCACTGAGAGCTGGAAGGAGGCCATGGCTGGCATCCCTGCCTAGATGTAGACCTAGGCCTGAGAAGGGACTCAGAGCTCATTTCCTACAGACTGGTCCCCAAGCCCACTCTAGTGCTGAGGATGACTTCCAAGACTCTATAGCACCTACAGTCGGAAGGAACAGATGCTTCCCCCTGCTCATTCTTTCTGTCAGTCATGATTCTTGTGTGTGTGTGTGTGTGTGTGTGTCCATATGTCTCGTTCTTTCTCATTTGCTGCCTAGTGCTTTATTGTGTTTCTTTCTAGATCCTATAAATGCCTATTCTTGTTGATTCATTCCCCCCTTTTATTTCTACTTCTGCCTTTACTCAGGTCATAAGAGTTCTACTTTTAGAAGCCTAAACTCTTGAACTACTTTACTCCTTTCTCTCCCTCCTCACCTTGCGTCTATCCATCCATCTATCCCTCTAGGAAGACAGCTGCCCATATAGATGCTGGCATATGGGCCCAAGGCCTAAGGTTGTGTCTCCATGTTCTATGTGCAAGAGACAAAGGGAAGCTCCAGAAGGGATTCCTTGGCACTGGTCCCTTCTGTTGCCTGTTTGGAGTGTAGGAGAGCCACTAAGGTAGGTGATTAGAGTCAGTCCTTGGGCCACTGTGTCCTCTTCTGTCTCTTGGGGACTTTCTAGGGCCATCACTGGCTGTTAAACCCTCCCTCCCATCCCATTCCATTGTTCGTTCTTTGGTCAGAAAGCAGGAGAATGTGTTCTGGTATGAGGTTGGTAAAATGGGTGAGGGGATGCTCAAGGGCCTGTATGGGGGTCTTCTTTCTTGGACTGAGAGAGAGCTGGATTTTAGCAATGTTGCAAAGTAGAAGTCTTCAAAGAAGACCTGCGCCTTCAGGCTATTCTCCCTAGAGAAAACTGAGCAGAAATAAATCATAGATCATTTCTTCCAGACACAAGAGAAGAAGTTGCCATCTTCCTTTATTTTTCAGACAGGACAAAGCATTTTGGGGTGCCCATGCCTCTGTCTAGGCCTGCCTAAGCTTTGCGTTCTAGTGAGGGTGCTTATGATAACCGTGAGCTTTACAGAATGCCACACTAAGCCCGGAGGCGTTCTCAGCAAACTGCGTTTGGGCTGCTGTACCTGACAGCCACTTTGCTTTGAACCTGGTGAGTTTCCACTACTCCGGTGAACCAGGAGAGCTTCTGGCCCCCTTTTGTTTGGTGGGGACAATATTTCAGTTTTCCTTCTAGGGATATTAGTGAGGGAAAATGAACTATGCCTTGCACCAACAACTTCACCTTTAAATGGTGCCTGGCAAGTAGGAAGTGGTTAGCAAATAGCTCAGGCACCTGTGCACACATGTGTGCACACCCAGAACTTAGGAGACATCTTCTTACAAAAAGACCTTCCCAAATCTTTTTGTTACTTTTTTTTTAATCGCTCGATTCTCTCGACCATGGTAGATGACTTATAAATTTCTGCTCAATAAATGGAGCAATGCCAAATCTGTTTTAGGGATGACCTCCAGGCTCAGTCTTAGGAGCAGAGAGGCAAGGTAACTGACCCAGCTTCTGGTAGGCAAGTCTGGGCTCAGGCTGTATACTCATCTAAATCACTAATAGGTTTCTGTTGGAAGGGCAGAGAGCCCAGCTGAGTGAGTCCCTTGCCCCAGCACAGATCCCAGCAACTGTAGCACATCAACTGTTGCTGTCCCCAGGCATGTCCTGCAGCCTCCGGCTCAGCTTCAAGCCTCTGTTGTCATATGGAGTGCACATTCTCACGGTGATAGGGCTGCACGGCTTTGAGACGGCAAATGGGAAATAGCAAGCGCCCCGTCTTTGCAACTGGGCTTGCTATTCTCATTGTATTCTGGAACTGTGCTATGCTAACAGGTCCTCATTAGCCATTCTTAACTTTGTGCCTCCTGAGGGTGGGGACCCAGAGTCTCTTTCACCATCACATCCCCACCTTCTAACGCAATTCTTGGTATGTGCTTGATACACACTGTAAGGGGCATGAATGAACGCCAGAAACGAAACAACAGGCAGCCTTGGGCTGGTATGTTGAGGCCACTTTAGGCAGTTATCTGGGGTTGGGTTTCCGGGGGGTCTTATCCCCTCTTGTCAGATTCAGGTCCAGGACAACGGTTCCATTGTTCCTAGATAGCATAGCCTATCTGAACGCCTCCACGGGCAGCCCTCTGTCACACCCTGAGCTCCTGCCCTATCACTGGCCCCACCTGGACCCCTCGCTGCTACCCGTGTGGTGGGCCTGAGGACAGCTTTCATGTGGCCGGCATGACTGCTCCTTAATCTCGCTCCCCCGTGGTGTAAAAATTCATGGAAGTCTATGGCTGATTCTCTTTCACTTTCCAGCAGTTCCTGGAGGCCCGGGTAACAGTTTAAGTAAGTCTTCAGCGTGGCCTTCAAACTTGCAGCTTGACCTCAAACAGGGACCTTGTCTGAAAGCCTCTTTCTTATTCTCCTTTGCCATTCCATAAGCTGAGGTCCCCAAATTGTATGATATCTAGGTTACATGACAGTAGTTTAAGAGACTGACCCATGCTAGTGATTTCTACCATAAGTGACCCACCCAAGACACTTAATCTGTTGCTCTTTTCTGCCTCTTCTTACTTCCAAACGGATAACGGGGAGACGTTACATAAGTGATAATCCAGGGCTTTTTTGAGTCTGTTAATGTCATGTGTCCTCCAGGTTTCCCGGAGGAAGTCTTGGGTATGAACACCTTAAGGAACTGAGGGAGCTCCTGGGGTTAGTAACTTTCCTCGTCAGTTTTTATTAGCTGTAGTTATAAAATTGGGGTACCTTTATAAAATGGGATACTATATAGCTTCTTAAAAGAATATGCTGGAAAAGATATGTCTATGCGTTTATATATATAGTGATTCGATTTAGAATTCTATAAGGTATATATGTAATATATACCAAAAACATATAGTTTTTATCCATCAATTATAATTGTTCAATTATAGTTACTAATGGGGTTATGAACCAATGGGGAGCATTGTTGAAGTATTTCTCTCAAAGAACAACATCAACCCTAGCAATGTTGACCTTTCTTTTTTAAAACAGGGTGTCCAGTGACAGATAGGAAGTTAACTTACAGTTGCTCATTAACACAAAGCCACTGCCCCCATATCAGCCCTGGGATCTCCTGCAGGCCTAAGTCCCCTTGGCGTGTTCTGTTATCTCTGCCTCTTTGCCGACCTGTCAATCACCCCTAGCTCACCAATCATGCCATGAAGTCTAATCCAGCACTGCTTACAGATGCAGTGATATTACTGGGGCCCGAGCCAAAAAAGACACATAGTAGATTGTCCAGCGATGCTGATGAATGGAGAATGAATGAATGAACAGAGAAAAGAGGATTTCCCCACAGTTTCCCTCTGCCTTTCACTCCTGAATGCTTGAAGCAGGTGGCCAAATCCTTTCTCCCACTTCTGGTTCCAACCCTGACCTCCCCTCCTCTCCTTGAGTATCTTGCCTCGGCAAGGCTTCCTCATCCTTCCTGAGCTGCAGAGAACCCAGGAGCAAGGAATGAGCTGAAATGGACCTTTGAGATTCCAGTGTGGCGCTGACATTGCCAGTTAAGTCAGGCAGATCTGACTTAATTGATTAATTTCGTCATTGGAGCAGAGCCAACTCAGAAGCTGGGATTAACCTCCCCATCTGACAGTGTGCTGCTGGGTCAGACCTGTTGGGGTTTGAGCCTGTGCTCTGTTAACGGCTGCTTGGGTGACCTTGGCCGTGTTACTTACCCTTGTGGAATCTCTCTTTCCTAATCTGTGAAAGAAAGAAAAGCATCATCTTTGGAGAGCCTGGTGAGGATAAGCTAAGATAGCACCAATGCAGGTGCCCTTCAGAGACAGAGGGAGGTGAAAGTGCTGATTGTGTGTGGAGCAGAGGAGGTTCCAGTCTTTCTCAGGGAGGAATCCCAAGGCCGGGTCAGAAGAGGTTATAATTTGGCACTTCTTCTGTTCAATGTGCCTCTCGGACTGCCCAGGGTGTGCAGCTTAAGCAAATAAATTATCCTGCTCCCGCAGGCCCTGTGCTGTGTAGCTAGCCATATGCTGGAGGAGATAGAGATCCTTATCTGGCAGAGTAATATTACCCAGCAAGGGATGACATTTCTTATCAGAGGCTCTGAGGAGTCAGAGATAGGCACTTTTCTTTTCATTGGCTGCCAGACCTCTGTGTGCTGGGCTGGCATGGAGGGTGGGAAGGGCTTGCCACCCAGGGGTGGCCAGCTGATGCTGTTGCAGGCATCAGCTGGCCCTCATCTCTTACAACAACCGGACCTGATAGGCACCCTTGTCAGAACTGGGTCCTTTAGAGATTTTTGCCTTTTGAAAGCACTGATAGAGACGAGGCAAATGGAATGAGGAAGGAAGAAGGGAGTGTGTGGTGGTGTGTGTGGTGGTGCTGGCCAACTTTGGGTGGAGACAGGGCCCTGGCCTTTGTTGGGCCTTCCCCTTCTAGGAATAAGCAGGCAATCCCCTGGCACACAGACAAAGTCTGGGTTCTGGGGAACAGGTGTAGGAGGAGAGCTGCTTGTTCGTTCCTGCGGCCCAAAACCAAACTTATCACACATAAACTATATTAATTAAAACACTGCTTAGCCCATTAGCTCTAGCTTCTTATTGGCTAACTCTTACATCTTAATTTAACCCATTTTTATTAATCTGTATATCGCCAAGTGGGAGTGGCTTACCGGCAAAGATTTGGCATGTCTGATTCTGGCGGCTCCATGGCATCTCTCCCTGACTCTGCCCTCTTCCTCCCAGCATTCAGTTTAGTTTTCCCTGCCTACCTAAGTTCTTCCCTATCAATAGGCCAAGGCAGTTTTTTATTTATTAATGGTAATCACAGCACACAGAGGGGACTCCCGCATCATAGGGGTCTGTAGGGTAAGATAGTTCAGACCCTTGTACGTACTGAAACCAAGCTATTGGAGTGCTTTTATGTGCTCCCCAAGTCAGCTTCCCAGAGCTCTCTGCCTTGGGTTTTGTCCTAGAAGGGGAGCTGTGTGGACTCATCCACAGCCTGACTGAACCATGGAGTTCTATGCCCTTTTGTCAGAGGAGATACTGACAGGATAGGAGGGCAGAAATGGACTTTATTCTTTCTCTGACCTCTGCTGGTCCTTTTCTAATTAGGGCATCTACATAGAAGGCCCTGGCTTTGAAACCTGGCTTTTATTCCTAGTGATATTTGCCAAGTGGGTAGCCTCAGTTTGTCTATAGTCTGATGAGGCAACATCACATCTTTCCATGTCTCCCGTGACTCGATTTGGAGCTCTCAGCATCAGGTTCTGGCTTTCTGAAAGAGAAGACTTTATGGGGTCCCCAGAGACCTGTTCTGAGGAAAAGTCCACGCAGATTGGATATCATCACGGGTCTATTTGACCTCATGCTTTGGGAGTGTGACTTCTGTTGTAGACACAAGCTCAGGGTTCTTCCCTTCCTGGTTTTTCGGAAGTCTTATTTTGTCCAGCTCTGCTCTCAAGTAATAATCTTGCTTCATCGAAAGGAAAGAGAAGTGGTTTTCTGTCTTCCGGGACCCCTTCATCAGCAGTTACTGCCTCCACTTCTTTCCTGGTGGCTCCACATTTCCATTTCCTTCAATCTCTTCTCTCTCCCTTCCTGGACCTTATCTCGGGCATTGAGTTTTCTTGTCTTATTTGATTTTGACATCTCTCACTTCCTTTTCCAATGACCAAATCCAGATACTAAATCCCAGGTCTGACCATGCCTCTCTTCATTTTAAATGTAACCAGGAGCTCCCTGTCAGTTTCAGGATTATAACCACCCCTCTTGATATGGTATTTATAGCTCCCATCAGCATCAATCCATCCGTGAATCCAATCTGATCACCTTTGACACCCCCACTCCACCCCCAGTGTCAGGTATGAGTCCTCAAAAACAGGTTTCACGTGTTCAGCTCTCCCTTTCTCTTTGACTTCTGGGGTTTGATCCTGTCATTTTGTGTTTATGCCTAGAAAGTCTGTGTGTTCTGTTCTTAGTCTAACTTTGCCTCTGTCCAGCTCTGTGGCTGTGAACATACCTCTCCCCTCTGTGCCAGTTTTTGTTCAGTATTTAATCACCTTTCAGCCTCTCTGTGTCTTTAATGATCATCCTTTTTCCTTCTTCTTCTTTTAAAATAATTTGTGTTTTTTGAGATAGAGTCTTACTCTTTAGCCCAGGTTGACTTCTTCCTTCAGTTCAGGAATGCTTGGATTACAGGTTTGAACCACCACGTCTGGCCAAGGTAGTCTTATAGATAACATAACTGGATCTTGTCTTTTAAAACCATTCATCTATGCTTTATTTGATTAGACAGTTTAATGTATTTCTATCTAACATCATCACTGATAGGCAGGACTTACTGTTGCAATTTTGCTGTTTTTTCTGGATCCTTTGTGGTTTCATTGCTCCCTGTTTCTTGCACATTCTTCTTTGTAATTTTATAACTTGATCTATTTGTGTGGTTTGCTTTTAATCTCTCCCTCTCGGAGGATCTTGCCACTGTGGAATTTTTCTTTGTGTTTTCCATAAAGTTTACACAGAGCATCTTATCAGAAAGTCTGTTCTAAGCTGATGACAGCTTCAATTGCACACAGTAAAGCTGCACTCTTTTCAAAGCACATTTTGCGTTGTTGGTGCTACGCGCTCTGCCATTGCATATCCACTGACAAATAATTAATGCTAGAGTTATGTCATATTTTAATCTTGCAAATTGTATCCTTGAGTTGAAAGTGACTTCAGTACCACCACTGCAGTATGCTTCTGAACTTGACCATTTCTGCACTTTTCTTGCGAGTTCTGCATGTGTGTGTCTTTGTGCCATTAGTTAGTGTCCCTTGATTTAAACATGAAGGGCTTCCTTTAGTGCTTCTTGTAAGACAAGCCTCGTGCTGAACAGCCCCCTCGTCTTTTCTCTGTCTCAGAAAGCTTTTCTGTGCCCTCCATCTCTGAGAGATAGCTTCCAGGCATTTGATTGGCAGTTATTCTTCCAGTGCTCTGAATCTATCATCCCACTCTCTTTTAATTTTCAGGATTTCTGCTGATAAATCTGCAGACGTTTCTATGACAGTTCACCTGTATATGACAAGTTAGATTTCTCTTGTTGCTGTCAGACTTCTATGTCTTTGCTTCTGATCGTTGATTATAACGTGTCTCAGTAAAGCTCTCTTCACAATAACCAGACTGGGATTCTTTGGGACTCAACTTGATGTTTATTTCCCTTTCCAGTTATGAAATGTTTTCTATGATTTTTTTCTTTCTTTCAACAAGCTGTTATCAGCCTTTCTTTTCTTTCATCTGATTGTGTACTAGAAGGTTTTTGTACTCTATTCTTTTATTGTTTTGCTCTCAACTAATTTCAAATACCTGTCTTTGAGCTCATTGGTTCCCTTTCAAGTCTGCTGTGGAAGTTACCTACGGCATTTTTAGTTAGGCCATTGTGAATTGGTATCAAAGTTTTTGTTTGGTTCTTTTTTTTTTCTTTTAATGGTTTTTGTGTTTGTTTACTTTTGCTCATGTGCTGTTTTCTGATGTCATGCAGAAGTGTGTCTGTAAGGTTGCGTGGTTCACAGAACTTCTTCAAGACAGATGTTTCGGATTCTTCGTCAGGCAGCTCATGGCTATCCATTTCCTTGTAATTTGTTTCTTCAGTGGTATCCCTGGTTCTTCATGATCCTTGTGTTGATGTGAGTCCATCTGAAGAAGTAAGCAGGCTTATATTCTTTATAGATTAGCTTTAGCAAAGAAAGTCACCCACTGGTCAGCTCATTCACACGCAGAATTTGGGCGGGCTGGTTGATAAAGTCTGTGGATAGGATTACTGCTGGAACCATGAATATGACAGGATGCCCTGGTGTCTAGATCATTGTGTAGACAGGTTGGTGTCTTGGATGTGTAGGGGCCATCCTGAAGCCTGGGATCATTTGGATAAGCCCAGAACTTAGGATCAGTGGGTGGAGTCTAAGACCTTGGTCCCTGAGTGTAAGCTAAATCTTGAGTTTGTGAGGGTTCCTTCTATGCTGAACTTCTCCAGGGGATTTTCATTAACTCTACCCTAGGGCCTACATTTGTAGAACTTGACTCTGGAGTGGAGTTCATTAGGGTAGGCCAGGTGTTGGGCTCTGTGTCAAACACAGGGTTCTTTACTCTCTGTCTTCCACAAGAAGGGGAACTCTTTCCAGGGTCATTAGGAGGAAGGCTGATACGGGATAAATATAGAGCTCTCTCTCACACCTTTGAAAGCGTATCATCTTATTTTTCTGTTCCTCTCAGATATGCTGTAACCTTTCTCGTGTATTCCTTAGCCTCTGTGGTTAAATGCTGTTCAAATTGGTCTTCCTGTGATAAACAGGTGCTGAAATTCCTTGTCTTCATCTTGATGGTGCCACTTCTGTCTTCACAGCCCGATTTACAAGGATACATTCATTTGCTTTTGTTTCATTCCTGTCTTCCTCCACTACACTTAAACCTTGGAAAGGATGAAGTCAGTTTTGACTGCTACAGTCCTAGCAACAAAACACAACACAGCAGCACTCTTTTCAGACTATGTGCTGGGCACTGTTGTAAATTCTTCATGTTCTCCCAATTATTTTATCCTTGTAAGACCATAGCAGTAGAGTTACTCTTGCAGCATTCATTTCACAGATGAGCAAACTTAGCAAGGGAAGTTAACTGCTGTGTCCCATTTTCCACTCTCTATGGGAAACGGTGAAAGCATGGTTCAGAACCTCAAGTTGGCTCCAGGGTGCTCGCTCTTAAGCCCTCTACTGTGTTCTAGTGACTTCTCAGCAGCAGAGACTTTGCAAGTGGCTGATACATGAGTCAAAGGGACATCTCTTCTTTAGTCTTTGCACTAGATCCAGAGTTTGGGGGCCTGGTAAAACATAAGGAGCCAGCGTTTGGGGATCTAGCATATCTGACTTGAACTCTGGGCTCTGTAGCTGGTGACTGGAAGCAAACTAACTTCACTGAGCTTTGGCCAGCAGGGGAACAAACGCTCTCTATCCTGTGCAGGATGTTTGTGAGCTGAACTGATGGGCTACAGTAGGTGAGCAAAGAGTGCCAACTGCTTTTTAGGAGTTCTCATTTTTAAGTAGAATGATACTACATCCTTCACTGGTAAGAGTAGATGGAAGGGAGAGGACTTCCTGGGCTGGGCTGGGCTGGGCTGGAATGGGATGGTCCTCACTCAGGTTGACAGGGAGCAAGAATAGGGTCCAGTTGCTGTAGGACTCAGGGGCTTCCCTGAAGTAAGCCCCAAGGCTTAAGTCAGAGTAGCCACTGACTTTTTATTTCTGCACCAAGTATGTAGAGATTTTGGTGATTCCCTGAACACAGCATTAAAGGTCTCTAGGTGTTTTTGCTTCTATGACCATCCAGAGCCCCCAGAATGGCTACTTTCTCCTATCCTTGGCTTTCCTGTCCTGCAGGCTTTCTAAGGAAGCCCCAGATATGCTTTTTGATCCCTTCCAGGAAGTCCAACTAGGTGTTCTGCAATCCCGTTTCTCAGTAACGCTTGCTTCTGAAGACTACTTCCTTCCAGTCTTCGTTTCTTTCCACATCTGCTTTCCAGCGCTCAGGGACAGCTCTACTTCTTTCCATCACTCTTCATTTTCTTCCTCTGCTTTTCTGTCCCTCTGTCCCTCATTCTGGCTTCCAGCTCTCCAAAGAACAGAGGTGCGGGCCTCTTAAAAAGCAGGCTACCTTAGCAGCAGACTCAGTCCCCGGAGATGGGGAAAAAGGACATTTGGCCTTGTGACAGCCGCGGATAGCTGAGTCAGCCTGGGTGCTGGACTTGCTGTTCAGTCATCCCTGGAAAGCCACAGAACCGTCTTGGCCCCAGGCCTGTAAAAGAGAATGTGGCCTCACTGAAAGCTACAGCTCAAGCTGGCCGCCTTTCCACTGGTTTTCTCCCTCTTGGAGTATCGCTCCTTTGCTTCTGAGAATATTCGCAGTCCAGATATAGTAGCGTGTAGTGTCCTACAGATTGAACTCTACTCATTAGTGGGGGTCAGTTCTCAACCTTCATTCTAAAGCTACCTGCTTGCTTCTCTATTACTTTCTTTTCTTTATCACTTGGGTGAAAATGCTCCAGCAAAAGGAATTTCCTAGAGAGGGTTTATTTCAGATCACAGTCCAGGGTCCCAGTCCTTCAAAGGAGGGAAGTCACAGCAATGAGAGCTTGAGGCAGCTGGTTATGTTGCATTTGCAGTCAAGAAATAGAGAGTGGGATGGCCTCATTTAGCTTGTGGTGTCTCCTTTTCATCTGGTCCAGGATTCTTACCCACTATAACCCACCCTTACGGTGACACCCACAATGGATGAATCACCCCACCTCAGTCTAATCAAGATAACCCCCTGTAGGTATGCCCAGAAGCCTATTTTCTTGGTGATTCTGGGTCTCCCGAAGTTGACAATTAAGATGGGCCCCATCAGAACTTCTGGTCCTCTCTCCCTTGTGTATGATTTGGGTGACATTCTAAGTGATTCTGTTCTGGCTTGTTTATCTATAATGTGGGATACTGATTGCTGGTTGCCTTTGGTAACTTGAACTGCTCATTACAATTCTGCAACCCTCCCTTACAAAACTCCACATTCACGCCTTTGCTGTGATGGCATAGCATCATTTGGATAGGATGCAGGGCTTGGCCTTGTGACTTCTTGTGCCCTATGGGAAGTTCTTGGTCTTATCACCCAAGTGGAGGACGGAATGTGCGGGAACTTTCTCTTGTAACTCTCATGGTCATGGCAACAATGTGCCTTTGGGGATGGGAGCGTGATATAGATGCAGAACAATGTTTCCACAAGCCCTGCTTACATCAGCCAACACCTAGCAAACCAGCTGATGGGAGACTGAAGAATAAGCACTTGTTATCATATGCCCTTGAACTTCTTGTTCCCCTGTTCCCACCGCCCTAGTGCTGGGTACCGCTATGCTCAGTGTACCACTCTGTGTTCTATTATGCCCAGTTATTTGGCTCTGGGGAACAAAGTTCAAGGCTTTATGCATTGTAAGGAAGCTTTCTTTCTTTCTTTCTTTCTTTCTTTCTTTCTTTCTTTCTTTCAAAGCCCTTCTGATGGTAACTGGGGCCACCAAAATAATCTAGAATCAGCTCTTTATTTTAAACAAATCAACAAATCTAATTCAATTTGCAGCTTCAGTTCCCTTCTGCCATGTAACCTGATCATCACAGGTTTGAGGGGTTAGAGTGTGGACATCTGTGTCATGTGACCCTACAACCCACATTAGGCACACACTACTAGATTTCTATTCGTCCTTACTGGTATTATAAGCCCTAGTGCTTTACCTGTGACATAGAAATGAGGTAACGTGTCCTCTGATGTTGCCACCACTTCCTCTTTTAGAAAGGTTTGTTGTACTGGGAATATTGCTCTGGGAAACAGGTGCTGTTCCTTGCCGCTGGATAGCAAACAGTGGGTTTATGAGACAGAACAAAGTAGTGTAAGACTCTTAGGTGCCTTTGATAAGAGCCGAGACTCTTCTGGTTGATGATAATTGTCCTGAGTAATTGTGATGGGTGTCCTGCTGTTCCTGTTCTCGCTTGGTAGGTAGAACACAAGGTTTGAGGCACCTCAGAGAGTTCACAGGACAAGGCTAGGACAGCCGGCTTCTGTCTCCCAGGCCAATATGACTCTGTCCTTGTAGCCACAGGACTCTCTGATCTTCCCACACACAATGGATTGGAGGGAAAAAGAAACTTCCTGACCTGACTGATACCTACTTGAAAAAAAAAAAAAATAGCTGGCTTTCATGGGCCAAGGAAACCAAATCTGGCAAGCATGATAACCTTTCGCGGGGCTGAGTTCTGCTGAGTAGCTAGCGGTAGTGGGCTTGCAGAAGACATTGTGATTGGGACAAGGATGTGAATTCCAGAATCCTATGCTAGCCACTCATGAGTGAAGAAAGGGTTTAAATTCCTTCTTGTTAGCCTTTTAGAAAGAAGTTCAGATCTAGATTCTCAAGTCTTCCCATCTGGTGTACGCGGAAGGATGCAGTTTCTGTTACATCGTCGCAGGTTACCCATATTCAGCAACTAGTGGTAACACCCTTCACAGTTCTTCCAGTGTCTGTGCAGCCCTTGAAGATGAATGAAACCTCAGTACTGTGGTAAATGGTGGTGATTCTCTTAGCTGCCAGAGACAGGGTGACGTTTAAGTGAGATGGGATGCACAAAGGGTATGTAACACGACTCAGCTCACAGTGAGTACTCACCAGTTAGAGGGAATGGCATGGACTGCAAGCCAGGTCCTATAAGCTTCCATGAGCTGCCAGTCACAAACTAGACCATGCCCACCACCTGATTTGCACGCTAGGGTTACAGGTGTGCACCACCTCACAAGGCTTACATATTTAAATTGTGGGGCAAAAAAAAAAAATCAAAAGGATAGTGTTTTGTATGCCGTTAATCCCAACACTTGGGAGGTAGAGGAAGGTGGATCAATGTGAGTTTGAAGCCAACCTGGTCTACAGAGTGAGTTCCTGGAAAGAAAGGGCTACAGAAAAAAAATAATGTATGTATTATACACACATATGCAAATATATACATATATGTAAATTACATGAATTGGAAATGGAAAGTTCAGTATCTATAAATAGCGAGCTATTGGAATGCAACATGGCCTTTTTAAAGTCTGCTGGCTGCTGTATGACACAAATGACAGAATAGGGTGCCCCAAATACTCTCAGCCCTTTTTATAATAAATCTGCCCATATGAACTTATCTGCTCCTGTACCATGTAGATGCTAACCCATTCTCTGGAACACAGACCAGTGAGGCTTAGACAGGACAGGATACTAACTAAAATCAATCCAATGAAAAGGATAACCCTTGGATATATTCCCAGGGCTGGCTTTTAGATCCTTGGATTGTAGGTCAGGACATTGTTCTTTTGAGGTAAGGCAGAAAGGGATGAAGTCCTCCGTTAGTGATGAGGGGAATCCAGCTTTAGACCTCTTCCCTTCTAGGGCTGCAGATATAGCACAAGGTGGTAGAACCTTTGCCTAACATACTGAAGCCCTCTGGGTTTGAGCCCCAGTACCAAATACACCAGACACAAACCAAAAAGTCCCAGCATTCTGAGATGGATGTAGGAGGATCAGAAGTTCAAGGTCATCCTGAGCTATGTGAGAACTTATCTCAAAACAGAGCAAAATAACATCACCACCAACAACTCAAAATTGTCTGTACCACAGAGTTCTTGACCTTTCTTTCTGATGGACTCTTCCCACCCCCACATTCTACTAGTGTATTCTGCTAAACATAATGCCACACCCAAACTTGACCTTACACACACACACACACACACACACACACACACACACACACCAGCTTGTCCTTACAAAGGACTCTGAGCACAGAGGACAAGGGGACAGAGCTAGCTGAGTTCTGGATTTTAGACTCTAGAGAGAGGGAAGAGCCCCTGGGAAAGGCAACAGATCCCAGGCCTTCTCATGGGAAAGAGACCTTACTGGAGCCAGCTCTGTCTCCTGGGGATATGGAGTTCTTAGGCCATAATACCAAGCAATTGTCTCATTAAATCTCCTCTGCAGGACCACTGCTATGGCTTTCCACCTATTAGGGCTGTCTTCACATGGGTGGATTCTAAGCGTGTTCTTTTAGAACAGCTTTATTTAGACAGACGTCACATACCATGGAATTTACCAATCCTAGAGCGTATTCTTTTCCTCAAAAAGAAAGTCTGGGCCCTTTAGCTCCCAAGTTCCTGTACCCCTGTCCATCCCAGTCACCAGAACTCATTAGGGCACTTTCTGTTGCTTGTGATTGGCTCACTGGAGCCCCTTTCTGTAAATGGAATCCTACTCTTATAGGACTGGCCTTTTCCACTTAGCATAGTTTTTCAAGGCTTGTTCACGTTGTGCAGGTACCTTGATCTCAGGCTTTTTATATAATGGCAGAAGATTCCCTTTGATGACTTTATCTCATTTTATTCTGTCATCTGTCGATCAACTTTGGGCTATTTCCTTTTTCTAGACTAGATTACTCTGGAGGTTCAGATGCACGTTTTCTCATGGACCTACATTCATCACAGTATATACACATACCTAGGAGTGCAATTGCTGGGCCACAGAGTATGTCTCTGTGGCTTTTTTAAGAGCCTGTCATCCTTTCTCAGAATGCCATTGATATTTTACTGTCCCTCTCAACCTGCCTTCTTTCATTCCTTATTTCCGCTCAGCTTAAACATAAAACATGCACCAAATTTTGTTTTTGTTCTTTTTTTTTTTTTTTTCAAAACAGGGTTTCTCTGTAGCTTTGGAACCTGCCTTGGAACTAGCTCTTGTAGACCAGGCTGGCCTCAAACTCACAGAGATCCACCTGCCTCTGCCTCCCAAGTGCTGGGATTAAAGGCATGCACTGCTACCACCTGGTGAAACATGCTTCTATTTTGTATGAATTTTAAACTCATGCCAAATTAATAAATGTAACTAGTAATAGGTGTGTGTAATGTTGCCTCTTCAGGTGGGGGCAAGATCAACTAGGAGAAAAAAACTACCTTCTGGGTAGAGAATGTTTTGTCTTGTGCTTTGATGCATTTGAGTAATTTCGTATTTTATCAAACATAATTTTTTATAAACTAAAAAATATAATAAAAATGTTATAGGGGTGGGGTACATGCATTTAATCATCTTGAGACACAACTGGCTATTTATTTACCTACCTTCCCATAGACACAGGGCCTGCATCTGGCAGTGAAGGCCAAGTGTAAATAGGCTCCTAATTGACATGATTAACTGTGTCTCACTAGGAGCCTTACTAGGAGCCAGTGGGGAGCAAACAAGGCTGTTTTCTGCTCTCTGAACCTGGCTGAGGTCATGGGGTAGCTGGAGGGCTACTTTGCAGTGGGGATGGGACCTTCTTTGAGTCCAACTGCATTTCCTTTGAACAAAGTTTAGTAAGACTTTTCATCTTTTTCTATTATTGGGTATAAAATGCATCCTTCATCTTCACTCAGAAGAGCGGGAAAGCCAATTCCATTCTGCCTGTGAGTTTTCCAAGGCCCAACTGTGTACTGAAGAGAGAGAAAGCTTCCACGGAGCACAGTAACCCTAAATGTCTGCCTGGCAGAGAAATAGAAAGAAACAAATGTAAGTGGGAGCTCTCATAGAATATGCAGAAATATAAAAATAGACATAAATTCACAGATTAGGACCGAGCAAGCACTATTAGTTAGCCACATCTTAAAAATTGGTATGCAATTTTTGATAGAATTATATTAACTGCGTCATCTTATTTTTTAGGCTAGAAAAAAAATTCATTTGACTAGTAGAAAGTATCAATATGTTCAGTACCATACTTTGCTGGAAGGAAGTACCACACATTTTTTTCTTTTGTATCTTTATTCTTCTTCGATAGTTCTTTTCCCTGGAGATCACGTCTGTATGGCTTATGAATTCAGTTATTAAGAAATTATTTGGATTGTTCTCTTTGATTGAGGGTCCAGTTTAATTGACCCCCCTTCTCTTTAGAGTAGACTTATTCTCACCTGTCTGTGCTCTGTCTTTGGAGCTGGTATACTTTAGGACCCCTAACATGAGGAGGTCAGTCTTGGGGTTTGATTTCCTAGGATCTGAGCAAATGATGGGTCTTCTGTCTTGGTTTCCTCATTAGAAGAATGGGACCTAAAACACCTTCTCCAATGGATTTACCTTTGAGATATGTGTGGGAACACCTTAGACCCATCTGTCAGTTCATTCTTCTTTTCCAACTAACCTTGAGTTCACTGCCTGCCTACCTTGGAAAACAGTGCTTAGCAAGTAGTACAGGATATATGATCCTGGTCACTGACATCTCTAACCTCTACAGAGACTTAGAAGGATATGCTCATGATGTGTGTGTGTGTCTCTGTATGTACATGTGTGCATGCGCACACATATATACACAATGCTGCCTGTGTGAATGCCTATTCGTATCCTGAACCAGGTACAAAAACCACTTGCTTTTAGGCACATATTTAATAGGAAGGAATTGGTCTCTTAGAAGTAAAAAATAGACTGGTGTTTTCCAGGGATGGCCTTCTTGGAAGAGGGAGAGATCTTTGAGGTATTGACAAAAAAGATAACAACACTTCAGCCCAATAGGAAGAATACGTTTTGGAGATTTATGGTATATGGTGGCTATAATTCTTAGTGTCTCATAGTCTTGAACAATGCTTAGAAAAGGGATACTATATTCTTTCCACAAACATGAGAGTCCTATGAGGTGACAGGTATGTTAACTAGCTGGATTTCATCATTCATAATGAATGTATGTAGGTGCTGAATGCTTGTTCATTTCCCAACTGCTCAGACCCAAATGATCATGCAGAAACTGTATTAATTACAACACTGTTCTGTTTATTAGCTCAGGCTTCTTATTAACTAACTCTTATATCTTAAATTAATTCATTCGTATTAATTGTGTCTTGCCACTAGGCTGTGGCTTACTGGTGCTGGCATGTTACTCCTTTGGCAGCTACATGGCATCTCTCGAACTCCACCCACTCTCCCTATATGTCTCTTCCAGACTGGCTATATACTGCCCTACTATAGGCTGAAGGAGCTTCTTTATTAGCCCATGGTAATAAAAACATATTCACAGCATACAGAAGGGACTCCTACATCAAATGTACCTTGTAGCATCATGTCATTCAAGATACAAATAATTTTACCCATCAGATTCATTAAAAGATTTCAAAAGCCTCTGTCCTGTGCATGAATTATGATTGCTCTTGGGACCAGTGACATGGTTCACTTGACAGTCTAGCTGTTCATGGTCTGAGCCCCAGCACTGCATAAAACCAAGCATGGTGGCACCTGCCTGTAATACACTTGGGAAGCAGAGGCAGGGGTATCATAGTCCTTGGTCTGTATAGCAAACTCAAGGCCCGCTATGACTGCATGAGATTCAGTCTCAGACAAAACTAGCTGCTGGAGCTAGTGAGTGTCCATCTCTGATCAAGGGTGAGGCTAGTCGTGGCAAACATCTAGGCGGTATCCGTTTGTCATTCCCTCCCTCAGTTCAGGTTCCTGGCAGCAGGGCTCAGCCTTTAAGCGTTGCCCAGTGCTGTGTTGGAAATTCTCCTTGCCAATCAGGATCTTGAACTTGACCTCAGGTGGAAGTGAACATTGTTTTCTGAGGATGGAGAAGGGACTCAACAGAACATGAGTCACGGTTTTGCAACAATGTTTACCGTTTCAGAATATAAGCCCAGTCATATTTACACAGAGGCTACATGCTGCTGGTTTTCGGCCTCCAATTTACTGGGCACCTCTACACTGCACCCTCCTCCTAAACTGCCTCCCTTGGTCCCTTTGGTACTTTTGATGGCAGTAGGTTTCCTCCTTCAATTTGCCAATGATAATTCAGGAAAGCTTGCTGGCACACAGATACCTGAGCCTACAGTAGACTTGCCAACTCCATGTAGTTGATGACAGTCAGCACATTTTTCAACCACTTCAGTAGAGCCGTTTCCCCATTTAGGTACTATAAACAGCCTGAAATCGATTTGTATTGAAGGCCCTCACATACAAGTTTGAAAAAGCAAACTGAAAGATGGAGATCATTGTATATATTTATAGACCTTCAGATCGATTTATCCAGGGATGCTAGATAGGTTGAATTGGGCGACACATCTTACTGCAGTAAGACATAGCACTTCTGACTAATGCAGCCTGCAAGGTAAGGTCTCACTTGTTGCCCTGGTCAAAGGATGGAGCCTGCTTCGATCCCTGAGAGGGCAAGACTTCTGAGGTCCCATCTGGGCTTTGCATTATGGATTGTTGATGGCTGCAGTGCCCACAGGTGACACCTGACTTTTCTACTTCTTATGACTTCTTCCCTGCTTTAGCTTTTGAAAAATGTTCTTTAGGTGTTGTGGGGTGCCCTTCGGTGTTGAGGTTTAAGGGTTCCTGGATCTGTGCTGAAGCCAGTCTCTCTGCACAGCTTTTTGCAGTGTTCATTTCTCTGTTTTCCAGGTTAGAGTTCTCTGCCTGGCTTTCTGAGTCTTCATTCTCCACCCCTTCTTCCAGGGCTCCATTATTTTCTTTCTATTATAACAGCAAGAAGATGCTTGCTCTGAACACATAGAATTAGACCTCTCTCCACATCAGGCACTCAACACTCCTAGCTGCTGCCACTCACTCTGCAACCTACGGCCATCCTTGGAATATGGCTTTCAGAGGACTCTCCCACAAAACACCCTCTGTGATCCTGATCTCCTCTGTCTGAGCCATATAGGGCCCACACTGTTAAACTTCAGTAGTCTTATTTTGTTGTGTTATCCTTTATTCTTCCATGGGTACCTAATTTTCTTCCTGTTGAAGTCTTGACTCCCTAACTGGATTATACACTCCAGGAATGACTTCCATTTTGCAGTCTCTTACTATGGTATTTTTAGCATTGGCAGGCACTTAAGAAACAAGTTGTCAAGCCAGGCGGTGGTGGTGCACACATTTAATCCCAGCACTCGGGAGGAAGAGACAGGTGGATTTCTGAGAGTTCGAGGCCAGCCTGGTCTCCAAGAGCTAGTTCCAGGATAGGCTCCAAAGCTGAAGAAAAAGCCTGTTTCTGGAAAAAAGAAAGGAAAGAAGGAAGGGAGGGAGGGAGGGAGAAAGAGGCAGACACAGAAAGAGAGAGAGAGAGAAAGAGAGAAAGAGAAACAAGTTTTCAGGGTTGCTTCGCTTGATGGTATGTTGATTAAGGAGTAGAAAAGGAAATCGGAAGCAGTCATCTAAGGGTCACATGTTCATCTCTTCTGTCCAGCCCTCTCTGCCTTCCACCTTCCAAGCCAGGCCTCCTTAGTCCATGACTGTGATTTGGTACATACGTATAATGCATGATGATTAAATCAGGGCAATTGACCTTTCCAACCAAACTTCACTTGAGGAAAACCATTTAAAAGTCCACATGGGCCACAGATTTACAGTCTGGTGTCCTCATTGTCCAGATGAGTGGATTTAGAATCATCTCTGAGATAACGACTGTGGGTGTATCTTTCAAAAATTTTTATTCTTGTTGTTAATTCAGTGTGTTAGCAATTAGATGCATGTATATAATGTATTCTACTTACCTCTCCCTCTGCCTTCTCTTCTCCCCACCCCTGTGAACTCTCCTCCCTCCTGACAGGTTCTTTTCTTAAGTTCATGTTTTTGTGTGTGTGTGTGTGTGTGTGTGTTGTTGTTGTTGTTGCTGTCGTCATTGTTTCTCTTATGGCACTCCGAGTTTAATCTGGGACATCTGAGTGACCACAGGGATGGAACTCCACAGTGCACCGGCTATGATAACAATAGGTGTTCGTTTGATGATTGTCCCCTCTTCCTGAGAATCCATCAGTCATCAGTAGTTAAGCAGGGAGGGGTGGACCTCATAAGACCCTCCCCCATCCATCAGTAGCTGTTGACAGATCCCGTCTTGCACAGGCTCAGGGCAGGCAACCTCAGCTGCTGTGAGATCATGGTTACAACGACTGTGTCACACCACACCCAGAAAATGGTATTTTATGATCCTCCTTTCATCTCTTAATGTTCTCAACACCTTTCAGCCTTACCACATGAGGGACCAAGCTTGTAACCAACGAATCATTTCAATCCATAATAATCCAGTTTGGGTGCTATGGGTACCCTTGATTCATAGGAGACACCTACCTTGTCCTGCTATTGGCCCTGGCTTGCTTTCTTCCCCTGCCCTCTTCTATTTCCTGTTAGTAGATGCTAGGCAGAACCATTCTGGTTTTCTGATGAACACCCTGCACCCGAGCTGGGGCCTGTGGGAGAGTCTCCCTTGTGTGAACCCTGCAATGATGTGAATGAGTCATAACTCACAGGCACATTTAGTTTCATGATTGTTGTCATATTGTTTTCCAAAATGACTGTGCTGACTTACACTTCTATCAGCCATGCTCAGTGGTTTCTGTTTCCACATGGTCTCTGCAGCACCTGGTATAAGACATGTGCACTCACTGCTGTGATCATGTTAGGGCACTGAACTGGCCCTTGTGTTAGATGCTTTGCTTCACATAGAAAAATCTCTAGTAAGAAGAAATACCAGGTAGGCAGACTATCTTCTATTAGAGAAGACAAATCTTTCCAGAAATTCTATATAGACTCCCCCTAAGCCTGTGTTATTGTGTAGCTTGGAACAGGTATCCTCCTAGCCATCCCCATCAGAGATGACAGGATTGCTATGTCTACTTGAAGCCCAGGTTAACGACTCTTCTGATTGGCCAGTACTTCTTTTGAGCACATGCCTATCTGCTCTAAACCCACACAGATCTAGGGTTCCTTTTAATAGGAGAGCAGGAACTGGCTGGCTACTCAGCAATCAACAGTCTACATCAGGTTTTTGTTTTGGCTGATTCCCGAAGTGCACACTGCCTGTTCTGCACAAGCAGTCTCCCCTGGATCTGTACACTTAACCATTTCTAGAACTTAGAAGTGGTGCGTTAACCAGCACATCCCATTTCCCCGGGGAATAGATCTGTTTAGCTCATCTTAGAAACCTAGTGCTCTTTAGAAATGTTTCCTGCCCGGCAGACGTCAGACCTGTTCCCGCTCCAGCTGTTTAAGCTGGGGTTTCTGCACGCTCCCAATGAAAGGGGGTAACAGAAAGTTTCAAGGGCAGAGCACCCCAACTCTGGCCCTATGCCATGACAGGTGGGGAGGAACAGCTGTCAGGGGCCAGAATCTCTGTAGGTCGCTGCTTCCTCCTTCTCATCCACTACGTGGATGCTTTAGTAATCCTTGCGGTTTTCCTTCTGACCAAAGGGGGAAAACACTAATTTTTGAATGAAACCCCATTGTTAAGAATTTGTTGACTACTTGCCCTCTATGAGGCAGCTTGGAGGGAGAATGTTTCCTTCCTGTGATCTCATAGAAGTCACCAGACAATTCTCCAAGAGCCCGTCTGTGTCGTGGCACCTGCTTCCAAGCTGGGTTCTGTGGTAGAGTGTTTGCTCAACACGCACAAGGCCCTGGATTCAATGCCCAGTGCCCAAGTGAAAAAGAACTTTCTTCCTGGCATTTATTAGCAAGGTGCTTTTAAGCATGTAACATCCCTGAGATATCCCTCGGCATTATTTGTGCACCGTAGATAAGTGGTATGTTTCAAATACTCAATGAGTTGCTAATATAAAAGACTTTGCCTGTACTCAAATATTAGATACTTTTTATAATATCAATTTAAAAAATAATGGAAAAACTGGGAGGCTCAGAGGCATCAGCTTATGAAGCTTAGCAGATAGCTAGCTCTGATAAACAGAGCCACAGCTAAAGCCCAGAGTATCTCCCCCAGAGCAGAACTTTTAAGCATCCTATTGACTCTGGGCTAGAGTGTTCCTAGAAACAGTATTCTGCCTTCCTTTACAGTCCCACTCAGCCACACTTTTTATACAGAAGAATCTCTGCCACTGACTACAAAGACAGGGCAGTGCTTCCAAGACCTGGTCCATATCTGATGTTCACCTGAATCAGAGCCACACACCTAGGTGGTGACTCATACCAGACACAGGAGCACCTACTAAACATTTCCCATGCCAAGCTGAACTCTGAAGAAGAGGCCACAAGGCAACAAGGATGCTGCTGGTTCACGGACCCATTCTGAGTGTGGAGGAAGGCCCTGGTCCCCCTGATCAACCTTTCTCACACAGCTTACAGTACCTGACACTATCTAGAGCACCAAGTGATTGTGCACACAGTTCAGCTTCCTGAGCATTCTGGGATATGTGATGATAACAATGACCCTGTCTTATTTTTTCAGATGAGAAGCATCTACTTAGAAATGCCAAGTAACTCAGCTGATAAATAGCAAAGACAGAAGTCTTCAGGCTGGAGGCAATTCTGTGAGACAGTTGAGCCCTCCAGAGCGGGTAGGTAAGTGTGCACCTCCCAGAATGCAATGTGCCCAGAGCTGGGAATGATTGAGGTATTGAATGGCCAGTGTTATTTCCTCTGACCTCCTAATCCTGGATTCTAGAATGGTTTTCAGGATAGGGTCTCTTTTCTTCTCTGCATTTCTTCTCAGCCCTGGCTGTCCTGAAACTCTCTTTGTAGACCAGGCTGGACATTAACTCACAGAAATCTACCTGCCTCTGCCACCCAGTGCTGGGATTAAAGGCATGTGCCACCACACCCTGTTCTTTAATTCCTTTTTAAAATTTGTTTTGCTTTTTTGTAGGAGATTGATAGACCTACACAGAAGATAGATCCAGCCGTGCTGTTGGCCCTACAAGAAGAAGACACTCTTTCCAGAAGACATAGAACATTTCTGAACCTGGGAAAGATGCCTGGAAACTGGGAGAAGAGAGAAGAGAGCACTTCGCCATCCTGCCGAGGCATCTCCCACCATACTCAATACTTTTCACCAGGTCACTGCTGAGCTGTTCTCGTTCAGTCTTGGTTTGATGGAACAATAGTCTGAAATTTTTACTTTCAATTAAACTCACTTGTTGAACCACCTCTATCTTCAAATGATTCTATTAGGATGGCTAATTATAGCTATTGCTACAAGGCATTATTTGCACTCAATTTCAGCTTAGGCAATGTGGTTCAAGTGTTTTATATTTTCACTCTCCTGAGTTATGTGTAATCATCATCCTCTTACACTACAGGCTTCAAATGAGCTATTTTTAGAAACCCAAATCAAAACAGCAATTTTGGTGGTGACCATATCTGGTCTAACCTTAAGTGCTGGTAAAAACAGTCAAAGACACAATTTAAACACACAAATGTAATGATTCAAGGACAGGACCCATATATGACAGAGAACATGTACCTGGTGTGGTGAAGGAGACAATAACTAATAAAATACAAGAGGCTGAAAACCACACCCACTGGGAATATTTCACCTGGTGTTTCAAGTCTTCCCTCACCTGCTGATAGGTCATCTCATGAGTCTATGAAAAGACTTGAGAACCCAGCAAAGTACAGGAGGTCTTGTTTCACAAAAGAGTCTTCGGGTCTTCTGGGCCCTTATGACACATGCCAGACCTTTCAGGGAGCCACAAGAATGGCTCAGTTCTAAACCACTGTAATTCATGGGTAGGCTTTGCTCGCTGAGACCTGAGCCATAGGGTTTTCCCCATTGATGAAGCTCAGGACCACAGGGGTCACTGGCTCTTCTTCATATGCCTGAGGTGAGTTTGCCTTGCCATATGGCGTGGAAACTCTGGCCCTTAGTCTGTACATGATGTGGTTGCGCGAGAGGTCATAATTAATAGGTGTGAAAAATGCTAGCAGCTGTACCCCAACGGTATCTGAGGGTGCTGTGTGCCTCCACTCCTGAATGCTTTGCTTACGTGTTCCATGGGTTGAGCAGAGTTTTATAAGATTAAGCCCAGACTCCACCATACGTTTCTCTTAATGGAGATGCTAAGAACACGCAGCTACACCTCTTCCAGTGTTTGCTTCCTACCAGCTGGGTCTTCTGGTGACATGGCGCTATGCAATAGACGTTCGACCCATTCCTTTCCCTTTTTATGGAAAATGCATAATTTTTGGGGGGTGTGATAGTGCACACATGTGATTTTAGTTCTTGGAAAACTGAGGCAAGAAGATCAAGAATTCAAGACAAGCCTGGGTTGTAGTGCAAAACCCCATCTCAGAACAACAAAAACATAATTGTAGAGGCTGTGAACTCCAAGTGAATATCTAGATGACACACTCATACAATGGGTGCAAAGAAAATGGAGAAGATTTCATTGGCAAAGTGTACCTGGCCAACTGATGATATGAATTAGTGAGTAAGTCACGGGGATCTTGCTGTGGTTAATAGCTGACTTTCTTGATTGCATGTGTTAGAATCTCTTGTAGATCAATGCAGATCAATCCAAGTTGCCCTCTCCCTCCCCATATTTTGTGTTCTCAGCACTTAACACCATATATATTCACAACTAGTAAACTTTCAAGAGTGTGTCAACGTACCTTACGATTCATAGATCCTTGAGGAAAGGCATAATGTGGGGAAGACTCGGACACAAATCCCTTGGCCTCTTATATTCAGCTTATGGAAACTCCCTTCTTCCGGGGGCTTCCCTGAGGAGCCAGGCTGGGGGTACACACACTCCCCAGAGAACTGGTTGAGTTCTGATTATACCAGCTGTTCCATTACCCTTCTGTGATTGGCATACCTCTCCTCCATCAGAAATGCACCAACTGAGAAGACTTCACGTTCTGGATAAATGGCACTGGGAGGCCTTAAAAACAGAGATATAATTTTCTCCCCCGTATTTCTCTACTGCAGTTCCCCGGAAAGGAATTAGGAAGTAGAGGTTTTTAGGTTGAGTAAGCCAGTAAGGACATTATTAACCTTTCCCGCTCACGCAATTAATATCCATTTCCTATTGATCTTAGCACGCTGGAAGCACATCTGGCAATGTTGCTGTGTCCCCAGCAAACATCTGAGCTTCAGGTGTGTTCACTTTGGTTTCACATAAGCAGTCCTCTGCCGTCTAGCTTCCGGCTGTGACTAATTTCCCCGCAATATTTTAAACTTAGAGAAGTATGAAGAACATTGGCTCCCTACCCTCATCACTTAAAACTGGGTGTGAGCCATCCCCCCCAATCCATCAGCACCTGAAGCAGGTGGGCAAGCTGGTTCTGGGGTTGTAAGAGTGGGACCGCTGCCCCTGTCCCTCACCGGCTGCAGCACTTAGGAGAGTAGGCCCTGTGCTTCACCTGGGCAGCACAGTAGAATCGTTCTTGTTGAGGTGTGGGTGAGCCACCCCCAAAGTTGTGAGCTTAGGAGAGCTATTCCCATTACTCACCTGTCATGTGGCAGCAGGGGTGGGGGAAGAGATGCCCACCCAGTCAATGCCTGAGGCAGGTGGTAGACCTAGTCCCTGAGGTCATAAGAAGGAGAGCTGTCTCTGTCCCCATCAGCTACCACACTTGGGAGAGTGGCTTGGGCAACACAGCAGAGCTGGCCCTGAAGGTGTAGGGGTGGGAGAACCTACCCTGAGGACATGAAAGCCTGAGAAACAGCCCTGCCCCTTGCTCATTACTGCAAGGGATGAGCTAGCCAGGGCAATGCTGGAGAGCTCATCCTGGTGGTGAAGACAGAGGAGAGATGTTGGGCCGACCAATCCTACAACTAACTGCCCAGACTCAGAACCAGGGTTATGTGTTGGTCCACCCCAACAGCCACCCAATCTGTGGTCTGCTGGAGCCAGGTGGGGTATGGTATTAGTCCTGTGGACCCTGGGCTGCAGAATCTCCATGACTCAGGGTCACACTGGGATGTCCATAAAGAATCCCAATGAGGACCCAGTGTCAGTGATATAGCAGAGACTAGGGCCGCAAACCAGACCAGTGATTGTTTGCAATGAATGCCTGCGTGGAAAAGTAGAGGTGAAGGGGTTTGTTGTGTGACTCACTGTGTCACACTGCAGTTCCCATGACAAGACTGATTTTTCTTTTCTTCCTCTCTTCAGTTTTATTTTATTTCATTTTGGAGGGGGGGGTTTGAAGGGCAAAAGGCAGATATGAAAGGACAGGAAAATGAATTGGATAGAAAATATATAAGAGCAATTGTTCTACATAACTCTGTCATTCTGCAGCCCTCCACACCCACAGGGTTGTCGCTTTAAGGTGTCTTCCATTTTTCCCACCCATGATTTTCTGCCGGTGACACCTGGGCTGTTTCATAACTTTTCAATTAAATGTTGATGTTTCCTTTTCTCTAAATCATTATTAACAAACTAAAAAAGGTAACTGCCTAACTTTTTTCCTTCCAGTAGGTAAAGTTTTCCTTCTAGCATGTTCTGTCTCCAGAAACAATGACACAAATAGAACCACTGTATTAAAGGATATGCATGCTGTCAAGCTATGTGTGTATTTGTGTTTAGATTAATAGACGTTTTTCCAGGGTAGGTATGGCTTTGTCAGGGAATCCACTGAGTTCTTTTTTTCCCTCACACTATCTTATTACTAATATCTTGCACTGCTGTACTCGATTTCTTAGAATTTATATGGCAATATTGGTGCCAAAGTTCATTACATTGGGAGTAAGTAAGCTTAATTAATGCATAGTGTTGCATAAATCTACCATCACTGGATCATAAGGGAACTTTCACTACCTTAGAAATACACCATACTCCAGGGTGTCCATCCTTCTCTTCCTTCTTTCCTTCCTTCCTTCCTTCCTTCCTTCCTTCCTTCCTTCCTTCCTTCCTTCCTTCCTTCCTTCCTCCCTTCTTTCCTTCCTTCCTTCTCTCTCTCGTCTTTGTTGTTGTTTTGTTTTTGTGGAGACAGGGTTTCTCTGTGTAGCCCTGGCTGTCCTGGAACTTGCTCTGGTTTCGAACTCAGAGGTCTGCGTGCCTCTGCCTTCCAAGTGCTGGGATTAGAGGTGTGCACCACCATGCCCAGCATCCCTTTTAACTCTTATCAAGGACTGGGCCTTTTACTATCTCTTGAACAGGTTTGAGACTATCACATGGTTGGAGGTCACATAATAGGTAGCCTTTTCATACCTGCTTTGTGCATGTGACTAAACTATTGATTGATGTTCTAGAGTCTAGATGAGCTAGAGTTGCCCCATCTTGTCTGCCTTCAAATCTGTGCATCAAGGAATGAAGCTACTACTATAAACATCTATACTGAGTAACGTTTTCAGCTCATTTGTGGAAATTCTAAGGAGGACAGAATCTTAGGTAAAGACAATGTTGAGTTTAAAGGTTACTGCCAGACCCTCTTCCAAACTGCTGTACGGTCCCCACTAGCTGTGAATTGAGAGCCTCAGTGACACGCACTGGGGAGGTAACTCAGCCCTACGCCACTCATGCAGCATTCTCAAAGTCCTAGGTTTGACCTTAGGAACACATCAATAAAATTTCACTGAGTCTGGTGGTGCAGACCTGAAATCCCATCTGTCCGAGCAGCTGTGGCAGCGGGATCACAGTTTCAAGTCCATCTTGAGTACAGGAAACTCCTGTAGTTCCTGCCAATGTTCTAGATTTGGGCTATATTGATGGGTGTGTAGTGGCATCGCCATATTGTTTTAGTTTGTGTTTCCATGGCAACAGATAGTGTGGAGCATCTTTCATATTTTATTTGCTTCTACCTTTCAGTGAAGTATCTGCTTAGATCATTCTCTTGCCTGGTTTTTATTTGCTTTAATTTAGGTGCTCATTTTCTTTTCCTAAGTTTTAAGAATGATGGAGGTGGGTCTTGTATCTTATCTGTTGATTTCATTGGTTAATAATAAAGAAACTGCCTCGGCCCTCATAGGACAGAAAATTAGGTAGGCGGAGTAGACAGAGGAGAATGCTGGGAAAAAGAAGCTGAGTGAGTGAGTCGCCATGATGCTCCCACTCCAGACAGACGCAGGTTAAGATCCTCTCCGGTAAGCCAGCTCATGGGCTACACAGAATATTAGAAATGGGTTAGAACAATATGTAAGAGCTAGCCAATAAGAAACTGGACCTAGCCGGGCCAGGCAGTGTTTGAAAGAATACAGTTTCCGTGTAATTATTTCTGGGTATAAACTAGCCATGCGGGCGGCCGGGTGCCGGGGACGCAGCCCTGCCGCTCCTATTTCAACATAAGAAGACCATTCTTGTATATTAAAAATAATTTTTTGCATTTACTAATTGTGTATTATGTGGGCATGTGCAAGCCATTGCATGTATTTAGAGTTCAACCTTAGTCGTCAGACTTAGAGGTAAGTAAGCAACTTTACCTACTGAGCCATCTTACTGGCCTTCTACATTTAAAAATGCATTTTTAGTTTTGATGTAAACATACTTAGAAATAAGCATAGCAATGTATGAATTTTGGGGGGGCACATTTTGATTTTTGAGGCATATGCAGGGTGCCTGGGGGTGCAGCAGCTATGGTAGGCCTATGAGGTGATGAGCCATGAAACTAGCATAGGAGAAGAGAGGAGACAGAGTTGCTTTAAGTTGGGCTTACTCCACTGAGGAGTGGGGGTGCACACCTTTACATACAGTACTTGCGGGGCAGAGGCAGGTGGATCTCTGTGCTGTTGAGGCCAGCCTGGTCTGTAGAGTGAGTTACAGGACAGACAAGGCTACACGGAGAAACCCTGTCTCAAACAACAAAAGTAAAAAAACCAAACGAAGTTGGCTATCTCTTACTTGCAGCTGAAAACATTCCTAACATATATTCAGATTACCTGCACTGTGAGGGGCAGCCTGAGCTCCTGGGTTTCAGCACAGAGTCGCCCATGTGACCTTGGATAGTCTCTTAGCTTCTCTACAAAGTCTTTGCTCATCAGTGTGATGCTGAATGAGGGTGCAATGAACACTGAATGAGGGACAATGGCACTATTTATGTCATGAGTGCCAATCTCGTTAAATGACGAAATGCTTATAAAAAGGTTGGAACCTTGCCTGACACACAGCAAGTGGCTGTGGAAGGGCTTGCCAAATGGAAGGAAAAGAAAAGCAGTTATGGTTTTAGGCTTTGTTGTGCACCTTGATCCATCATCAAGGGGAACCTGGACCCCATTCACTACTGAGGCCCTCAGAGCATGAAAGCCCCCCAAAACTCTGTCTCAAAACACCCACACTAGCAGTTTCTTTTTGACACAAAAGACTCCTTAGAGAACACTGGCTTGTAAAAAAGAAGGGCTGTGACCACCAAGTCATGTCCCTAGATGACCAAGATAACCAAACTTGCTCATGCAAATGGATTCAAGTTTCTCCTGGCAACCCTTCTGGAAGGCTCTAGAAGTTTTGAAACTCCTTTTTGAAAGGGTCTTTCCATTCTAGTGGCCTTTTTTCTTCTCCTCCCATCTTAAGATTTCTTGTCAGAGGTAGAGTGGGAGGAGGATTAGTGCCCGCGTTCTCTGCCCTTTGTGTGCAGTGAGGGATCAAGCTGCTGGTCATGTGTGAAGGAGCTGACGTGACCTGGAATGTCCCTTTCTGTTACCCCAATGGCCAGCCTTCAGAGAGGTCACTTGGAGTTGAGCAACGACTAGGCATTATTTTAAAATAGTTCTAGAACAGGAGGTTAAAAATTCAGCTAGTAGGTGTGCCCATTAAAAATCTTTTGGAAAGTGCCTACAGAATGTTTGCCTTTCCCTCTCGCTTCTTACCTTTTCTGTCAGAAACACCCCAGAAAAAGGGGCACCACCTTTGGGCCAGTCTCCTTTCTACCCAGCCTTCCTGCTTCTGCCTGGCCTACCTTCCTTCTTCAGCAGCATAACCACCTGCTTCCGTCCTCACTTTATTCTGACTTGTATTTCAATGCCATCTTCCAGAATGGCATTCTCTTCCCGCCCTCTAAAGTGTGTTCCTCTTCTTCCTTGTAGTCATCTGGAGGACTCTAAATTATTGACCTCATCACAGACTAATTTGTTAGCATTGTTCCATTGTCAGAGTATCTACAGAAGCCAGGATGTTCTATATTGGGTGCTTACTAAGCAGTAAAACTTAATAAAAACCTTTTGACCAAGTTCTAAGCCCGATGTTTCTTGCGAATTTGTAAAATCGCCCTGGAGACTACTTCTTGGAAAGTTCCTGATGTGTTCTGAACAAAGGTACCAAAGATGGAGGAATTCCCCCAAATGACTGCAGCTGCGGTGATGTGTAGGTGATTGAATGAACTTTGATTCAATTAGAAATCAATCGCACCACACTTCGATAATCCCCCTTCCTCTCGTCCTGGGTATCTTCGGGCAGCCCTAGTCTAAACAGCATTCTCATCTGTGGTGGTTTATGGACAAAATCAGCTTGTTGTTTGTGCACTTCCTATTGGAACATGGGATTTCTGCCTCTTCCTTAAAGTGTGTGTGGACTGGTGACTGTTGCCTGCAGCACCTGTCTACTGCCCTTGGAGCACAAGAACTGGGGGAACATCGTACTGTAAGGTTGAAGAGCAGGTATTGCCCCAGTCATGGCCTCAGATTAGTTTCCAGCCAACGATGGCCATCTTGGCTGTTTAGGCCTTTTGCACTTTTGGACAACCACAGTCTAAGTGACATCTGAATACAAGGACATGGGAACCCCCCAGTGAGAACCACCCCGCCAAGTTTTTCCCAAATTCTGGACCAAAATCACTACAAACATTACTAAATGGCTGGTGTCTTAAAAACACAACGTTCTGCAATAATACATACTCAGCAATGAAATAAGAACCCCACTTTCGTTCCTGCTCCTGCACACTGCGCTGCTGAGCAAATAATTTTCCAGTGTTTAGTGCATCAAATCTCTCACTTCTATGTTAGGAGTACTCGTGCGGGTGTTGCCGTTGATCGGAGCAAAAGCAAATCTTGTTTAAATGCAATGGGCTTTGCAGCAGCTGCAATATTTCTTCCAACCTAGATGCCATCCACTGTGTAACTCACCATTTATGTGTACCAAGAACGAAACAAATCTTCCTAGTGGAGTTGCAGCGTGCCTCTGATTGCAGGCTATCCATCATTGGAAAAGACTTCTGAGTTGAAGGTGGGTGAGCACAAAGACAAGTCTGAACCCAGATGCCAAACAAGACCCCAAAGACTCGAATTTGTGAGAAAGAGAGAGCTTGGAGCAAATACGCCTTCGTATCAGAGTCTCTAACCCAATGTCCCATCTTACACAGTAAAACACAGAGGTGTAATACTGCTCTGTGGTCTGGGGCAGAGAGTGATTTCATTGGACTCCTGGCAATTAGAAAGAGTCAAATGGCATTGCTTCATGGCTGTTCAGCACCACTGTGCTCTGTGAGAAGGATGAAGTCAGATCCTAAGACCAGGTTGTGTTGATGAGCTGTTGTTAGCAAGAACTTGTCTGTGCCAACAATGATCAGTCAATCCCCATTTCCTTTGGTTCTTGTGACATTCCTTTTTGATGACATGAGCTAGCATTTCCTTGTGAGATGCCAACAAGATGGCAGAAGAGACTCTAGGCACAGCTAATGGAGCAGAGACATCGTCAGAATCCTGGGTGTTCAGTACAACACAGTAGTTAGTTGTGTTGCAAGGGTCATTATTATGCTGACTCTACTGCAAAGTTTTTCCTGGAACCAGGGACGTTAATTCTCTTTCCCAGGTGGCACTGCTGAATAATGGGAATTTACTTCTTTGGACAACAGAGCTTTTCCTCCAGAGCACTGTGCCATGCCTGCCACTGTTAGGAGAAAAAGTTCTTCAGCAACTGCTTTCAATGCAAGTCTCTCTCCATCACAGCCCTGTGGGCAGACCAACCTAAAGAGTTCTCCATTCAACATCTCCTCACGCTCAGCCATGGAGGCCTTCCACCAATACTGGCAAAACAGGAAAGCCTTAAAGGCTCATCTCAGACGGGACATTCTAGATCCTTATTCTTGTATACTGGCCATTGGAATTGGCTCGCTGAGGCGATGTGAAAGGTGGCTTCTGTTGGCCATTCCCAACCTCCTTGAAGCATTACGCTTCTGGTGTTAGACTGGATGTCAGCTCATCTTCACAACTTACAGCTTCAATGCCTGGGCATAGTTCTCTTTTCTGGGTTACAAAAAAGCTTTAGTATCTACCCCTTCCACAGACCATCATAATGAAGCGTGTGTGTTTAGATTGCATGTCAGACACTCAGTGATACTATGTAAAAGGCACTTGCTGAGGGTCCCCACCAACGATCTCCTGTAGCCTGTGATCTTCATCACAGCCCTCTTTGGTGACTCATCAAACAGTTTAACAGATGAGGAAATGTACAGAGGTTCTTGCCATAGCCCCACGGCTAGGATATGACAAAACCGGCCTGTTACCTGACCTCTTTAAACAGATTTTAATGTCCGTGAACTGGAAGCGAAGGAAGTGTTTTGTCCACTTCTTGTGGTGCAAGAAGTGCACCCCATGTAATAGCTACATTTATTTATAAGGTCCAAGGAGAGGATTTGGGATCTATGTTCATTGTGAAATAATAAACTCTGGGCATCATCCATCACCTCAAGTGTGTCATTTCTCAGTAAGGAGCATGTTCCAAAGCCTGTCTCTTACCTATGTTGAACTACGATGGAATGCTGTGAACTCTGATCACCCTTCTGTGTCACAGTGTGCCAAGCTTGCAACTTCTTCCTCCTGATAAATAGCAGGTACACGGACACTGTGGAACACTTTGCCCACATAAAGGATAAACACTTGCCATTTGTGCTAACGTTGATGAAGCTGGAGGTCACAATGTTAAGTGAAATTAGTCAGACATAGAAAGACAAGCATTCCGGGATGTCGCTCACATGGGGACGCACATAGAGCAACATAGAGGCTGCTAGAGGCTGGGGACAGTAGAGAATAGAGAAAGAAGGGACAAGATTGGCTAATGGGTTCAGGAATGTCATATGTTTTCCATTTCTTCTTGTCTCTGTGAAATCTTCCTTCATGCAGAAATTATCCTGCTGCCATTGCTGTGTCAGTAGACTGTTGCTCGTGTATTTCCCATGTCTTTTCATGCCGCCTTTTGGGGGTTCTGAAAAGAGTGGCAGGTCCTTGTCGCTACAAATTGTCCACTTATATAATGAGCCAAACCCAGACCAGATCGTCTGCCTTGAAAAGTTCAAGGAAACTCTTAAGTCCAAATTCTTATTCCTTTTCATTTCCCAAACCAAGGAGCATTGCGCATGTGGCTGCCGTTACCTTGAGCAGTTTGGCTTGCAGAGTCTCTGAATAACCTTGGTGCTACTCTCATGGATGGTCCCTAGCATGGAAGACACAGGAAAGCAAGCCACTTGGGTCTTTGGGACCATGTTCAGGTAAGCAGAATGAGACTCAACATCGTGTCAAGCCCCCTCCTCTATTGGGTAGTGTAGTCAAAGCTGATACTCTTTACGAGAGAGGGTAGAGTGGAACTCCACTACGACAGGTGCCTGAGATCTTCTCACCCAGGTATGAATCTGGTAAAAACCTGGGAGGTTTTTGCCTCAGATTGATAATGGGTGACATAGTCAAGACTTTAGTCATGCCCTTTACCCTCAAAGGCAACAGCCTTGACTGTCAACCATCCAGAAGATGAAGCTACCAATATTGAAGGTCTACTTTGTGCCAAGCACTGAGTGGAATTCTTCACTTACAAACAAATGGGAATTGTATGAGTTATTTTTCATCAGTCTGATAAATTTCTAAGAGAACTACCTTCAAGGTAGAAAGACTTCTTTGGGCTATGGCTTTGAGGGTTTTAGTCCACAGTTGCCTGGCTCTATAGTCATGGTCTGGTCTTGTGGAACATCACGATAGCAAGAACATGTTATAGAGTGAAACTGCTCTCCCCATGATGCCCAGGAACTAGAAAGGGAATGTCTGTAACAACTGACTTCTCTCTTTGTGTTCCATCAGGGCTTCCAGCCCATGGGATGGTACCCCTCCAGCTCAGGACTGGGCTCCCCCTGAATCAATGGTCTCTAGAAATAACCTCACAAGCAAGTGCAGTCATGTGCCTTATTAACCTTCCTAGGTATCTTAATCCAATCAAGTTACGACCAAGATGAATCCTCTGGGGATGTCCTGTTTATGTTCTACTGGTAATTTCGTATGTATTTTCATAGAATGCTGAAGACACTGTGCTTGAATTTGGCTCCTTCAGAGTTAAGGCTGCCATCCTGAATAGCTCAGCATGTGGTACACCATGCTGAATGTTGCATGTGCACTTGAAAGAATGTTTCCTCTGCAATTTGGGGTGGAGTGTTCCATAAATATCCATCATGAGAGCCTGGGTACCGCACTGAAGAAAATCTGCTGGTGAAGGAAAGCTTCTGTGTTCTTTTATTGCTGTGATACTCAAATAAACTCACACTAGGAAGCAGGGCTGTTGTTCTCCCCTGCACCCCCCCTACCCCCGGGTATGAGTGTGGGTATGCCACCAGTTTCTTAGAATGTCATCATCCATAATTTGCCCACAGCAGGAGAGAAGGCCAATGTCCAAGTGGGTGAAAAGTCAGGGCCAGGATGCATGACTTTGTGCCAATGCATCCACCATGTGACTCAAGTAAGGAGAAAATGCCAGGGACTCTAAACAGACAGCTGGAGCCAAGAGAAAAGAGCCAGGTATTTGCTTGAGGAAGAGTCACCCACAGAAATGAAGAAAGACACTATGTTATGACTCCCCAATGCATTCACGTGACGTTTCTCCAAGGCCTGTTGTCTTAACTTCTATAGATGCTGTGACAGAGAGCCGTGAACTGGTAGCTCACACATGATGGGAATTTCTTTCTCACAGTTCTGTGATCAAGGCACTGTCTTCTGAAAACATCTTCCCTTTTACAGATGAACATCTAGTGCCCTCTGCCCTGTAGTAGAATGATTAAGGTGTGTCGTTTGTAAAAATACACATCCTATTCACAAGCACTTCAACTACAAGTTCTAGTTACCCGTGATGGTTTGAATGAGAAATGCCACAATTTACCCTCTAACCCCGAGTTTCTACAAGAAAGTATAGATAGTTTAACACTCAATTATGCAGAATAAGGTGGGGAAAAAAAAACCCAGAAGGCCTAAAATGCTGGAATAGGAGGGGGAAATGAGGAACTGAGCATGTACGCCTATGAGACCAAGGAGGGACTGCTAGGCTTCGAGGTTTCACCAAGTTGAAAGCTCCGGCCAGGGTAAGGGTAGTTCCTCCCAGGAGCCAAGGGGAATTAAGAGGTCCTAGTTAGATTAATACCACAGTCTGGGAGGTGTCAGTGGTGGTAAGCCTGAGAGCACACACACTTTACACAGAAACTACAGGCAGCTGCAGGATGCTCCTCAGGTATGAACAGCTGTATCACCATTCTCAATATCAACCTAGGACCTGGGGTCACCACTTTACCAATGCAATAAAGATCCCAGATATCACACTTATGTAAGGTATCTCTGTGTGGATATGTTTATTTTGCCAAGCCCAACAACCCAACAACATGTGACAGCCACAGAAGCTGCCTTGATCGGTGGTCTTCAACCTGTGGGTTCTGGCCCCTTTGGTGGTCAAACGACCCTTTTATGGGAGTTGTAGATCAGATATCCTGCAAGTCAAATATTTACATTATGATTCATGGGAGTAGAAAAATTACAGTTATGAAGTAGCAACAAAAAGAATTTGTATGATTGGGGGGATCACCACAACATGAGGAACTGTTGTAAAGGGTTGCAGCATCAGGAAGGTTCAGAACCCCTGACCAAGATGTTTACTTTTGCTTCTCTCTTAAATAGTTTAAGGATCCCATATAAGCTGCAAATCCTCAAAATTTTCACTTGTAAAATGGATAATTTTATCACTTGCCACCTATGATAGTAATTGTATATATTTATTGGTATAGTTGAGGTACCTCAATACATGCCAATAACATGCAACAACAGAGTCAAGCTAACTGGTTTGTCAATCATTTCAAAACCCATTTCTTAGTTCTTGGGACAGTTAAAAACCTGGCTATTTTGTGATGTGTTATCTCTCCTACATTTTACTGGAAATTGTCTTTCCTGTCTACCCACACCAAAGGCTTTCTGAGGGTTAAAAAGATGCATACAAACAAACCCCTGAGCGCATTTGCCTGACCCATTAATATACCGTGCATGTTGGCTACTGAGATTATTATTAGCCCAGCAGGACAGGGAGGAGTGTTGGGGGTCCGTGGGGTGTGATCACTCCTGTTTACTGTTTGGATGGTGCTTGTCTGGCCAGGGATCATGAGTTTGTTTTTCTGGTAGGGAGGTTGCCCTGGTGTTCTGGAGTGACCCCACAGGGCTGACTGAGCTCATTATCCAAAGCTGTGTGCTGGGTCCGGTCCAGCTCCATCCAGCCCCACCCCCTTGCCTGCTAAGCCTGTGTGCCTGAGAGATCCACAGGACTGTCACTAGCTAGCATTGTTTTCACTCAGCAAACGCGTGACCTTTATTCCGAACCACATCCCAATCTCCTGGCAAAGGCTTTTCTCCCCGATACACCTTTTCTTTCTGCTTCTGGGGAGGCGAGAGGATGTCAATGCCTCCAAGGCAATTGTTTTGCCTTCCCTACTTTCTCTTCCTTACAGACTCTGCTTTCTGCAATGTGAGTCACATGTTTGAAGGACGTGAGGGTATTGATGAAGAGAGGGGTGGCCTTAGCCAGTCCGACGTCATCATCCTTGCTGTGCTCTCTGCCTCGAGAGCAAGAAGAGCCCTAGAATCAAGCTCTCACCAGGGTCACACCTAAGCACTGACTACATGGGAATATATATTACACTGCACATCATGACTGTGTTGTTGGCTTGGTTTTTGTGTGTGTGTGTGTGTGTGTGTGTGTTTTTGTCAACTTGGCATTAACTGAGACCTCTGGGAAAAAGAAATCTCAGTTGAGAAATTGCCTCCACCAGGTTTGCCTGTAGGCATGTCTGCGAGGCATTTTCATGATCGTTAATTGGTGGAGGAAGGTTTAGCCTCCTGTGCGTGGGGCTGTTCCTGGGTAGGTGGTCTTGGCTTGTATAAGAAAGGAAGTTAAACAGGAGCACAGGGGCAAGCCAGTAAGCAGATTTCCTCTGTGGTTGTCCTTGGTATCTGCTTCTGCTTGCATTCCTGCCCTGACTCTCCTCAGTGAAGGACTGTGATCGAAACGTGTAAGCTAAACCCTTCTTTCCTCCCTGTTGCTGTTAGTTATGGTGTTTATCACAGCAATAGAAAAAAAAAAAGCAAAACCCTTGGACAATAACCCTTGGACAATGACATGTAAAAGGCCACTGTGCCATTGTGAGGGGTCACTATCCTTAGTTGCCTACAGAAAAAGCTTAGCATGGTACCTGGAACATTGCAGGTTTCTAGCATGTGCTACCGGCTGTTCGCAGGGATCCTTAGTAGCTTCTGGGACTCAGTTGCCCTGTTTTCATACCGTCTGTATGATATAAGCATCGTGTCCAGAGCTCTTGCTCAGTAGTGACTCAACTGAGCAGTTATATCCATGAATGACTCGTCCAAACCCCAAGACATGTCCTGCCTGTCCTGGCTGGTAGCGGGGCCCAGAAAAAAGGAGCATGGCTGCCTACTGTGTGTGGCACAGTGTGCGTAAAACTCTTAGAGGCCCCTAGCCACTCTGTACTTTTTGTAACTGAATTCCCGTTCACAAGTCTGCGTCACCCAGAAATATACAAAGGCCAAGCCGTCAAGCAGGGCTATGTCGATCAGCTTGGAATCTACAGCTAAGGGCCTCGCTGGGTTTTCAGACCCTCCTATCCTCTGGATGTCTGTGTCATTTATACAGGAGACAGGCTTTCTCTGGAGAGCAGCTTCTTTTGGGCTGCTCTAAGGTTGCAGGTTTCCTCTACCCTATTCTTGATGGGCAAAGCATGAGCCCATGAAGCTCAAGAAGAGGTGGCAATAGAAGGCCACGTGCTTTGGCTGGAGGTAGAGACGCAGTCTTCAAGCGGGTGGTGAGGGTCTTGATTCTGCTCTGAGTTCTGCAATCTCAGGTTTGCAGGTCTTCTCCTGAACCCCTGCTCTGTCCTCATGAGCTGTGGTGTGTTTCTTACCAGCATCTCCACTTGTCCTCTGCAGAGTGTGGATGAAACATCTCTTGGGGAGAGATGGGAGTGGAATCCCTGCTTGTGTTCAAGCTGTTGAACCCCAGAGCCTAGAATTGGACCTGCTGGGCTGTGATGATTAGCAAACACTTGTGTTGGGAGAAATACTAAAATCTGTGGAATTCCTGGAACAACTGTCTTGAATAGTTGCCTGCACCTGTTCTAAACCAGGATCTGACCGATAACAACTTCTCCACCCGTGGTCGCCATTAAAGTCTTATTGGAACAGGAGTATGTTCGTCTTTTCTGTGGTGTTGTTGGGCTGCTTTGCCTCTGGACGGGAAGAGTTTAATAGTCATGGGGGAGATGTGGCCACAGAGCCTAAACTAAAGGCAGTTTGGCACCAAACTCGGGCTCCTGTTCTGAATATCCAGGGCACGGGTTTTGTCTTCTGAAAGTGATCACGGATTTTGCTTTCCCATTTGCAGGCGTTTAGGGCAATTGGGAATCAGAAACCAGCAGTGAGCCAGCCACCTTGAGGTATGTCTTCTCTACAATATTGAGAGCTTTTGCCCCCACTCCATTCTGTCCCTTTCATTCTGCCCCGAAGAGACCAATTTCTGTGCCCACCTGTTTTCCAGGGTAAGGTGTTACTTTCATTTCTGTGTAAAAAGAAACCAAACCCACCTGTTAGCTCCTGGTCTTTTCTTTAGGGACAGATTCTGTGTCCTACAAGAGGTTTAGAGCCAGGGAGCCACACTGGACGTGATGCCTTCAGGATAGGCCACTTTCAATGGCTGGCATGCTGGCAGGTCCAAGACAGAGCCCATGAGCAGGCAGAGAGTGCATAGCTTGCATTCTTTCCCAGCATTCCAAATGGCATGATCTTAGCTTCCTTAGTCTTCTTGGATTCAATTCACCCATCTGTAAAATGGTCACAGTGATGTCTATCAAGCCTCTTGTCCATTGAGACTGAGGCACGGGGTGTCTATTAATATCCAAATCACAATAGACTTGTTAAATACACCTAGAATCTCTGTTAGTGTTTAGTTATGAGCTGTGTAAATATCTCTGCTCTGTGCTCTCACTCTTTCTAATGCTTAGATGTCCCCCCTGAGAGTTTGTTGGGTGGGACCTTGTTTTCTGACCTTGTGAGGGGTAGCTTCCTAGGTATCTGTGCATTTATGAACTCCCCTGAGGTCTAGAGCTGAATTAACCAAAGGAGGTTTGTTCTGGTACCAAGCAATCCTGTGGGTCCCAGTCATGGAACACAGTATGACTATCAGACAATTTTCTTGCTTTCTACCCAGAACAGAACAGCAGGGTCTTTCATCCCTTCCTCCCTCCCTCCCTCCCTCCCTCCCTCCCTCCCTCCCTCCCTCCCTCCCTCCCTCCCTCCCCTCTTTCTTTTCTTTCTTCTAGCAGACCTGAGCTTCGGGGCTGGATTTCCACAGGACTTTTACTGCTGGTGTTTGTGAGTGCTTACTGTCTAGAGAAGAACACCTTCACTCTTGTCCTCGTACAGGAATGAAGCGGAGAGAGAGAGAATCAGACCTCCGGTTTACATGCAGCTAGAGTTCTGAGGTGCAGTGACTCACTCAGGGCCACCCAGCGAAGAGCAGCTTGGCTGTCCTCCCAGGCTCGATCCCTCTGGTCATCCAAATATGGAAGCACATGGTGACACAGGGCCACATGCTTTTCCTGGGCCTTCTGAGGCAGAATGCTTCCAAGGACACTTCGGAATGAAGGGAGTAGAGTCCAAGAGGCCTTTGTCAGGGTCCGCCAGAAGAAGTCTCCCAAGGATCCTCGTGGAATCCCGAAGTTCTCTTTTTCTGGAAGGGGTGGGGTCTTGGAATACTGTCCAAGTCACTGTTGACATGGCAACAGAAATGTCCTTCCAGAATGTGGGGATAACCTTATTCCAAACCTTCCTCTGGAAGTCTTCTTTACCCATTGCCTGCCCCTTTGACAGCCATCTCCAGACTAACCTTGAAACTTAATCCGGGTTTCTCTTATGCATAAATACAATGTCAGTCATTCTTTTCTTCCTCTGAAAGTGACAGATAATCACCAAAGAATATTCAAATAAGCAAAAATGCCCTCCTTTCTTTTCTTCTGTTCCCTCTTTCCTCTTTCTTCTTTCCCCACCTCCCTGTCCTTTCTTCCTCCTGCATAACTATTTTCCTTATTTCTCCTTTCCTTTCCTCCTTCTCTCCTTCCTTCCTTTTTCCCTTTCCTCTCTTCTTTTGAAAAGTCTTATTAAATATCTTACATATTTATGAAAATATGCATTTATTGAAATACCACCTGGACACCTGTTCCTGGTTAACTACCAGCTTTGTTCTGGTGATATACAAAATGGCACAAGATGGACGAGGCTCTGCTCTATGGAGCATGTGCCCAGTAGGGGGGACATGCACCTGAATCAGATTTTAGATGAAGTATAAGTAGATAACTAACTTTTGCTTAAGTAGCACAAAAATAAACAACGAAGGGAAATAGAATTAAAGGGGAACACACACATTTGACATGAGATCCAAACTAGTTCTTTCCAGAAGTAGGATACTAGGATAGTCAAGCCATGACCTGAAGGAGCTAGAGCTGCTGCAGGGAAGTGAGAGGTGGTCCTATGGGTGTTAGAGACAGGGACCTTCTGTCTGTCTGTCTGTCTGTCTGTCTGTCTGTCTATACATCAGTCTATCCATTCTTCTCTCATATATTGCATTCCTAGAGCAGTTTTCCTTCCCTTCATCCCTCCCTATCCCTCTCCAACCTCTTCCCTCTTCCCCAGATCCACTCCTCTGTTTCCTTTGAGAAAAAAAAATATCAGACTTCCCAGGGATATCAACCAAATGCAGCATAAAAAATTGCAATAACACTAGGCACAAACCCTCATATCAAGGCTGGATAAAACAACCCAGTAGTAGGAAAAGGTTCCCAAAAGCAAACAAAAAAGTCAGAGAGAGCCCCACACTCACTGTTAAGAGTCCCACAAGAACACCAAGCTACATAACCATAACATACATACAGAGGACCTAGCTTAGACCCATAAAGGCTCCCTGATTGGAGCTTCAATCTCTGTGAGCCCCTATGCACCCTGCTTAGTTCATTCTGTGGGCCAGGTTCTTGTGATGTCGTTGACCCTTCTGGCTTTTATTTTGAAATGACTCTGGCTTCTTAGAAGAGAGTGGTCTGAAGGAGGACCAGAAGCAGGATTGATGGTGTGTGCCCTGGGACTGGGAACTCAAATCAGACAACCAAGGATCTTGGTGCAATGCAATATGGTAGAGAAAAAGAGACAATCCATAGAGGGCATTATTGGGTTCTAGAAAGAGCTCCAAGGTGCGACCTGTCTTCAGTGGAGTCTCCTACCCAGCAGCAGTAGGATCTTAAAAGTCAGTGGACCTGACTGAGATGGGAGATGTTGAGATTTGTCCTGTTATTTCGAGCACTGGGGGAATCTGAGGATAAGAACAGGGAGGCAATCTACTTAAAATCCCAGCCGAAGCATGGTGGGATGGAAGACAACTTCTCAAGACTCAAGCCTTGACTGTCTTTCAGATTGTTCCTATCCAGGACTTTGCTCCATAGGATGCTGGCTTTCATCTCACCCCATGGGAAGCATACTGCATTTTTTTCATGTGTGTGTGTGTGTGTGTGTGTGTGTGTGTGTGTGTGATGTCCTTGACAGCTGCCCCAAGAGTGCCTCATGGAAGTTCTCAGGTGGCACTTATGGCCTCACAGTCTAGAGTGACATCAAACCCCACCATAAGTCTTCCTTGCAACAGCCTGGAGACCTACACAGCTACCACCTTCTGCTGGCTGGTTTCAGGTAGGCAGCTCTGTAGGAGTCTGCGTCTGGCTTGAATAGTTCTCTCTGCAGTTCGTTGTTGCTCTCTTCTACCTCTCTGATCCAGGTTGGTGAAGAGACTCAGGGTCCTAGTCAAGAACTCTAACATGCAATCCCTGGTACAGTGGAACCCCAGCATCCTTCTTCCTTCACGCTCTTCATGGTCCAGCATTACCCTGGAGAGATAGCAGTGACTTTATCCCACCTCCTTCCTATCACTGGCTACCAATGAGTGGCAGATCTAAAGTCCCACTTTTCTATTCCGGACTAGTCATTTTCCTCCACTCCTCTGAGCTACTTTGCTGAGGGGCTTCTGGGGGAAATTACTCTGATAACTGTGCCTGACTCTTGATTTAAAATTTTCCTAAAATGAGGACTTCCATGATAGAACACCAAATGATCATATTTAATAACAGAACTTCTCATTCTAAGGTAGACACATAGCTTCCTTAAGATTCAAAATTTGAAGCTTCCCTTGCAGCTATGTGTGGCCACGTGACTTATCTTTTGTTTTGTTTTGAGACTGGGTTTCTTTGTGTAGCTTTGTATCCTGTCCTTGACCTTTCTCTGTAGATCAGGCTGGCCTTGATCTCATAGGGATCCACCTGTCTCTGCCTCCCGAATCCTGGGATTAATGGTGTATGCCACCACTGCCCCAATTGCTTCTAAAGCACTGAGGGTCTCACATTTTGCAGAGTAAAGACAATGAGCCTGCAATAGTTCACAGAGCCCATGGGCTCTGGTTCACCACCTCCCTGATCCCAACTTACTCTTGCCCTCCTGACTGTAACTCAGGACAAGCTTCTACACCAAGATCTTTGTAAATGCTGACTCTTCTCTTTCTCTATTACTCAGTTCCCCTTCTGGTTCTAGCAGCAACATCTCACAGAGACCTTTCCTGATCCCCATGTTAAACAGTCAGACTCCCCACCATCCTGTGTTGGCGATGAGTCCCCTGGCTAGCTTTGCTGACCTCCAATAAGCTTAGTGCTTTCCTATGTGCCTCACGTATTTGAGTGACTTACCCACTCCTTCTGTCCACTTTACAATAATCTCCAAGAAGACAGATTTGGCTTTTTCTCTGTCCTAGAGAAGTATCCATGATGAGAACACCTTCTGCAGCTATTTGGGAATGAATAGTGGGTAGCCTCAGATGGAAAAGCATGTATATCTGGCATAACCCTTTGATCCTGTACATATCCCAGGATACCCCACTTCCTTTTTCTTGTAAAGAAAGATGCTCTCTAGCCTTTTCTCTTGCCTTCCAGGATGTCACAGGGAAGGTTGATTCCCAGAGACTGTGCTACTGCCAGAAGCAGTTTTGTCTCATCTATCAGTCACAAGTGGGAAGTGCCAGGTAGGAGGCTCCCTGTCAAAACAGCCTCCTCTCTGAGGCACATACCAATATGGGCTGGGACCAATGGTTTGTTTTGTCAGAGGAGGAAGCACTGGTTGCTTCCTCAGTCACTCTCTCCTCTGTCTCCTGACACAGCATGATCTGCCTGCTGCCTCCCCTAGCCAGGAACATGTTAGGCCTGGAATTTGCCATTGCCCATGTTCCTTTGTTGCTCTGTGTGTAGTGTGTAGAACTGGTTTTCCTTTCTGACATAGCGTTTGTGACTAAACCTTGACAAAAACAACTTCAAGGAGCAAGGCATGATTTTCGTGCATGGTTTCAGAGGAGTGAGTCCACACTGCAGGCATGGTGAATGAGAACAATTTACATCAAGCTGAAGAGAAGTGGAGAAAGGCAAAACTCAGCACTGCACTGCCTTGGTCTTCTCCCTTGTTCTGTTTCCTCCAGCACCCCTGACAGTTGGATAGGGCACACACATTTGAAGTCTGGCCCCTCACATAATCTTCAATGACCCTTAGATACCCCCAGAGTGTGTTTCTGCCTCCAAGGGATTTCAAATCCAGTCAATATAAAGATGAAGATCAACTGTTGCACTCCTGAAGATAAGTTAAAGTCTAACCTTCAGACCCTGTGAATGGGTCCTTTGTAGGCGTTAAGGTCAGCCCGGCTTGCACTGAAGAACACATGAGGGGAGAAGGTCATAGGAAGAGGGAGGCAGAGATGCCAATGATGCTTCCACAAGCCAAGGACTGCAGGATCCAGCAAGTATGAGGAAGTGGTGTCCCCTGTGGATTCAGAGGGAACAAGCCTTGGCTGACAACTTACTCTCAGAGTCTAACTATTGTCTAAAGTCCCCCAGACTTTGGCACATTGTGATGGCAGTTATGAGACACCACTTGCTCCCATTCAGGTATTCCCTGGACATTTTGCTATCCCCAGAAGGGTTCGTTTTTAATGACCAGTCCTTACCAGCCCAGAGGGATCCCCTTCAGTTCGTGTATCTATGGCCCTTCCTGGGTTGTGCCTTGAATGCTGGATGGTTCCCCTGGCCAAGCACAAGCCTCAGTGTGTCCTAGCGGGGTGGGGCAGCAGCGTAAAGTAGCCCAAGTAGAACCTTCTAAACTCTGTGTGTCACAAGACCCAGCAGCCATCAGAGGCTGCCCTTGGTGTTTCCCCTGGAAATCCTCAAACTGCTTTTATTCAAATTGAGCACTCAGTCTGTGAGCCCAGGCAAGAGCCATGCTACCCAGTGGACTTTCCGTGCAGTCTGGTTCTTACTGGACATGGGTTCCTGCTAAGAACAGGGACCGGAAATGGGTTTCACCAAACAGAGGGCAAGTCATTACACAGAAAAGTATAAAACACCCAAAAATGGAAATCCTCTCATATTTACTCTTCCTCCTCCACTTCCCCTCCCTGCCTCTCATGTTTCTTGGCTCACAGTGGGAAGTGACCCCCATCTCAAACTTTCCCACATTTGGTTGTTTTCCCTCCTTGGGCTTTAGACAGAGATGTGTAAATGCTTCTGCAAACATGACCCTTGCCCAAGACCTATCTGGCTCATATTGTGTAGATTTGGTTGCTGATAGACTCAAAGGCCTTTGGAGAGGACCTACTGTGTGCCCCCTTGTCCTTGAGAAATGCTCCTTCTCTGGAACTTTTTTTTTATTTAATCTGTTCTGGAAACATGGATGATCTCATGGTCAAGCTTCTTTGCTAGTGAGGAAATGGTATCACAGAGAAGTTAAGTAATTTGCCTATTTGATGAAGACATTTTCAAATGTAGTTTGGATTCTAAAGTCAGTATTTTGTTCTTTTTTTTTTAATTTAAATTTTGTAACTCAGAATCTTACCTTAACTGTCGAAAAGAGCATTATTGTAAAGGTTCAGGTCAAGCAAGATTGATGGCTGTCCCATAGCATGCCAGGAAGGACTGAGTAGGTTAATGTACAAATATGGCAATGTTAGCATCCATTTAGCAAGACTTAACCATTTCACTATTTCCAGGGCTGTCTGATCTCCAAGTCGTACTTTCTTTTCTCATTGAGAGACATTAGGCTAGCCACTCCCATCCCATAGCTTTGGTTTCCCACTTTGAACTAAGAATTGTGTTCCATGTCCAAGCTGACATCCTGTCTGGCTAATCTAGCATCCTAGGGTCACAGCTGCTGCCATGTTCATGTGTCTTAAAGCTAAGCCTTTGCATTCTAGCTGAAACTGAACTACGTCCAGACTTTCAAGATATCTTTCTATTCAGGACCTATCTTGCAAGGTATCTATCCATGTCACAAGGCTCTGGCTGCCCAACCAACTCCCTGCGTCTCACAGCCCAGATACACTCCTCTCTAGGGCTCAGTTCCTGCAAAGGGTGGAGGATGAAAGTAAAAGACTGGGCAGATTCCTTTGAGTCCCCGCATCCTCTATCTAAAATAATCTCAGAGGTACCCAGTGGGAGATCCAATGTCTTTGGTCTATTTTAAGAATGAACTCAAAGGAAAGCCTTGCCTCACTCCTTCTGTGCTTCACACTGTGCATAGCATTTGGCCAGGTAAGTGAACTCTATAGGTGAATGGGTCCGAGTCCTAGCCTGTGACGGCCCTACTGATGAGCCGAGGGAGCCGAGGGGGTGTGAGCTCATGTGGTGAGCATAGAGTTTGCTCTGTGTCTCCATGCCTCTGCTTGTCCTCTCATCATGTGGGAGCGTACTGACCTCCTTCCAGGCTTGTGTGAGATTAAGTGCACTCTTGCATAGCACATAAGACTCGAGGGGCACACGAAACACGGCAAGAGTCAGTGGTTGCCACGCAGCTTGCCCAGTCAGCAGCATGTGGTCTGAAGGCCATGCTGCTTGGACAGTTTGGCCAAAGTCCGAGAGCTAAGACCTTGGACCTGGGTTGTTGGAGACAATTTAAAGGCAGGCTCACAACATTTAGTAAAACTGCCACTAGAAACGAGATGACGCTATGCTTGGCTTGATTGGTCTGAAGCAGCCATTGTACTGAGACATTATTGATTTTCTTTGTTATCTGTGCTTCATGACTGAAGTTCCACTTTTTTTCACATTCCTGCCTCCCCCAGATGGGTTCCCACATAGCCCATGCTACCTAGGCCCCAGCCAGAACCTGCCTTCTGCTCCTGAGCCCTGAGGGATCAGAACTGGTCTACAAGTACCTGTCTGAGGACAGAACTATGCACATCCCTGAGGTCCTGTATCTATCCCACAATGTCCTCCAGTCTGTGAGAGCCGGCGTTTAGTTTTTAAGCCAGAAATCAAAAACAAAAAAAAAAAAAAAAAAAAAAAAAAAAGCAAAAAAAAAAAAAAAAAAAAAAAAAACAAAACAAAAAAACCTTAAAACATTGTAACAAGTCAAGAGAGAGTCAAGTCAAGGAGGAAGCTACTGTTTTCTCCCCTTCGAACAAACATGTTCATTTGACATGGGCCTTGCTAATTGTGTCACTGCACCTGGGATGCTGACAGGCCGCAGTGAGAATGAAACAGTGGGTCCTTTCCCCTTCAGAGAAATACAAATGCTGTTCCATGTACAGTAATTCAGAGCTGTGTTCTCTGACCACGGGGCCTCCTACACGTCAGCTCCCACTGTCTGACTGAGATCCCTATGTCTCAGCCCTGCTCTGCCTTCTGACTCTCAGGCAGAGAGAAAGGACAGGAGAACGGGTCTTCCTCTTTCTCCTGGAGCCTAATGAAGTATGCATAAGCTCTAGAATGTGGGCCCTTTGCCACCTCAGTCTGCTTGCTCCTATCTGAGGGGGAAATTGTTATTATTTTGTGGTTTTATCTTGTCATTCTAACCCTGAACTTCACAGTATTCTCTTTAAAAGAAGCCATGGGCAGCTACTTCATGCAAATGTAAATATGCTGTTACTTTTCTTTGGGCGTGCCAAAAGACCGTGACGAAGAAACTTGTTGAAGGAAGAGTTTATTTGAGCTGATGGTTCCAGATGGCTAAGAGTCCATTGTGGTGGGGATACATTGCCCCAGACAGACATGGTTGCTGGAGTGGTAAGCTGAGGGATCATATCTCAACCCCAAGTGCAAAGAAGAGTGAGTGCTGGGCACAGAGCGAGGCTGTATAATCTCACAACCTTCTCTCTCCTTGACATACTTCCTCCAACAAGGCTTGAACCTTGTTGACCCTTGAACCTCCCCAAACAACACTATCAACTGGCAAACAAGTCTTCAAACACCTGAGCCAATGGGAAACGTGTCTCACTCAAACCCTTGTAATAAACAGTCTCTATATGCCCAGTTAGGATGGAGCTTAGCAGGGAGGCTTCCGAAAATACCACCAAACAATTTTTAAGTCCCAATTTCTGTCCTGGTATGGTGGCTTTCATTGTGAGTCCAGCACTTCAGAGGCTAGAACAGGAGGGTCCAAAGTATATAATGTATTGAGTTTTACAACTATATGCGTTCATGTCCTGTCACCCCAAACAGGTTCATTAGGGCTTGTTCTTTAACTCACACAAGTCCTTATTGCTGTTCCTACGTTCTCTTTCCCTGCTTTCAGACGAAGACTGGCATGCTCTAATTTCTGCCACTGGCACCTCACTTACTCAGGCCTAACCCTTCTTAGAACTGGGATCATTTTTACTGTTCTGTGTCTGACTTAGTGTTTCTGAGATTCTCCTACGGGTGTGCATCATCAGCTCGTTCTTCGTGGCTGTTTAGTGTTCCACCGCCTATGTCCCCTGCACTGTCTACTCCTACCTGATGAAAAGATACTGCAGTTGTTTGTTGAGTGTGCTGGAAACTAAGAAGACTTTCATGAGCTTCCAAGCACAAGCCTTTTTCTGGACATATGTGTTGGGGAAATATCTAGAAACGGAAATATTAGGTCATATGCAAAATGTAACTTTAACTCTGTGAGCAAGAACCGAACAGTTTCTCCAAGTGAATGTATTATTTTTCCACTGTCCCATATCTGAGACCTCCAGTTGCCCTGTGTCTTCATCTGCATTAGGTTTCCACAGTCTTCTTGCCTTGGTCCATCTCCTGTGTGTGGCATGGCCTTTCACTGCGGTGGTAATCTCCATTGCTCTCGTGGCTAGTTGCTGCTTGCAGTCTTCTGGCGTTGAGTGCATACATCCTCTCTCTAGATGGGCCCAAGTGTTTCCACATTGGAAACAGACTTCTCCTTCAATAAGTATAAGAAGGTTTTATGTTATCTAGGCTAACACTAGTTGTTAGTGCTGCAAAGATTTTCTTCCAGTCTGTGCTGCAAGGTCCTAAGAAGCCTAGTGTTGGACTTCATTGCTTCACACTTTTGCTTAGACTCATAGGAATGCCCTGCATTCTGACCTTGCAAGGTAATATCTATGAAGTTCACGGGCAAGAGCTGTGCTTGATGGAGTTACCCATGCCCCCACCCCTCCCAACAAGGCCCGCAACTCTCTAGCAGCACAAGGCCGGTTCTCAGGCTATATGACTTGAGTTCCTAGAACATTTTAGGCCATGCAGCAATACAATCATCTCCACCTGGCTGGGAGTAGTCTCAGGAGTGCTTGACTCTGCACTATGTGGAGACGAATCTGAACAAAGGTGTTTCTATTTTCGTGAGGCTGTCAGGAACACCCCATGGAAGGATGACAATGAGGGAGGGGCCTAGGCAAGCTTGCAGACAGTCCTGTTCTTGGAGCATTGAGGGAGGAGAAAAGGCAGACGGTGGAAGACAGGACTGTGGTACTTCCTCTGCATCTGCTTCAAACAAGGGCCTCTCCAAACTTTAGGGTATCCCCCTACCTTTGCCCTCTCTGTGCAGTGGAAGGGTCTCCAAGGTGACCAGAGCTTTGGGAGGTTATGGTGGCCAAAGCCAGCCACAGCTTATAAAGGTGAATCTTTCTGAGCCCTGGTTGTGTACTGTAATTTGCCGCCCCATTGAGTCCCAGGCACGGAGTAGGTGCTTTTCCCTCAGAGCTGGGTCCTGAAAATCCCCACGAGATAGGGATGAGGTTCAGAGAGGTTGAGTCATTTGCCTAACATCACACATTTGTAAGTGGTTGAAGTTTGAATTGGGTTTAGCTAATTCTAAAGCCCCGTGGCTTAACCGTTACACACTACTGACTTTCTATTCAAAAATCTCATGTCAAATCCCTACACTGGGTCATGCATGGGAGGAGTTGCCTTGGTCAGTTGGGGTAGATGAAGTTGAATATGGCTCATCTCTGCTGGTTTCCGACCCTTTATTGGTTCAAATGGTGACACTCCACAAGCAATGTCTATAATCCCAGAAATCAGGACCAGGGCAAGTAAGACTTTCACAGCTGGAATTAGGGCTCTTGAGATGAGATCACCCTGGATTGTCATGCTGGCACAATCTGGGGGCACATGCCCTTCCAAAAAAAAAAAAAAACAAGAGGAGAAGCAAGAACAGGTCACAGGCTAGAGTGATGTGACCACAGGCCAAGGAGTACCAGGGCTCTGCCAGGAGCTCAGAGTCAAGGATTTCTCCTCAAATGGAACATGGCCTTACATATTCCACTCACTGAGAACACCTGAAGGATTGCCCCCCTCCTCAGGTGGAGGAGATTAGACGACAAGGGCAGGAACCCCTGACGTATCACTCTTCCCACAAGCAGATATGTTGTCCTACCTACTACTTTTCTGGTAGTCCTGTGACGTGCCACTCCCAGTTCCTGACTGAACACTCATTAGGAGTTAACAGTGACTGATCTCGGACTTTTGGCTACCAGTTGATTCTTCGCTGGTATCACACCACATAATACTGTTGAGCCACCCACAGATGATGAGTAGGGTAGCAAGGTTATCTTTATTAGATGGAGGGGGAAACCGAGGCTCTCCTTAAGCCACTGGATGCCATGTTCTGGCCTCATCAGTCATTTGAAGGCACTGCTGAGCCTGTGTGTGGTTTCTGCTGCTGCAGCTTTGGGTAGGACGTTGTGCGTCAGACAAGCGCTTAGGTGAAGTGGATGCTTTCTTGTTGTGGACTGCTTTTAGCAACCCTGGAGGACCACACCTGTTGCAACAAAAGTCAGACCCCAGAGTTTCAGTGGGTTAGCACAGCAACTGTCTCGTGCTTACCGCTTTGTGGTCCTTTGGGTGCTCGGCAGCCCCCATCATGCAACTTCACCACATGAAGCCCATGGCCTCCCAAGGTCACCAGGGGAGAGAAAAGACAGGACATAGAGCCGTGGGCTTCCTTACAGTGCTAAGTTTGGAAGGAGATCTCCACTGGCCTCAACTTAATTACAGCACCCTCAAAACCTTTCCAGGGAAGCTGGGAGCTGTAGTCTTCCCAGAAGGACACGGTGTGACAGGCATGCAGATGGCCAGCAGCAGGCTGGGTTGTGTCCAGGTGCTTTCCCCCGTTCATCCTTCACTTCTTCCATGGTCCAGGGGCTTTCCCGGGCCTTCTCATCTAGGTCAGTGTTCATATAGGTTTGTGTGTGAGTGTGAAAGTGAGAAAAGCAAAGTGGAGGAAGACATCTCTTGGGTCCTTCAGTTTCTTCTCTGGCAGTGAGCCTTCCCCTCTCAGGGGCGTAGGTACCACCTCTTACCAAATGACAGGCGCTTTGGAACTTCCCACCGTGTGTGTAGGGTTTTGCCCATACCATCTTCAGCAATGCAAGGCCACAGCATCCAGCCCTTAAGAAGATCTTGGGCTCTAGACTCCAGGACTCAGATAAACTCTGGCTAGAGAACCACCCATCCCTTGCTGTTTTAGGTCCTCCAGTGAAGCTGCCTGAAGCCTCTGTTTTTTGTAGCTGTTATGCTTCTATATACAAGGTGACTTTGCCCACTAGGCCCTGGATGACCTCCTAAAGAGTAACCTGTCTTCTCTTCTCCATCATCCAGGACCCAAGGCCTGTTGCTGTCTATCTGCCTGAGGGCCAGACTGTGTGATGGTCAGTATAGATGCTGAGATGTCCAGGCCCAGGCCCATCTTTCTTTATTGACTGTGTCGTTTCAAAAGCCTCAACTTTATGGTCTTGTTTTTTTCCCTAACATGTTCATTGCCTGCAAGACTGAATTTAGAGTCTTCCTGTCACCCACAAAGAACCTCTGCAAGCTAGGGCTGAAAGGGGCAGATTCTAGCTCTGTCACTTTGAAGACTGAGTTTTGAATGACCATCCCCCTTTTTTTGGCCAGATTTTTTTTAGTTCTAATTTTCTTGAAAATAGATGTTTTCCTTTTCAGCTAAGCAAGGTGCACATGAATTCAGAGACCAAAGCAAAAAGCAACAGGGCCTACACAGGCCTGCATTTGGTTCTCTGTGAATGTATTACGGGTCCAAGCTGAGTATTTTTCTGGGACTCGAGTGTGTTAATGAGCAGGTCTCTGATTGTTGTGCCTGTTCTTGGGCCTTGGCGTGTGGAATAATTCTTGTTGATATCATGCCTCAACTTTCTTATCTATAAAATTGAGCCGATGAGGCTGTACATATTCAGTGAAAGACTGCATGCGCTCACTGCTCTTTGCATTGTGTCAAGTGCATAGGAAACACCTGAGAACTGACCACTGCGCAACCCTCACCACTGCTCTTGCTACTCCCCGGACTCTTGAACACGTGCAGACCATAGAATGCTGCTCATGTGTGGCAACTGGGGTGCTCTTACATACATATCTCTTTGCTCCCCCATTTTGTGTCCCTTCTGCTCCAACACCCCTAACTTGGACCCATTGATTCATTCAATCATTTAGCAGCCATCGCTAAGCTCATCCTGTCGACATATCTTAGTCCTTCCTGTTCATTCTCACTGGGCTTGCGACATCTATGTGGGAAGTCTATTTACATTTCTGAATCTCTCTGATTAAGTTAAACTGGAAAACAATGCCCCTTTTCTCCACTGAATTACTGACCATGAAGCCAGTTCGTAATATCAAGACTGACCCATGCCTAAGCTAAATGAGCATTTATTGAATGAATGATGCTCATCTCTAACTCTGATTCTATCTCTACTGCTCACACCAGAAATCTGCTGTTTCTTTTGCTTGAAACTAAACCAGTGTGAGCTCATATCACCTAATGTTCCAACTCTAGAAAAACGCTGTTAATTACTGTGCCTGGATTGTTCCCGGTCCAGTTTCCTTTAGACCAGCTGAACGGTCTAAGATGACCAAAGGGGCTGTCCTCTGACCAGTCAGAAAGGATGCCATTTACATCTGTGTTTCTAGAAACATCCATGGGTTCATCAAAGACTTTTCACAGCTGCTAAAGTTGCTGATCCATTAAGCTGTGTTTGACCCGCCATCTATTGGATGTGCTTATATCAGGGCCTAGGACAGCAGTTCTCAACCTGTAGACTGCAATCCCTTTGAGGTTCAAATGACCCTTTCCCAGGGGTCACCTGAGACCATCAGAAGACACAGATATTTCCATTATGATTCATAACTGTAGCAAAATGACAGTTATGAAGGAGAAATGAAAATAACTTTATTGTTTGGGGGGTCACAACATGAGAAATTGTTTTAGTGGGTTGTCGCATGAGAAAGGTTGAGAACCACTGGCCTAGTAGCAAAAGACACAAGGAGGCAGGGGCATTTCTCACACTGACCAATGTCTCAGAGAGGAAGGCATATGATAAAAGTATTTTTCCCATTAGTGTAAGTGTGTGAATGCTCAACTTTGGCCAAACAGCCCTCTTTTCACCAATTCTCTGATTGCTTCAGCAGCTGAAGCCTGGCTGTGATTTGTAAGCGTGCTATATCGGTTGACCTGCCCTTTTCCATGTCCTCTTCTTCAATCTCTTGCTTGGCTCTGGGTAGAATGGGCATTATGATGGCCATGCTGACGCTGGGCTTATGCAGAAGGGAACATAGAGAATAGGCTTTGGGTAAACCTCGTGTCTTAAGCAGACTGCTTATACTCTTGGCTCTTTGTGTCACAGAGGACCTGCATATGATTTTATAGACAGTCTGCCCTTGCTTCTGGCAATGTAGAAGGTTGTTCTGGTTTCCCCAGTATTCACTCCTTCCTGTCGGTTTTCATGCTAAGCCCATGCTGCTTTCTGAGCAGATCTTTCTCCCCTGCAATGTAAAGGAAAGGTCATGGAAGCCTTCATGTGTGGTAGAGGTTCTAACCGTTTTTTGTTTGTTTGTTTGTTTGTTTTTCACATCTGCTGTCTCATTCATTCATTCTTCACAGCCATCTGATGGGGAAGATGTTCCTAACTCCATGCTGCTAGTGGGGAATTTGTAGTGTAAAGATCTCAATTTTACCTCGCCAATATCTCCTTGTTACAGAGAATCTTTCTGCCACTTTCTTCATCTTGGATGGGTACTCATTTCTGGGCTCTTTCTTGGGAATTTTGCCTTGTGCTTTTATCTGCATTGTGTACCATGCTTTCTGTGTGATTATGCCTGCAGCTCATGAGTTATTATGTAGCAAGTGCTCAAGAATCTGGACAAGTGCTAATTTGTTTGTAGTTATTTCCTAAAAGGAAAAAAAAATAGTCCATTTATGCTTTCTCTTCTTTTATCTTTCCAGACCCTTAGGGTCTCATTCTCTATGGCATTTTTTTGGAGCAAATGTAACCAAGAAATCAATATCACTGTTAGATTTGTTCATGGCAACTGTAATGCTACCTCATTCCCCTGCCCTGTAATGTCGACAGAAATGGCAGAGCCGGGGGTGGGTGAAAATACTCAGAAGAGGGGATGGGGACCTCCAAAGGGAGGGGTGGAAATTAAAACCCCATGGAGCCTCACTCAGCAAATGAAAAACTGTCAGCTGTGCCCTGTGGCATAATCAGGTCTCCTTTCAGAGAGTGTAATGGCTTGATGTCAGGCATGGCAGGGGCATCAGCAGCATGCAGGTACCAGGAGGCCCTTCAGGAAGATTAAATTGGCAGCTGCAAAGACAGCAGGCTGCTCCACGGCCTTACCTTTCTCTTTAAGTACCAGGAGCTCAGCAGCTCCAGGGCCCCGGTGGGGGTGGGAGGGCACGAGGAATTCCCTGACTTCAGTGCATCTGGGCTTCTGTTGCCATCACTGTTACTATTATTGGTCTTATTATTAGACCCTGCCACAAGGAAAGAAGGCATTGTGTCTAAGACCAGTGCCTGGGTGCCTGGAAAGCCCTGGAGGGGTGTCTGAATGGTGTTAGCCTTGTCTACACAGCACACTCAGCCGGCTAACAGTGATTTATGTGTCCAGTACTTTCTGTATGGCACGAGCTGCTCCGGGTGAAAGGCCGGGGGTTCTGCAGGAAACGGAATGTATCAAAGCCCTGCGTTCAAGCAGCTCGTGTTGTTCAGGGACCAAGTACGGAACAATGCTCTTGGCTTGGTTTTCACCTCATGCTGCCACCTAGAATCTCTTCCCCTTTTCCTTGATTTAGTATTTGAGCGGTTCTTTTCCAAGGCAGATTTTGTTCCTTTGAAAGACTTGTCTGGAGATCTTTTGTTGTTGTTGTTGTTGTTGTTGTTATTGTCATTACAACTTGTAGTGTGTGTGTGTGTGTGTGTGTGTGTGTGTGTGTATGTGTAGTTACCACCAATATTATGGGTTAGGTATCCCTAATGTGAAAATGTAAAACCCAAAATGCTCTAAAATTGGTTACTTTTTTGAATGCCAACATGATCTCATCAGTGGAAAGTTCCATGCTATGAAATACTGAACAACTATTATGATGTTTCATAAGGTTATCTTCAGGCTATGTATGCAAGGTGCATAAGGTATGTATGATACATTTTTATAAATATATTTATATTTACACACACAACACACACACACACACACACACACATATATATATATATATATATATATATATATATATATATCACAAATATATTGCTGCTCAGACTTGTATCCTATCCCCTGAAATATTTCATTAGATGAAAATACTCCCAAAGCTAAAACCAGTCTGGAAACTGAGGCACTAATGCTCCCAGATATCTTGGGTGAGGGCTCCTCAGCCTGTAGTAAGCAGAAGTTGAAGGACTACCAAACATCTTATCAAGCACACATGGCAACCAGACAAGAAATGAACAGTCCTGCAGTTCCAATAATGCCGGCAGTGAGAAGTCCTGGTGGCAAGAGACATCCCAGCATCCTTTGTGGCTAGGTGTGGTTCTCACCATTGGGATACAAATAAAAGTTCTGTGTCCATGTCCTACGAGAGGCAGAATAATGAACAAAGTCCCAGGTTATAGTGGGTCTACCTTGGACCACAAATCCCCATGTGGAAGAGAGCTATCTCCCAGCAAAGGGGCATACCTCGGACGGTTAAGTGAATAAAAAATAAAGCACTGTTGTGTTTTATACATTAAGGATCCCTCAACTATCACATTTTAGTGAATCTCAATTCCTGTCATTACTATGACTTGCTAGTAGTTCTAGAGAAACTAACATTTGTTAAACACACACCATGGGCCAGGCATGAGTTCTTTAAGAAGAAGAGTCTGCTGGATAGTTTTGGGTCAATTTTACACAAGCGAGAGCTATCTAAGAGCAGGAAAACTCAATTAAGAAAACACACCCATAGGATCAGTTGTAGTTGGCCTGTAAGGAATGTTCTTAATTAGTGACTGATGGGAGAAAGTCCAGCCCATTGTTTGGTGGGGCCATCCCTGGGGCAGTGGTCCCTGGTTATTTAAGAAAACATGCTGAGCAAGCCATGGGGAGCAAGGCAGTAAGCATCACCCCTCCATGGCTCCTGCCTCCAAGTTCTGGACCCTGTTTGAGTTCATGTCCTGACTTCCTTTGACGGCAAACTACAATCTGGAAGTGTAAGCCAAATAAGCCCTTTCCTTCCCAACATCTCAAGTCATGGTGTTTCATTGTAGCACTAGAAACCCTAATTAAGACAAGTTGGTACCAGAACTCACTGGAATATTGCTGGGACAGACCTGACCATGTTGTTTTGGCGGAGAATTGCAGAAGGACTTTGAGCAAAAAAAAAAAAAAAAAAAAAAAAAAAAAAAAAAAAAAAAAAAAAGTCATTGAATGTTCAATGCTTGCTGAGCTATTTTGTAGGAGCTTGGAAGATGAGAATATGGAGGGCGATGCAGAAGATGGAGGCCTGGCTTGTGAAGTTTCAGAGGGAAGTTTAAAGACTCTATCCATAGCGATATTTTGTTTGTGTTTTGACAAATAAAACTTGCTTGAAGATCAGTATGCAGAGCTAATCCACTAGAGGCAGTGGTGGCACACACCTTTAATCCTAGGACTCAGGAGACAGAGGCAGACACATCTCTGTGAGTTCAAGGCCACCCTGGGCTACACGAAACTGAACTCATCTAAAAGAGAAACAGAACTCATACAAAGGTAATCCTAGCCCTTGAGATCCCATGCCTTTAATCCCACCACTAGGGAGGTGGAAACAGGAGTGATCTGGCTGGGCAGAAAGAAGACTATAAGGCGGGAGGAGACAGCAGGTCAATGCCATCTGAGCAGCAGTAAGGCTGAAGTTGTAGCCTCAGCAGTGAGTCTGAGCATGCAGTCTGAGACTGGGGTCTGGAGATGCATTCTGAGGATCTGTAGAGACAGGATCACGCCTTTGGTCTGTAGAGGTTGGAACTCTAGTGGCTGGCTGCTCTGCTTCTCTGATCTTCAGCACTGGCCCCTATATCTGACTCTAGGTTTTTATTATTAAGAACAATTAGAATTCGTGCTACATTGGACAGAGCTATTTGTTATTTTGAATTAGGTTTCTGTGGTTCTGGTTAGCTGGGGGATGAAGAATCAGCTGTGATTAACAAGACATCAGAACTACTGAAGCGAAACCTTTGCTCTGCTAGGATATACGACACTGTCAACTGGAGTTGAAAAATTAGCGGTGACTAAGAAGAGACTGTTATTATTGAGGGGAAATCTTCCGGGAAGTGTTTTGAGAGCCAGTGCATAGAAACTCTGTTCCACCGGCAGCCCAGGTTGTATCTTGTGCTGGCAGCCAGACTTGGTAGTGGAAAAGTCACCCAGGTGGTACTGGTTTTGAAGGGGGGATAAAGAGCAGCTGAATCTTGGCACCGTGAGCGCCCAGGAGAGGCCACTGGTGAAGGTGTAGCCTCAGTGGCAGTTGAAGGCCTGGAAATGAGGAGAAGTTGAGGCTTGGCACCGTGAAGAGAGCATATGAGAAGCTGCTAGCGAGTGTGCAACCCAGTTACAGCAGAAGACCCCAACAGTTTTGGAGATGCCACTACCATGGCATGGTTGCAAAGACCAGCAGCTGTGATGGAGAGCAGCCGGTTGGAACCTGGAAGACAAGCTCGTGTCCTGCAGAAGGCAGGGGTAGAGAGTGACCCAAGGCCCTTGGCTAAGCTGGAAGATCACGAGCGCATCCGGGAATGGAACGGGGAGGTATTTATACGTGCGAAGTTTGGTTTTGCTTTGGTTTGATTGTTGACTGTGCCCCAGTTCTTTCCTCTTGAACTAAGACAGAGATCGCTCTGTACCTTCATAGGTGTTTTATTATCCTTGCTCCGCAGAAAGCAAGACAAACACTCCTAGAGGTTGACAGCATCTGAGCCTCAGCTGCCTGTTTTATTCCAGATTCTGGTCTTAAACAATGAAAGGCATTCCTTCTCTTTTTTCAGTGCCCACTCATTGTGGGTGTCAGACTATTCATTCAGGGTCCCTATGCCTCGTGCCTTTTCAGTTCCTCTGCCTTCATTTTGGACACTCTAAATTGAAACTGAATATTCTCCTTTTTTGTCTCACTCCCTACAATGTCTCTTCTTCACACACAAAGAACACAAACTCCTTAGCGGAGCAGAACTATCCCTCTGCTGGCAACCCCAGAGTACTTTAATGTTTTTGTCCCTTGGGCCCACTCCCTGTCTCCACCTATTCCAGGGCACTGGTGCAGCTTCAGGCAATGGCAGGAATTATCCTTCTCTCCCAATGTGTTTTGGCTCTGCAGAGGGAATCAGATCAAGCTTCCCTGTGGACTTCAAGAGTTCAAGAATGGGTTGTCTGTCTATTTCCTGGGAACACTGCTTACAAGATCCTTGTATTGGGTGGGTGCTTCATTCCAATCATATATTGGTATAGCTCTTTAAACACACATAATTGTGTAAAGGAAGGTAAACCCAGTTTTTCAGCTGTGTTCAGTTCTCAAATTCTGTTTGTTCTCCGAAAGACTATATTGACTTTGGAAAGTAGCTTGGCAATATTACACTCTAGCAACTTTCACTCCCAACTATGCTCCCTGGAGAACACTCATGTGCCAAGGAAAGAATGCAGTATTTTAATCCTAAAAACAGACATGCTGAGTTAATTGTCCATCCACAGGAGAAAGGACACACAGATTTGTACAAAGAGTGTTCTAGACGAAGTAGCACTAATGTAATACAGAGTCATCTCAAAAGGCATGTCAAAATAAAAATCATAAACAGTGTTATGCATTCTGCCTGCCAGGGCCCCAGTAGGAAGCAGAAGACACACGGAAGAGGAGTTCTAGAAAGGTAGAACGGAGGTTTCACTCCCACGGATGCCTAGGCTGGTGGGTTATTCAATGCTCTACAGAATGTTGAAATGTTACTGTGTATCCTCCCTCAAAATTGTTTCCATCTAGATAAATTTATTTTGTGGCTTCCTTTTAATCTAGCATATCTTTATGGCTTATTCTGACCAATAGATTGTGGCAAATGCAATTTGAGATGGGTGCTAGGAGCATTCGAAATCCCTGCTCTCACTGTCTGGGATGCTTTTGATGTCATGTGACATAGCCTGCACCAGTCCTCTTGAGGACCCTTGAAAAGAAAGATCTGCCAAAGGCCAGCCCCAGATGACACTGATCTATTCGCAAATGTTAGGGTAAATCTAATCAATCAGTACCACTTTAAGTAGATTTGGAAACTGAGCCTAGCTCAAATAACCAACACATATGATGGGAGCAAAAAACTGGTTATTGCTTTTAGTCTTTAAGTTCTGGGGTGATTCATTATGGGTCCATAGTCAACACAAAAGAGATGATGAAGAAGAAGAAGAAGAAGAAGAAGAAGAAGAAGAAGAAGAAGAAGAAGAAGAAGAAGAAGAAGAAGAAGAAGAAGAAGAAGAAGACCACCTATGGTCTCTTGAAGTTAGCAAGATGGGAGTTAACCAGGATTAGGGCAAGACTGGAATTTTATGGGGCAGGGTATGAATGGATAATCTTCAAGCAGTCCCAGAACCAGACATGGAATGGGAGAGAATGACCTTCCAACCTCTAAAATACTGTGCTATGGCAGAGAGATGAATCTGGAAAGGGATGAGGGGTGATGGAGAAAATTGGAACTAATATTGGTCCTGATCAATTAATTGGCTGTGTGATCCCAGCAAGGAATGAGGAACCTCAAATCAGATTGGAGGTCAGTTCTGGGAAGGAAGGGTTTCTACCTTACAAAGACCATGAACACACACACATGTTCATGGGATTTTCATACAGACTGTTTTGTATGTGTTTTATTTTATTTATTTATTTATTTATTTATTTATTTATTTATTTATTTATTTTGAGACAGGGTTTCTCTGTAGCTTTGGTGCCTGTTCTGAAACTAGCTCTTGTAGACCAGTCTGGCCTCGAACTCACAAAGATCCATTTGTCTCTGCCTCCCAAGTGCTGGGATTAAAGGTGTGCATCACCACTACCCAGCTCTGTTTTTGTGTGTTTGAACTCAGTCACATCTGGGAAGAAGCTGGCAACACCAAGTCACGCAATGAGTGACCATGACATCATCAGGTTACTCCCCTAAGCCTAACTTTTTGAAAAATCAGAGGGCCATTTGGGCATGGGACATGATTGTAGAAATGTGGGCATAGGGGTTGATATCTGACTGATCTTCAGGAGAAAGAGAGAGAGAGAGAGGGAGAGGATTTGAGGAAGACAGGAAGAGAGAGAGAGAGAGAGAGAGAGAGAGAGAGAGAGAGAGAGAGAGAGAGAGAGAGAGAGAGAGAGATCTAGTAGGCAAGAAGGCTAGTGAGTGAGAGAGCAAATGAACAGTCTCCCCAGGTGTGTCCATGTAGAACAAGAGAAGACTTGATGCCTTTGCAGCCCCATCATTTCCAAACCTCCTCTCTATCATATATATGCACACAGCATATGTGCACAGATGGTCGGGCACACACACATGCACATATACATACACAAGTCACTAATAAGCCCCAGCAGGAATCTGGGAATCTAGAAAGGTGTCAACCTCCTGCTCCTATTTGCATAGTGCCTGGCATTTTCTACCATGAAATCAGGGCACAGAAATAAGGCAAGGGTGTTTTCTTGTGGTAAAGACAGAGGTGCCCATGCTAAGGCTGCAATATGCACCACTTACCCGACAGCACTTGCACCCAAGTGCCGGGCATTAGATCATGAGAATATTTCTAGTCCCCTCCTGGGCATGTTGTCACGACTTGAGCCACGTCAGGTGACTCCCTTGGCAATGGGTCTGGCACATAGTAAGCGCTCAATAAATGCTGACTGTCAGTATGTCGTGTTGTCCTGTGTTCAGGTGTTGCCAACAGAATAATGGCAGACACGATGATCAAAGACTCCCTAATCTAATGAAGAATTTGGAACAACTACTTAAAAAGAGACCTGTGGCCATCTTACAAGACACCTAAGCAGCTTTCTATGAAGACTTTGTAGCTACAAAATGAACTTCCTGGTGACAGTCACCATGAAAACCAGGCTCTCTGCCAATAGTCAGGGGAAGTAGCCTCCTTGGGTACGGATCACAGAGTCTCAGCTTCCAGACACCCAGGATTTCAGAGTCAGAATCACCAGGAAAGCCTCACCCAAATTCTGACCCTAACTGAGAGAAAATTGATGTGTCCCATTTCAAGCACTTAAATCTTGACATCTCCTATGATGCCTAAACGATAGACTCTATATATGCTTAATTTCCTGTGTATACATATCCGTGAGAAAGAGTTGTCTATTTTTCAAGGACTCAAATACATATTATACATATTGTTTGTCACATCATAATCACCAGCACCATGACTTTCATGATTTGGAGGTACTATTGGCTCAAACAATGATTACTTGGATGTAGGCTCTGCAAGGACAATTGTTCTGTTGGCAGATTGCTGAGTACTACATGGGTGGGTAGTGCATATAGCCAGGATATGCTGGAGCAGTGGATGACTCACAGCAGAAGTCTATCTGCCCAACTAATAATGGTCCACAATTTAAAAACGTAAGGGTTCAACCCTTCTGGAATTTTCCTTGGTCATTTTAAACTGTAGTTGACTGCACTTAATTGTAACCCCAAAAAGAGATATTGAGGGATCAAGGAGGTCTGTGTAGTACCAGAAATGGAGAGGAAAGGAAAGGAAGAAGAAGGCTTTACTCAGGCTTATTAGGCACATAATCCTTTGCCAAGTTCTTACATTGACTCCATATATATATATATAATTTGCATTCCTATAACCACCCATGAGAGCAAGAGAAAATTGCCTTTAATTCCAAGACAAGAATGCCAGTACGTGAAAAGCTTTCCTAGGCCTTTCTGCTTGGCCTAGGAAGGGGTTGCAGAGTTTCAGACTCAAGTCTCTCCACTTCCAGGACCTGTGTCTAGGTAAGATACCCTTCCTGGTGCTACAGCAGGTCAGTCATCTTTGCCCAACCTTCTCTGCCTGTTTGGCTGCCATTTACCTTTTCTGTCTCCTTTGCTCCATTTCTTTCTTCTTTGCTGTTAGGAACGGGGGAGGGTTGACAAAATGGTAAAATGATCCCGCCCAACTGTTTGTCTATAAGTAAAGTATAAGGTGAAATGCTATGTCTGTGGCTGCTTTTTTTTTTTTTTTTTTTTTTATAGCTGTCATAGCACCTGGCCTAGGTGGGAGGCTCAGAATCTATGGAGACTGATAGAAGTGTTTTTCAAATTTAGCTGTCAAAGCTGGGGAAATCATCCTGCCTCCTGCCTGGAAAGTGATTTACAATTTTCCTCTTTGGTGGCATCCTAAAGCAAACAGGCACTTTGGTTTCCATGGAGAACCCACTCTTCTCTCTAAGGTAGAGGGCCTGCCTGCACCCCTTTCCCTCTTCCTCTCTTCCTTTTCTCTTCCATTACCCCTTCCTTCCTCTCCCTCCCCCTTTCATCCTCCTTTACAATCCTTCTCTCAATTTCTTATCCTTCTGATGGTCATGCCTCTTCCCACACACTCCATCATTCCTTGATTCTTCCCCACACCCTAAAGCACCTGTTCTGGGTCGAGTCTTCCTCTACTTGCTAAGGATGCAGAGGTGATTCAGAAATGTTTCTGCCCATGAGAAACTTTTCGTCTGCTTAGGAGAGATAAGCTAAGCAAATGCTTCAGGGTGGATGATTGAGAGAGGGAGCCATTACCTGGGAGCCCTGAGTTCCTTAGGGTGGATTTTGTAAGGAAAGCCACCCCTTTTTCAGACAATGGCACACTAGGAAGCAGGCAGAGCCCTCTGCTCATGCCTGAGGGGTTGGACTGTACAAGGTCGTGGAGCTCTTTGTATAAAATGACAGGGTTGTATTTTATTTTCACTGCTTCATACTAGAAGGAGTCAGTGGGTGATATGACAAGTAATAGTAGAGGGACTGAGGTCAGGGATGGGCTCTGCCCACTCTTCTTTACTTTCTACTTTAGTCTCTGCATGAGGGAAAGGCCTCTGAAAAGAGATGGACATGACTGATCTCTTCTGTGTCTCAGAGAAGGGAGGCATCCTTCCATGCAGTCCTCGCCTTTTTCTCTGTTGCTCTGAAGTGCAGTGCTTAGAGTCAAGAAGACATTTGGGCTTAAACAATTCATTCAAGTAAAGACTAGTTTTTGTTTTGTTTTTGAGAAAACAACTCTCTATGTAGGCCAGGCTAGCTTTAAGCTTGAGATTTTCCCCCTGGCACAGTCTCTTAAGTGTTGAGATTATGGGGATATGCCACCATGCCAGCCTAAAGTCAAGATTTTAAACGACAGTTTATGTGACTTGGTTTCCAAGTTTGCTGATTTTCCAATAAATCTAGTGGCACCAAGAATCCATTCCAGAGAGGACAGCATTGTGACCAGTGGGCTTCTTGTCCAGGATCATAAACTTGGAGTTCGATATAAAGTCACAGTTATTACAGAGAAAAAGAGAAACCCCCTGATGCTCACGCCATCTGAAAACAGAACATGCTTGGCTTAGGTGGCTATTAATATACATTGTCATTGGCATCAGCATTGCAGGCTCAGTCTTGGAGAGAGCCAAGATACTGCTCATTTGCATACTACTTTGCATTCATTTGCATTTTTCTCCTGTGCAAAATCAAATGCAGCTAATTAGTGCAACCTTGTTACAATGAGAAGCAGGCTCAACCTTCTGTGCCTGGGTGGATGGAGTCCAGAGCAGGGACTGAAACAACCCAAAGCCACTTCCATCCTGGGTTGGATATGCAAGGAGACTTGAGCGGGAAACACAGACCTGGAATGAAAAGCAGGAAAGTGAGGTGTATCATTTTCAAGTATTGTCCTTCTGAAGTAGCAACTGGAAAGTCAGTAAGACCGGAGAACTAGGAAAGAGGGGGCGGGGCTGAGAATGACTTAAAGGGGGTCAAGAGCTGTGTCTCGTATATGATTTGTATGTCAGAGATCTTGGAAAACATCAGGTATAGAGTTCTGTTCTGTTAGGGAGAAGCTACAGGATGCTGTACTTGGGGAAGTATAGGGAGGAAGTGAGAAAAAAGGTAGCAATGAACTTGGTAGTGTAAAGTATAGAATGTAGGTGGGCATTCTAGGCTGTTAACATGAGACCATCAAGAAGTAGACCTGGGAATGAGGTGCTCAGCATCTTTGCAGTGTCCAGCTACTATATGTGAAGGGGATCCCGTTGATATCTCTCTCTCTCTCTCTCTCTCTCTCTCTCTCTCTCTCTCTCTCTCTCTCTCTCCACACACACACACACACACACACACACACACACACACACACTCTACACACCACAGAGATACCTTTGGATTTAATAAACAGAGCATACAAGAATCACAAGCTAAGTACTCCACAATCACAGTTTTATTGGATGATTCCCACGGCCACCCGAAGAACCACTTGTCATTAGGTGCCAGTAAGGCAGAAGCTGCTTGCCTCGTATGCCAGGAAGCTCTTCTCGGATAGCTAAAACATCCCCTCTTCTGAAGGGTGACAGCAACATTCATTTGGTCTCCCTCTTTCTTGTGTAGCCTCGAAGCAGTCTGTGGCTTATCTGCTAACCTACTCTTTTTGGTCACGGTCATTTTGATTTGGTTGTGACTTTAGTCCTTTGTCAGCTGAGGACTCCTTTCTCTCAACTGGTCATTTTGCTTGCTTTCTCAGGTTTTAGCTCCATGCTCTGTTGCTGAGACTGCTCCACTCCACGAGGGACCCCACCCATCTACCTAGGAGATTGCACTGTCGGTTCAGGGTGAGTGGAAGTGATGGATGTTAGTGCTGGGTAGGAGATAATGCGCGAGTCACCATATTTGACATTCCTTCCCGATTCTGCCAACAGAACTTGCTCCACAGCCAGTCCTGGGGTAGGAGCAAGGGGTAGCAGTTATGGGCAACAGGTAATGCTGAGTCACAAAAGAAGTGTATTGCACTGTAAGCCTTCAAGGTTGACTGTATGATTATCATGTCTGTTCTGCAAGAAACATCCATCTCCCACATTATAGTGTGAGATTGGCTCTTGTGGAATGGCTTTTCTGCCAATCGTCCAAAGCTCCCTATGGAAACACTATGCTTGATACAGTGGATGTCTAGACCTTTAGCCCACGATCATTGCCTTGAGTCAAAATACATTAGTCTCCAGTTTTGAAACATGTGAAACTTAAAAAAAAGCTTGCCATAAAAGGTAATGATTTTCTTTATAACATTTTCACATACAGTGTGTGTGAAATGTCTTTGTCCTTGCTCATTCCCTTCTCTGCCAGTCTCAATGTCCCCCTTTCTCTCTTTTTGTCCCCTTTATATTCCCTCAATCAGCTCCCTTTCTCCTCTTACCTCACATATATTCTGTGACTCTCTTATTCTAACTCCTACTTCCTTTATAGTTCTTTCTCCACCTCGTGTTTCCAAAGCCGCCTTTCTACGTCTGTGCCTTGCGAATACCTGTGTGCATGTGTATGAACGTTACTTCCAAACCTAGTGATGAAACTGCTACTACCAATAGCAGTGAACGCTCTGCAAAATTATCCTATTTGGCTTTTGACAAAAGGCACATGAGGCAGGTCGTTTAATTTCCACTTCCCAGAATAATAAGAAACAGAAGTTCAGGACTGTTCAGTAATGCATTCACAATCACACATGCAAGGAGAGGGTCAGGATTGAAGTCAGCATTCCTCTCATGCACAGACCCTAATCTCATTACTTTTTGCTCATGCATTTCCTCTCCAAACTGGATGCTAACCAGCGGAGCCACATACCTTATTCATCAGAGATGGCTGCAAGTTTTATGTCTGCTTAGGTAAAGCAAAAATACTCATGAAACCCTACAAATAACCTTAGATTATTCAGAGGCCGTCTGTGTGCAATTGTTTCTTGAAAGCTTAGATGAGATGTTCTGTTTTCTGGATGCTAGGACCTACAAAATGCAACACGTGGCTTGATACCACATGTTCTGAGGACCAACTCACAGGGGCCATTCGACTGTATCAAAGTACATGAAAAACATCTTGTGGAAATAGGTTTTTCTGAGCACAGGACCTATAGTATTTATGAGATGCTTGAAGGGTCCATTACCCTCCAGAGATGAGACATTCTAATTCTCCCATCTGCTGAGTGTGACTGGCCACTTTCCTCAGAGGAGGCTTGGATGCAGGAAGCCTTCATGCTGACTAACCGGTGGTTGAAGTTTGCAGGGTGACTGTCGGGTTTATCAGAGAGTAACTGGAAGGCAAACTGTATCATTTCATTTGAGCAATCATTAAAAATGTTCCTGCTTCACATTCCTGTGGCTCCTTGTGGCTCATTCTGCAGAGGAGCTCTCCACCCCCCCCCTCCCCCGCCGGCCGAAGCTATGTCATTAGCTGTGGCCATTGGTCATTTCCTGTCTCATCTGTCTAAATGCTTCTTTTATTTTGACTGCCATGAGAATCGGTTCTGAGCTATGAGCTGAGTTTCACAGGCACTGGCGGGATGTACTTCCTTCCATGTGGGGACAAAGGAGAAGAATGCAGGAGTGGCATTCAGGAACGTGGGTGCAGCCACAGGCTCTCTGATAGCATTTTCATTCATGCGTGTCCTCAGGCATGCCTGTTTCAAACAGCATTCTTTGAGTACTCAGGATATATTACCACTGTTCTAGATGCTGGGAAATGGAAGTATACATACTATAACAAAAATAGGTCCTCATAGTTCTAGAGTTTTTGCTCTGGTGGGAGATAAAATATGCTAATAAATTTAGGACCTATATAGATTCGTAAAATATATGCTTTCCATGCACTAATTTAGGGAAGGAGAGCAAGTGTCCTGAATACCATAATCTTCCTATCAGACAATCAGTGACATGAAATGAGCCTTAAAACAGTCCTTTCCCCGCCCTCCCCTCTTCTCCCTCCTTCCCTCTTATCTTTGAGCTTCCATCATAAAAGTCTGTTAGTGCATCTGGTAATCTTGATGTCTATTATTTTATTTAATGTATCTGAGTGTTCGGCCTGTGTGTGTGTATGTGTTCCTTGCTCCCACCTAAGGATGGTTGTGAGCCCCCATGTGAGTGCTGGGAACTGATCGTGGGTCCTCTGCAAGAGCAGCAAACACACGTAGCTGCTGAGCCATGTCTCTAGTCCTTTGCTATTTTTGTTGTTGCACGGCAACTGCGACATTTTTGATTTCTAATGTGTATTAGAATGATAACTCTTTTACTGTTTTACTTTTAATCGGTTTGTATTCTTAGTATCAAGTATGTCTCCTACATGCAGAATATAGTCATTCCTTGGGTTTTTATAGATTGCTTTTCATTTTTTGCTTAGAGCTTTAAGTGGATGCGCAGAGAGTGTAATTGTTGGCTTGGTTATATCAAGTCATCCATATTGCTCTGGGCTCTTACGCCCACCTCATATTCATTCTCTTCTGTGTTTTTCTTTGTCAGGAACTTTTTAGTGTTTACTTTAATGTCTCCCTCTTCTTTGTGCTTATATTTCTTTGGTGGTTTTCTAGTGACTTTTTAGGGATTATAATTTGTGTCTTTGAGTTAATGTTCAACTAATAGAAATGTTTTTATTCCACTTTCATTTTGAAATAGAATTGGATACATAATTCTGTTTTTTTCTTCCTTTCTCTTTTCTTCTGCCTCCATTTTTTTTGTGTTCCCCCTTTCCCCATCCTTCACGTATTGAAATCTAAGACCTGATACCTGCCAATCAAGCAATGTGTTACCCAGTCACATCACCAGCTCAGTAATTTCTGTATGATTTGTTTCCTCATTTTTTTCTTTAGTGGTGCTTTGATGTCTTGTTCCAATGTTTTCTAGTTTTCATAGAATTGGATGTGATGTCAGCCATCAATTTTATCTGTGGTCTCCTGCAGAGCATGTACATTTTGACATCTCTTGGACCATTTTCCTTAGTCAGACAAGTTGCAACAAGTAGATTTGCAAGATGGAGAGAAATGACATTTCATTTGAGCTCTTGCAATCCGTCAATTCTGAAACGTTCTGTACATGAAGTTTATTCCCATCTTTCAGCTACCATAACTAATACATTTATTTAGGCATTTTATTTTCTTTGTTGTAACCCAAAGAACCTTTTTAAAAAATTAATAATTCATTTTTCTTAGCTCCCACGTCATCATCACCATCACTGTCCCTTGCCATGCCTGTCAAGGATGAGACTCCAACTTGCACAAAGTACTTATAGTTCCATGAATAGAACTTAGCCTAAGGGAGCTAAAGAGACTTCTTTTTAACACTCAACCAGGTCCCCTGGGTCATGTCTAGAATTCGCATCTTGGTTCATCTATATCCACATCTGGTCTTGTGACCCATTCCAGATCAAGCATTGTAAATGGGAGAAAGTCTTTTTTATCTCTCCTTCTCTCTGTTTTATCCTCTGCCCTGTAAGAGTTCTGACTGGCTTTGGGTACTCTTTAGGCTTGTGCCTGTGGTCTTAGAGAATCATATACTCTCAAAAACAAGCTGCAGCTTTCTGAATGTCTGGTTGAATCTTCTTTTCTATGATAGTAGTTCTCTCTTCATATCTCTAAATGCTCTTTTTTATGTTGGAAAGGAGAGGGATATCTTTACAAAGCATTTTAGATGCATAACAAGACAGGCAGAGAGATTTTATGATCTGGAATAGACATTTCTGATAGAAAACTCTGGGAAACAAGTTCTAATTTACCTCAACATCCTGTGAACTCTCCCATCAAAACCTTGTCTTAATCTTGTCTCAGTCTCTGTCAACACAGTTATAGCTTGTGTCAATACATTCTGATTTTCCATTTTAGGAAGTGGTGGAATGACAAAGTGACTTTCTGACATTTCTACAAAGATACTTTCTTTGTGCTAAAACAAACACAAACACACTATGAATACTCCATAGAGGGACTACCAACTGATTCAGCCACCATATATGTGTGTGTACATATATATATGTGTGTGTGTGTGTATGAATATCTATCTATCAATCTATCTATCTGTCTATCATCTATCTATCTATCTATCTATCTATCTATCTATCTATCTATCTATCTAATTTAAAATTTCATTTCAGAGTGCTTTTCTTGATTTTCTTTCCTATTTCCTGGATGCCACTGAGCATCAATGTGTCTATTTCTCTTCGCCAATCTTCCTAACCGCCTTTCTGCATCATAGCTTCTGAAACCTTCCAGTCTTATGGCCTCCACTCCTGACAATTATACTTACCCAGATCTTCTTGCATTTGCTTTCTGGCTGTCCCATGGCATGCAGGATACTACTCTCCATCTCAGTGACTACTGCATAGGATGCTACTGCTCTCTGTGTTTCGATGGAGATGCAATTGTGTTCTCTCATCATTTATGCTTCTGCTTAGATAAAATGGCCATCAGTGTCTTCCTTGGTTATCTAATAACTAACACACCCAAAGACATAGCAAAACTCTTTTTATTTCTTGCTAAGCACTTGCATTTAACCATTAACAATGTATTACATATTCATTGTTTATTGCTCTTCTCTACAACTAAATGAAGAACTTCTAAACAGGAGTTCTTCGTGCTTCACGCACTACCTGAATTGACTGTGACACCAACATTGGTTGACTGAACTATGCTAAACCAGCAGAATGAAACTCATTAAGAGAAAAGCATAAACAAAAGACAGACAGATTTATTTGAACATCAGATAAGTGACTGGATCAGATCCCTTCCAAGATTACAATTTTGGGATTTGAGGTGATGCTATTGATCTCTGAAAATTATCTTGTTCCGATGCTTTCAACTACTCAGGTTTTATGCTTGTTTATTTGTGTGGGATTTTTTTTGTTTGTTTTTCAAGACATGGTTTCTCTATGTGACATCCCTGGCTGTCCTGGAACTAGCTCTTGTAGACCAGGCTAACCTCAAACTCACAGAGATTTGCCTATCTCTGCCTCCCAAGTGCTGGGATTGAAGGTGTGCACCACCACCGCACCCAGCTCAACCACTCAGGTTTTATAGTTTGCCATGTGCTCAGAACTAAAGTAGGTTGCATGTTCATTTTCCATTCTTCATTCACCTTGGCTTCCCTTGCTGGTATCATGCCGTACAGTGGAGTTCCCTTGGGAGAAGATAACTGCAGATGTTTTCAGGTTCACTGTTTTCCAAGTTAACAGCAGCAGCTGGAAGAGGACTCTCTCTCCTACTGCCAGAGTATTTATTCAGAGAAAGATTCTATATGTCTTGGAGGCAAATTGCCACAACTAACCTAGTCATTCCCACAAGGGGATTAGCTTTCAGGGTGCCTCTTCTTGTCCATGCCTAAGACTGAGGCTTGAGGTGAGTAGCCCTGAATGAAATCGTATCAGAGTAGAATGCTTAGTGGTAGTTTCTCTATGGAATAAAGCAGAGGGAGTATGTGTTTCCTTCCTCACTGCCTGTAAATGGTCTCAAGGCACAGTTTTGATGTGCATTTCCATGTTTGTGTATGTAGGGGAGCTGATGTGCATATATAAGTACACACGAACTTGCATACATATGCATATGAAGGCAAGAAGAATATGTTATACCTCTATTCTCCCATCCACTTTTTTTTTAAAAAAAAAAAAAAAACAGGCTCTATCACTGGCCTCAGTTCCCCCCAGGATGCTGGCCTGGTTGATCAGTGAACCTCAGGGATCTGTCTGACTCCACCTACACAGCCATGAGACGCACACTCAGCCTTTTTATTTGGGTTCTGGGCACTTTACCTGTTGAGCCATCCCATCAGTCACACTTTTTTTTTTTTTTTTTTTTTTTTTTGCTGAAATCAAAGGACCAGATATGTTACCATGGCAGCAAGTTGTTATCCACAGCATTTCAGAGCTATGGATGAAGGGTGTTCCTGGAAGAGCCGGCTGGCTTCCTGGCTCTGTTCATCCAGAGCACTGTTTTTAGATGACTGGTGAAGTGGGCTGTCTGAAAAGAACAGGCTGTTTCTCATCTTCCTAGTGATACTTTCTTTTCCAGGAATGATTTCTTCATGCCACTTCGTCTGAGCACACACAGAAGGGCTTTATTCTAGGTGCTTGCTACGTACTTTCTGAAGTCTTTCCGCTGCTTCTCCTCTTGAATATTCATAGCCTCTAATTTATGCCGATTGTTCTTGTATGGGCATACCATTCTAGGTTAAAATGTTAAGCATAAGGCCTTATTTTCCTTTGATTAATTTTGTATTCTCTCTTGTATATGAAATTTCCTTTTATATAGATGGCACAATTACCAATTGTTTTTTGGCTTTAATTGCTGAGTTGGCGGTGCCCTTCTACCCAACTTAACCACTCGTCTAGAGTGGTTTTTTTTTTTTTTTTTTTTTTGCCAACTTATGTTGCTGACTGGCTCCTCACATATGCCTACATAGTACTTGCATCTCCATTGTCTAGCATGGAACTTTCACAGTGCAGGGCTCTCAAATGTTACTTTGTCAACTGATAAATATTGGTGGCATGCCTACTACTGTTGTGTGCTGTAGTTGCAACAGAGCGCATAGCAGGCCCAGCATTGCCTGCACTGAGATGCTAGCCTGATTTCAGAGCCAGCTCATGAAAGGTGCATGAACAGGATTGCATGCTGAAAGCTGAAATGCAAGAGGAGGGTTTCCAGAGACTGTGGTAGACGAGAAAATGGTTTCTTAATTCATGTTTGTGAGATGAGCGGTGGAGAGAAATGGCCAGTTTTCTTCCACAAAGAGCTGATCCCTCATGTGTTTGTTGCTCCCCGTAGGCTTTGTCACTGCATTTGATACACTGAATCAAAGTGTTCTGTTTGTGATATGCTTTGACAAAGAAAACCTGGCGGTGTCTTGCTTGATGTGTCTGTCCTCTAGTGTCTGGCAGTGCTACCCAAGAAATGTCTTGATGAATGGATGGATGGATGAACTAAACAAAAAGGCTCAGTCTTCAGTTAGAGACTGAAGGGCTTTCCTGAACAATGCCCAGTGATGGCTGACTTAGGACCCGGGCAATATTCTCAGAGAGTCTGTGGAGCATGGCCCCTCGCTCTGGGAGTGGAAGTACTTGGGGTAATGATGAAGGCTGATGTAGCAATCTTATGTGAAGTGAGATGATCTGCCAGCTTCAAGCAAGGAGCATCTGACCTTCAGTGCTGTACCAGAGGGCAGTAGACCTTGACTGACAGCTACAGAGGGAGAGATGCTGTTCTGATTTACCAGAAATTACCTCTTCCTCCCACTTCCTAACAGCCAGGGCCATGGCCTTGTCCAGGGCCTGTCTCACTTGGAAGAAGTGTGTGTGTGCTGTGCCACTTGAGTTCCTTTACCTTCTTTGTTAACAGGAACAGACTGAGTCCATGAGTGAACTGTTCCCCGAGTGCGGTGTGGTGCCAGAAGAAAGCCTTGAAAGTACACACTGAGTTAACAGATGCCCTTGAATACTGTTGGAGTGCTTTACGCATGTGTGCGGAGGACAGAGAGGGATGTGGTAATCTTCAAACATTACCATTCTTGTAACTAGTGATTATTCTATTACTAACATGTCACATTCATTCCGATATAAGCATGCGCCTGGCACCAAGCCAAGCATGACATGGGCATTGCTGTTGGTTCCACAACAGAGATGATCATTATTCCCATTTTGCAGGCAGATAACTGAGGCACAGTTGTACTCTGAGTATTATTCTGTGATAAGCCATAGAGTTATATCACCTCCGCCATCCCTGAAAAGCATCATGAACAAGAGCTATGTAATTTTCACTGGTACTAGGCTAGTGAATGTGACATTTCTATTATGTAAAGCGCCCATGGAATGCCTTAATTTTTTTTTCATTCATTCATTTGTCCAGAGTCACCAGCGATGGGAGCTGGGCCTAGCCTCACATCTGGTAGACCTTGGAAGCCTGCTGAATCACTGTGTGTTAATGGCACAAACTTACTCTTCTACCGAATGTGTCTGGGGTTAAGTAAGGAGTCTGGGGAAGATGTGGCCAGACTCTGAAGCTGAGAGAGCAGCCTTTATTGATGAAAACAGCTGCAATTTCTCCTTCCATGGTGTGCACAGAAACATCACCTGTTCACAGAAGTTTGGCCACTGCTCTCACATTGCAGAGAAGGAAAACGAGGCTTAGGAAAGCCGGACACCTGCAAACCTAAGCCCCTCATCATGAGGCGGGTTTGAGTCTGCGTCACCGAGTCCCTTAGTCAGTGTGGATTCTTCTATAGGATATCCTTCAGCGTTGTGAGGGCTGTGCCCATCAATCCCATTTCGTCTGCCAACCCAGGGGAAAAACTTACAGAAGATGAAGTTGCAACCAGAAAGGTGGTGTTTTGGTGATGATGAAAACGTCAATCACATTAAGATTTCTCTTCAGGATCACCACTGGCAGCATCCTCCGCACAGGGCTGGCGTCATGCTGAGGAGCTCACCATGCTGATTTTCATGTTTTTCTGTCACTTGACTTTCTTTGAGACACTTTGTCAAAGTGACACTTGAGGCACCCCCACTGTCCTCATGTAGACATCCTGATCTCTTGTGAGAAGAGTGAACAGAGGCTCCGAGAAGGCAGCAGCTAACCCTGGGTGAAGGGGGCTGTGATCATTAGCACTCCCCTTGCTGAGCTTGCTGGTCTGATGTGCATGCCTGAAGACAGGAAAGGCAGCCTGTTTCAAGCTCTTCCCTACGGATTGCTGCAGTCAATGGTAAGGAGGAGAATAAGGCAGGGACTTGGACCCCCCATCTCGTTTCTCTAGGCGTTCTTCCCGATTTCAAATAAATATCCTACTAGACCAGTTGGCTGGTGTACTAGATGACGAAATAGAGGAAATGCATACTATATGAGTTAACTTGTTGCCTCAAGCTGTGGCTATATTTCTTGAGCCTGGAAGACCTCTTTCTCCCAGATCCTTGCATCACCTTCTTATGGGAAGCTGGGGCATCAAGAACTCAGGTGTACTTTCAACATCCTACAGCTTCATTCATGGAACCCATGCATCCATTATGAGTCACTGCTTCTCTTTCTTAATCTCTCTCTCTCTCTCTCTCTTTCTCTCTCTCTCTCTCCTGCCCCAGGGCCCTTCTATTTGACCATTGCTAGACAACCTTCACCCCAACATCACTGTTGTCCACAGTGCTTTTTCCTGCTGATCTTTCCTTCATTCCTGAGCCTCTGCATTTCCTGTCTGAAGAAACCTTGCTAGGCTTCCTGCTTAGAGATTGCACCATGGTTTTCTTCTTCTGTAGGGGCCTGGTATCTTTCCTCATAGTGCCTATTCAGATTTCTAATTCTATCTCAGTTTTCCTATTTAACGCTTAACGTTCCCCCCTCCCCATCTGCTCTACAAGAGCAAAGGTGTTTCCATGACTAATTCATCATAGCCTGCCTGGCCCTGTGTCAGGTACCTGGGAAGTGTGCAATATCAGCATCAGATGGGAGAAGACAACACTAAACAAAGAGGCTCATAAGGATGAGGAGAGAAAGCCCAGCAATGAAGACTTGGTTGTTAGCTCCGTGGGACTTTGAGAATACAGAGGTGCATGGCAGGCTTTGGGAGACAAAGGCAGCAAGGTCTCCAGGTTTATCTCTGAAGCTCTGTGTGCTTTCTAGCGTGGCTATTTCTGCAGTCACAGGTTCCCAAGCTGCTTCAGGGGCTAGAGTGAGTCTCTGGGGACCTCAACTCTACTGGGCAGGGTGCAGTGACTGAGGAGGCTGAAGCCCAGCTGGAGCTTGTGGGAGCTGGCAGGTGGATCAGCCTGCAGCATTTTTCTTGCCTAGACCCTGGCAGCTCTCAGCGTTTCAGAGCTGGAACACACTGACCGGAACACCATGACCTTTGGCACAATTTCCTGCTGTCCTCTGTTCTGCTTACAAAGCAGGGAGGGGGAGCCCAGCTTCTTTGCTCTGGCTCTGGCTCCCCGTAGGACAGGTTTGTCTGAGATGCAGGGACTGGAGGAAGGGAAGAATGAAGGACACCCAGGTGGCATGCTGGGGGCAGCAGCAGAGCCAGATGGCTTCCTATCCTACTTGGAACTTGAATACTGGGGTGAGTGTGCCAGCATTAGAGTTCCCTCTCTTCAGGCTCTGGCTCTGACTGTATCCTGCTGTAGGGAGTAGCTGCCTAGACACTGGCAAACTCAGAGTAGGGTCACCTCCTGCTCTGCACCCTTGCTATCCAACCTCTATAGTGCCACTTCATTATGGACAAACTGGATTTAGTGACAGTTATTAGGGACTTGCTAAGCCTTAGCTGTTTCATCTTCAAATGGGATAATAGAAAGTTTCTAGGGCTATTAAGAGTATTAGAGTCAGCATGAACCAAGTGTTGGCATAGAAATCAATCAGTGATAGCTGACATCATCATTGCACACCGCATCTCATTGATCCTTATGAACTGATATAACTACTCTAAATAATTTAAAATCACATCTCTCTGTCTCTATGTATATATATGTGTGTGTACATGTGTGTATGTGTGTGCATATGTGTGTATACATATACATTCCATGACATAGCTGTATAGCTGTGAAGACTAAGAGGATAATTGGTTCTTTCCTTCTACCATGTGTGTCTTGAGGGTCAAAATCAGATTGTCAAGTCTTGGGGCTAGTGGCTTTAACTCTTTGGCAATATTTTGTGGGTCTAACACTACTGATTCTTATCTGGGGAATCTGAGGCTAGGAGGCCACCAAATATCCTAGGATCTTCATCTCCAATGCTCAGAATAAAAGAGAATAGACATTTCTGCATTCCCAAGCTCTTTCTCTACAGGTACTTATAAATTCCTTTCACTGTGTTCAATATTAAACTCCTCCTACCTGATGTTTATTGTTCACCCTGTATGCACCCAACCTAGGGCAAGGCTATGATGATCTAGCTATGAAAACATCATTGAATTCATCTTCACAGAGTATGTAGAGGAAGAGAAATAGTAATCATCAAATAAAAGAAATAAAGTAGAACTAAAAATCAGAATGGGCACTATGAGGAACGGCAACAATGTTGGGAGTCATGTCTGTTCTATTCTGCCTTGAACTCTTTTCTCTCTTTGCCCAACCCTCCCCCGCTTTTGCCTTGGATTACCTCCCTGAGAAATAGAAGTCAAATACAGTTTATGTTGTTGACTTCTGCTCTAGTGTCTTCTTATTTCTATTACTATCAAATAACACAGACTAGGAAGTGTTGCCAGCATGTGCAGAGGGTTTTATGAAGTACTCCTGCTTTAATCACTTGCTTTGGAACACATAACCCTCCCTTTGTAGATGAGAACGTCTGGAAGTATCGAGACTATGACTTCATGGAGGGTTGCTCCCCGTGAGTTAAGGCTTTATTAGAATATGCCTTATTTGAGTGGTGGGCTAATTTCTGGGCAATGTGCTTGTGAGACTGGCTTTAGTCTCCATTCTGCCATTTATGAGCTCATTCTGTGTCTCCTTCTTTGTCTGTAAAATGAGGATAATTACAATAGTATAATACAATGTGTAAAATCTGCTCATCACCACGCCTAGCATATGGGAGAATTTGATCAATAATAGATGGTAATATTGGGCTGAAAATAACCATTTTCTGATGTTGGCTTGCCTATTTTTTTCAGTATAGAACCTGAATAAAATCAGAAATATATATGTCATTAAAGAAAGCCAACAAAAGCCCCAGTTCCCATAGAGAACTGGGCAGGGATCCAATGTCTCAAGATAAACAAAAGCAACAAGCCCCAAGGGGTAGTTTTGGTTCAGGACCAAGGACAGTATTCAGCTTGCTCCCTTGCCCTTGCCCTACTATGGCTGTCTATGGAGCTGAGTAGGGGGCCCCTACTTGAGGCTTCTTTGTTCTGCACTTACAACAAGCTCACAAAGCTCTCTGCACCTGTCCACGCCATTCCTCCCATCCCACGTGCTTTTTCCCTTCCTCTCTTACATGAAAGAAGTCTATCACAGTAAGAAGCAGGAAAAGCACAGAGATCATCTTTGCTGTTATCACTCAGCTCTGGCAGCCACTGACATTCTACAACTCTTTCTGAACTTGGCTTTTCTTAAATGAAACTTCGCAGAGCCCATGAGTCACTGTCTGTCACCTTTCTTCCTGAGGTGACTTCGGGTCTTCTGTGTCTTCCATCTCTCATCCCCTCCAGTTTCCTTTCATCGATTCAAGTCCTCCCCACTCTGCAGAACCAAACAACACCTCTCTCCTCCCGGTGACCTTTCCTGTCCGGAACTGTAGCACTCCACTTTGGAGGGCTTTCTGTGATCTATTATTTATGACTTTAATCTTGTACCAATCAGTACTCAGTTTGAGGTGACACTTCTGCTTGCTGGATGTGCAAAATTGAGCTCCATTTGGTTGGGGCCTCTGAGAGCTCACAGATCACAGAATGCAGCATGCAGGGGGATACTGTCATATGGTGAAAGGAAATGCTTGGTAGGAAATAGCCCCCCTTTCCTAGTTTTGCCCACATATTAGCTCTCATGTAAACATTCAGGACCTCATGTTAAAAAAAATACTGGAAATGTTGTAAGAAGAGAAAGCATAGGATGTGTGCCTGGAATAGCCCAGGCATCCATGATGCTCTTCCATAGGAGACGTCATTGGTTTCTCTACCAGAGTCTTCAAAATATATATAGTTCAAGTTGGAGAGCCATGTTTGGTAAAAAGTGCAGATCATATTTGAACTTTAATGGGTTTATATTTTTCTGGCTTTTTCTTTGTATGTATCTCTGTGTTATGCATGTGTATTTGCACATATAAGTGTGTGTGCACATGAGTGTGTATACTTATGAAAGATCTGGTTAGCATTGAGTTAACTTGTTTGTTATCAATATTATTTTGATTAATGTCTCTGAATGAAACCTCACCTCACTGATTAGCAAGGCGAGATGGCCAGTGAGCTCTAAGTATTCCCCGTTTCCAACATTTCCACTGCTAGAATCACAGGGATGTGCCTTCCTACCTGTTTTTGTTTGTTTGTTGTTGTTTCTTTGTATGTGTGGGTTCTAAGGATCTGACTTAAGTCTTCATCCATAGCCGACCCTTGACTGAGAGTTCTCCACAATTTTATTTGATTCCTTCTTGAGACCACAAAGGATTTGATATGGGAACTAAGCCTCATTCAGCTTTATTTTCAGGACCTAACACTTCTCCTTAGCATTGACTTATGATTATGCCTATTGTACAGGCTCTCAGGGCTGCAAATTTTTGCCCTGGACTCGGGAGCACATGGTCTAAATGAAAGGGTAGCTTTAGTAGTTGATGAGGTGATACACAATATCAGTGCCTACTGTGACCTTGGGATCTACTCTAGAGGGAGATGGATTTATATTCTTGTTGCCTCCTGCCCTGCCATTACAACAGGTCAAGACTGCAGAGGACAGTCCTTTCTCAGGACCCTGCCATGTTGCAGATTAGAGTGACTTTGTTTTCCTTAAATCTGACACTCTTGTTCTATCTCTGGCTTGTCTTTTTGCTCTGAGGCTGTCATCTTTCAGAGAGAGCCTCAAACCACTCACTCGGGCTTTCCTGTCTCTCCTTGCATTTTTGTATGTTCAATCCCAGGACCCTGTCCAAGGAAGCTCCATTACACAGCTTTCCTGATCACTTCCCTCCTCTGTCTCAAAAGGCAGGAGAATGTGGCTTCAGATGTGCACTGTGAAGAATTCTGGCACCAAGAATCTGTCTTCTCCTACACATAGTCTCTGACAAATGTTACCTTAGTACACGGTGTGTGTGTGTGTGTGTGTGTGTGTGTGTGTGTGTGTGTGTGCATGCACACGTGTGCACAAAACCATTTTATAACTAGTGACTTTTGAAATCTCTTGTTTCCTTTTATGAATTTAAAGTCATTCCTCTGAAACAGGAGTCAGAGACCTTACCAGGTACCTTTCGTGTAGTCACAGAGAAAGTCAGAATCCCTTAACTCATGTTCTGGTTGAGAGAGCCAAGTTTGACCTAAGCCATTCATAACAGGAGCAAATCCAGCAGAGAACTTGGTAGATAGAATGACCTTCATGGATTCTGATGTTTGCCATGTCTGGAGACAGCATTTACTTATTTTTGTTTAGTTATGATTGAAGAGAATAACATGATATTATAGGTTTGATATGTAAGAATGTATTCATAGACTTGGATACACTTATCACACCAAACTGCTTGTAGGCAGTATCTCATTTAATTATCTGGTAGGTGTTGCTCACTAGAGAACACAGGGATAGTCTAGAGCTCTGAATATTGACCAGTCTCAGCATCTAGCTTTCAAGAGCAAGACTGCATAACTATTGTGTTTGGTTTCTTTTTCCCTCTAAATATAATGTATTTCTTTCCATCCACTTTGCCTTCAGTTGAATAGTTTTAAGTCTTTTAAACCATCCATTCATGTGGCAACTTTCAAGCAACTTCATCCAGGGAGTTGTGAGTTTTGTGATGCTTTGATTTTTTTTTTTTTGTACAATTAGTGACTGCCTCCAGTCCTGTGGACCTCTGCCTTGCTATGCATAGCCCCTACTACACTGATAGCATTTCTTAAAATTGTTTATTTCCTGTCTGCCTCCAAGTTCCTTTATAAGGATCTAAATATATCTAGCATCTTCCACCCCTCTTTCCTTCCCTCCCTCCCTCTTCTTTCTCCTTTCTTTCTTTTTCCTCTTTCCCTATCATTCATCTGTCCATATCTATCTATCTATCTATCTATCTGTCTGTCTGTCTGTCTGTCTGTCTGTCTGTCTGTCTATCTATCTATCTATCTATCTATCTATCTATCTATCTATCTATCTATCTATCATCTATCATCTATCATCTATCTCAATCTCTATGACTATAGTCAAGAAATGCCAGATTGAGATCTTTCCACCCCATCCACATCCCTTTTTTCTAAGTTCCTTTTGTCCTCTGGAGAAGCCCAAAAGAGGATCTAGAAACGGGGCTTTCTGGTGGGCATCAATGAATCATGGAGAAATTGCTGTTCAGACAGGCTGGGTCAGATCCTTCTGGCCACCTGACCATCTGATGAGTTACCCAGACAGATAATGTGTCAGTGCCTTTTTCCTGCCTGGCCCTACATATCAAAATATCCTGCTGTGCCCTCCATTTGGGCCCACTGCAGGGAACTGACTCAACTCTCCAAGAAAGTTGACCTGGTGAGGAGGGTGGGAAGGCTTCCTCTGGCTGAGCTGGAGTTTAAACATTGTGACGCAGTTCAATAGAGGCTTGTCTTGTGTTGCAGCCATCCAATTCAGGTCTCGTGAACGATGGTCCTTGCCATAGCCATCCATTCTCCTGCTTTCCATTCGAACATTTCCTTTGTTAAGGTCTGGCTTTGTGACGATGAAATAATGCACAGTACATGAGGGCTGATACGTACAGGGCCAAAATGACAACAGTTTGTGAGCAGAGAGCACCTACTGTGCTAAGCAATCATTAGGCACAGTCCCCGTTTAATTCTCAGGTCGACATTGCTCACTCTGTGAGATTCACACTGTGAGACCGAGGCTCAAGGTGTTGCAAGTTCTTACAGCAAGAAGAAGGCAAACCTCAGTGCAGAGTAAGGGGACTGTAATTCATCATCTAGGCTAGAACATTTGGGAGTAAAATGTTCATACTTGTGTCAGGTAGCAGATAGAAGGGTGGGGCATCCCGGTAAGCCATGGACAGACACCTGTTTGAACAGCAGTGTTTGGGGATCTGATGGCAAGCGATTTCCTGTCCATTCATTGCTTCCCGAGAGAGTAACAGAAGCAAAGTCAGCTCCCCTATTCTCTTGTGGCTTGTTTTCTTCCCTCCTTGCCTCATCTAGAGATATTGGCATAAAGCCCAAACTCCTGTTTTGTTTTTGTATTGCTGTTTGTGTTTTTCTTTTTCTTTTCTTTTCTTTTTTCTTCTTTTAGGGAGTCCTATGGACAGTTCTGATGTGCTGCCAAGAATGATCAATGGTATAAACTTTGAGGGCAGAAAGTCATTCTAGTTTGTCAGTGGATCTCAGTAACTGATAGAGGGATATATAATAGATAATGAATATCTATTAGTGACAAAACGGATTGTTTCAGGAATCAAACTATTCCCAGAGGCATGAGTAAGATAAGTGTCACTGTCTTGGAGGGTTCTACGTGAAGTTGCAATGCCCGTGATAGAAAGAGAAATAAGAACGAGGTATACTGTGGCAGCGTCCACCAAGCTTGTTTTCAGTTCCACCACTAAGGCAGAGCCGGTACTGTGTCTGAGCAGGAAAAAGACACGGTCTGATTGGTAATTTGGAAAGAACACTCCTGTGGTTGTGTTCCAGGTTAAGCCGAAGAGAAACTGGACACTGAAAGTATTTAGAACATGTTTTTAAAAGAGCTACTGAGTGCCCAGCATAATATAACCTTTTACATAATTGAGAGACCGCCAAGCCTGGGCAATTCCACCCCAGCTTAGCATCACCCCTGGACACACCCTCTTCACAGCAATCAGTCACCTCTGTGGGGTACCTGAAAGCCACTCTTTCAGGAGACCAATTTTCTCCCTTTGCTAGTTGGCTTCTCTCCCAATATTAGTACATCTGCCATGTTAAGTAGCTCGCTGGACAGAAAAGATCTAGGAAGATTTGAGAAAATAAGGGTCATTTCTATGACTATGTCTGATCTGTTTATGTGATTCTCATGAAATTATTTATTTTCTATGAATTTCAGGCCTTCTGAGGGTCAGGATATAGTGTAGTTTTTCAGCTGTGGACAGGGTGCAGGAGGGAGCTATAGACATGGGTGTTCCCCAAGCCTGGCTGTGGTACCCATCACCCCACCAAAGCAACCCAGGGAACTTTGCTGTTTGCAATCCTATGTCCTGAAGTTTCCCACAAAGCATTACCCTGTCTGCCTGGGAGACCACAAGCCTCTATGAAATGAAAGACACTGTTGACACTTATGGCGACTGGAATCCTATCTATATAAACCAGGTGATGTGAGGACCGATTCATTAACATTTTGCAGTCTGATGATGAATGGTGGAGCCTCTTTGATTAACTCTTTAATTGACTTCCCTCAAGGGACAGGCAGCATGTAAGATAGTTCTAAACCAGTGGTGATCAGTAATATATCTCTGTACTTTGAATCAATTGGACACACTTCTTTTTCCATCTTTGAGCAAAGCTTTCTGCATCCTCCCCTAGCTTCCCAGATTCTAGCCTCTTTCTTAGAGCATCCTCCTCCCTGAAGCCTTCCTCTAATCTCCTGTTCTTACCTTGTCCCTTCAGCTGAACACCTAGTCAGCCCCATTCTGATATTTCTTCATTTATTCCCTAAGCATCTAGATACATGTACCCAGCTTTTCCTTAAGCATTTTTCATTGGGGTTCTTTAGTCATAAACATTTGACAGACTCAAGCTGACTTCCGCCCACATCTCTTGAGCCTCAGTGAACTTACTGTACCTCTGACTACAAAGCTGACTGGAACTCTGATCTTTGGATTCGCAGCTCCTGCAGGAGGGTAGCACTGGGTGAGAATGTTGGATGAAGTTTTAATAGTCACAGTGACAGTGTGTATTGCACAGACAGCTACCACCATCAAACTGCGTTATACATCAAGAGGCAGAGTCACAAGGAAAGCAAACACTGTGCTCAGAGCCACTCAGCCAGATTGGATGGAGACATGATTAACCTCTGCGGCTGACAAGTTCTCAGTCTAAGTTAGGAAGCATCTTCCTGGGGAGATGCTTGAACGAGGAGGAGGGAGATTCATCGTAAATCAAGAAGCAGGATGCTCATCATTTTTTTCCCAAGGAGAGTGGATAGAAGTAAGGGCAGCCTCAGGGACCTGGCTGCAACAGGGCACATTAGAGTTCAAACTGGGAGTTTAAACAGTGAGATACCAAGTGAGGAAGTAAATTCTCTGTATGATGCAGCCTTTTTTTTTTTTTTTAAATATGCTGGTTCTAATCACAATTTTTGCATCAGTTTCTTCCATTAAAATATAAGAAAATCGAGGCTCAAGATGATGCCAATACAGATGGAAGCTTGACTCCAGCGGAACCTGGGTGGTTTTAACGTGCAGCCAACGACCCAACAACATTCCACACCCTTTCTACAATGAAAACCAAGAAAGAGAACCACTGAACCACTTCGGCAAAGCAGCCGCTGTTGGAATTCCTCTCCTTCTTTCGTCTGGATTTGTAAACAGAGGCTGTGAGTCTGTGGAAGCCAAAGTAAACAGTGGCAGATGCAAACAAGGCTTCCAGTGAGGAGAATCTAATGGAATTATTGGTGTGTATGAGTTGTCCCCAAGGACTCTTGTCTTCACCGTGATGCAGATACCTGGGTCTGGGGGAGGGGGGTCTGCAGTTGGCTGCAAAGTATCTTTGGGCTATCCAGTTGCAGTGTGGTGACCTGCTATAGGCAGGGTACCGCACTCTGGATGACTGGCTGATAGTCTGTGTTCATTCACTTCCAGACTCATGGCTGAGCCCTTTGAAAAGAGGCAAGAGTAAGAAAACATTTGTTATGGTTTGGAGCTAGGACACCCTGCTTTAACAATTGCTATCAGTTATTCCTTTGTCTAAGAAATATTGGCTGAGTCCTGTGACCGTTAATATTGGGCTGTCAGTCTGACTGCTATTGATAAACACCTAATCAGTGAAGCACTCTTTTAGGCGTGCCTGTGTTGTGGCAGGGCTGGAGAGGGTTAGACCGTCAGAACACTGACCAAACCCATCATTTAATTTACCTTAGAGCAAACACACCCAGAAGTAATGGAACTGAAAGGCGGAGCCGGATGGAGAAGGAGGTCACTGTGTATGTGTTCTTGGGAGCTCGGTCTTACTTAGGGCCCTTCCTGCTGCTGTCCCCTTCTCCTTCTGTTCTACCATAGAGTGAGTTGCCCAGCATGCCTGGCTCTCACAAATGAGATGAACTCAAGCCTCTGAAGCCAGGAGTCCATATAAAGCCCTTATGTTAGGTGTTTGGTCACAGTGATGAAAAAACTTCACTCACACAAGTCCTTTCAACATAATAGGCTCTATGCTGAGTCATAGAATATAGCAGTGATTGAGATAGTCCCTGCCCTCAGAGAGTTTATCCAGTTTACTCCATGGAGACAGTGAGAAAAGAATATGTGGCCTGCAACAGGGTTAAAAGTTAAGGACCGAGATGTGCAGGGAAGACTTTTCAGAAGAAACGTGTGTTGTAGAATGCAGTCTTCAGATCAAAACATCTGCCATCATCACGGTGTCTGCCGTGCCTGCTCAATATCCCCTCAAATGAGTAGAGGGTGGGGAGGCTTATTGCACCCTCACTGAGTATCCAGCCATCGTTCCCAGCAGCCATTTGTATGTACTTCTGCTCTATTCGCTTTACCTCATGATCTGATGGAGGTGCTACAGTACATAGACTGGGGAAGGCTAACAGAAGGGGTCTCTCCAGACCATGGAGAAGTTATTACCCATGTCAGAGGCAGAACCTCCAGTGTGGCTGCTAAAGGGTCACCCATGATGCTCTAGTGTATGACTTTTTATCTATGACCTGTAAGTAAGGCTAAAGCACTATTCATCCCCTAGTGTGAACTTTGGTGAAGTCATGCTTTTGGATAGCTGTTTGGACCTTCTGAGGAGTTGTAGGTATTGCTTACATCTCACCAAGGAAGAAATTCTCACTGCAAAAATGACAGAATAAAAATGTCAAAGCAAAGAGCAGGCTGGGAAGACATCTGAGGTCACGATGTCTTTGATAAAGGGAAGAATGTGTTTAGGAGCTGTAGAGAGGAGCATACCCCTGTGTAGTGATCTGAATGATATGGGCCCCATAGACTCATGTGTTTGCATACTTGGTCCATTAGGAGTGGCATTAGAGAAGGTGTGCCCTTGCTAGAATAGGTGTGGCCTTGTTGGAGACAGTGCATCACTGTGGAGGTGGGTTTTGTGGTCTCTTAAGCTCAAATCCTGCCAGTGTGACACAGGCTCCTGTTGCCTGCGGATCAAGATGTAGAACTCCCTCTTCCTTCTCTAGCACCACGTCTGCCTGTACACCACCATGTCTTGCCATGATGATAATGAACTAAACCTCTTAAACTGTAAGCCACTTCTAATGAAATGTTTTCCTTTATAAGAGTGGCTGTGGTCCTGGTGTCTCTTCACAGCAATACAAACTCTAACTAACATAGCGTGGATACCAGAAACATGTAGGGAACCAGGACTTGGGGAATATCTGGGCAGGGCAATTTGCAAATCCATCAAAGAGTATGAGGTTAATGGGAGACTATACCTCATTCCTCGCAGAAAGCGTTCAAACTGGACAATATGACTTATCCCAACTGATGCCAGAAATTGTAAAAGGTGTCTCTGGATCATTATTAGGGTCCAATTTCAGTCTTCTAGTAGGCATGTAAAATAGTGAATGTCAAGGCATCAGCCATGAATATAAAGGAAAGTTACTAATTAATTCATTAAGTGTCTTTTGAGAACTCCTGTTCTGTAGGCATGCATGCGATTGGTTTTTTACAATTTGATCCATTATTTAAATAACGTTCATACATATCAATTGGCTGCTACATCTTAGCCTTCTTCTGCTCATAAATCCTCTATTAGCTTTTCTAGGATCACCAAAATAAGATAAAACAGACTGGGTGGTTTGAATAGCAGAAATTTGTTTCTTGTAATTCTGGATGCTTAAAGCCAAGGTCAAAGTGTTGGCAGGATTGGTTTCTCTTGTGGTCTGTGTCCTTGGTTTGTGGGTTATGGTACTCTGTGTCTTTCCTCTGCACATACTCCCTAATCTCTTCTTATAGGACACCAATGATGTGTCAAGGACCACACACATGGCCCCATTTAACTTAGTTTAAGTCTTTTAAGGCTCTGTGCCCAAATACAACCGTTGTGTGGGCTAGAGGTTTAACACATCAGTTTTGGAGGGACATAATGGTCTCTCTCCCTCACACTTTATTCAAATGAGCCATTTGCTTTGCACTGAATTGTTCTGCCATTTTCTTTCTTCTTCCCTGGGGTTTTCTATGTTTCCTGTAAATGGTGCTTAGGTACTTGTCGGATGCTGATTTGATTTTTTTTCCCTTCAAGTTAGAATGTTACATTAGGGCATGATGTATATCTCTACCAGTGGTGAATAATGTTTGGGTGCCTGTTCTTGAGATGTACAAAAAAAAAAAAAACTGAAAACAAGAAATTTAGATAGATGAGAGCATGGCAAACCTAGAATAGGCTGATGGTCACTACAGTGTGTAAAGCTTTGAGACAAGCCTGAAGGGTCTTCAATTACATCTAATGTCCTTTTAGCAACCACAGCTTTATGGAATACGTACTTGGCAACTATGATTAAATTTGCATATGAGTTGATGCTCTGGCTTAGAACAACACACACCTACCCCCGCAACCTCTAATGCAGAGGTCAGACTTTTTAATCGAGTGGCCGTGAGACGGATCGGACACATTTCAAGTCACTCAAGCCAGATGTCTGTCATGCCCCTGCCGCAGTCTAGAATGTTGCCCTACTCAACCTGCTTAAACTCCTCAAATGGTGAACCATACACTCAATGTTTATCTTCAAAGCTGACTCAAGTGTTGCCTCCCCAGGTAACTTCCTCTCACCCTTCTTCCTTCTCTGCCTGACTGCTCCTCTAGAGGAAACTCCACTTCCACGATGTCTTCTTCCTCCAGCCTGCTTTTCATGAATAGTTTGCTATTTACTTGTGATCTCCTTCCCAGTAGGTGGAGCTTCTTTAAGCTCTGTACTGTGCCTTTAAAATTGTTGTTGTTATAGTTGCTTCTTCTTAGGAGCTGCTCAGTGAATACTTTAGTGATTAAAGGGTTGCTCCTGAGTAGCGCTCAGAATCTAGCTCCAAACAGGAGCTACCACAGAGCTTGTAATTTTCATTGTAGCTCAGTTAGGGAGTACCTGTATAGCATGCACAAAGCCCTAGGCTCCATCCCCAGCATCTCACAAACCAGGTATGGTAGCTCACATCTTTTATCTTAGCATCAAGGAATTGCAGGCATGAGAATTTAGAAGTTCAAGGTCATCCTCAGCTACAGAACCAGTCTGAGGTCAGTGTGGGATATTTGAGATGCTATCCTGCCAGGTAATGACTGATACTCCAGGATTCAACTCCAAATACGTCAGGGAAGAGGCTTTGAAGAGTATTCTCAGTGACTGCAATGTTCAGTCAGATTTAAAATCCACTCAGCTCTAGTGCATGGTGGTAGTTCTGTTATGGGTCAGGCCAGCAACAGTATAGGTCTCTCTACCTGGAAGTTTTACAAATTCCTCAGGGTTCAGCTATTTGTGTTTAGTTCGTCCTCCATGTGACTTTGATGCAGGCCAAAGATTGAGAAGCTGGCTCAAGCCAGGGGTCAACAGGCATTGTAAGACAAACAGTTCCAGTGACTTTAAACTTTCCAGTACCATCGTTCTAGCCATCAGCATTACTGTTGTTCCAGCAGTTATAGACATTATGCAAATGCTTGGCTCACGCTCTAAGAAAATTGTATGTAAAAATAATCAGGAAGTTGGCTGAGGCCTTAGTTTGTAACTTCTACCCTGTCAGCTGTCGCTGTGTAACCAGTCACTACATGAGTGGGTTTAAACTAGAATCACATCTGTGGCCCAATATGATCCAGGTTTGTCTGAAGGAAAGTGATGGGAAAATAGGTACCACATCTAGGTACAACTGTATTGTTATAGACAGGTGGCAGAGGAAAAGCGCAGGGCAGGAAGAGATGAAGAATGAGGATATCTATTCCGTAATGGCTGAAGTGACCTAAAGGTCATTGGTGATTGGCCATGTGGCCAGGGCCTTGTAAACACTGATTATGCATTATAATCTACTACTGCATTGTGATTATTCATCATTCTTTTGCTTGCTTTTACACAAGTCAGGGCTGGATAGTGGATGCGAATGTTTATTCTTTATGGAACACTGTTAGCAGCATCCTCAGAGACGGATGTCATTAACCATTAGCGCTCGCGACAACAGGTATAGGTAGTCATTGGCGTTAGCAGCCTGTCTTGGTGACAGAACAGTTTGTTCTCAGTGCCATGGGCTGTTTGTTCAGAGGAAGCCCTAGGACAGGTTGGCCATGACATGATCACTTGCTTTTTCTAAGCAGGTATATCATTCCTGACAGCCTGCGCTGGATACGGATGGAGAACGCCAACCCCAGTTTGAAAGAAGATGACTTGCTTGACTGGAGCTCAGCTGACAACCCCAGTTAATGAGAGTACAGGTGTGGCACCGTTGGCGTGAGAAAGATGAAGGAAGATGGAGCAGATTGGTCCTCAGAGATTTGTGTTTATAGACAGTGGCTAACTTGCAAGGACCATTCTGGGCTTTGTTTATCTTCCAACCTCCATTCTTTTCTGGTTTTCCAGAATGCTTTCCGGGGACCACTTACATCAGCGTTACCTGGGTAGTTAGTAACACAGACACGTTTCTGGGCCTGATGCTCGCAGATCCTGGTTTGTGAGGATGATGTGTGACTTCCTTTTCCTTGAAAAGCTTTTCGGTACTTGTGATAAACAGCGCCATGGAGGTGGCATTCGTCCATTACTTGTACATTCAGACGTGTAATTTCATGATCACTCAGCAATTGGGGTTCAAGGAAAGCTGATCAAAGCTGGAGAGTTCTGAGTCCTCAGCTCTTAAAGGGCCAGGGCCAAGTCTTATTTATCCTCACATTCTTGGCAAGATGTCTTGGAGCATGTGAAGCCCTTTGTTTATAGGAACTGGAGATGGGACCCAGAAAAGCTAAATGATTCACTTGTGGCTTTGCTGTTGATGCAATGCAGAGTCACCTGAATCCTTACTTTGCCTCTGCGCTCTTCAGTATCTGGCCTCTCCAAACTGCTCCTTGTAAAAGGGTCCCAGTGTGTGAAGTGTATCTGATGCGTAAAACTATGCTGAGTGGTTTAAGCTTGTGATTGCTTTTTATTCTTTATTGATTATGATCTGTTAAATTGACATTATCTACTCCCCTTTATAGGAAAAGTGCAGAAAATCTCATGACTGGTGAGGGTGGAAGAAAATTCCTAACAAGGTTTCTTTTGTGGACACTGTGGCAGAAACGCCAAGCAAGAAACTCTTGGGGTGCTAACAGTGCTGTAAGTGGGGTCCTTGGAAGGTCAGTGTATAGAGAACCACCACCATTGCACACACTGAGGGTTCCTGTTGCTCTTCAGTGACATGGTGGGAATCAAGTCTCGGTGGAGCTGGGTTGTGAACCCATGTTCATTGGATCCACCCTGTTGCATTTCCCAATGAGCCCTTGGCTCCCTATCAACCCACCATTGGGAATTCTCCATGTGAACTCACACAGAATGTAAATGGAAGATATAAACTAGATGCTAGGACATTTTAATCTACAAAGGTTACTGTTTTCCAACCTCATGTGGAAAGGTCCCAGCAGACACCTGGAAGTGACTACTTCCGGGATAACAGATGATAGAAGCTCATTTACCTAAGATGAAGAAACTTTGCTATTGTTGATACCTGCATAGACACATAACTTCTTAAAAAGCCTTAGCCGTGTATTATCGTAATAAGCTGCATATATCTGAAGTGTTTAGTTTGATAAGTTTTGACATGTAGACACATCCATAGTTAGGATAATGATTATATCTATCTCCCCCAAAGGTCTTATTACAATCCCTTTCTCTGGCCCTTCCTTAACTACTTTTTCTTTCTTTCAAGGTACTTATAATTTACTTTCTATATTTTTACTACATGTAGTTATTTTCATATATCATTTACTCCTTTTTATTGTTTGGTGATATCCCATTTCTTAGATGTTTATGACTTGTGTATCCACTCACCCATTGTTAGTTATTTTACTAGATTCGATAGATATAAAATTCTGTCTAACTTCTATTACTGAAATAAATGGAAAACTAAAAATTTACCGTATTTTCCACATTACTCAATAATAGTTATAAAAGATAAAGACAACTAATATAGTAAATAACTACTTTAGTTAAACTTTTATCATTTCATAATTATGACTAAACAAACTGAGTGAAAACTAATTTTCCAAAGTAGACATTATAGTCATATTTTTACACATAATTTGTAATTAGACGCATCGGCTTGCTTCCCACTTATTAACTTGTCTTCTATTTTAATAATGATCCAGTAGCAAAACAAACCTTGCAGAAATGTATTGATGGAGTAGTAGAAAAGATTTTAGAGCTGTTACGGCAATTTCGCGATACTGTCTTACTATTGGCTTTTATCTATAATTAAGCAAACAACACCACATGTTGAGAATTTTTTTCCCAGAGTTCTACTCCAATTATTTATTTCGTAGAATTATTTTAAAATATAAATGATTTTTAATGAAAGATACACACAATACCCTTCCCACTTTTGGTTTCCAGTTGGAAAACTCATCTTAGCATGGGCAGCTATAACCGATCTGAAAGGCACAGTCAGTAGGAGTCTTAGAGTCTGTGTAGTGTGAACCCATGTCTGGCTCACTGGGCATATACATATTTATTGGACACATGCGCACATGCTTCTTAGGAAAGCACTCACGGAGGAGCAGCTGGATCACCTGGGAGAAACAGATAGGCCATTTAAGAAGCTGCGACTCCATTGGCCACCGTGGGCACACTGTATTTCCCAGACTTCTAGTTCTTTGACAGCCACATCAGCACTTGGCATCATCAGCCCCTTTGCATGGCTGATCTAATGGGTAGGTACTACAGGTGTGGCAGTTTTGTTGTCCTAGAGCTCTGCTGTCTGGGTCCGAGGCTGTGAGCTCCATCCATGTTCTTCTACCTGGATTCCTGGATTCCAGGCTTCCTCCTCTCAGAGTGACTGAGTACTGCGCTCTGAGCAGATGCTCACAGACTTCCTTTAGGCAGACAGCTGGGATAGTCCAGGTTCACCTGACCTGAAAGCCAGGTAGGTCCTTTGCCCCATCAATCCCTACCTCACCTCTTTGGTAGGCATCACTATTCTAGGTATTTTTTTTTCTTGGTGTGTGTGTGTGTGGGGGGGGTGTTTTCTTAATCCATTGCTTCATATTTTCCCCTTTGTCTTTCCAGCAGGATGGCAAATTGCATGCCTTTTGATTTGTTCAGAGTAGAGACTTCTTTCACTTCGAAGGTTTTTCATTCTCTCTGGTCTTATGTAGGAGAATGTCTAGTTTCTCCTCCACAGGAAAACAACAGACGCTCCCAATGGTTCCATGTACCTGTGTGTAGTGAGTGTTCAGAGCTTTACACTGAAGCGTTGGTATCCTAGGATGAACCTTAGCCTTATCTCTGTTTATAGTCATTGCTCTCCCTATGGGTTACAGAAAACAAAACAAAAACAAAAAAAAATTAGAAAACAATACTAAGAAGTAGTTCATGAGTCTAATGGTTGGCACTGATCGTTCACTGACTGTGGATTGGGTACCACGTCTTGATAGATGCTTTCTCTATAAAACAGGAAGGATCAAAGAATGAGCCATAGCTGCCTCTTTTCAGGAGGCTCACATTGTTCGAAGGACCAAAATTTATGAGCAAGTCCTTGTAATGCATTTACATATAAGGATCTGAGTGTATTGCAAGTTAGTTCCACGTCAGTGGAATGAGAGCTGCAGAGCCTGCTCAATGTAGATTTTGGGGAACACTAACTACTGTTGTTTATACACATGTCATCCGTGTCTTGTGGCCTCTAAGATCACCAAGATAACCATGTCTGTGTTCTCAAAGGGGAAGGAACATGTGGAAGATTACCCAAGGGATGTTCTTTTTACATCTTTGTTTTTGTTGTGTGTGTATGGGTGTTTCGCATGCATGTATACCTGTGCACCATGTATATACATTTCTCTTGGGAAATAGACGATAATATCAGATCCCCTGAAACTGGAGTCGCAGATGGTTGTGGCTACAATATGGGTACTGAGAATTGAACTCGGGCCCTCTAGAAGACCAAGTGCTCTAACCACTAAGTCAGTGGTTCTCAACCTTCCTAATGCTGTGACCCTTTAATACAGTTCCTCATGTTGTGGTGATCCCCAACCATAAAATTATTTTGTTGTTACTTCATAACTATAATTTTGCTACTGTTAAGAATCATAATGTAAATATCTGATATGTGACCCCCAAAGGGATTACAATTCACAGGTTGAGAACCTCTTCACTAAGGCCCCTCCCCCTCTTTCTCTTTCTCTCCCACCCAAGGGTTGTTTTAACACCCAGAGCAAGAAGTGATGTTCATTATTTCATTCACCAGAGCCTGGCTTCCCGTTTACATCCTACAGTAAGGAACTCTGGGAAATGTGATCAACCTGTGTCTTCAAGAACGAAAGACACAGGTCGACTGTAAATGGCATGGGGCTTATGGATTCTTCTAATATTAGGTTAGGATTTTTCCTAAGAAATTTTCTATGGTGACTCTTAAACAGTATTTAATGGTGAGAGGTGGGGCCGAGGCTGTCATGTGCAATTGATGTTGGCCTATGGCCTTTGTACAGTCGCAGGCAGGAGGAAAGGAGTAAGTGGGGTATAAAGTGGTGTCCAGCTGGGCCACAGAAAGGCATGTGTGGGCACATCTGCTTCCTACCTTTTATAATGGTCTGTAATTAGCAGGTTGCCACAAAGGAACACAAGGCCCCCTCAGTGAGGTGGTTTTAAGCCACAACAGGAAATAGAGGCAGCAAAGGCAGACTGTAGAAAGACAGTCGTCTGTAAATCAATACTGCCCTTGAGTGCGACACAGGGGCAGCCATCTATTCTGTTACTCCAAATCCTGACTGTAGGCCTCTGTTAGGTCTTGCCTAATTGATTGTTATTGGGACTTTGTAGTTAGACCCAGCCTTGAGGTTGCACTCTGTAGCTACTAATCTCATTGAACTCGTTTGCTTAACTTTTCTGTGTCTCGGCCTGTCTCTGCTATCACCGTTCCTGACAGTACAATTCTCTGTGACTACCATTCATTCACCTTCTCTCTATCCTTCATGGGAAATTTGTCCTCGTCTGTTCCTACCAAGCTCTGATTCTCTCTTGGGTACACCTAAGGTAACAAGCCATTGAGGTATCCCATGGTAGTTCTTAACATCTTATATTACAACTACTTGTTTATTTGTTTATATGCTTGGTGCTTCCAAATAGATTGTGAGCCTACCACTTTGAAAAAGTGAGAGACAACTTAATTTTATAATCTGTTAAACTTTGTCGAAATGAAACTCTTCATTGTTGGTATGCCATTCTTAGAGTACCGTTCAAGCATCTTGCTGTGGCTCACAAAGCTGGGCACTCTCTCTTATTCCTTTTTACCTGGCCATAGGGTTTTCTTTCATTTTATCTAAAGTGCCAGTTCCTTTCTTTCCTCTGCTATGTACATGGTCAACTCAATGTATGTGTCATTTCCTCAGATAAGCCATCTTAGACCTGACTAGAGACGTGTTCTTTTATTTTTTTCAATGTTTGATGCTTTAAAAATTTCCCAGCTATAGTTCCATGTATATTGGGATTAAACACTCATTGCAGCTTGGTAAATATGCTTGTTGCATGCATGCAACAAACCAGAAATTGAGAGCGTGGGTCTCAGCATTCATATGATTTTATCATGTTCATTTATCTGCTAACTTATTTATTGCTTATCTCTTTCACTTGAATCAAAGTTTGTCATAGGAGAGAATTTACTTGAATTATGGTAATATTACCACAAGTAGCATATATCAGACGTAGTGGATACTCAGTGTATATTGAATTAATGTAAGTACAAAAGTACTAAATATTTGGTCTTCCTATTCTCCTTTATATTGGGATCACAGGCACAGATGTGTATCTTGGGGGCTGAATGGCTAAGCAGATGCGAGTTTTCTAAGATGAAAAGTGGAATATTGAATTCTTTTAATGTAATAGGAATTCCTTTTGAATATTCAAATGAGCAAATAGCAAAATTGGAAAGATGACATGGCAATTGAATATATACTTCTCTTGCATGGTATCTGAGTTTGGTTCCCAGAACCCATATTGGGTGTCTCATAATCACATGTAACTCCATCTCTAGGTGATCCAAATCTGGACATGTAGCATATTTATACATATACATATGCATATACATACATACATATACACAATTAAAAATAAACATTCTTTAAATGAATGAATCAGAATTACATCAACCAAATTCTATAGGAAAGGCATGGCAGTGGCATCTGGGCAAGAGATGGGTCTTTTGGTGTGCAGAAAATAAATTCTTCCTTGGACATTAGTCTACAGGGAAAATTTTCAAAAAACAAACCAGTAAATGGCCAGAATTGGTGTGGTAGCTGGAATATGTGGTCAACCATTAATAGCGGGAAAAGGATGGCCACCAGTGCATGGGGGCTGACTCATACTAGCTCATATGACCCAAGGATGCTGGTTTCTTCCAAGTTCCTCCTGGAGGGGGTTTGAAATAGACTTAATGAGAGCATACTTCCACCAGGGAGGATGACAGTGCTTTAACTTTGGCTTTAAAATCGGGACTTTGAAACGCATTTTTCCAAAAGTTTTGGGGAATAATAATAATTTTATGAACATAATAATTTCATGAACACAGCTGCAAATCTTAATTGGGCTTTGAGTCTCAGGGATGGGAGTAGATGATTGGGCAGGATGGAGACTCGGGATTTCCAAGCACTGTGGTGCCTGGTGTTGTCAGTTACGGTGGTTTATGCACACGTGTATATATGCACACATCCATTGACTACCTCAGTGTAATTGTGGCAATTATTTCAAAAGAGAATGCTTGGCTGAAATCTTGATACAGTCATAGAAAAGCTATCTTCAGAGAGAGATTGGGCAGCAATTTGCTAGAACTGTGAAGAAAGGAAGCTCAGAGATTTCTAGAAACAACTCTGTCCTTCGAGCTCCATGATGAGTATTTCCATTTTGTATCTTCATATTGAAGTTAGACATACTTTATCCTGTTGATCATGGCAGACTGTCATAGAGAAAGCCATTAGAACAGGAGCCATAAAACGTCTGTGTGACACTGGATCAGTCACACATTTCCTTTGTTTTGGCTTTGGTATCTGTTTTGGTAAAACAGAGAAAATGTTCTGATATTAGAACCCATCCCATGTAGACAAAGGTGCAGGATCCGTTGGTGCTGCCTGCAAAATAGTTAGAGGTGAAATGGTCAGAGGTCTGGCTGAGACGCCTACAGATGAGCTGAGAAAGAACTTGTGTGAATTTGGAAACAGGGCATATAATAAGACAGTGAGGCCTTTGCGCAGCACTAGCTCCAGCGTCATCATATGGTTGTCATCATATTCCTGCTGACAACCACTTCAAAATAAATCAAGCACAGCAGCCATGTATGCCATGTGCACAGATTCTGTGGTCATGGATGTGCAAGAAGTCCAGAGAGTGTGTCTTGTCTCTGCTGCATGATGCTGGAGGCATCAGGTCAGATGCATTCAGTGGCTAGAGATGCCTGGAAGAGGAGCTAGGATGATTTGCAAGCTGGCTTGCTGAAGACTGCTCACCAAGTCCCTACAAATAGTCATTAGGGCATGGGCATGCTTCAAATGTTATAGCTTCCAGGAGGTCATACTTCTAACCTGGTTGATCAAGGGTTTTTGTTTTGTTTTGTTTTGACATGCGCAGAACTGCATTTAGGGCCTCTCATATACTGCTATTGAGCTATATTCCCAGTTCTTTCTTGAGATTTTTTTAAGAGAAAATGTTCCAGCAAGCATAGTAGAGGACTGTAATCTTTCCCTGTGCAGACTCAAAAGTCATATCATGTCATTTATGTTGATTTATGTTATACCTTATTGAAGCCATCATGACTTGGTCATGCTTAAATCCAGGAAACACAGACTCCATTGCTGAACGGGAGGAACATTTAAGAGCTGACATGCTTCAGGTAATTGGAGAGCTTACAAACCTTTCTTGAAATAGTAAGAATGTAAAATAAAGTATGAAGAAGAATCAATAAAAATAAAAATAATGATCATTATGGATATTATTGTAGGGTGTAGTTATGGAATAGACTCATGCATGCTTTGCAAAATTTAAGCCACTCAATTGTCATAATAACCCAGAGAAGCAGTGCTATTTTTATACCTACTACGTAGCTAAGAGAGAGAAGCACGGACAGGTAAGATGACTTTCTAAGGTACTTACTGCTTGTGCTCGACATAGTAGGAATAGCAACACCTAATAGATATAGAATATTCACCACGTGCCTGACATCTCGTGAATCTACGTCACCACGTATATTGGACTTTACCAAACACCCTTTATTAATTGTCTTAGTTCTCAAAATATTCTTGCAATGTGTGTACATTCAATCTACTGTCTTGTACCAGAGAAAACTAAGGCTCAGTGAAACTACCTGCTCAAAGTTAGGACTATAGAAAAAAAAATTCATCTCATTTTTGCCTTCTCTGAAGTCTGGGGCCCGGAACATATTCGTGGGAGAAAGGGGAGTGATGGGTTAGGGAGGCATCTTTCTGTGGATCTCGGCACAGTGGGATTTGCACAAGGCTTAGTGCTTCTGAGGGAACAAAGGAAGAAACTGTTCTGAGATGAGGAGACAATGATCGTGTATTTGTGAGTGGTGTATGTATGTGTGTGTGTGTCTGTGTTTGTTCCCTAGTGGGAATAGGAGAGGTCCACCCACTAGGCATTAATTTACAGCTAAGCATTCTCAGAGCTCAGCAAGGTAGCACTTTCAAACCACTGTCCAAGGAACTCCTAGAGTGCTGTTAGTATCTCTGCCTTACAAAGAACCAGAGGTCTGGGGATACATAAGGCCAGCAGTTAGATGATCATTCAATATGAAGCTCAGAGTTCAGACAAGAGAAATGGGGCCAGACTAGACCACTCTGTAGACCTGGGAAGACTTATTTAAGTTGGCACAGACAAAGGAAGAGTGTGAGAACCTGAGGTTCTTGGTGAAATTCACGTGTCTTTGCATCCATCTCTCTTATTCAAAACACATTCAGATGTCACCTCCTCCCGAAAGCCTTCCAGTTCTCTCCAAATCCTAAGCAATAGATATTCTTTCTCTCCAAGCTCTTGTCCCTTCTGCAAGCTCTTGTTTCTCCAACTATACTCTTTTAATGAATTTCTCTTTCCTACCAGGCAGCAGAGACAGGGGCAATATTTTGTCACCATATCTCAACATCTTGTTTGGTGTTCAGGAACAGAAGGCTCTTTTGCAAGTGCTAGATCAACGGGGTTTGATGATTTCCCGAGTGAGCACACTATGAATAAGAGTGGAGAGGGACTTCAGAGTTAGAGAGGCAGAGAGGAGAGCAAGGACAGATCTTCTGGATAGAGGCCAGAGCAAGAACAAAGAGAAAGGACCAGAAGAACTTCTTCTGCAGAAGGCCCAGAGGGAAGCTTGGCCATAGCATTGGCATTTTAGGGAGAAATTTGTAGCAACATTGGAGACCCAGGCAGAAAACATGAATGCGTAGTTCCTTCGTGCCCTAGAGGTTTCGGGTGGCCTGGATGTTGCTCTGTTCACATCTGTTCATCATGGCTTCCTCTTTGACCTGAAAGTCACATGCTGATTCATCCATCAGTCACTGACAGTCTGGATTCCCCTTTGCTGTGCTGTTCTAGAAGCCTTCAGCTGTCATTTGATGCTTATTAAGAAGAGTGAGTGAGTCAGGACAGTGGCTTTAGACACAGTTTCCACCCTGGTCCTTCCCCTTTCTCTCCTTGCTGAACTATTCTGAGCCTGCATACTCAAAAGGCTCTGTTGAGAGTAGGAAGAACTCGGGCTCTGGGGCACCAGAACTCCAGGGAATTTTAGCTCTGCAGTTTACTTACTATGCGAGCTTGAACAGGTTTATCCTAAGGTAGCATATGTAGGGTTGCTGTGAAGTCTGAGGAAGAGTAAACACTAGGGCTTTGCACAGGATTTGGGGCACACTCAACATGCAAAAGGTACTCACAGTTCCTTTGAACAGAGAATCATAGGGTAGGTTCTCACTCTTCAGCATGTCGGTGAGAGGGCTGTCTCAGTGTGCATTTCCAGTGAAATTCTGGGAACCATTTCCTCCTTCCTTTCTGGTTGACTGTTGCGGGTCATCCCCAGTATGCCATTCTTTTCTGTGGCTCTCTGAGATGAGAGAAAGGGAGAAGCCAATAGACCAAGGTCAACAACAGCTCTGGAAAGGGTACCATTTATTGGCCACTTAAGCATCTATGGACTTGAGACTGGCAGAGTCTGTGAACTTTTTTGTGTTTTGTGATCCTACTCGTCAGTTTTGTCCACTGTTTAGTGGTACGAATAGGCAACAGAGCATGCTGCTGGGCACAGCTGGGAGAGCCTTTGCTTCCTGGTTTGGGCAGGCTCTTAAGTTCTACTAGGTGGCTCATCCCTACAGTAGCCCCCTGACTACTGCAAAACAGGCCACTAGTTCCATTCCTCTCAAGAATCTGATGTCTTTAGAAGCAAAGAAGTGCTAACCCTTGCTGCCTGCACATCCTTTCTGCCCCGAGCCTGACAGGCAGACTCTATGTTCTCTTTCACCTATGACCTCTGTCAATAGGAGGTGAAACCATCCTTGGCCGTACCCCATCTGTTCCAAGTCCTCCTTCAGCCTTGACATCCCTGTTCTTCACAGTGAATGAGCATATAAATCCTGTCCTCTGTCAGCATAAAGAGCAGCTCCTACCACCCCCCACATAGCTCTAATGGAAGCAGCTAAGAAACTGAGAGTCATAAAACACACATTCCCAGCTAGCGACTCACCAGTTTTATATGAACAAATCGCTTAACCTCTCTGAGCCACAACTGTTCATATTTGAAAGGGTGGGGATCATGCTAATTGCCCCGTTCCCCCCTCCACCCCATTTACTGTGAGAATCCAATGAGATAATGTCTGTGGAAGTGCTCTGTCAACCCAAAGCTGTTATTACACCGCAATGGCCTGTTATTATTAAAAACTGGTTTTCCCGATTCCTCCAACTCTCCCTCCCTCTCCATCTCCTGACTTGACTGAAGATTGAGGCTCAGTGGAAGTACTGTTTTGGGGCCGGAAACTAGTAAGAGCTCTGTCTTGCCTACCCAGACATCTTAGGTTCAAAGGGAGATGACATGTGACACCGGTGATGTTCTTGGTTTGACAATTGAGAATCCTGGGAAACTTACCATACAACCCAGTGAGTAAGTCTTGCTCAGTAGGTGCTTCCGGGGACATTGCTGCACGATGCACCCCACACATATTGCTTTGATCACTTCTTTGATTTATTGTCACTTTTTTGGGGGAGGTCACCAATACCTTCCAGGAGAAAATGACCATAAAGCCAATCTCTTCATCCATATCGCCTACTATCTTATGACCACACCATGGTCTCCATTTCCCCCAAGGCTGGTCAAGCGGAAGGGTTGAGCCTTCTGGCCTTTCCCCATGATGCCTCAGCTTCTTCTATTTAAACCTTCAGCAATTTTATGTTTATATTAGTCTTCTTTTTAACGTCACCTTATTTCTTCTGGAATGGTTCAACTTGCTCACAAACTATACACGAGGATGACCTGAACCCCTTTGACGAAGTGAGGTTGATCATGTGACTCAGAAACTTCAGACTTCCCCACCATACTCAGAAGTAAGTACAGTTATCATCCTTTGGGGACTCCTAAGACACTGTGGCCCAAGGCCTTTGAGTCATTTGCCCAAGATCACCCACCCAGCAAATGAAGGATTGCTCTTGAGTCAGATCTGTTTCCTGCAAATATCCAAATTCACTGAACTAGACTGGATGGTCTCTGGTCTGAATTCTTGGGATTACCAACTACAGTAGTTTAAATACATTATGAATTGGTGTCCTCCTTTTGCTTCCCTCTTAATAGTTGTCTGAGAATTAAGGAATAAGGTACAGATGGGCTTTAGATTGTGTGTGTAGGCATTCACACACATGCCTGTGTGCATGTATGTGAAGGCCAGAGGTTGACATCTGGGGCCTTTTTCAGTAACATCTCACCTTATGCTTTATGACAAGATCTCCCCCTGAGCCTGGAGCTCCTTGATTTGGCTGGACTGGCTGACCTGAGACCTCCAGGGAACCTTCTGTCTCTGTCCCCTCAATCCTAGGGTTATTGATGCGTGTGCTGCCATGTTCAAAATTTAATGCAGGTGTGGGAAATCTGAACTCAGGTCTTCATGAATGTACAGCAAGCATTTTACCCAGTGAGCCATCTCTCCCAACACCAGGCCTTAGTTTTTTTTTTTTTTTTTTAATAAAGTTCAGGAGATTTTAATCATTAGAACAAATTGCTGATTTTCTCTAGGATCCTTGCAGAGTCTAGGGACAAGAACATGTTATTGAGCTCCTGGACTTTTATGGCTGGTGGCTCTTTGAAAGAAGATCCTACTGTATAGTCTGGGTGTATTTGAACTTGTTATTTTTCTCTCTTAACCTCCCAATGTTGGAATGACAAGTGTGTCCCACTATGTCTAGCGTAAGTGAGCTTGTCTGAGGATCTATCTGGTCATGTCTTGGGGCTAGCTGGTCATGCTTTGTCAGTTGAACGTATCATTTCACAGAAGTCCATTGCTCTAGAGTCTCCTTGCTGAAAACCTCTAGAGAAAATCTAGCCATACTCCATCATACTTCTTGGCCACCTGAGGGTGACAGTTGTGCTGCCATGTCATTGCAGTTCTCCTCCAGTCTCTGACCTCTTAACCTCTCCAAAGAATGATGCGTGGAGCTCCATACTTTTCTTCATGGAACCAAGGTTAAAATCTCACTATCCACCAGATGAGAATTTAGGGCAAGCCCCAGCTCTCCATCTCCTTAATCAATATTAGCCGAGGCCAAATATATTCAGGAAGAAGGATGCTCACTGCATTGCCAATTGTAACTGTGGGAAATGTAACCACTCCAACCTTCAGTGCTAAGAAATTTGCTGAGCAGATCACACATTGGCCGTAGGGACAACAGGCATTGGAATGACCATGGTAAGAAATGCCAACTGACTCAAAAAAGAGGATGAGGAAAGAAGGACAGACATAAAAAAACAGGGGCAAGCTGGAATGCCAGTGTTCATTTATATAGAGGAGAAAATCTGAAAGTGTTAAGAAGGGTAAAAGTGTTTATCTTGGGGTCATGAGAATACGGGGGCTTTTCTTGTTCTAAATTTTCTATTGGGGGAGGAAGTATAACTTAGTGGTTATGAAAATGGACTTCAGAATCAAACTGGCTTGGCTTCCATCTGCCTTTTGCCACTTGAGAGCATTGTCACCTGAGTTTCAATATTTGTAAAACAAGAACAATGAGAAAGCCTGTTACTTAGTCTTTTTGGGAGAGTGAGAACCGGATTTGCTTTTGGGTTGCTGGTGTGTGCTTGGCACACCTCTGAGGAGTTTGTACGCATCTTCTCTACCTAGACTCTACAATTCAAGAAACGGAGAGGAAAAGATATTCCTCTGCTAATACCTGTTCCCATTTCTGATTCTCTGTCATCCACGGTGGCCAGCACTCTGTGCTCCAGTCACCCATTCATGGCGGCCCACACTCAGCTCGTTCTCCTGTCATCCACATCTCCTTGCTGACTCATTCGGGGCCCACTTTGACTAAAACCCCAAACATTTTCATACGAACACGTGTATTCTATCCTCTAGTTGTTTTTCCTCTTATGCTTGCTATTTCTTTTCTTCTCCTTTGGACTTGAGTGAACTAATTATTGAGATGGCAGGTGGACGAGAAACCCGAGCATTCAAATCACACCATTGATTATGAGGAAGTATGAGAATAAGCAACATGACACGGCAGTGAGGAGTTGCCAGGCACGCCTAGTTCACACTTCAGAGGCACTGACATGAGCTTTGCCTTTGCCTTCTGCCGACCCTCTGGAAAAAGTCATCGGTTCTAATGAGATAGTGGGTAGGCAGAGAGGCCTATCCATTCAGTGAGGATGCCATCATCCCGGGGTCCTAGGAGAAGATAGCAAATGGGACAGAGGTCCGCGGACATGAAGTAGAGCACAGATACGAGAAGAGCAGGAGCTGGGGAGCTGGAAGATGGGGTTCTCATCTCTGCTCTTTCACCTGTAGCCTCATACATGCTTTGAGCTTCATTTTCTTTTCCTCCCTTCCTTCTTCTCTCCCTTCCTTCCTTCTTTTTCCTGCTTCCATTGTATGATGCTGTGTGTGATGCTTGTGTTTGTCTTTGGGCTGACTCTGCCAGCCTTGTTGGCCCAGGAGCCACCATGTGGTTGCTGGAAATTGAATGCAGGGCCTCTGGAAGAGCAACCAGTTCTCTTAACCTCTGAGCCATCTCTTCAGCCCCCAGCCCATTAGATTGTAGACATTCTTCAACTTCTGTTGACCATCTTACCACAGCAGCACTGAGATTACAGATACACGTTTCAACACTCAGCTCCTTACATGGGTTCTGGGGATTTGAACTAAGTTCTGTGACCTTGTGTGGCAAGAACTTTATGCACTGAACTCTCTCTGAAACCTGAACTTCATTTTCTTGTTTTCAAGATGCAACAGTTGGTTGAAAGATTTTAGCACACCCTTATGAACACATACAAGGCTGGCATGAGTAAGCGTGTGTGCGTGTATGTGTGTGTGTGTGATGTGTGATGCTTATTGATTGCATTTATTGATGTATTGATGTGAGAAGATGCCTCCTAAAAGGGTATGTCACTATCTCTTGGACTTAGGTTCTAGACTGTATAGGGGGAAGTTGAGCTAAGCAAGCATGCCTGTATTCATTTGCTTCCTGCTCTTAACTAGATGTTACGAGCTCCTACTGCCTTGACTGGTTAACTGGCCTGGAATAACTCCATTCTCCCCTGGCTTCCTTTTGTTAGCATGTTTTATCACATCATAATTAAGAAAACAGGACAGCAGAGTAGGAAATAAGTTGGGAGGCATTTCATATATGAGGACTAGCAACACCCAACGTAAGAAATCTAAGAGGAAGAGCAAAAGTTGTCCCAGGAGGGAACCTTGACTTATGCAAGATCATATACGATGAGTCCAAGTGAACTCCAGAGGTAACACAGACAACTGAGGGTTGAAACCGTAATTTGATGCTTCCTTAAATACAGCGAATATGTCACATAGTCAGTCTCCAACCAACACCTTGCTGGGATCTGCCAAAGTCAGTATGATTATGAGCCTGTCCTCTCCTCCCCTGATCCTCTACTTCCTCCTCATTTCCCTAGAATAAAGATTACCCAGCTCCTCCTACCTACATCTTCTCCTGCCTTGAACTTGGCCACCTGTGTCAGAAGATGCATGCTTAAGTTCACCCAGGAATCTTCATTGCATAGCCCTTTTACTTGCCCTTTCAAATGACTTTTTTCTTTCTTTTTTTTTTTTATAGACAAAACCACAAACCCAGATGGACAATTAAAGATTCACATTGGCAGCAATTTGGGAATATTTTGGCTAATTGCTGCCCCGTGTGAAAGAGGGCCTCATCCCTGACAGCTGGCCTGAGCAATCAGCACTGTTCCAGTAGAGTTCTGTTCTGGCTTTGAAAGGGGGCCAGGGTATGGCGTGCTGTGATTAGTCAGAATGTTCTAGCTATCATTAGTGCTTTGCTGGGAAGACCCCCGAGCTCTGGAAGATGCTGCGTGGATTAGATAGGCCTTTGAGTATGCCGAGTTATAGTTTCATTCAAACCAGTTTAACAAGGTTGCTACTGTCATTGTCTCAGCTGAAGTGGGAGGGTCCCTAGACAAGGAGAAGATGGGGCCTTTGGTGACCCTCTATTTCCACTCTTCAAGTTCTTTGGGAGTAAATGACTGTGTTGCTCCTTCCTTCTACCTTCCCTTTATTTTTCTTTCTTTTCATTTTCTTTTGCAGACAGACAAGCACACCCCCAGAGGAGGAGGAAATCAATTTACATTCTTACTTTCTTCTCAGGACAAAAGAACGCACCGGTTTACTCCCATGGGCTCACTTTCCATCTCTGCTAGAACCGTCAGTGTGTAGTGTGAGCCTTAAGCAAAGGCCAGGAAGGGTATTGTTTCCTCCACACTTGGTGCTTTTGCTTTTCTGTATGTGGTTTGTGTCACCTTTGGACGCTGCCCCTGTTCTCCGGAAAGCTGTGTTTACAGTGGATGCAGCATGCTGGAACCACACCGAAAAGCTGCGGGGGGTGTCTGAGTTCACATGTCCCACATTCCAGGCAAGTGTTTTTAATATTGAGCAATGGTATGCTTTGCCAGGGTGAGGTCTATGCTATTGGAATGCCACCGAAAAGGAAAGTCCCGGACAGAGAGTGACTCAAAGCCTCTTATCCCCTCACAATTCTTGGGGTTTTAATTCCTTCTCAGTTCCCTCATGATAAATACAGCTCAGCGTACTTACTGACCACACAGCTCTTATTGGTTCTGATAAGTACAACTTCCCAAGAGATAGGAATGCAAATTGTCATATTTTGTTGAGTCATGTGTGCTCAGCAACTCTTTCCCAAACGTTGCACCAGACTAATGTTATTGGCAGTTCCTAGGTCTCTGCTGGATGACACTCCATACCCAAGAAAAGCTCTATCCATTTAAAAAAAAAAAAAAAGGTGGTCACCCTCTGCCTGCTCTTTAAATTTATTTATTTATCTATTTATTTTTTTATTTTTACATTCTGGCTGCAATTTCTCCTCCCTCCTCTCCTCCTGGTTCTTCCATTCCTGTTCCCATCCCCCAATTCACTCCTCCGTTTCTGTTTATGAAAGGGCAGGTCTCCCACTAATATCAACAAAACATGGCATATCAAGTTGCAGTAAGACTAAGCACTCCCCCCCCCAATGTATTAAGCCTGGACAAGGTGACCCAGTATGGAGGAGTAGGATCCCAAAAGCCATTAAAAGTCAGAGACAGCCACTGCTCCCACTGTTAAGAGTCCCACAAGAACACCAAATCACACAACTGTTACATATATGCTATGCAGAGTTCCTAGGTCCGTCCCATGCAGGCTTGCTGGTTGTCTGTTCAGTCACTGTGAGCTCCTATGAGCCCAGGTTAGTTGATTTGGTGAGTTTTCTTGTGGTGTCCTTGACCCCGCTGGCTGTGGATCTGCATCTCTTTCCACCGGCTGCTGGATGATGACTTTCTGATGACAATTGCGCTAGACACCAACCTGGTCACAGGAGATGGCCAGTTCAGGCTACGTATCAGCTTTTGCTAGGATTCTTTTTTTTTTATATTGAGAATAAGAAAAAAGTTTCCACCGCCTCCCAGCCTCCCATTTCCCTCCCCCTCCCCCCACTCTTCTCCCCCTCCCCCACTC
>NW_026067930.1:12556825-12571575 GCF_014885135.2 Alexandromys fortis | reverse complement strand
TGAACCTAGAGTGGCTCCCAGGAGCCCAAGGCGATGTCCCCAGTTAGTCCCTTGGGAAGCTGAGGATAGGGAACCTGAAATGACCCTATCCTATAGCAATACTGACGAATATCTTTCATATCACCATAGAACCTTCATCTGGTGATGGATGGAGATAGAGACAGAGACCCACACTGGAGCACTGGACTTTTGCTAGGATTCTTAGCTGGAGTCATCCTTGTAGATTCCCTTGTGCCAGGTTTTTTTCCTGACCTCAAAATGCATCCATTTCCATTAACCATCTCCAGCAACCTCTTCTGGTACCTCTCCCCCTCTGCACACTCCCCCAACCCGCTGGCTCATGCTCCCATCCCCACCCACCCTCAGTCTACTCGTCAAAGGAACTCCCAAGGGAGCAAAGGCAAAACTGCATTTTCAGATAAGTTAGAAAACTCTGGCTATTGCACTTCCCATCCACACTGGTCTCCTAGCAACAAGACAGCTGGTGGCTTCCGCCAGGAAAAGGAAACCTGGAAACTGGGGGAGCCCGTCTGCATTCTTGCAGGCAGTCTGATTTATGGAAAGCTTGGCTGGGAGACCCAGAAGGGGAGTCATCCGAGCATCCCCTGCCCTTCACTTGACCCCAGTGAGCAGATAGAGGAAAAGCAGACGAGAGGAGCTGGCTTCTTTCATGAGAATCTGCCTGGCTGGGAACAGACATTTCCTTCAATTTGGGGAGGGGCATTTGAAAGCCTCTGCCTCTGGCCTGGGATAGAATCCCATAAAAAGTAAGGAGCTGGGTGGGGGTCATAAGCCAGAGTTCTTACTGGTGTCAGCCTCTCCCTGGGGAGCATGGCAGGGAGTTCTCATACAGTGCTGATTTTCTCAGCTATAATGTAAGGAGATTGAAATAGATGTCCTCTGGGGTTTGTGTGCCTATAAGCATTCTTACTTAATTTTCCAAATATAATATATCATCAGCTTTTCTGATTATCCTTTTCTGTCTCTGTCTCTGTCTCTGTCTCTGTCTCTCTCTCTCTCTCTCTCACACACACACACACACTCACACTCAAGTCACTATGTGTTGAGCAAGAATTCAAACCCAGGTCTGGCCCCTGTCTTTGTCTTATGCAGTTAGGGTAGGCACATGTAGCAACCACACGGCCGGTATTGATGTCCTATCAGATGGCTTTACTATCAACCTATGGGAGTAGAACAGGAGGTTGTTCAGTAGAGACCTAAGTTATACCTTTACTCTGACTTTAAACAGTTGGTTAACTCAGGAGTCTCCTGCAGGAAATGGAAATAAAGGGCCTTTGAATGGTTGCTGCTGTGTGGGTCAGGAGCAGCTGAAGTGATGTAAGGAGCTGAGTGGGGGTCATATGCCAGAGGTCTTACCACAACTCCCTCCTATTCAGTGCCTGCTCCACAGTAAGAGCTCAGAAAGCAAAGAAGGGGGATGGAGAGACCAACAGAGAGATGGATTGGTTATAGGTCCCTGGAGCATAGGGATTTGTTCTAACTACATAACTTCAGTTTGTTGTGTGCCACACAGATATGAATAACTTTTTTAGCCAAACAAATTCTGCACACACATATACACAGGTGCACATAAAGACACACAGACACATACACATATATAGTTTCATGTATACACACAAGTGTTCACACTCATACATTCAGGTACACACATTCCCACACATTCCCACATATGCATTTACACACACAGCCATGTAGGTATGTTAAAGAGTAAGGAACTTCAGGACCCGGTCTTGCCAGGAGTTTTAAGCGGGGCCTAAATTTTAGAGTCATCCAACACAGCTAAGATAGCTAGTATAATCTGACTGTGGTTGACTATGTTATACACAACTCAGTGTTGGTTTTCGATATTGTTGAAATATGAATTCTCGCTCTGCCAATACTCTTGATCTCTCCTGCACTGGTCACATAATGTTAGGGACATCTCTCAGCCTCTCTTCTTTCTGTTCCTCCCTTACTATGTAGCAGTCAGTTCTTTGTATCATTCCTTTTTGGGGCTTTCCCGCTCAAATCTTCTAGTCTTCTTCACCACTGAGGATTGTGACGCTCAGAATGTGAGGGGGTGAAGACGGCAAAGATGGTGACAGCAAACAATGTAACTTACATTTCTCTAATACAATGAGATGTGAGATGGCCTGGTGGTACAGGTCTGCAATCCCGGTCTGGAAGGTGAAGGAAGAAAGGTCAAGAGTTCATGGTCATCTTTGACTGCATGGGGAGTTAGGATCAGCCTGAGCTGTAAGATACCTTGGCTCCAAATGAATAAGTAGATGACTAGATAAATAAATATAGATGTGTGTGTGGGGGAATATGGAATGTTTCATTGAAGATTGAACTCATGGTTTTGAAACAAATAAAACCCCATCCTCTCTATCAACCCTAGGGAGGTCTTGAGTATTTCCTGTGTTCCTGGCTCTATGACCACTACACACTTCCTATTGATTGCTACTAATGGCCTTGAAGGGTTAGTACCAATGATTAGATCTCAATTTCAAAGGGTATAGTTATTTACACATAGAAAAATTAACTAGTGAACCCATTGAACCCAAGTTATACCTGGCACAATGGAGATTTCGATTTAGGTAGCACGACTCCAGAGCAAACTGCAGGATCTACTGATGTAATCAGTGTCCCCAGGGTCTTGTGATCCCTGGTGACAAGCAACTTCTTTTTGGCTCATCTTGAAGACATCTTACCCTTTATGGTGGCTTGCATCATTACCCCTTCTTGTCCCTTAGATTAAAAAACAAAAATAAAACAAAACTGATAATCCAGAAGCTAGAGACACACCTCCCACTGGACTTTAAAAGTGGAAAAACTTCTTCATAAGGTAATCATGTCTAGTGAATTTTGACTGTGTGGCACGGCCTGGTTATTGGGCTGTAAAATCAAGTTAGTAGTTCATGACCAACAGTCCAAAAGTGAAATGAAATACAATAGACGGCAGCAGAGGCAGCAGCACTTGGGGCATCGTGGTGCTGTGTCAGTTATCAATACAAAACAAGGGAAAACCCGCTTCGTGTTGAAGGTTATGTTTGCCCATTGGTTTCATTGGGCAGTATCTAGAGAGGGTTCATTTGCCTTGGATGTGGGGGGAAAGGATAGAAAAAATATTAGGATGAGCTACAGGAAAGTCCCTCTTAGAGGTAAAATGCTTCTATCTCCTCCTTGTTTTGTAACTTCATATAATTCTTCCTATTCCGAAACGGGGTTAGCAGCTCAACTCTGTGGAAGAGTTCTTGCCCAGCACTCATAAAACCATGTATGCTCAGCACCCTTCTAAAGAGAAAAGAATTGAAAACCACTGAATACCACATCAGACCTCTGGTGTCTTGGATATTGATTGATTCTTGTATGATGCGGTATGGCACCCATGGTCCAGGTGTGCACCCAGCACTGGGCAGACTGGCATAGAATAGGCATGAGAATTTGAGTTGTGGTTATCACTGTCTGTTTTGAAACTGTGGTAAGGATCAGTGTGACAACCCTATCACCTGTATGGTACTTGCAAGGTCATACATAATGGTGGTCAGGATTTAGAAAACTGTTTAAAAAGATAGATAAAGTATCGCCAACAGATGGCTTCGGAGGAAGAAAATCCAGATGAGACAGTGGAGATGAACACCAGTGGGAGGGAGGACACTCTGGCTCAGATCAGCAACTTGAGTACAAATTTGACAGGAATTTAGTTGACAGCATTTCAGGGCTCAAAGTTCAGGGTTGTTAATTAACCTATCTGTGCATCGTCACCACAGCATGGGCCCAAGCCCAAGAAAAGCATGGCTGCATTCAGCCTTTTGTGGACATACCGTTACGGAGTGTTACTGTGCATATCTGGGGCACCGTTTGCAAAAACGTTCAGTAGACTTTGCAGCTTCTGCCAGCTTAAGTCTTTCCTTCACTCTTCATTTTGGTTTGGTACCATGACTTGGTCTAATCATCAGGCTGTGACAGAAATGTGTTGTCCTTTGAGCCTCTTTCTCAACTTTTGGAATTCTGATGTGTGTGTGTGTGTGTGTGTGTGTGTGTGTGTGTAAATAAGTCATGTTTAGTCTTCTGGAAGAAGACAGTGATGAGGGTCCCCACTTGACCCAGCTAAAGTCATTTTGCACCAACCAATGAAGCCAGTCTGCCACCTGGGTGAGTTCATTTGAGATCAAGCACACCCATCCGATGCCAGATCTGCTGACCTGAGAATCGAGTGCTTACTTTTTGAAATGTTTTGTGAGGCATCATATCCTAGCAGATTCATGAACAGCTCTATACTGACAAGCCCATTCTGAGGATCTTATTACACTCATTTCTGAGTAGAAGAAACACTAACTAGAAGTGTTCACCATCACTATCTGGAAATACGGGAAAAACAGAGTGTGCTCAGGTCAGGGTAACAAGAAAGGTGGTATAAACAAACTTTCTGGATAAAATGTTAAGAATGTCCTATTTTGTCTGGTTGGTCTTGAACCCCTGGGCTCTCCTTCCTCAACTTCCTGGGTGAGTAGATGAGGTTACAAGCATCAGCTGTGGTGGTCCACCTTTAAGGACTTCAGGATGAGCAGTGTAGCTAGAACTACTTCCAGATAGAATAGGGCCATGCATAAATAGACTTATCTTGCTGTCCTAGGATGTTGGCTTCCATTTCCTCCTTAACAATGAATAAGAGGACTAGGAGACATGATTCCTGCATTCTTGTGGGTTTGGAGAACTGGTGTGATTTTCACAGCCAGCTGTGACACTGAGGGCGGCACACCTGTCCTAGTGCACAGCTGGATTGCTCTTTCAGGAAATGAGAAACTAGGATGAATCTTCTATATTTTTTTCCTTTATACCCAGCGTCTGCTTGTTCTGTATCATCTTTCCTGGGAATGACAACCACAAAACAGAAAAATAAAAGTCCTTTTTAAAAGTTAAAGAAGCTTAACTTTAAAAGTGAAGAATGTTGTGGGAATATGACCTTGGCTTCTATCACTTGAGGTTTGACATTATTTAAAAAAAAAGGGGGGGGTTGGAATAAAGAATTTGGAACTTCATGGAGGATGAAGTAATTGGCTACAATTCTTCCTTAAAGTGTTGTGGTCAGTCGTATTGAAGCTTCTTGGTAGGCAGTGTGAATTGTCTTCCATGGACTTTGGCTTAACATTTTCCTTGGATGCATGACTTATTTTGACCAGCTTGTAGAGGCAGGAGTTACAAAGAGGTAGACTTGTCACTTCAAATGATATGTCTTGTCTTCATTTATTCCCTTGAATCTTTAACACCTTGCTAACAACATGTCCTATTTGGCCAAATGATCCCAAGGGAGAGGAGAAATGGTAGAGCCACCTGCCGCATACAATAGAACCTTAGAGCCAGCCCCCACACATATGTCTGTGAAATTAATGCTTCCTGTTAGCTGTCCCCGAGGCTGCAATAATGAGTCTTATCCATCAGTAGTTGAGGAACACACTTCTGAGACTAAAATTAGCATAAGGAGTACCAGCATCCCAGAAGTCTCAGATTCCTCAAGGACCATTTTTGAAAGCAAGAAGAAGCTGTGAAATGAGGAGTTCTCTGGGTGTGGGGGTGCTCCGTTATTGGGAAGTTGTTCCTGGTCTCTTCAGCAGCAATCACACTTTTACTCATAGTGACTATGCTGTAAAGAATTTGGAGGAAGGTTTGTGGTTCATTTCTGTTGTGTTTCAACAGTCAGGGAGGGTGTGCATGAGTGCATAGAAAAGGAATTAGAAAGAAGAGAGGCTGTAGGGAAGTTTGGAGGCCTCATTAAAGTGTTGGCCTTGTACTCAAACCCTTGTGCACTTGGCATTCAACCTGGTCCTGCTCCCACTGACCTCTTAGTTCTCCCCCATTCCTGGGCATCCAGTTCAAGTTATTACACATGTGGATTTGAGTTCGGATGCAACCTGCTGAAGCCTCCAGGTTCTTGTGTTTCAGGACAAAGATTTGTATCAGGGACACAGGCTGAAGCAGCAAAGACAGAGTTTGTTAAGAGAGAGAAAGACTTTCTTGGGAAGGGGAATGGGCTAGCCAGCTGAAGAAATACATACTCTCAAAAATCTTTATGGGTCGTTTATGTAGTGTCTGCCTCTCTTGCTTGTACATCTTGTGAGTACTCTGTTGTAGGTAACTTTCCTAGTTCTTCTTTGCTAATTGACTTCTTTCATGTTGGTCTTGATGAAACTTTCTCCAGTTTCCAATTATCAACGTGCAATATTTATCTTCTGTTTGCATGTCCTTCCTAGCCTATGCACAACAATCCATCTCTAAATCCTTAAAAAAATTTTTCTTTATTTTACATTCTAACCTCAGTTTCCCTCCCAACCCTCCTCCCTCCTCTTTCTCCTCCCCTTCAGCCCACTCTCCATCCACTCTTCCCAAAGGACAAGGGTTCTCATTGGGAGTCAACAAAGTCTGGCATATTAAATTGGGGCAGGACCTCTGCATTAAGGCTGAGCATGGCATCCCACCATAGGGAATGGGCTTCAACAAGCTATAGCTCATGCACCAGGGATAGATTCCGGTCCTACTGCCAAGGGCCCCTCAGATGGTCCAAGCTTCACCACTATCTCCTGCAGGTGGAAGGCCTAGCTTGTTCTCATGGAGGCTCTACAGCTGTGGGTCTAGAGTTCATGGGTTACCACGCAACTCTAAATCTTTAATCTGGGTGTAAGGTATATAACGCCTTAACATTCTCCTTGACTTTCCAGGCAGATTTATAGTTTTCCACGTGCTCATAGAGTGCGGAACTCACTGCTCTCACCAAGCCTGTCTTTAAAGCTGAGAGCCAGGAGAAGACTGAGGGCACGCGAAAGCACGGCCCTGCCCCTACCTGCCCCCTTCCTTGCCCCCGCCAGCAGGACATAATTTTCAAATAAGAATGGGTTTCACTTGTCTTTCTGCTGTAAACCCCTGAAAACCTGGCTGTACAGAGTCTCATAGCACTCCAGGGCCTGCGTTTTCATTCATTCAATCATCATCTGGTAACTGAGTCTTACTGAGTCAACAAAGCTTCCCGTGCCAAGGCTGCTGCCCATTCTTTGACATTTCCTGGTACCACTCCTTTGCTTGCTGAGATCTTCTAGCATATTGGTCTTTCCTCAGGTTTTTGCATCCTTCACGATCGCTCTCACGTGAGGACTTTCACAATCTCTTGGGTTCTAATTCCTCCCCAGTGCTCTCTTCTTCGGTCTCCCTCGGGTCTCAGTTTAACTTTCCTTTGAGAATACTGTCTTTAGCGTTCACTCTGGGGTACCATGCTGCTTTTTGCCTCTATAGCTTCCAGTCTCCGTTCTCTGCCTGTCAATACTTCTTTTATCTCCACATTCTCTCTCCTCTCTCTCTCTCTCTCTCTCTCTCTCTCTCTCTCTCTCTCTCCCCTTCCCTTCCTTTCCTTTTTTATATATCGCTTAATTATTGATTTCTCTCTCTCTCTCTTTCTCCCCCTTCCCTCCCTTTCCTTTTTATATATCGCTTAATTATTGATTTCTTCTCTCTCTCTCTCTCTCTCTCTCTCTCTCTCTCTCTCTCTCTCTCCTTTTTGCTGAAAACCAATTTGAGGCCAGTGTGAGCTCATGAGGCAACAGGTATAATCACGTGGCCTAATTAGTGACCAAAGGTGCAGACGCTAATGAAATGAATGGGATTGAAGGTGCCTGAAGACCCAGGGCGCTAATGTCCTCCTGATTCCTCTTTGGAAAGCTGATCCAATTGACACAGGCACACTTCCACATACACACCATTCACACACATCCCAAACAAACACACCCATTCACACCCTACGTTTGTGCAGGCCTCAGAGTTTTTTTTTTTTATACACCAAATAATTATCTTAACATCTTTGAAGACACCTGTGTGTCTATCAAACTTGAACTACCAAACAGTGATTTTTCTTTCCAAGCCAAAGTCATATTCTGCTCAATACCCATGGTCTGGATGCTGTGTCACTAAGTAAATTTCTTATGGCTTTGCCACATTAGGCCCAGTATACTACGGATACTTCATTAGACTTACAAAGAACACTTAGATCTCTGACTCCAGCCACTCTTAGTGTTTACCTGGATCTCTGTCTAAAGCTAGTGGTAGAAAAAGGAGCGGCGTGTAATTCAGTTTAGTTGAGAAATTATTAGACTGTCTCCAATAGAGAAAGCAAGAGGGGCAATCCACAGCTAACCTCCCTGGGGCTGCTTAGGGGGCAAGGGGCCAGGGAGTGCTTCGCACAGATTAAACATATCCAAAGTTGCCCAACTTCCAGGAGGATCTAATTAGCAAACACTTTCAAAGGGACCGAGCTGACTTCTGAGACAAAGTCTGCCATAGCCAGCCAAGGTGGGCAAGTAAATATTTAAAGGGCATGCCTGTGTGGGTGGAGGGAAGAAAGAGAAGACCAGGAAGAGATGGGTGCTAACTCTGGAGCCCTGTTGTGTAATTGCCCTTGACCTAACCCTTTTCACTGTTCACACAAGCTTCTGTGGAACTTAGCTCATCAGACACTCAACCCGCCGGTCTCCACCAAGAAACACGATCCTGATGGACTTTACCTTACTACCATGGTTAGCACCACAATCGTTTAGGATATTAGGCTTCTGGAAGGGCTGTTTAAGGGCCTAGAATGGGACACTGTTAATTGGCAAACTCTTGTTAATATGCAAGCAGCTATTAAAGTTGGTCTTTACCCCAGCAATGATGTCATCTCCTGGACTGACTCCCTGGGGGTGGCATTTCAGGCTACACCAGGGCTTGTCAGCTGCACCCCTACAGAAGGACAGTCTCATCTAAGGGCTTTTTTTTTTTTCAGATTCTTCGTGCATTTTCAGTGGCTTGTGGGCCAATTATCACACAGCTCCTGCACCACACTGTGCTGGAACAGCAATTAACAAGACCTCCTGGGTCTCAAAAAGGCTTTGGAAGAATCAAAGCACATGTGGACAAATGACCTATAATCAAATGTACCTCCACCATTGGTCCTCTGGCTGGCCTGCAGTACAAAGACTTTCAGCTCTGGATTTAAAAACCTGGGACTTCTATTTGGATTTTGAAGTTTAGCTACCTGAGGAAATTTTAATAGGAGAGCAATGAAAACTTTTTTATTTTATTTTATTTATTTTGTTTGACTTGTTTTTTAGAGGATAAGTCCATGCATATGTTTGTGTATTGTGTGTGTGTGTGGGGGGTGTAAGGCAAAAGACAACTTGCAAAAGTAAGTTTTCTCTTTCCACCGTATGGGTCCTGGAGATTGAGCTCACGTTGTGAAGTTTGGCAATGAGCGCCTTTGCCAACTGAGCCAATTTTGCCAGACTATGAGCGAGCTTCTTATGTCTTATTTTGTATGTCAAAGGAGAGCCATGAAATAATGAGAGAGTAAAGAATCCCATGTTCTGAGCACCCACTGTATCCCAGGCATCTATTCATTGTCTCATTTACCTGCACAGCAAGTCTGCACACCAGGCATCGTTACCCTCCACACATCAAACCAAGGCTTCCGGACATCTGCTAGACTGCACACAATCCAGTCCTGTTTATCTCTGGATGGTTCTAGAATGCAACTTCTCTCCATAAAACGGGACTGTAGTTCAGGGCCTTTGTATCACACTCTGGTTCATAGAGCTGTGATGGAAGTCCAGCCATCTCTTGGAAAATTCTGACTCAGAAAGGATGCAAAACATTTAAGGAATCCAAATGATAAGACTCTGGTCTTTTGGTTCTTCCAGAGGTGGGAGTTAGGCATTTTTAGCCGATGGTGAAGCTCTGGGTTTTATTTCCAACTGTGTGATCTTGTATGTTGAGAATGACTGTAACGGTGTAATACTAAGGCCTTCTGACTTAGGTGAGGGCTTTCTAGCATCTTCTAGAGTCTGAGGATTGGTAATACAGAGAAGAGAAAGGGAAAAGACAGAGCAGTCTTGTTAAAAATACTAGTTTCATTTATTTGCAGTCTCTATATGAGAAAAAAAAAAGAACAAACAAATTTTGTTCCTCAGCCTATAACACAGGTTATATATAGTGCATCCTAAGTGAGCAGGCAGGTTTCCATTCCTCTGGTGGAGAGACATTGGCTATCATCTGCCCTGCTATGGACTGTTGCCATGCAGAGCCTCAGCACACATTCCCTGAGATCTCTTAGGACCACGTCTTTATTCTTTCCTCTGTGAGTTCCCTCAGAGAAATGAAATGATGGAAAGCAGAAAGCTTTTGTAATCAGTTTACCTGGAGCCAAGCCTGAGCTTCCGATATTTTCTCTATGTGCTAACTGGGTCTAATAAGATGGGAAGTTCTTTAACCTGAGTTCCCATTACTCTTTCAGAGAAAAAGTTGTATTAGTGCCACTGGAGCTTAAGCCGTGCTGGGTTTTTAATGCTGTAAGTCTTCCTTTCGTAGAGTCTGCTTCCCCCACACTAGGTGTTCATAGTGCCGGAGGTACACACACAAGCAATTTCAGCACCGTTAGTGGAATCAGGGATCCTTGATTAGCTATGGATTAATACTGTTGGAAACAAGAATGGGGTTATAATATAATTGTAATCTTTTTATTACTTTTCCAATATATTTTTTATTGCTTTCTAACCATTCTGTAACTTTTCTGCATCTACTGACATTACCCTACGTAGTCCAGATTGCTATTGCATTGGCTAGCCCTTGATGTCTCTGAAAGTTTTCCCTTTCTAGACCAGCTCATCTTACCCAAAACCTGAGCAACTGCATGTCAGAGAGCCGTTAGGGCTTAAGAACCATGGCAGATGCTGAACATCTTCCTAGTGAGTTCAAATAATCACCCCTGCTTCGAATTCTATCATTTTAATAGCAGTATCTAGTTTTAGTTGCCCAGAGTTCTGGATTATATACCTGCTTCAACCCGTTTGTCAAAATTCTCTTGTAACATTCTCCTACTCTAGCTAGACCAGTCTTCTTCACTGTCTCTGCCTTTATTGTAGTATTCCTCTTCCAGTTATACCCACCCATCTCTGCTTCACCTGCTCTAACCTAATACTGAGCAGAAGGCCCAGGCACCAATTATTTTCTGAACCCATCCCTTTCAAATTGCAGATTAATTTTTCAAGTACACAAATTGCCCAACAAATACTCCAGAATTTTATGAGCCATATAACATGATATGAAAGTTGCACGTTCACTATGGGGAATATTTTGGGAGGTTGATTCAGAGGACGGTTTTTGCCTAGTACTTATGAGTAGAGTCCTTTCCATCTTGGAAAAAGGACTCCCCCTGTTTCAATCCTTGCAATGGAAATGCAGTAAGTTAGATTGTCCTTGGAAACACCTTGCCAGGTGTTAACGAGTTGTGGCTTTGCATAGATGCATAGAAAACTGGACCATGGTTCTAATTCTCTCTCTCTCTCTCTGAGACAGGGTTTCTCTGTAGCTTTGAGTTTGTCCTGGAACTAGCTCTTGTTAACCAGGCTGGCCTCAAACTCACGGAGATCCACCTACCTGTGCTGGAATTAAAGGTGTGTGCCACCACCGCCCAGTCCATGGTTCTACTTCTAAGAGTAAATTGTATAATATTGGAATTGTTATCTTGCTTTTATATGCTTCAAATCCCTGTTTAAAAAATGGAATTAATACAATCCATAGAGAGCTATTGTGAAGGTAGTTACACATTTACCCACACACACGGGGGGGTGGGGGGTGGGGAGGTAGAAGCGCGAGAGAGATTTGTCTTATTTAAGCCACAGCAGGTGTTTATAAAATTGTACCCACGATTAAAATTGACTGTGGATGCTTTAGTTTTTATGTAGTAACAACAGTAGCCTTTTATCATTGGAAGGATCTCAGCCTACTGTACAGTTTATTTGGGGCTCTGTCTGGCATAAAATTGCCTTCTTTGTTGGGAGGAGTGGAGATTTTCTTTTTCAGTACTAAGGATGGAATCCAGGACCTCATATATACAAGGTAAGAGCTCTACCATGCAGCAACACCTTCATCTCAAGTTTTATTTTTCATTTTGAGATGGTGTCCTAAGAGTCACCAGGGTGGCCTTGTAATTCATTTCCTAAGCTAGCCTTGTTTTTTATGGGAAAACATTATAATCATGTTCATGTGTCAACCCATGCAGGGTACATATATATGAGTGCAGGCTCCTCTGGAGGCCAATACACGGAACTGGATCTCCTGGATCTGGAGTCATAGGTGGCTGTGAACCTGCCTGACATATGTACAAGGAACCAAACTCAGGTCATCCATAAGAGGACCAAGAGCTCTTAATTACTGAGCCTTCTCCATTGGCCCTTAGTCTTGAGGGTTTGATCCTTCTGTCTTAGCCTCTTGGGTAGCTGTGGATGAGCTTGGATGAGCACTTCTTGAGAACAACTACCCCTACTCTACTCAACACAGGTGTCGGGACCTGTCTTCCTTGAGTCCAACAGACTCAGCTAGCAAATGCTCCATGTGTGACCTGCCCAAGCCCACCACCTTGTTTCTAGTACTTGTGAATATGTGATATTCTAAGTGATTCTTGCTCTGGGTTTTATTTATTTATTTATTTGATTGACTTGAGACCTTGTATACCATATTCAAACACTCCATCCCTGAGTTACACCACTAGTCCTTTAAATTGTTTTATTTTGAGGCAGTATTTTGCTGAGTTTTTCAAGCTAACCTCCAAATCACTTTATAACCCAGTGTCTCCTTTAACTTCTGATCCTTCCCCCTCAGTTTCCCAAATACCTGGGACTATAAGCACATACTTCCATTCTTCCCACCTAGTTCTATGATTCTAAAATGTCAGTGCCAATAAATAAATAAAGAAAAAAAAAATAAAATGTCAGTGCCTCAAAATTAAATGGTCAATTAGAACCATTCAGCACTAAATGTTCTGAACTTGTTTTATAAGTATTCTATTGCCACAGGCCTCATAAACTTTCAGTACAAGTTGAAACCCAATCATTTATTTTATAAAAAAAATACTAATCTACATGGGAAATTAAAAAAGACAAGATCTACTGAGTAAATTGGCAGCGTAGGAATCATGAGACAGGGCAGAAGGGGAGTGGGGAGGGAGGGAGGGGAGTGGAGAAAAATATATAGCTCAATAAAAGCAATAAAAAAAGAAATTAGTGCTATAGATGAGGAAGAACAAAGTGAGGAGAAAGGGTTTTTTTGAGATGCTAGGAGCTCCCTCCTCCTGGCTCTTTTCTAATAATTTGTCAGGTCTCTGAAGGTGAGTTTTCAAAAAAAAAAAAAACTCTTGAAACCATGAGCTCAGCACTGACAATTGAGGGTGTGCCAGAAAATTTTCTCAACAGCAAGGAAGCCATGGTTTAAGGATTCATTTTTTCATTTTTGATACCATCCTTAAGAATGACTGCAAGACTAGGTGGGATCTTTGCTTGTCTTATCACGTTCCCAATGTTAACTTCCATGGAATCCTCAAGCCAGACAGAAGACTCAGATGCCCTGTAGATGAACCATTTGCTTTTAAGTCACCTGCAGTTTGCTCTTACAGGACGGCTCATTATCCTGTTCCTATCTTCTACCCCCTATCTTAGAATGGTAGATCACCCAAGAAAACTCTAAAGCTCTTTCTGAACACAAATCCACTAGCAAGGAACACGGGCTCTTGTCTACCCTTTTCAGTTCAGTCATTGCATCAGCCAGTCACTGCTTTGTCCTTGAGTCATCGCGCCCAGAAATGAGGTTAATTAGCAGAGCTTTATTTCAAGTAATAAGTAAAATGATTGCCATGCTGGGGCAATAAGCAAGGTTCTACCATGAATACATTTGCACAATAACAATGATAAGAAAAGCCATGGTAAGACTATTAGGAAGTCCTGAGTAATGCTTTTGTGGTTGGGTTATGCACCACTGAGAAGACCTGGTCACTGAGCAGCACTGAGGGGCCATGGGCTGCAGGAAAGTACTGCTGTCTTTCTTACTCAGGGAGTGACCTCTTGTGGGGGGAAAGGAAGAGGCCTCAACATTATCACACACATCTATACTAAGGCAACCAACGGTGGACTGGATAGTCCTCAGAGGAAGAAAGTCTTGTGTAGATCTCTATTTTGGGCAAAATGATAGAACATAAAAATAAATGGACTCAAACTAAAACTTTGCCCATTAACTCTACAGGCTAACCCTGATAAAGCTAGCAAAACCCCTCTGTGTTTGTGCACAAGAGGTGAGACTATTCTTCATGCAAGCCAGCTGGATCTAAGAGCTTAAAGCTAGCCATCTGGTGTGGAAAGTCCTTCCGCTTATGTGTTGCTCTTATTGGTTAAAGAATAAAGCTGCTTTTGGCCAATAGCTTAACAGAATAAAGCCAGCCAGGAAATTTGAACAGAGATGTAGAGAGAGAGTAGGCAGGGTCAAAGGGAAGCCGTGTAGCCACTGCTGGAGACAGATGTGCAGGAACCTTGTCAGTAGACCACAAGCCTCATGGTAAAATATAAAGTAATGGAAATGGGTTAATTTAAGATATAAGAGTTACGGAAACAAAGGAAACCTCCACAGATACAAAAGAATATCAGTGTCCACCTGTGTCTTATCAGATCACCACGGATTAAAGTTAGAAGGCAACAACTATGCTACCCCCAGAAAGCCGGCAAACTCATGGAAACTGAACAGTCAACTACTGAACCACACCTGGGTCAAGGAAGAAATTAAGAAAGAAATTAAAGTATTCCTTGAATTTAATGAAAATAAAGAGACAACATACTCAAACCTATGGGACACGATGAAAGCAGTGCTAAGAGGAAAGTTCATAGCACTAAGTGCCCACTTAAAGAAAA
>NW_026067930.1:12459948-12553367 GCF_014885135.2 Alexandromys fortis | reverse complement strand
GGGGGGGGGGGGGGGAAAGGGGGAGGGGGCGGTGGGGAAGAGACAGAAATCTTTAATAAATAAATAAATAAATAAAAAAAAAAGATATAAGAGTTAGCCAGAAATACACTTGAGCTATTGGCCAAACAGTATTGCAAACAGTATAGTTTCTGAATTATTATTTCAAGTCAGAACATCAGGGAATGAATGAGCGGCCTCCAATTGCAGCCTTCAGAAAGAATATTTCAAAACAAATCCAGGTGGGATATACATTTTTGCGAATTCATAACTGGAGATGAAAGGATACACATGTTCTCTAGTGGGTGAGGCTATACAGTTCTGAGGACAGCACCCAGAGCTTCCACATAAACTTCAGGTTCTGAGACGCTGGCCTGTGGATATTATATTATTCCCTCCTTGTTTAATGAAATTGAAAGATCTGGACTCAGAAAATGACTACCCACGGCCATCTCTGAAACCAGGCAAAAGGCTCAAATTAGACTGGTCTAACCCCCTCCCTCCTTGTTAGCAGTATCCTCTTTTACCTCCAGTCTCCTCCTGCATGCTAGTCTGATTGGAAGCATTTATATCGATTGATTTGTGCCATGGTAACTATAATTTGTTAAGCAACAATCACATGGTATTTCATTAATTTTTCCAAGCAATCCTCCATCCATTTAGGACCCGCTTACCAAATCACGGCAATGTGCTGGATATGAGGACTGACATGGCATGCAAGCATGGATGCTTCAAGTGGTCATTGTACTTGCTATCGCTGTGACGAATACCAGCCAGGCACATATAAAATAAGTCAGATTTACTTTGTCTCACCGTCTCAGAGGTTTCAGTTCACTGTGGAAGGGAGAAAAGTGTAGTAGAGTAGCTCACATAACAGTGGAGAGAGAGAGTGGGGAAGAGTTTGTGCTGCTAAGCTCTCTTTTTAATCCCTGCCCTTTTATTCCATCTTGATCCCCCAGTGTGTGGAATGGTGCTGCCCATATTAAGGCTAGATTAATCATCTTTGCAAACACCCTCAGGCACACCAGATGCCGGCTTTGCTTATTTCTCAGGCATTTATCAATACAGTCAGGACTATCACAGCTTGTTCATATTCCGTCAACGAAGATAATGGAACTGGAGATGTTGTTTATTTGGTAGAGTGCGCCTAGCATACAGGAATTCTTTGGTTCTTTCCACCATGTACCATCTAAATCCAGGGATGGTGGAACATGCCTGCAACCCTAGCACTTTGGAGGTGGGGATCAGATGTTTAACAGTTCAAAGTCATCCTCAGCTACACTGATTTTGAGGCCAACCTCAACCACGTGAGTCATTACCAAAACAAGCAACCTTAAAATCTTATATTTTATATTTATATTAAAATCTTGTATTTTATATTTATATTCAATAATATAAACTGTAATGATGATGAGGTGGACTTAGTCCCCAGATGGCATCCCTAGAGACTTTTTGTCTGTTGCTAGGGACTAAAACCTCAGAGTCATCCATTCATCATTACATTTTTTTTATAAACTCCACCCTACCTATCAGTAAATCTTATTACACATTTAAAAATTATTCAGAATCCACCTGCTTCTGATGTTCTCTCCCTTTCACCAAATGTACCAGTCTCTCACCTGTATTACTAGAATATTGTTTCTTGACTTCTCGTGGTCATATATATTCATACAAGAATATTAAAAACAAAATCTTTTTAAGTCTTGAACTATAGAACTTCTCAGAGTCTTTCATGTATTAAACATGTCAATCATTTTAGTGACCATCTGGAATGGGTACAATATACCACATCTTATTGACTTTTTCTACAGTGTATCTTGTACTATAACTCTTCTATTGGATGTGTTGTGGAAAGCCAAGAAAGCATCTATAGAAATGACCAAGTTACTTTTTTCCTCATTGCATTGTTTTCTCACTTGAGGAATATTAATAATGTGGATAGCCTACTTTTTTCTGGCTACTGGGAGAATCATGAGAGATACCATATAAAAGATGAAGAAGAACCTTCCATTTCCTCAGCTTAACCCAACCAATAGTGTTGGTTATTTGCAGGGATAGACACTGTTGATAGAATCATTGATATTTCCGGTTATGCCATCTATGACCTTAATCTAGGAACAACAAAAAATTTGGTTTATTTATTTGAGCAAGTAGAAGAACAAGGGAGCTTCTGGCTACCATCCAAAACCCAAACGAAACCGTGATATGGAGCTGAGACCGTAGAGAGCGCTAATTAGTGGCATGCGTGGAGCATGGGAAAGGCAAGGGGATCCAGCTTCATGGACAACATTAAAAAAAAAAAAAAAGAAAAAGGAAAAGGAAATAGAAAAGGCTGGAGAGGTAAGGGAATTTGAAAATGAAATACAAGGAGAAGACTGTAAACCACAATGCCACTGATTAGGAATTTATTAGCCCTTGGCAGAGAGCATTGCCACAGTACCCTGCACTGAATCACTGAGTGACACCAAGCGTGGTGATGTCGAGTAGGTGAGTGGTACAGCATGAGGCTGGAAGCTGACACAGTTCTGAGGCTCTTTGCAAACTGCCATCCGGAGAACTTCTTCCAGACCAGGTCAGCAAGATGCAGCTCTGCCGGTATAAAGATTTCCTCTTCAATCCAAATGCTGCTGCCTGTCCTTTTCTTTTCTCTTTTTTTCTCTAGGGCTTTTTGATGGAACTGACTCAATTGTCTCGAGCTTAGGAGTCTGAAGCCTTGAATTCACTCACGTTCAACAAACATGTCAACATGTATTTCTGGGCTAAGCTTCTAGTGAGGATGATGAAGATGGTGAGGGTAATTATAAGAATAATGATATTGATACTGTTAAAAGTACAGCTTCCAGCTGGGTGGTGGTGGCACATGCCTTTAATCCCAGCACTTGGAATGCAGAGGCAGGTGGATCTGATCTCAGAGTTCGAGGTCAGCCTGGTGTATAAGAGCTAGTTCCAGGGCAGTTATGACTGTTAGACAGAAAAATCCTGTCCCAAAAGGAAAAAAAAAAAGTATAGCTTCCATATGACAGCTTACAGATCATTTTACTATGCAGGCCCTTCAAAATATGGCTTGAGATTGGCATTAGAAATCTTTACTAAATGTAAATGATTTATTGGACATTACATGGTATGGGAGACAGCTGGGACAAGGGCCCAGTAATCTATTCCTATATCTTAAAATCTTTGTTTTATATAATATAATTTTCTGTTCATAATCCAAAGGAGAAACAATAATACTTGTAAGTATCTGAATCTAGAAAAGTCTTATTTACTCTTTTCTAGGAGAAATTTGTGTCATTGGATGGTTAGTGGTATTGTTTGGGGGGGGTGGGCATATGTGGGTAAAGATCAAAGGTGACAGAAAAGCTAATCTGTCATTGCATCTCTAAGTAAAGTTCCTATTGGAGACTTTATATGGAGGGGTAAAATACACTCAACACAAGCTACCCAATTTCCCTTCTCTTATCTGGCATGGGTTATAACTGCATGGCTTGAGTCAGGGACTCAATTTTCCATCTGTAAAATGGAAATTGTTATTAACCCCATGGCCTGGGTACTATGAGGTTATATAAAACAGATAGAGTGCTTGGAACTTTGCCAGGACATGGCTGCAGTGTCAGGGACACTTTGGATTTTGAGATTTGTGTTTCTCTTCTATTCGTTATTCTCGATTTCCTAGAACTCATCATTTTCAATGGTAATTATCTATCCCTGGGAGAATGGCAGGGAGCAGGGTTTTTTTTTTAATTTCTGTAGCTCTAGTACCTAATACACAAAAAATTCAGATTAATAAGCAAACGAAGAAATACACGAGTATCTTGTTTAGTGTAGAGCTTAAAGGAATTAGATAAGCCGTCATTTATTTGCTGACCACAAGAGTTATATATAATTCTTTTAGGTACAGTAAAAGAACAAATATGTGGGTATCTTCTTAAAGTTCGGTTTTTTCCGTACTTTTACATCAACAACTGTATCTTTAAGTGCTAAATTAGAGTTGGTGTTCACTGAACAAATACTTGGCACTCAGGCGTTTGTGTCCCCTGGAATGTATAGGTGGGGAATACGACAGCTCTGTCCTGACAGAAAGAAGAAACTCCTTAATCTCTGTTATACGTTCAGCTAAGAGCTACGTCCACTGTTTGATGAGTATTCAGTCAACACTTGTTGGGTGAATAGATAATTAACTATTAGAAATTGTTTAATTTTTGTTAATATTGTAGCAAAAGTCATAATTATTGTGTTATTATTACAGAAAGGTTAAAGGTTTACCTATGAGAAAAATCCAAATCTAAGACACCCTTTTCACTTACGTCTACAACTGAAGTGTCTCAGGTAAGGACTCAGTAGAATTAAAAGGTTTCTGTTTGCACAAAGCTATTTACCAAGGTGACTAAGCCAACAGGAGAAATGGAACAAAATGATAAAAAGAAAACAACCTGCGGCTCTTTCCTGTGGGATTTTCTGAGTTCTATCAAGACAAAACCAGTAACTGATGAAACTGACTTCTTGGAGAAGGAAGAAGGTGACACATTACCGCTATCATGAAGTTTGTATCCCAGGAACTTAGAGGCTCCAGCTCTCTGTAGCTTTTGCCAAACAGGATTCTTTTGGCATGCCTCACAGAGACACAGGCCAATGGTACTCTCTGGAAGCGAGAGTGGTCTAATGCTGGAGTGTGGCCTGAATGGTTTGACCTGTCTTTTTCCAGAAACGAGGGCTCGTTATGCAACAGAATCCAGTAGTAACAGAGTCAAAGGACAAGGAGCATTGGTTGGTCTCAGGTTATCAGTAGTGACACCTTTGTGACCTGGGCCAGAAAAGGACACAAATATTTAAGTAGCTGCTCAGGTTCTCACAACTAGAACCATTGCTCACTAAACAGGCTGACAGCTCATTCGCTTTGAAATGAACATGATTGTGGCCCCTTGAGTAGACAAGGAAGCTGTCCTGGAAATGACATTGAAATTGCTTAAGGCAGTGCCCAGTTACAAATTTTGAGTTTTGAATGCCACATCCCAAGCTCTTTCCTTAAAGCAAGGATGTAAGTCATCTCAGGGACTAAGAATATGTAATTCAGTGTCACTGTCAAATTTATTAATTTTCTTGGAATCTCTTTTTAGTCTCTGAGACTCAGAGAGCTTCTTGATGGCTTGCAAGAGAGATTATTCTGGTAGCCAAGGACACTTTGACTTTTAACAACTCACAAACATACAGCATTTAGTGAGTATTGGAAACAATGCTAAAGCCCACATAGACTGGAATTTCTCTGCCCCTTAAAGAATTATTATCTTTGAGCTCACATCATTGAAACTTATGACCAAGTCTTACACTGACGTCTCCATGATTGCAGACGTATAAAGCAGACGAACTTCCCACAAACTTGAGACTATTTGACTCCTTAGTTCTGGCCATGCAGGTGCTTGTCCAGTGGTAGGAGATGACACCAGTGGTTTTCAATGTGGTCCTAGAACTAGAAGTTCTGATGCTCACCAGCAACTTGCTAGAAATCTAAATTCTTGGTTCCACCCAAGAAGGACGGAATCAGAAACTGGGGGTGGGGCCATCAGTCTGGGTTTCACTAGATTTCTAAGTGTTACTGATTCACACCCAAGCATAAGGATTGACAGTCTCTGCCAATCCACCATACACTAGCGGGAGAGAAGACTGACACAGATCTGAGGGACTCAGGTGACCATGGAGTCTTGGGAAGGTGTTCTCCAAGCATATTGTTGATTTAAGCTTGTGAACCGCACCCGAGGAGAGGAGCAAGCAACTTCCCAGAAAGATTGTGATTGGAGGAGTATTAGGCAGTGGTGACATGGCAGTCACCTTTGAGAACATGGTGTGTTCGTAGGACAAACATTGTTTATCCGAGAAAACTTACTGAGGTCAAGCGACTACACCAACCTAATGTAGCTAGTAATCAGTATTGGGCTTCAGCCTTGTGCCCGCGTTCCTATGGAATGTGTTAATCTACCGCAGAGTGAGTGATAGACTTCAGAGATCTCTGAATCATGAGACAAACTCGGCAGAAACCACAACTTCTGGTAAGTTAGTGCAGCATCAAAGGGGACAGAAAAGGACAGTAAATTGTTCTGCAGGGGCTGAGAGTAGGGAAGCTAAAGAGAAGGAGCTGGGGGAGTCTTCAGCTGCTATTCAAGAAGACACTGCCTCATCTTCAAATCATTGGTGTTACCATTTATTGTTGATACACGTTCTAGATCGAAGCAAAGTATAAAAGTAGTAGAGGTGACCTAAGCTTGGGTCCCAGCTTTGCCTATGACTCCAAGAAGATGGTTTACCCTTTTGAGATTACTGCCACATACATCCTCTCTGGCTTCTATAATCCCCCACCCCTCGCTTTCACGAGACTCTCAGAGCTCTGCCTAATGCTTGGCTGTGGGTCTCAGCTTCTGCTCCCATCAGTTGCTGGCTGAAGTCTTTCTGAGGATGCTTTTGCTAGGCTCAAGTCTATGAGTAGGTACCATATTTTAGCGAATGACTAATCTGCACCAAGTGTGGAGTGACACTGAATGTTATTTCATTCACAAAGTACAATGCCATCTGAAGAATGTGTATAATTATCCCCATTCTGTAAATTAGGAAAATGTAGTCATGGATAATTGAGTTAGGGTTTAAATCTAGTTTCTGAGTTTAGTTCTCTGTCAGATGATGCCTTAAATGGTAGCCTTGCGCTAAAAATAGATGCATTGGTGTGGAAACCCTTGGGAAGGGGCTTGGAGGAAGGCCTGCAGAGGCAGAGCCACAGTTTCCAGTAGCTTGAAGCTATACTTCTACTCACGATGGGTTGTGACTGTACTCTATGGATTCTCTCTTTGAATTGTGTCCCTTTATGTTGGTCTTGGAGATGAGCAGCAGCTCTAGTGATAGAGTGGGACAGGCAGGAAGGAGGGAAAGAACTGATTGGAAAATACTAAGACATCACTAGAATGTAACAAAACAGAGTGCAATTTCTTTAGCAATGCCTTCTCTTCTTTCACAGGTGATGCCATTTAGAAGGAGTGTGTGCTAGGTCACTGCAGGTGTCGAATGCCTGTGCACAAGTAAAATTCTTTTCATGCAGTACAGGACATTAGCTGACGGAATGAAGCAACCCACATCCAGAGTGGTGGGTCTTCTCAAGTCAACCTGCGCTACATGATCCCTTAGAGACATAAACAGAAGCTAACCTAACAGAACCAGAGACTCACCTACGTCATCCTTCACAGGCACGCTCAGAGGCTTCTCTTCCCAGTGATTTCAGAGCCTGTCATGCTGACGGATCCATTTAAATCATCACTGCTGTGCATCATCATACCCAGCTCAAACTGGATTTTTATGACAGATACACCTCTTTATAGCTCTTATCATTTGTGTTTTTACTTATTCCTTAGACTTGCATACAATGGATTTTGATCATATCCTTTGCTCTCCCCCAACTGCTCCCAGATCCTCCTCCACCTCCCAGCTCATCTAATTTCATATTCATTCTCTCTATTTTAAAAAAAAATGGAGTCTGATTTGTTTTGGCCAACTACTCCACATGGAGCTTGCTCTGGAGTGTGCTTGCCATCCTTGTAAACTCCACTGAAGAAAATTGGTATTTCCTCTCCCTGTGTGTTCCAGGACTATAGACTTAGATCATGTTGAGGGAGAGAACTGCAATTTCCAGACGGAACAGGGCAGGTGCATGTATGAATACACAGTGACTATAGAGCAGGCACACGACTTGTATAAGCTCAGGCCAGACAAAACCTGGCGTGGAGAAGCAGGTGGGCTGCCATACTCAGCTGTTTTACAATGTAGGTTTTGGGAATGGAAGTCAGGTGCTCATGCTTCCAAGACAAGCCCTTCAGTGGCTGACCCAGCCCATTTCAACCTAACCACCGTTGTGAGAACAAGCTGAGGATTTTCTATGCTCACGCTGTCAATTCCCACAACAATGAGAAAGCACAGAAGAAAATGCCTGATCGGGGTTGGCATTATTCTTCATCACTTATTAAAATGACACATTGGACAAGTTGCCTAATGTCTCCGAGCCGTAATTTCTTCACCCGCAAAGTTGGGTAATGATGGAGGGCGCTGTCTGGCACATAGTGAAGGCTAAGTACAATAACTGCAAGAGTCTCAGATGACACAATAACTAGCCAGTCACCGAAATAGGCGTTCTGCAAAGACAGCTGTAGTTAACTGTAAAAAGCAGAGTATGCCCGATGGCTGACAACACAGGCAACATTCAGCTGACAGCATCTAACAACAGTCAACTTGTTTTCACAAGGAGCCTTCTTGACTCTTTGTATGGTCCTTGACGCTTGAATTATATGGAACACTTGATGAGACTGCATGCTTTTAAAATGGCATTGACTACCAACTAAGAGTGGCTTGAAATTTCTTGTAGAATGGACTTTTTTTTTTTTTCATTCTTACAAATGTAAGTTTCTTGGGGCTGAACTGACTGATCAGGTCAGGTCATTCCTGGATTGATTCTGTGTCTTGGATGTGAAACACAGTATTATGTAAGAGAGAGAGAGAGTGAAAGAGAGAGAGAGAGAGAGAGAGAGAGAGAGAGAGAGAGAGAGAGAGTTCTAAGACCCTGCTAGTGTTTACTATTTCTGTTTGCTAAAGCTTGGCTCTTCAGAGGAAGTGGCCTTTTCGTTGCCTCTTCATTAACTCAACAATGGGTTAATATCCACTCATACCATTCCAAATCATCTTGAAAATGAAGCAAGTTTATTTTTTATCAATAATGACAGTTTCTCTGGGGTATAAGATGAATTTTTTTTAAAGCAGGCTGCTCTGTGTGTAAGGAGGAGGATGCTTTGTTTTCTCCGATTGGTTCTTTGCAACTCTCAAGAATAAACTTCATGCTCCATGTAAGGGGACATCCGCAAACGATCTCTCTTCTGACCACTTGAAAATCTGAATAGAAGGGACAAGTTTAGGTTCTCTGAGAAGTACCCAAGAGAAGATTTGTTTGAGGAAACACCTGTGCAGGAAAATAGGGAGGAAGTAAGAGAAGGCAGGGAGAAGCTTCCGACCCCTGCGCAGGTCTCACATCTGTGAAAGGAGAGGAGGGGGAAGACAGGAGACTCGCGGGAGAGTCAGACCATTGCCTGGCACCGGACTAACCAGGGGTTCCTTGAGCCAGAATTACCCATTAAAGAGACTCCATGCTGCAGAGACAAGTCTGAGCTATAACCGCCACAACCCCGCTTAGTCACTGGAGCTGGCAATGGACACAACAGGGCCCCAAGAGCTGAGATGTGCAGTCAGTTACCTCCATAGCAGATCTGAGCAGTGTTTTCCTGGCTATTCTTTAAACTGGAAGAGGTTTAACTGCTGAAAGCAGCACTCCTAATGGTTTGGGGGATAGGAGGGGACAGCAGGCAGAGCACTGCAGGGCAGACCATTTGTGACAGTGTTGGTTTTGTGCACAGTGTCAGTGTGCCCTTCCTTTCTTTGGCTTTCACTTCCTCCCCGTTGTTTCAGCTAGGCCAATCATGTTGAAAACCCCACCCAAGTTGTTAAAGTTCCTCATTTGACAATTAAAACAAAACCGTATGTGAGTGAGCCAGGGGATATTTTTGTTTGTTTGTTTGTTTGTTTTACTTTTTCAATGAGTTGTGAAACCCTTTTAGGCTTTCACACATTTTATTCCTTGGGATGGAAGAAGTCTCTCAAGTCAAATTATTGCACTGCTCTGCCTTCGAGTCTTACCAATATGAAGCCAGCTACCCAAAGGGCTTTGTCAAAAAAAAAAGTATCTTTCATCTATCTGTCTGCTATCTGTCTGCCTATACCTATCTACCTGCATACCTATCTATATAGCATCCATCCATCCATGAAGGAAACCCTAAAGAATATTTTCAGAGACTGAAAAAAATGGCACAGGACTTGCTAAACATGAAACATTCTCAGACCTTGTCTTGAACCCAGGGCATGACTTGAAGAGTCACTGAGGTCCTTTCTCCATGGGGATATGACATTTCTCTCACTGAATATGGCTGTTTATAAGACTGTATGCCTGGATTCCTTCAGGAGAACATAAACTGTTTCCTCCTCCCTGGGAAAATTCATTTTGCTGATGGGGAATAGGCTAGGATGAGATGAACTGGATTCTCGGTCAACCTCTTTTTCCACTTTTTGATTTCACATTTGAGTGGAATTTCCTTACCATCTTTCGGTCCAAGTCTGACTCAGCCAGTGCTAAGTAGACAGAACTAGTAACTGTCACTCCCAAATCTATCCTACATCGGGCAAGGAAGTTCTCATGTTCCCCATTATCCCTTGCCTAATGGTTGGAGACAGAATGTCTAGTGAAAAACCCTGTGTCCCTAAACTTTACAGTGATAGAGGGCCACCAGGGTCCCCAAAAAGCTATGAGGGGCAGAATGTCCCGATGGTCCATGTGGGGCTGGAAACTGAGTGATAAATGAGCGTTTAGTGAGGGAACTTTACTGAATTTTTAAATAGATTGTGACAGCTGTCTTTTCCAGAAAAGAAGCTATAGGAATCCTTTGAAGAATAACTGTGCTTTAGGAAAGGAGGTTTGGATGGAAGGGTCAGTATAATTTGACTTGACAAACATTCCTTCAGTGATATTTTGAATCAAGCCCTCTCGTGAGATGAGTGAGCGATGTTTGCCACTCTCGCGAGCTCAGAGCTAGCTAGGACAGTAAGATATATAGACAGTGACTTATGCTATCACTATGGAAGGCAGCTGTGGTGTGTGCAGTGAGCAGAGGAGGCTGAGAGAAATAATTTCCTGGGAAAAGGATCCAAGGAACTTACATGAGAAGCAGTCTGAGAGAGAGAGGGGGGCGGAGAGGAAGGGAGAGAAGATGGAAAGGTCTGATACCAGTGTATGATCCCTCCACAACCTTGAACTATACAAAGCTTTGCGAAGCACAACTTTGCAACTCATTTGGGTAAACCACTACCTGACAGTTACTTGTCAGCAACACCTGTCAAGAACTAAGACAAAGTTTCCTAGGCTTGACTGTCATGCTTAGTAAGGATATTCATATGTTTCATGGCAGAACTAGCATGCTTACAAGGTGTGTTCTCATCCCTACTTGGGCTATTCCATGATTTGTGCCTGTGCGGTATTTATGTCTTTAGAGTCCATGAGAGCACCGTTGATGAATCACATCAGGATACGAAGATTCTGGTTTGTAGACCCGAGTTGGTCCTTTACTTTACAGTGTGCTCCTCCCACACAAAGCACTGGCATTTGGGTGATAGGGACTGCTTCGCTCCTTATTTCACCTGCCTACTGTCCAGTCCTGCTTGGCCACACGGGGATCCTCTGGGCTCTGATGAGCCTCGCTGTACCATGGGCTTCAACTCCTTTGTCATAGCTGTTCGCCTGCCTGGAAAGCTTTCTTCTGGTGACAATCTCATTCTCAGCCTCTGTGTCACAGTTCATCGTCTATTGCTTAAAGAGTCCTGCCTTAATTCTACATCAGACATTGGTTTCCCCTCAGGTACTTTCTTCTTTTAAATTTTATTTTTTAAACAATCTTATTTTACATACCAATCCCAGTTCCCCCTCCCTCCCATCATCCACTCTCCCATCTTCTCCCCAACCCACCCCTATCCACTCTCCAGAGAGAGCAAGGCCCCCCATGAGGAGTCAACTAACTCTGTCATATCACTTGAAGCAAGACTAAGCTCCCCCCTCCCTGTATCTAGGCTGAGCAAGGTATCCTTCCATAGGGAATGGGATCCAAAGAGCCAGTTCATGCACTAGGAATAAATACTGGCTCCACTGTTTAGTGGCCCCACAAACTGCTCCAGCCACACAACTGTCTCCCACATTCAGAGGGCCTAGTTTGGTCTTATGTAGGTTCTCCAGCTGTGAGTCCCACTAGCTTGGGTCAGCTGTTTCTGTGGGTTTTCCCATCATGGTCTTGGTCCTTTGTTTATAATATCGTTCTTCCTTCTCTATGACTGGACTCTAGGAGTTCAGCCCAGTGCCTAGCTGTGGATCTCTGCATCTGCTTCCATCAGATACTGGGTGAAGTTTCTATGATGACAATTAAGGTAGTCATCAAACTGATTATAGGGGAAGGGCATTTTAGGTACCCTCTCCACTATTGCTTTGACTCTTAGATGGGAAATCCTTGTGAATTCTGGGAATTTCCCTAGTGCCTGGTTTCTTCCCAGCCCCATAATGGCTCCCTCTTTTGCAGTATCTCTTTCCTTGCTCTCCCTCTCTGTCCTTCACCCAACTTGAACTTCCTGATCCCTCATATTGTTTTCCCCACTTCCCTTCTTTCCTCCCCACTCCCTGCCATCCTCTCCTGCTCCCCCACACTGCTGTGTTATTAAAGAGATCTTGTCTACTTCCCCTTCCTAGGAGGATCTATATATGTCTCTCTTACAGTTTTCCTTGTTTCCTGTCTTATCTGGGGTTGTGGACTGTAGGTTGGTTATCCTTTGCTTTATGTCTTATATTCACTTATGAGTGAGTACATACAGTGTTTGTCTTTCTGTGTCTGGGTTACCTCACTTAGGATAGTTTTTTTCTAGTTCCATTCATTTGCCTGCAAATTTCAAGATGTTGTTGCTTTTTTACTGCTGAGTAGTACTCCATTGTGTAAATGTACTGTATTTTCTTTATCCATTCATCTGTTGAGGAGCATCTTGGTTGTGTTGCCAGGTTCTGGCTATTATGAATAATGCTGCTGTGATCTTAGTTGAGCAAATGTCCTTGTGGCACGGCTCTGCATCCTTTAGGTATATGTCTAAGAGTACTATTGCTGGGTTTTGAGGTAGATTAATTCCCAACTTTCTGAGAAACTATCATACTGACTTTCAAAGTGGCTGTACAAGTTTGCACTCCCACCAGCAGTGGAAGAATGTTCCCCTTACTCTACATTCTCTCTAGCATAAGCTATTGTTGGCGTTTTTTGATTTTAGCTATTGTGGATGATGTAAGATGGTATCTCAGAGTCATTTTGATTTGCATTTCCCTGATGGCTAAGGATGCTGAAGCCTTTTGGCCATTTGAGATTGCTCTGTTGAGAATTCTATTTAGATCTCTACCCCATTTTTTAATTGGACTATTTGATATTTTGATATCTAGTTTCTTGAGTTCTTTGTATATTTTAGAGATCAGCCCTTTCTCCAATGTGGGATTGGTGAAGAATTTTTTCACATTCTGCAGGTTGCTGTTCTGTCTTGTTCACCATGTCCTTTGCCTTACAGAAGTTTCTCAGTTTCGGGAGGTCCCATTTATTAAATGTCAATCTTAGTGTCTGTTATATTCAGGAAGCAGTCTCCAGTGCCAATGCATTCAAGGCTACTTCCTACCTTCTGTTCTATGGGTTCAGTGTGACTGGATTTATCTTGAGGTCTTTGACCCATTTGGATTTGTCTCCCAGGTACTTTCAACTGTATCATTCCCTTTATCTCCATCACAATACTTGTTAAAGTATACTTTTTTGTTTATTTATTCATCTTGGTAATTTAATGTAGTATCTAAAACAAATGGAAAGCGTCTGGTTCTTCTCTTCCAGGTTCCAGGTACCCAATCCGGTGTTTGTGGAACCAATGATGAATACAAGTAGTTTGCCTTAATATTAACGTCATTTTAAGTCCCTTAGCTCTTCTTTGATGAGAGGATATTTATCTTGGGTAACTGATATGTGAGAAAAAGACAAATGGCTCTGTTTCATGATCAAGACACAAATAGCTATGTGTCCTTGGGCAAATTGCCACCATCCCTGAGCCCAGGTTTCTCCTTGTGTTTAATGAAGCTAATAATAGTCTACCTAATCAAATTGGTTTGAATTAGTGAGATAGATACAGAATGTAAACTTCTGAGCACAGTGCCCGTCACACTACAGGTGCTTAACTCATGCTAGATAGATAAGGAATAAAGCACGCAGTTCTTTGTTTCTCTCTGTGCATTTCCAGAATGTCCCTATCTCACTATAACTACCATGGCTCCAAGCAAGAACAGAAAGCAAGTGCATAGAAGCAAGTAAGTCTTCTTTAGGTCCTCACTCTTTGGAACCATGAGGTCAAACACTGCAGAAAAAGAGATGCTAATGCTTGTCCCCATCACGTAAGATGGGGCATTCTGCTACACTATCAAGTGTTTGAAGAGATTGATGGATGGAGACGTGGGGTGGTAAACATCATAGTCAAGGGCCTGATTATTAGACGGCAGTCATAGTTTGGGTAATAGTGAAACGTCTATGATGAGAGACAGCAAATGGGAAGAGGTCACTGGACAGCTGTCTTGGAAACAAATATGGGGATGCTCCTGAATGCTGAGATGAAGAAGTCAACTTTATTTTGTAGATGTTGGTGAATATTGAGCCATCTAACAATATAAAAGATAGATTAAAAAAAGAGGAAACTGAATTTTTTTTTTCCCCAGAAGTTTCCCTCAAGATGCCTAGAAAATCTCTAAGCATGGTTCTCTGGGAATTAGGATGTGTTCTTTCTTGTAGAGGAAGTATTAATCTCTGTCACACAGGAGCTTACCTTATTAGAGAGAACAAAACACCAAAATCAAAGCCTGGTTAATTCAATTTTAAATAACAAATTCCTAGTGTCTTCCATGAGTCAGGTTTCGTGCTAATGGCTAGGTGGGAGTAAGGGTAAAAGCACGTCCCCTGCTATTAACAGGACTTGATTTCCTAAGCAAGACCACTGAACAAGGGACTTTGTAGTACGTGGCTGAGGGCCTTTAAGAATTGGCATGGTCTATAAGTAGTACAGATATGAGGTAGAAGACACAGAATAAAAGAGGGTAAATTATGAAAAAAGATTTCTTAAGAGTTTTTCTGTGGTGATTATAAGGAGTGCCAAAGATCATCAAGAAGACTGTAGCCTATAAAACATGGATATGTCCATTATAATATTTGGGTGGTGTGGATCTAAATCCTCCTTCTATATGTGTGATAATTCATTAGAACAAGTTGTTCTATGCCTCAGTCTCCTCATCACAAAACTGGGAAGACTTTCAGGGATTCCCATAGGGTTAGTAGGATCAGGAAAGGTTTCCTGTAAAGGACCTGGTGATAAATATGTTAAATGTTGAGGATGCCTCTATTACCTCTCTTTCTCAATGACTCAGCTCTAACTCCTCAGTGACCAGCAGCTATAGACTGTGAATGGGAATAACTGAACTGAGCTAACTTACAGACACCATTAAATTGTACCGTTATGTCTATTTGGAAATGTCATTGTTATTTTTCAACCATTCAAAAACATAAAAGCCATTTTTAGCTCTCTAGTCGTATAAATTCAGATGGAGCGCTGGATTTGGTTTGTGAACCATGGCTGCCGGTCCTGACAGTAGTGTGCCTAAATCTGTCCTCATTAGCCACTGTATTAGTAATGGTTCTCATTGGTATGATCAAATATCTGACACGCAGTCTTGAGCAGGGAAGGGTTTATTTCTGATTATGGTTTGAGGAGACAGAGTCCATCACAACAAGCAAAGCACAGGGGTAGGAGAAGGAGGCTGCTGCTTACACCAAATGCTTAATCAAGAAGCACAGTGAACAGGAAATGGGGCTGATATATAAAAGCTCAAGACACGCACTCGGCAACTCCGTTCTTCTAGCAAGGCGTTATCTTCTAAAGCTTTCACACGTTTCCTAAACATTGCCACCAGCTGGAGACCAAGCACTCAAACACAGGAACATATGGCAACACTTGAAATTCTAACCGTGACATCAACCCAGGATTTAGGTTGGAAAATGGAGTCTATTGTATGAGTCTAAGAAAAAAAATCATAGCAGATCCCAGAAAAGACTTTCCACCGTGTGAATATTTATTTGTTCATGGCACTGCTCTATCAACAGAGAAGCATGTCAGCAAGGCAGGATGCTGTCCCTTCCTTTCCTTTGATTTCCCTCTACTGATCAATGTGTGTGTGTGTGTGTGTGTGTGTGTGTGTTATTTTTGGAGTTCTCAAGATGACAAAGTAGAGGCAAGTAAAGAACGAGAAGAAAAGAGGAACTGAGATGAAGATAATGTCTTTTTGAGAGAGCACTGGTTGTTATCTTGGGTTCTACTCTGAATCCCATACAGGAATGAATCAAGTTTTATGTAGAGGCATCTGAGCATGAAAAACTGAAGCCCGTGGTATGCAGCATCTACCCCCAAACTACTCGAGCTTGGTACCCTTTGGGGGATGAGTCAGTGCTTTAAGGAGAAACAAAAAGGGCGCAAATCACAGCATGAATGAAATGAGTAAACATGAGTACCAAGAAACAGTTCTTAATCTGAAGTCATGCCCTTCTCGTGTCCCGAGGGAGAAAGCATCCATTACACCTGAGTTGCCTTGTTTCTTTTAAGACTTCTGAGTAGAGTAAAAGCTCATTTCCTTTTCATAGTTTTTTTTTGTGTGTGTGAAAAGAGTGTTTGAATGTTTTACAATTTTTCCATTTCTCTTTCTTATGCTCCAAGATAACTCAAAGCCGTTGTACAGCCAATGAGCCTCAACAGACTTGCTTTGCTCATTTCTCTGACTACTTCCTGGCTTTGTTAATACAACATCCACATTCATCTTTGGAAATTCACCTTTGACTCTCCTGCTTAGCCTCCCTAGGTGGTCTACACAGGTGCCTACCTCATCCTTTAATGTGGGTATACACTTTACCTTCTCAGACTCTTTATGTCTTTCCAATTCTATCTCTTCCCTCACTGTGGGGTTAAGTCACTACAGTTTCTGGAAGTCAAAACTTGTCCATGTGTCTGTCTATGCTACGCCATTCTCTTAGGATTGAGGTTTTCTCTCCAAGACAAGCTTAATTCATATGAAGACAAGGCAGATGTCAAGGAGATGATTTGAAAAAGGTTTGTAGCAACCAGACCTCTAAATTCTTCTTGATTTTGCTAAGGGCCAGACTCATGAACTATTTTGAAGAGCAAGCACTGTACTAGGGGTGGAGGTGGTGGTGGTGAGCCCAGTTGATTCTACAAAGTCTGAGGCACTACGCATCCTGTTTAATAGTAGCTCAAGATCCAACAATTTCAGTAAAGATAGAAACCATGCCTGAACCCCTAAAGCTGTCTGTTAGAAGCACAGAGAGGGTGTGAACAAGCAGGGGACTCCATAGAGAGCGGAGAGGAGAAGGAACTGCATTAAGCTCCTTAGCACTGACGAAAGACATGCGGACCTGGAGAGTGAGAAAGACTTGAAGGTGCAGAAATGGTTGAAAAAGCGAGCGTGGCAGAGTTTGGTTGTCAGAGTTGTCTATGTAAAGGCAACAAGATAGGAAAACACTGGACTTAGGAAGAACTGAGAGGAGACAAGCTGGGAGCAAGGAAGCACTGAAAGAAATAAAAGGCACAGGTGAGTAGCATGGAGAGTCACAGATGCCACATTATCTGTAGACTCAAAAAAATACCCTACGCTCCTGATCTAAATTGGACNCTGTCTTTCTATCCTCCCTCCCTCTACTCTATTTTCTCCTTCCCTCTCTCTTTCTTCTTTCTCCCTCCTTTTTCCTGATTTTACTTTTCTTTCCTCTTCCTCCTCCTCCATCTTTTTTGTCTTCAGAGAGGTCATAAGGGTTAGGGGACAGACCTGGGAGGACTGAGAAGTGAGTGTCATAGGAATGCAGGATGCAAAATTCCCAAATAATCAATAAAAAATCATGTTGGAAAAAATGATAAAAAGAATATTGAATAGGCTGGAGAATATTCTTGTGCACGCGCATGTGTCTGTGTTTGTATGTGTGTGCCTATGCATCTGTGTGTATTCACCAGCCATTCAGTGAATGAAGGACTTTTCTAGCTCACACGGCCTTTAAAGGGAAAAGATTAGAGATACTTGGGCAGTAAACAACAATAGTACCAATAACAAAATTCTCACCTTTACATAAGAATGGCAATAGATTATTGCCTTGCTGTGTACAGTCCCCTTAGGGGAGAAAGCTTTAACTGGCTAAAGATGGTCCTCGGTACTAGTAATGATTGGCCTCTGATCTGATTCTGAGTCCCACCACTTGTCACTGTTCTTCTCAGATGGCATATGGATTATTTCTTACAGCTATTCAGCTACCATCTTCTGAACCTACGCAAGGTATCAAGAATTGCGACCATGTACCTAGGCCATGTACTTATTGCTGCAGTATTAACAAAAACCAAACCCTGGAAACAGTCCAAGTGCCCATCAATGGAAGAATGAATAAAGAAAATGGGATGGATATACACAATGATGTATTATCCCACCATTAAGAACAAAATCACATTATCAGGAAAATTGGGAGAACTGGAGATCTGCATGTTAAGTAAGCAACATGAGCCAGACTCAGAAAGACAAGTGTGTCTTTTGTCAGCTGTATGGAATCTACAAAAAAAGAAGAATGAAAGTAGCAGTGTATTTGGGAAGAGAAAGATGCGGAGGAGAGGGAGAAAAGGAGGACAAATGTGAGGGATAAAGGCAAATCAAAGTATCTTATCTCCATATACAAAAATGTCAATGAAACCCACTATTTGTAGAAACAATATACACTAATAAGGAAAAGAATCATGCTATGTGTCAAAAAGGGAAAGTGGGTGTGAATGCAGATTTATGATTTTAAATGTAGTGTCTTAAAGACCATATACCTAACAGGATAGACACAATCATGCATTTCAAAAGTCAACCTGTTCTTTGACAAATTCAAACAAGAGTAGAATAGATTCTGGTCACCCTCCTTCCCCCACCTTCTGTTCTCCCTCTCCCACCTCTAATCTCTCCTCCCACCAAGCCCCACCAACTTCTATGTCTTCCTGTTTTATTTTAGTTTTTGCTTTGTGACCTGCTGGGTTTAATCAGGGCCACTGACGTGGATGTGAAGTTATCTACGGGAGTATGAATAGCTTATTAGTGACTACATCACTGAAGACAAGGACTTTCTCTCTTTCAGCAGTCCTTGACTACTAGTCACTCCCCTGGGTGGGGCCCCATGAACCCCTCCTCCTTTTATCACTGACTGTTTAGGGTGTTGGTTTTGTGCAGGCCATACGCAGGCAACTCTACCTGCAGTAAGTTTATGAATACCCCAGTCATTACAAGCCTGTAAGACGGTTTCCCAAAGGCCTCTTCTTCATTGGCTGACTCAAGCATTCTTTCTGCCCTTCTTCCACAACGTTAGCTGAGCTTTGGAGGAGATCATGGATGTCCTATTTAAGGCCGAGCACACAACAGTCATTTGTTCTCGTCACCTTGGGCATCCCTGTATCTCTGCACTAAATGCTGTTCATTGCAAACAGAAGCGTCTTTGCTGAAGGCTGAGGGTAGCAGATGCACATAAACTTAAGTATTTAGGAGACAGCTTGGTAACATGTCAATGTATAGCAAATGTGCATTTTTTTTTTAGAACTATATAGGTAGAAGTGGACACCAAACACCCTAAAGCCTAGAAGATAGTGGCTTATCCAGTCTGGACAGAGCATGTTGGGAAGGACCAAGGAAGATCGTCTCTAGGAGCTGATGCATCGGTGCAATGAGCTTCTTCTTTCCCTTGGTCCAGCTTTCGCATCACGGCCTTTCAAAACTGGCGTTCTCTGAGGTCAACGCACCTGTCAAACCTGATTGTTGTCACTTGCTTCATTATCTGATCGCCTTTGGAACTTCAGAGGACAGAGGCTATTTCTAAATTGCTCACCATGTGTTCATGCTAGCATGTAACAACATCTGACACCTAATAGGTGCCTTATAACTACGGGTTGCATGTTAGGGAAGGAAACCCTAGCAGGGGAATGTCTAGCCTCTTTCTGTGAGTGCCAGCGGGAATGCTCTTGTAACTTCTAATGACTACCTGCTGCATTCCTAACTCTGAGACAGCTCTGGAGGGAAACAAGGAAACGGAGAAGAATACCATGGAATGTTTGGACTGTGTGGCGACGTGGCCATCAGCGGATGGCATGCTTCATTCCACAGGTAGAAAACAGAAGCTCAGAGAACTTACCTGTTAACTTTAGCACAAGGTCACCCACATAATTAGTGGCTAGCAAATGGAAAGACCATGTATCCAAATGCCTTCATGTGAGCCCCGTGTAGTGGGAAGGACAAGGGACTGGAAAAGTGCTTACTGCGTGTTTGAATAATGAAAAGTCTCATCTTGCAAGTGCAGCTTTGCTTAACAAAATATTTCATGGGATAGGATTATGTTCTACAAAACTCCCCAAATTTCAATCATGCTTTCTTCGATTCTGGGTAATTGCTTTAGGCAGGTGTGTGTTCCTGCTTGTACAGAGAAGAGAGAAGATCCTCCTTTTTTCATCTGATGTCTCAATTAGGGCCCAAAGAGAAATGTTGGTAGCAAATGCTTATTCCAACTGAAACATTCCCTTGAAAGGTGAGGTATGGAATCCTTTAGGGATCCCATTGCTCTTCAGAATTCATTTGGATCCTGTAGAATTACATTCTAACAGCTTTCAGACCAAACTACGTTAAGAAGAGAGATTAAAACAGCTTAAAATATTATTATTATTGCTATTATTTAAATTTGGAATTTCAAGACAGGGTTTCTTTGTATAGTTTTGACTTTCCTGGAATTTGCTTTATGGACCAAGCTGGTCATGAACCTGGAAAACTGCCCGCTTCTGTCTCCCAAGTACTAGGATTAAAGGCATGCACTACCACTGCCCAGCTTAAATATGTACATACATACACATGTACACACACACACACACACACACACACACACACACACACATTGGTTTTTGGAGACAGGATTTCTCTATAGCTTTGGAGCCTGTCCCGGAACTAGCTCTTGTAGACCAGGCTGGCCTCAGACTCACAGAGATCTGCCTGCCTCTGCCTCCCGAGTGCTGGGATTAAAGGCATGTGCCACTACCACCCAGTTTAAAATATATTTTAAAATGAGTTTTTATACTAAGAAGAAGAATGAGGAGATGGAGAAGGAGAAGGAGGAAATTATAAGAGTATAGGACTAATTGGAGGCCAACAGATATTCCACATGGCAAACTCTTAGCAAGAATATCAACAATAAACTCTAGAGCAGTGGTTCTCAACCTGTGGGTCTTGACCCCTGTGGGTCCTGACCCCCTTGGGTGTTTAGGAACATTTATTTTCATAGGGGTCATCTAAGACAGTCGGAGAAAACATAGATATTTACATTACTGTTCATAACAGCAAAATTACAGTTACAAAGTAGCAATGAAAAAAACTACGTTTGGGGGATTACCACCACATGAGGAACTGCATTAAGGGGTCATGGCATTGGGAAGGTTGAGAACCATGGCTTTGGAGCAGTAGAAAATATGAGAACTTTCTTGTTTTATTAATAAAAATTCTACAGCTGCTACCATGTATTAAATATTCATTGTATGTTGAAAAGTTTAAGTTACAGGATACACAAGGTCCACGATTCCCTAGTGAAGGTAAATTTTTATCCTCATTTTAAAGAGTGCAATGAGAGACTAAGGTGACTGATCAGTCAGCAAAGTGTGAGCCTTGTGAACACAAGGACCTGAGCTCAGTCCCTCAGAACACAGAGTCAGACATTGTGACATGTGTCTTTTGTCCAGTGGAAGGGAAAAGGAGGCAGGTGCATCCCAGGCCCTCACTCTCCAGTTAGCCTAGAATTTTCTAGGCATGTGAGAGATGTTGTTTCAGTAAACAAGGTGGATAGCATCTGAAGACTCACAGATAAGTTTGTCTGCCATTTGCAGACATATGCACAAATGCATTTGCCTGCGCACACACCCATGCATGCTCCCTCCCCAGTATACTCCCATAAGAATGAAATGAGTTAAACTCAGTAGCACATACCTGTAATACTACCTAGGACTACATAATTGACGTTAGTGTGGGCCACATAGTGAGACTAGGAAAAAGGTAATAAAAAAAAGAACATAAACAAAAAACAGTGAATGAGGCTCAGAAGGTCAAGGCAGTTTGCTCGTGATCACAGAGAGAAAAATCATTGAGTTTCATGTTCCTGTACAGAGACACACACAGATATTTATGGGTAAGTATTTCATCAAAGCATTGACTCCAGTAATAGAATCTGGAGAGCATCCAAATCCTGAGCACTTAGAGATGGCCTCAGTGCCCAAGCTAAAATGGGAAAAAGGCAAACCAAGCACAAAGAGGAAGAAGAAAATTGCTCTAACCCCTGTCTTCAGAAATAACCGTGAGGATACAGCCATATGTATCTTTGTGCATCTTTTCTGTTTTTTTTTTTTCTGACCCAAAGTTGGGGTCGTACCGGATGTATTGCTTTTCTGTGTGGATAATACCACATATCATTTTCAAGTCATTAGGTATTCATCTATTTACTTTAATAGCTCCATGGTATTATTTTATTATCTTTTATCAATATATATTATGACATGTTCAACAAACCTTTTATCATGGAACCTATTCTCTTTTAGCTATTCAATGATGCCTTCCCTGTCCCTGTTTCATTATGTATGGGAAGTAATTCTGATTCTCTAAGACTCTTTGTCATATCATATGTCCATACCAATTATGCCCATGTGATTGCTATTGTTTGTATCACTAATCCTGAAGAGTAGACAAAAAAGAGCATTTATTTAGAGGCATAATTGAAGGTCTCTTAAAGCAATCTCTCTTTCTGTATGTCATTATCTACACAATCATGTAATTACATTGTACTTCATGAAAACTCTGCACGGAGAATGTCTATGAATCAGGTTTATAAGCTATCTTAGGGTTTCCCCTGCTGTGAAGAGACACCATGACCACAACAACTCTTACAAAGGAAAACATTAAATTGGGCCTGGCTTACAACTAAATCAGAGATTTAGTCCATTGTCATCATGGCGGGAAGCATGGGAACACACACAGGTAGGCATGGTCCTGGGTACTTTACGTAGGTAGCTGAGAACTCTACATATGTATCTGCAGACAGCAGGAAGAGAGAGACTGGGTCTGGCTTGAGCATTTGAACTCCAAAGGCCAACCCCTGTGACATTTCCTCCAACAAGGTCACATCTAAACCAACAAGGACACACCAACTAATAGTACCACTCTCTAATGACCAAACATTCAAATACAACAGCCTCTTGAGGCCATTCATATTCAAAACACCATATACTCTTACATGACTGAAACATGTCTTACATTTAATGGATAATCAGTAAGAAGCCACGGGAATAAAGGAAGGCAATATATATGTCTAGCATTGAAAAATTAAAAGTAATTTAAACACTGGTCCTAAAAAAATTGACAACAATTAAAAGAAAAAGAAAATGTTTCCCAATAATGCTAGAGAAAAAGGAAAAGGCCGTCAAAACCCGTGATAGAATTTTAGCTATTTTAGTAATATGGGCTGGGGTGAAGCAAAATCAAAGAGGGTTCTTTAAAGAGGCAAAAGGGATAGGTGTTTCATTTATAATGACATCATAGATTTTCTTTGACAAATTTTCTGTACTATTTTAGAAAAGATAATAAATACCCGAATTCCGTTTTATTAATGTATTTCTAACTTTGAGTTGATTTGGTTAGAGAGTGTATACCTGTTTCTCTTAAACAATATGCTTCCAGGATTGCTGTATTGCCAGAAAGTAGTAAATTGTTAGAAACATCCCCTGAAACAAACACTATTATAGTCTCAGTTTTACCACACTGTGGCCCTGAGATCCTCAGCAGCTTGCTCATGGTAACCAACTAGGAAATGTCAAGGTTAGGATTTGGGGCAAGTCCGCTGGGCTTCAAAGTTCATGTGGTTTATGACTAAGTATTAAACTTGTTAGAGACTCAAACAAAGATCAGATCATTAATTAAAACATACTTAAATACTCTGAAGAGACAAACTATTACCTTTGAATCACTGGGTACATTTAGGAAGTACCACTGAGGGGAAGTGTGTGTTAATTTCATCATGACATCCCTTTTTGACCTTAGAAAGCTATCAACTTATGTTGTAGACTTCTTCTCTATGGGAAATACCTCTCTATATCCCCCCCTCACTCGTGCATCCTATCCTGTTTTTTTTTTTTAACAGTTTCTTGTTCAAATTTCCACCTTAATATTTAGCCTTATGCCACTGTATGCCTTTGTGAAAAACGTTTCACCAACCTTCATGTGTTCTGTGTTCATGTGGCATAGTGGCCACCACATATGCGTTTACATTTTTCTTCAATGAGATCCTTTGTTACTCCTTCACCACAGACATTCTTTAGAAAACCCCAAACCCCAAAATGAGCATCACAATTTACTGCTGCTATAGAAATGTGTAAATATAATGTCTGTGGTTACCCAACTCTTCCTGAAGAAGGCTTCCTTTCTTAAAATTCAAGCAAACATTTAATTTGTCACATTCGTAAAGCCCTTGCTGTCAAAACTTCATTGTGCCATATTTGATGTCATGACTGTGAGGACAGAATGCTTTCTATGGTCCTTAGCAGGGTCTCTTCCTTTGTCTCTTAAAACCTCTCTAATAAAAAATACAGTGCCTCATCCTAGTAGGATAGGTACATCTTTTTCTTTGGAGGAATAATAATTTATTATCCATTCTCTTGTCATGCAGGGACTATGATCTCTTATTGAACTTTTTCCCCATCTCAATCACTCTATCTTTGCTCCGCTCTTGGATGCTCTTTCATTATTTCTCCTTTTTGTATTAGTTATCTTTAATATCCAGCCTAGACATCACTTTCTTCTGCCTCAAGGCAGCTTTTAGCCCTCAAGTCTTTATAGCTCCTACTCTAATAACATCCAAGACTTTCCAGAATCTGGACAACTCAATGTATCTTCATTGAAGCTTTCCAAAGTGGAGAACCAATTGATCTACTTGGGAGTGAGGGAGGTATCCACCTCTGTTTCTAAGTTGGAAAGGGTCACATAGAATAAGACCGTGATGATCTCAGAAAGGAAACGGGGATGTAATGCTAACCCAAAATAGGATAATTATAGGACCTTATAACTCTTCCTTTCTGTTCAAGTCCTGTTCAATACCTTGAACGTTTCTTATGTGTGTTCTCATTTTTTCTTTCATCCCTGATCTTTTGACCTTCATGTATAGAGAGAGTAGAGTACCTAGGTAGTTTCCTTCTTAATCTCCTCATTTCTTGTACACTCATCCCCACTGCCCAGGCTCATGTACACTTCAGATACTTGACTTGGAAAACATCAAGTGATCACACCACTTCCCTAATTCTGAGTCCCCAGTGCTCATCAACTACTTGAGAAATGAAATGCAAACTGAAGCGTTAGGCTGTATAAATTCCCTGGAACCAAACTCATTCCTTACTCTTTTATACCTCTGCTCCATTACCCTATCTGTTTAGTGATCTTTTCTTCATAAGCTCATACTTTCTCAACTTCCCTGGAACTTTTCTAGCTCTGATTTATTGTATAGGCACATCTTGACTTACCACGGTTTACATTCAGACAAGCTCATCATAAGTTGAAAATTTTCATAAGTTGAAAATGCATTTAATATATTGACATTTGAGCTTACACTAGCTTCTCTGAAACATGGCTAAGTCATAAACCTACAGTTGTTATTACTTAACAGAAATTGTCTTAAAATACAATGTTCAGCATCCCATGTAATGTTTTGACTACAGCACCCACAGACTACTGTTTGTTTCTTCTCATGATCACCAGGCTACCTGCTGGTATTGAGCATGGTAAGACAGGACCACACCACATATGACTAACCTAGAAAAAAAGATGAGAATTCATTCTCCCAAGTATGATTTCTACTGAATGCATATTGGTTTCTCACTGCTATGAGTGGAAGTGTAAAATGACATGGTTGCATGATGAGAACCACCCACACACATGACCACGGTGCAGCTGCAGTTCATGGAGTGCCTATTGAGTGAATGAAAGTGGGGGATGCAGAGATGGTCAGTGGTTAAGAGTGGTTGATGCTCTTGCAGAGGACCAAGTCAGTGAATGAGTTATGAAGGGCTATGCCAGACTACTGGAAGAGGCCTTTATCCTTGACATTGGCATTATTATTCCTTCATTTTAGCAAGTTTTCCTAAATGTGCTCTCTGAGTCCCTAGATACCCATGAAAGTTATGCAAATTATCATAAAAAGTTTAGTTTTCCAGCAAAGCACAGTCTCAGCAAAATGTCATCTTATTCTAATTTTCATAAAATGAAATCAATTTAACATTGCAGCTTTGCCTCATGTTCCTTAAAAAAAACTAATTGACACCCTCAATTAACAAATCTAGGAAATGTTGAAATAGTTTTGAAACAGTATTTTTAAAGAGATCATACCACCTTTTTGAAAGCTGTTAGAATCAAATAATTGATATAAGAAAAACAAAACTGCCTTAACATTTGCAAGACTCAGTTTCATTATCTGTAAAATGGAGAGTAATTAATGTATACATAGATTTAAACTACTTCAATTTTTATTTTTACCCCTTACTGGGTTAAAATCATCAAGATCAAAATTCTATCTCTTTATTTCTATTTCCTAAATCAGATATTGCATATATGTATATACTAAAAGATAAAAAAAGTATTTGTTCATTGACTTACTGCCCAAGTCCTAAATATGTTGAAAAAGAAGACAAATGCTAGGCATGATAACACTAACTAAATACTGAACTCAAAAGGGGGAAGAAAAATTATACCCAAGTAGATAGGTTTACTGTAACTTATAAGACAAGGATGAGTGGGTACATGCTTACAAAAGATAATGGGAAAGATCCTTGGAACCACACAGTTGAACACTGATTAGCTAAAATCTGTGATGGAAGAGAATTAGATGGAGACTCAGTAGAATAAACATCCCTTTCGGAACAAGTATAGAGAAAACAGTGAGGCAAAGCAGAAAAAAGAAACAGGGGCAAAGATTATTGCTTCTCACTGAACTCAACTCTCCTGCCTTGCCATCTACTCTTTAATTCAAGAGTAAAAGGGATATGACCCATAATAACCAGGGTAAACTAACCTTGGTAGAATGATGATGGTGGTGGTGATGATGATGATGTTTATCAACATTTTCTGACATCTTGCATGTACAGTGACATAGGACACAATGAAAGGAGGGAAGATGACAGTCTAAGGGAAATTAAATGAACTGTTAAGTAAGGGCTACAAGGATGGCTTAGTGGTTAAGAGTGATTGCTACTCTCGCAAAGGATCAAGTTTAGAGTTCAGTTCCCAGAAACTGTATCAGGATGCTCACTACAAAAAACTTCAGTGCAGTTGGTAAGTGTCCCACTAGGAGTTTCCCAAGCTTATTTTACCTTTCTCTCTCTCTCTCTTTTTAAATATGAAGTGTGTGTGTGTGAGAGAGAGAGACAGAGAGAGAGAGAAAGAGAGAGAGAGAGAGAGAGAGAGAGAGAGAGAGAGAGAGAGAGAACATGCTTGTGGATAGTTGTCAGATGACAATGTCTTGAAGTGAGAAGAGTCGTTTCTCTCTTCCCATAATGAAGGTTCTAAAGACTGAACTCAGGTTCAGCCTTTACCCACTGATCCATCTTGCTAGCCCTATTTTATCTAACTTTCAAGTAAGCCCATGAGAAAGGGGTTCTAACTGCTTTTCCTCTCTGTTACTTCCATCTCTCTGTCCTACAAAGGGCCATCTATTCATAACAAACCCTCCTGTGCTTTTTTATTTCCCTCTGTTCCTTCTATTTGGTTTCTCAAGTACAGTAACTGGTATACTTTCTTGGGATTTTGGTCCAAGCTACAAAGAATGCCATGAAGATGACAGATGTAGGAAGTGAATTCACAATCCCACTCTGAGAGACAGATGCACTGACCACTGAGAAACAGAGATAAGATTCTTGCACATCTGCCCACAGAGAGGTGTGACTCAGAACTACTGCCATCAACAAGGACCCTGCTACAAGTGTAAGTTAATATGGTCTGTGTTTTCGTGGCACCAAGTACTTGTGGTTTTTTAGAGAAGATACTAGAGGACCAGGCAAATTGCTTTTTTTTGTTTTCAAAAAGTAAATACTTTAGTCAGAAACATCATTCCTTATCTTTGAGAAGCAATGAGATGTAGTCAAGAAAAATTAGAGTTGCTAGATGGAAGATTTGCTTAGAAAACAATGGCTCCTATTTAGCTGTTTTGTTTTTGATTAAATGTTGCATCATCTCAAAGTCTTCATTGATTTCCAGGAGAATGAACAACAGATTCACAATGCTCAGGAGTTATAAACAAGATTTATTACTGGGACCAGTAGTGTACTTCATTTGTAAGAAGCTATCAGAAGATAAAAAGCAACCCTAACAAAGAGCCTTCCAGGCTGGTGATGACCTTGAAAAGGTTCTCTGTGTATTTCTCTGCATCTGCTTATTGTGTAGAAATGAGAATATAAGGTATTTCTGTACAGCTTTCTCTTCTCCTTTCTCAATAGAGCCAAGGGATTTCAATGTTTCTAGGTACTTGCCTATGGTACTGTTTGGGAGCCTGTTATCTCTGTCTTGTCTGTCTTATGGTGGTGGGAGGTAGCAGATTCCTTTCATCCTCTCTCAGCATGCAGGGCCTGGTGTTCTTGTTGACTTTACACTTCAGGGATTGAAATATGAGGTTTTAGAGGACTAGAGGGTTAATGGGTTTACGTCAAATGCACAAAAGGTCAAGAATCAAAAGCAAGAATCTCGACTTTAAGTCCAGTGCTCTTTTTTCTACATCTCTGAATTGCATGTGTGGTCAAAGCTGGGTAACACAAACTATTGAGAGCCTCTGAGGGGAACAGATAGCAAAGATATCTTGCACTTTTTGTTTGAGAAATTTCAGTTTTGCATCAATCTTGAGACCCCAAATTTTCACAGATGGGTGAGGTTACAGGGTGGGGTGTGTGGAGGAGGCAGCTTTAGGAAAGGAACTTTTGAGCTCAGGTTTGCAAAACCCACAGTTGTACAACAGCTCAGAGCTAGCCAACATCCTGGGGTGTGCAAAAAGCTACCAGGACAGTGCATGGCCACCTGGAGTCTCAATTCTCCTTTCACAACATATCTGCACAGCCCTACCAAGCCTCACCACTGCACCTCATCAGGCCTTGAACATTTTGACTTTCTGAACCATCCAGGTTGATTTTCCATTTAACTTTAACAAGTCAAAGTGTTCCTTGAGTCTCCCTCCATGTCTGCTTGCTGTGGAAGAAGACAGATAGGACTGGATGGGTTCAGATCATGCTCAACAGTGAGTGATGGGCAATGGTGGCTATGTGTTCTGTTTTATTATGTAAATGAGACATGGTCTTCCAATTATCTTTCAGATTTTCACAGCTGTGACTTACTGAAAATTAAATTTGGTCATGCCACTCCCTGCCTAACATTATTTTGTGACTTTAGTATCAAGATCTACTTCTAGCATGGAGTGCAAGGTTCCCTACAGCCAGGCTGTTCTCCACTTCTACATCCTCACTACCATGTTGTTTTCAGCAACACCAAATTTCCTGTAGTTCCTACACGTTCATTCAATTCCTCCCTTTGGGAGAACTGTACTGCTTCACTTTTCTGTCAACTTGATACAAGCTGATGTCATCTGTAAAGAAGAAACCTCAATTGAGAAAATTCTCCTGACCAGATTAGCTGATGGAGCAATTTCTTTTATTATTTCTTTATTTTATTATTTCTTTTTTATTGATTTTATTGAGCTATATATTTTTCTCTGCTCCCCTCCCTTTCTTTTCCCTCCCTTTCAACCTTCTCCCATGATCTCTATGCTCCCAATTTACTCAGGAGATCTTGTCTTTTTCTACTTCCCATATAGATTAGATCCATGTATGTCTCTCTTAGGGTCCTCATTGTTGTCTGGGTTCTCTGGGGTTGTGATTTGTAGGCTGGATTTCTTTGTTTTATGTTTAAAAACCACTTATGAGTGAGTAGATAAGATATTTGTCTTTCTGGGTCTGGATTTGCCTGCAAATTTTAAGATGTCATTTTTTTCTGCTGTGTAGTACTCCACTGTGTAAATGTACCACATTTTCCTTATCCATTCTTCTGTCAAGGGGCATTTAGGTCGTTTCCAGGTTCTGGTTATGACAAACAATGCTGCTATGAACATAGTTGCACACATGCCTTTGTGGTATGATTGAGCATCCTTAGGGTATATACCCCAAAGTGGTATTACTGGTTCTTGAGGAAGGTTGTTTCTTAATTTTCTGAGAAATTGCCATACTGATATCCAAAGGGGCTGCACCAGCTTGTACTTCCACCAGCAATGCAGGAGTGTTCCCTTTACCCTACAACCTCTCCAGCATAAGTTGTCATCGGTGTTTTTGATCTTGGCCATTCTTACAGATGGAATCTCAATCTTCTTACAGTAAGATGGAATCTCAGAGTTGTTTTGATTTGTGTTTCTCTGATGACTAGGGATGTTGAGCATTTTCTTAAGTGTCTTTCAGCCATTTTAGATTCCTCTGTTGAGAGTTCTCTGTTTAGGTCTGCACTCCATTTTTTATTGGATTATTTGTTCTTTTGATCACCAGTTTCATGAGTTCTTTGTATATTTTGGAGATCAGACCTGTCTGATGTGGGGTTAGTGAAGATCTTTTTCCATTCTGTAGGCTGTCATTTTGTCTTGTTGACAGTGTCCTTTGCTTTACAGAAGCTTTTCAGTTTCAGGAGGTCCCATTTATTAATTGTTTGTCTCAGTGTCTGTGCTACTGGGGTTATATTTAGGACATGGTCTCCTGTGCCAATGCATTCAAGTGTACTTCCCACTTTCTCTTCTGTGAGGTTCATTGTGGTTGGCTTTATGTTGAGGTCTTTGATCCATTTGGACTTGAGTTTTGTTCATGGTGATAGATATGGATCTATTTCCATTCTTCTACATGTTGATATCGTTATGCCAGCACCATTTGTTAAATATGCTTTCTTTTTTCCATTATATATTTTTTGCTTCTTTGTCAAAAATCAGGTGTTTGTAGGTATGTGGATTAATATCTGGGTCTTTGATTCGGTTCCATTTGCCCACCTGTCTGCTTTTATTCCAATACCAGGCTGTTTTTAGTACTGTAGCTCTGTAGTAGAGTTTGAAGTCAGGGATTATGATGCCTCCAGAAATTTCTTTATTATACAGGATTGTTTTGACTATCCTGGGTTTTTTTTTTTTTTGCTTTTCCATATGAAGTTGAGTACCATTCTTTTGAGGTCTGTGAAGAATTTTTTTTCCTGGGATTTTGATGGACATTTCATTGAATCTGTAGATTGCTTTTGGTAAGATTGTCATTTTCACTATGTTAATTCTACCCACCCAAGAGCATGGGAGATCTTTCCACTTTCTGCTGTCTTCTTCCATTTATTTCTTCAAAGATTTAAAGTTCTTGTCATACAGGTCTTTCACTTGTTTAATTAGAGCTACTCTGGGATATTTTATGTTATTTGTGGCTATTATGAAGGGTGATGTTTCTCTGATTTCTTTCTCAGCCCATTTACCATCTGTTTGAAGGAGGGCTACTGATTTTTTTTTAAGTTAATCTTGTGTCCTGCTACATTACTGAAAGTGTTTATGAGTTGTAGACGTTCCTTGGTAGATTTTTTGGGGTCGTTTATGTAAACTAGCATATCATCAGCAAATAGTGAGAGTTTGTTTTCTTTTCCGATTTGTATCCACTTGGCCTCCTTTTGTTGTCTTATTGCTCTAGCTAGAACCTCAAGAACTATATTGAGTAGATATGGAGAGAGTGTAACAATCAAGAACCTTGTCTTGTTCCTGATTTCAGTGGGATTGCTGGGAGTTTCTCGTTGGCGAAACTTTTGATTAGTGATACATGTGGGAGGACCCAGCTCACAATGGGTATCACCGAAGGGCAGGTGGTCCTGACTCCTGTACGAAAGCCAGCTGAGCAAGGCATGAGAAGCAAGGCAGTAAGCAGCACTCCTCCATGGCTTCTGCTTCAGTTCCTGCTTCCCAGTCCCTGCCATGCTTGAATTACTGCCCTGACTTCCTTCAGTGATGAATCGTTACCTAGAACTGTAAGGTGAAATAAACACGTTTCTTCCACAGTTGCTTTTGGTCAGTGTTTTTATTATAGCAGTGGAAGCCTTAACTAAGATGAAGCCCTTCTTTTCCTCATAGATAACCTCCCTTTGGTTCAGCTTCCCTTAGTTACAGAACCCTAAGATTTCATGTACTGGGACCTCCACGCCAGTGGGTTTTACATCCAAGAATTTAAACAACTAGAGATTGAATAAAGAAAAATTCACCCATATACAACATGTTTGATTTGTTTTTTTGTTATTCCCATGCAGTACAGTATAGTAATTACATAACATTTGTGTTCTATTAGGCACTGTAAGTAATCTAGAAATGATTTGAAGTGTCTGGGAGCCCCTTTATTGATTATATGAATAAAAAACAGCATCACTTTGTAAGTGAGTTGAGCATCCTGATGTTTTGGTATCCATGGTGCAGAATCAGGTGAGCCAAGTGTCCTGGAGCCAGTTTCCTGCAGCTACCAAGGAACACTGGAATCTGTGATTATTTCTAAAACACTCTCAAAATCCGCATCTTAAGTTTGTACTCCCAATACAGATCAAAGATCTTTCACCTAGTAGCCCATCCCAGAACAATGGGCGCCTGCTAAACATGCAGCATTAATGAAGGCGAGAGCATCAGTTGACTTTGAAAGGGTCCATTGCTCATCCTTCCCAGCTGCAAATTGTCTGGAAGGCATTGATGGTTTTTCTCTAGTACTGCACTTAGGATATTTACTTAAATATTGGCAGTGATAAAAGGGTGGGTAAGAAATTGCACATTCATCAAAAGTAGGCAGCCTGATAGAAGTACATAAACATGGTACTCATCTCAAAATTAAATTACCATATGTACATGGCTTGATTTGTCATTTATGTACTTGTATATTTATATACCCATCATCCTTAATCACCTGCAAGAATGAATGGTTGAATTTAAAAACAAATGTTTTCAACATAAGCTAATGGCTAATTGAAAATTCCTTCTGCGAGGAGAAAGCTCAAGACAGGAAAGGCTTTGTAAGAGAACAGCAAGACTCAGGAATAATATACACCCCGAGTTTAGTTTAACCTAAAGGCTGGTGAGATACCTTCAATTTGTTTCTTTTAAAGGATGATAGACAGAACGACAGCTCAGCTTATGAGACAGAGCATAAACTTGGCATTGGGAGATGTGTTTGACTCTCCACACAGTCTAAATGTATGACAAGAAGTTCTTGCAATGTCTCCAAGTCTCTTGTCTCATGGTTAATTTGAGAATAATGGTACAACTTTGCTATTGAATTGTTAAACAATCAAATGCACAGCAGTGCTTTGAGATACTACATAAAGCTCCTTTGAATTAATTCTTTTCACACCCACATAGTCATCTCATGAAAATAGGGTTTTCAATCCCCCCAAAATATTGCTGTTCCTTCTTTATTGCTACTTCTACTCTTGATGACAACAATAATAACAACAGTTAGTATTGTTGGAAAGTTTAGCATATATCTGCCATACTTAAGCTTTTTACAGGAGTTAAGCATTTGTAACTCATAATACTCTTACGGCTTATCATCTATAATTTCATCATTTTTGGAGGTAAAGAACTGATAACCCAGAGAGGCTATGTCACTTGTTTAGAAGCACATAGCTCATAACCACAGGTGCAGGATTTGAACTCAAGCACAGTCCTGAGCTACAACAGGCTATCATCCCAGATGTCACCAGCATTTGAAGAAATTAGCCAGGGTATACATCTGTGGGTAAAGTCAACTCATGATGTCAGGGTCACCTTCTTCGCAGGTGCTGATCTTGCCTTTATCACACTTCCCCTGGGGGGAGCATGTGGGTGTCCTCAGACGGAGCATGCCCATGTCATTACTCTTGGTAGATTTTAAGCCCGAGCCCTGTCTCCTGCTCTTTGCAGCTTTGCATGCTCCACATCTGGCCCTGATTAACCTGTCTCAACTGCTCTCAGTTATGTCATCCTGTTGTGTCACTGCACCTCACGCCCAGCTGCTCCTTCAACTAGGGCTCACCTCTTCAAACTCTTGTCTTGGTTGACGAGAGTCTAAGCTTAGGTCTCTTTCTGTGTGCCCTTCCTCACACAGCTTCCACGGGCCACTTCCCCATTTCCTCTTCCACCACTTTTATTTTCATTTTTCTTCTCATTGTGGCTTTTATGACACCATTTAATAAAAATTTTTAAAAGGTTAACATTGCGCTGTATTATCATGTGTATCTTTCTGACTCGGTCTATACATATGGACACATGATTATGATAACATACATGTCAGGGTAAACAGACAAACTTCGTTGGATAGGTTCTCTCATCCCACCACGTGGGCTCCCCAGATTGAAGTTGGATCCTCAGGTTTGGCTGCAGGCTCTTTTACCAAATGAACCACCATGCCTTTCCTGTCCAATACATTCTTATTGGTACTATGTGTTTAGCCACCCCCTTTTCCGTACTATTATAAGCTCTTTGTAGCTTCTAGCTTCCATGCTAATGTCGGCATGCATGCAGAGGTGCTCACTATACAGCTGTTGCTAAAGCACTGATTTCCATCACTGAAGTCAAGGAATACATCAGAAGAATCTCATCAACCCAATTCCAGTGCATCTTCCAGGTGCAGATACTTTCCAAATGTGTTCTTAATGCCTGACATGGATGAAGGACTCAGTAAATGAGAGGCAACAAGAATTTTAACTTGATTTTGGGGCACTTCCTGCTAATCCATGGTATCAGGGTTACAACGAATGGCTTCTAACCACCCGTATTCTTCTTTAGATGTTTTTATGCCAGCTCTTTCTCTGGGCTGTGGACTAGATTCAACGCTTCATTTTTTTTTTGTCAACAGCATTAAATAAAGATAATTGAACATAATTCTTTTTGGTGCAGGGTCTTGTGTGACCAGGTTGGTCTTGAATTCCTGATCTTCTGCCTCTTTTCTCTAGTGCTAGGATTGGATGGATGAAGTCCTATGGTGGGTTTTGGATGTCGTTTCTGAGATTAGGTTATTAAAGGGCTAATGGTCACTTGTTGTTGGGTCTTCCTTTCTCTTTCTCAGCCCAGAGAAGCAAACTGTCATGTTGTTATATTTCTATTGAAATCCATGTGATATGGTACTTTTTCTCACCAGCAACAAGTCAGTGTGGATGAGCTGCCAACAAGCCCCTGGATGGCTCCTTAGTGGAACCTTCTGATGACTCTCAACCACATGTCTGTGAGAAGGGGAGCCAGAGGTGCCCGCTGAACACTGCCTAGATTTTGGATATGGAACCTGTGAAAAATAAGGATTTGTTTTTACCAAGGCACTGATCTTAGGAATTACTTGATAGATAGAGGTAAATAATACATGATTTTATACACAAGGATACAAATGTTTAATTGTTCCTGTTTTAGTATTAATCACCGATTAAAGTTGAATCAAGTGAAGAAAGCCGATAGATTATGTTTGTATATACTCATTCTTTTCAGAAGCCTTGCTTACTTTGTGAGGCAGAACCACACACAAAAGAAGACCACAAACACAGATGTGCAGCCAGAAGAATATAAGCAAACACCGAGGTTCTAATTTTATTACTTTTTTTTCATGAACTCAATCTGCAGATTATGTGTAACATTGGCAATCATTTAATCCCCCCCAAAAAAAAAGAATGAAAAGAAAGCTCAACAGATGCAGCATTTGGGGATAGTTTATGAATTAGAGTCTAAATCACTGTGAAATATTAGTACGCGCCTTTCTTCAACAAACTAAAGAGGAAATTCTCAGTCAGCATTAGTCATCAGGAGGAAGTCTAGAAATTATGCCACAGAGGGTCACGTGTCATCTGTGGGGCAGAGTGGAGCCTCAGACGCAAACTCATGAATGGATGAATAGACCTGGAGTTTAGACATGGGTTTGAGACTTCGCAGAGGTCGGAAATAGGTGGCTGTCTGTCAGCCTCGTTCCTGAGCACATCGGAGCTCTCCTTTCTTCATCGTTAAATGGGAAGCATGCTTTTCCAGCCACAGGGTTTAAGGTTAATGGCTCAGTTTCTACAAAGCCCCTTTCAGCACACAGCAAGTGCACACAAGACTTGTTCAACACTGGCAGGTAATACCTCTGGCCTTAAAGTAGCATCACATAGTGGCCTATCTCTTTGCTACGATTAGCCATATTCCAAGATGACTGGGTTTTTCTTCTGATACAAACTTTTATATTGACAGCTTCACATACCATAAAAGTTGTTGTCTTCGCTACTTTTTTTTTAAATCATGCTAACTATTGCGAAACACACTGATATGAAGTGTACCCATACTCTTGAATCACCACTGTTGTACCTTTCCAAAACTATCTCCTTTTGCAAAACTGAAACTTTCTGTCTATTAAACAGCAACCCTGTCCTCACCCCTCCCCCACCACACCCTGGAAATCACTATTCTACTGTCTCTATGAATAATTTACTCTAGGTATCTCGTATACATGGAATTATCCAGTATAGTTCTTTTATTGTGACTGGCTGAACTTGGTATAATATCCTCAAGCCTTATCTATATTGTAGCACATGCCAGATTTCTAGCCCCCCCTTTTTAAGCTGTTCATATAAGCCATGTGTGGATCTACTGGGAGGTCAACAAGACACAGAGAGTACTTCCTTGGGCAAAAGAACCTCCACCGGACTGTGCATATGGAGGGGTTGAACAGGTAGATCTATGAACGTGACCCAGTGCCAACTCTTCTGCCTCCATCTTTAAAAAAAAACCCAGCTCTTTATTTAGCTGACTGTAGATATGGATGGAATAACAGATGAGGCTAGCCAGTACTTCCTGAGTGGTTCGTATGGGCCAGCCACTCTTCTGGAAACTATTCTAGCGCTGGACTGGTGTGGTGCTTGCAGCTCAGCCCACACCCTCCCAAACCCTCCCGTTTCCAATACGGAAGTTAGAGCTCAAGCTTGGAGCTTCTTAAAAAACATCCTGGACATAAACCTCTTAAGCTAATCCTCAGTAGGCAGGAGTAGGTGTTTCTCTATGAGTTCATAGAGAGTTTCGGGCCAGTCAGGGTTATATAGAAAGAACATCCAACAGCAGCAACAACCACAACTAAAAACCAAACAAGCAAAAGCCAAAACAGCACAAAGAGGAAAGTAAATAGTGGCCCCTGAATTCTGGCATAAACAAAAAGCCACAAGATCTGCATTGGTGGAGGGCAGGGGACGGGGACGAGGGAGGGGGGAGATGACCTTCCCACCCTCACCACCACCACACCCTCAAGACCACTGCCATCAATGCCTGAGACAGGTGGGAGAGCGGGAGAGCCATGATGACTTTCCTGTCCCCATCAGCTTCAACACTCGGGAGAGCAAGCCCTGAACTTCACCTGAGCAACGTTGTCCCCACTACTTGCCTGTCATGCATGCTATGCAGCAGTGTGAGTATGGGAGAGATGCCCTCCTTTACTCCTTCCCCTAACTGCCTTCAACAGTGAGATGGCCCAGCTGTCACACTCAGAAGAGGGGCCCTGCTCCTCACAGAGGCAGCACAGCAGAGCTGGCCCTGTTGTTGGAGATGTGGGTGACCCAGCTTCGATGTTGTGAGCAAGGGAGAGTTGTACCTGTTGCTCATCTGACATGCGGTAGCCTGGGCAGAGAAGAGATTCCTGCCCCCCCCCCCCTCCGGCCCCTTGCCCATCAATGCCCGAAGCAGGTGGAGTAGCTGGCCCTGGGGTCATAAGCGTGGGAGGACTGTCCCTTAACAGCTACAGCACTTAGGGGAGTGACCCTTGCATCCTACCTGGGCAGCAATGGAGCTGGCCCTGATGGTACAGGTGAGGGAGAGCCCACCCTGAGGGTATGAAAGCAGGAGAACTGTCCCACTCCTTGCTCATTGCTCTAAGGGCGAACTAATTGGGACAATGCTGGAGAGCTCACCTTCGTCGTGAGGACAGGGGAGAGACTGGCCAACCCTGCAGCTGCCCAGGCCCAGAACTAGGGTTTTGAACTGACCCACCCCAACATATACCCCATCTGGGATCTGATGAAGCTCAAGAAGGGGGACCCTCAGAACCAAAGCTATAGAATTCCCATGACACAGGGCAACAGAAGGATAACCAGTGAGGGCTCAGCATTGCATTGATGGTGCAGTAGAATCCAGAGGCCTCAAACCAGATCAATGACTCTTTGCAATGAGCATTTTTATGTAAAGATGTATGGACAAAGGGGTTTACTACGTGACTCACTGTGTCACACGGCAGCTTCCATGATGAGATTTTAATTTTTTTTCCTTTTTTATCTTTCTTTTTTTTCTCTTAAATCTTGTTTTTTTTTTTTTTTTTTTTTTTTTTTTGAGGGGGGTGGCAGGGGCAGAAGGTGGATGTGAAGGGCTGAGAAAATGGATGCAATCGGGACACATGATGCAAAAGATACATTGAATAAATGAAAAAGTGAAAAGATAAAAGAAATAGCCATGAGGTATTTTATTCAAGGGCGGTGCTCTGCCTTTTCTTTCTTTCCTGTGAAAGGGTGAGACGGTATGAAGATGGAAAAAGTCTCTAGGGAAAAGAGAGTACACTCATTGTGCTCATTAAAATGGACCACACTTAATTCAGCTGGCGGCAGCCAGAGCAAAAGGGAGTGAAGCCCAAGAAGCAGCTGAAATCCACGTCAGACTTCTTTCCTCACCAGCAGTTTCTTCAAGTATTCCCCTAAAGCTAAGCAAAACCTCCAGGAAACGAACAGATCTAGACCACTTCTTCCTTTTTACTGCATCTGGTGAGTGTTCCGGGTATGGAATCACGACCTCTGCTGTGGAAGATGAAGACCCACACTGCGGGCATCCGTGCTCGTTCTCTTTCTCTAAGCCTCCGACTTTTGCTGCTTTTTCATTTGGACCTCGAGATGATTGATAACGGATTCTTTTCAGCTAGCAAAAAAAAAAAAAAAATTGCTAGCGTGTTGCTTTTTTGCATTTGTTTTAATAGTGCTCTTCTTCAGCTAAGAGGGCATCAGGAAGAAACTGGGCATTGAGTTTGACAACACATGCCAGTGGAATAAGAACCTCAGGTTTCTTTCCTTGTCGAGCACTCTCTGAAGCTTATCGAATGAGACAGTAGCTTTTTCCTGTTTAAGTGGCTTCTGGTGACTGTCAGTGTTTGTCTTTGTCTTTTTAAATATGTTTGTCTTTTTGGGAATTAAGGGAGGGGAGTTCTGTGACCCAATTTTTTTCTTTTAGTTCTATTTATTGTTTGCAGTAAATTATGTATATCCCTTTACTAGACGCCACAGCCATCCAAATTATACAATGGATGTAAGACTCCTGCATGAAGATCTTGTGAGTTCCTTTCTTTTCCATATGAGACATTTGGGTCTATTGAATTTCCCTTTCTCAGTGGTAGAAACAACCCTATTTATTAATAATATAGAATCTCTTCCCTTTCTCAAGTGATAGAGCTACATCATTCATTCATTTTTTTCCATCTTTTGGGTTTTTTTTTTTTTGTTGTTGTTGAATGGAGCAGAAGTTCAGAGGGATAGGGAGTTTTGCATGTATTTACTCTTCCATCTTTGCCTGTTACTTGGGTGAGAGAGGATGGGTTAGGTTCTCTTTTGAAGAACTGTGTCTTCCCACAGAACCGATATCTAATTTCAGGAGATAGAAAGGAGCCTCTTTATGACATGTTTCTCTATATCTGGAATTGATACTCAAGCATTAGAAATTAAAGATGTTTTCTCATATTGTGTTATTCTTTACCTTCCTGGATCTCTTGATGCTACTGTGTCTAACCACTGGAATGTAAGAAGGATTGGGAGAGACTAGACACATCAAGAAGATGAGGATGATTAACATATTAGCATGCCATGTTACAAGCAAGCCTCTAACATAATGCTCCAAATTCTGTACCTTACCTGGGCTCTTCTCAATGCCCTGCAGAATCAATACCCTCCCTTCCATTTAATAACCAGGAAGCCTGAAGCCTGGTAATCCTCATGAATATCTTGTTAGAATCTTATTGCAGAATATTTGAACAGATATTATTTAGCACATTAGTAGAAGGTGGGAGAAGAATATATTATAGGACTTTTCATGATGAACACAACATAGAGGCTCCTACCGGAAGCTCAGGAAACATTCTCAGGCTGTTGATAAATTGCATTTCTTCCAATGACTCACGGAGTGAAGAGACTTGCTGTGTTTTCACCTCTGCTTGTTCATGTCATTTGTGCAGTACAAAGGGAACATCAGAGGAACCACCCGGTTCATACCTTGAACCCCCTTCTCACTGAAGGTCAGAGCCTCGTCTTCCTCAGGTACGTGTGAGAGCAAATGTATCCGCTTGTCTGAGTTGTGAGGCAGCTGTATGAAGACGGTTGGGGAAAGGGAAGCATATCAATTGCTCTTCCTGGAAGATGAAATTTAAGGAAATACTTCTAGTTTGCTTTCCGGAAGGCACTAATTTTGCGATCACACCCAAGTGGAGTAACCTCCATCTGGCAGCATGGGTGGGCAGGCCAGGCCTATATCAACTTGTCAATCACTGTACTACCATTGTCAGTGTCTCGGACTAAGAGGAGCAGGCTAGGCACCCTTGCTTCTGTTAGATACAAAAGAAGAAACTCAAGAATTGCCTGCCACAGACAGGGCTGAGGGGATTGCTTCACTTCATGTAAGAGGACTTAAAAGGACCCGAGCTTGATCTTAAATGCCACATTAAAAAAATAAATAGAAGGCTGGGCATAGTGCTTTATACTTGTAACTCAAATGATTGGGAGGCTAAGATAGGAGAATCCTGGGACTCCATGGGCTGCTAACATAGCAAACCTTAGTAATTTCTAGACAAGGGAGAGACCCTGTTGCAAAAAATAGGGTGACTGTACCTAAGTAGTAGCAGCCATTGTTGTCCTCTGGCCTCGACATACACACATATGCACTTGCACATGACCTCCATATACACACATATGCACACACACATGGCCTCCACATACACACATAAGCACATATACATGGCCTCCATATACACACATATCCATATACACACATATGCACATACACACATATGCACATACACATGGCCTCCACATACACACATATGCACATACACTTGGCCTCCACATACACACATATGCACACACACATGACCTCCATATACACACATATGCACATACACATGACCTCCACACACATATGCACACACACATGGCCTCTACATACACACATATGCACATACACACATATGCACATACACATGGCCTCTACACACACATATGCACATACACATGGCCTCCACATACACACATATGCACGTACACATGGCCTCCACATACACACATATGCACATACACATGTGCACACATTAAGGACAGTGAAAAAAAGACTTGCCATGTAGGACCAGTTCTTTTAGACAAAGTGAAGAAGTGACTCATCTTGAATACCATGTGATGACTAAGTTTGTCTGAGTAATCCCCTCTTTCAGAGCAGGAGAGATACTAAAATTATTTTCTATTATTTCTTTTGCATGCTGTAAGCCGGCCCAAGGTACCTGAAAGAACTAAGGGGTGTAGAATGCCTAAGGAAGATAAGTCTGAAAAACTCACCCCCTGACACACACAAAAGACACTATTGATTGCCACTAGGTATCTAGTCCTGCTCAAGTCACTTGGAAGACACCAACTCCTTGTTTCTCTTAACAACTCTATTGGGTAGTCATTTTTTTTTTTTTCACATTTTAAAGCAAGGTAATAAAGTACAAATAGGTTAAGTAATTTGCTTAAGTTTGTGCAGCTGTTAAATGATAGGGCCGGGATTTGAATCTGGCGACTTCTAGACCGTGCAACTCAACTGTTATGCTACCCATCACAGGAATACATCCTAGGTGTGTTCATCTGTTTCCAAGTTTATGTCTCTCTCGACTTGAACATTGTCCTCTTGAGACTGGTGTAGATTTTTTAAAAGTTCATTGTCTACATCTCATGGAAGATTGGCATGTCTATGATGATGACTGAAAGCCACAAAAGTGGCAGAGAATTCAGAAATAATGGCTGACGGTCAGAAAGAAGATGGGGTGAACTCCTTTCCCAGGTCCTTCATAGCAGCATCTACTACGATTTTGACTGCCTTTCCTTGAGTGAACCTCTCCGTCTCTAGCTGGGAAGACATGGCCCATCTTGGGTAAGATCATGACTGTCCCTGAGAAATGCTACTTCATAGCCTAGCCCTGGGGATTTGGGGGACTCATTCAAAGCACACTTCTTTTCTTTTGCCAAAGATAAGACATTGAGTGAAAACTAAACCAACACCGAGGCACATTCGCGACAAACACTAATAATGATAGCACAGTTTGTCACTCTGGGAACAAGTTTTCTACCAGCTTGGGCAGAAAAGAGAGAGAAACAGACTTCCATGGCTTTAGTACAGAGAATATTTTTTTTCTTTTTTGATCCCTTGAGATAATGGCTACCTGGAAATTAGACAAGCTCAAAGAAAGATGCTTATTGACATGTAGTTCACAATGTCACAGCTGCTTTCTCTCAAAACTGGCCATTCAGCTTTATTTATTTATTTATTTAGAAAAAAAATTAAGACCGTAGGCAAGATGATACAAGTTCACGAGAAATCTGACATGATTCACACTAGTGGCAAGACAGAGGGATCTAATTTAGATGGAGGAACTCCTGCCCTGCCTCAAGAGTAGAACATGCTGGCTGCATATGGGCCACTCCCCATAAGCAGTGATGCTATTTGCTCAGACTCAGCTCCAGACTTGTGTGAACTGGAAATAAGGCAGTCATTTCTTTCTCTTTCTCATCTGTTTTTCTCTCAAGCATCATTGCTCCTGTGTCAGGCTCCCTCTCCTGACATTTCCTGCAGTCTAGGCAGAAGTTAAGGAATCCTGAAAATGTCACTCAGAAAGTGAAAAGGGATTCAAGTGACCACGGGGAGGCAAGTGACCCAGTTGCTGCCAAGGCATGATGGCTTGGGATAGCTCTGTGTGCCAGGATTGAGCTGTTCCGGCTTGCGTTGTCTCTCAGTACTGGAAGTGGGGTTGAGGCTTATTAAGAGGATAGTATATTCAAGGCAGGTGCATCCCAGGTGAGAACAGGTTGTAAAGAAAGCACTGGACAAACACAAACTATGAATTAAAGAAGAATATTTGACCCCGGAGGCAGTGCACACTGAAAACTATTTTTTCTTGAAGTTAACAAATACTGACAAAGTGACCTCGTTCTGTCTGAGGAGGAATACAGCCAATAAAAAAAAAGCAACAGCAACAAGGGGCTGCTAAAAAAAAATGTGCTGTAAAAAAAAAAAAAGATTGAGTTAGACAAAGCCCGGCGGTCCTAGACAGAGTTCAGTCCAGGATCTGGATGTTTAAGGCAGTACTTGCTGTACAGGCACAGACTGCTTGCAGAACTGGCCTCTGACAAAGACTCACAGTGTGTACAGGTGAGACATGAAAAGGAATGAGGGTTAAATGGGGGGAATGGTGACGAAATAAAGTGAGAAGATTGCATGCTCAGATACGATGGGAAATTAAGCCTTTGGTGAAGACAAGGGACTGCAGGACACATTAGTACTCTATGCAGGTGTACCGTGATGAACTCTCCTTGAACTCTGAGAAGAGGAACAAGGACTGACAATAATGGAAGTTGTAGAAACATTGGTTGAGTACATGGAGTCATGTGACACATTTAATGTTACTGCTCTAGAGGGACAGGATACGTATGGGGGCCAGAGAGTTTACCACAATTAAGGAAAACTCAAAAATCAGTCTCACATCTGTGTGGAAAGGTGAAGGCTTTAGTCAGCAGAGAAATTACATAGGCATATAAACTGTTGTGAAGATAAACATTAACCTAATTGGGGTCTTGTTCCTCCTGGCACAGAGTCAATGATAGAAAACACATAATAGAGTTTGAAGACTGGTCCATTTTTATCCTAGTTACTATCCACATATGCAGGGTACAGAATGGTATCCCTGAGTAAGCAAAAGAGACAACACATATTTACAGACTAGCCTCAAAACATTTGTCTGTGACATCTTGTCAAAAGAGTAAAGACACACGAGAATAGTCCAGTTCAGTGGGATCAGTAGAAATTAAGGATAAGCACCAAGGAAGAGCCCAATCTTAAAATCACTGTTACGATTAAAAAACTGAATTGAATCCCAACAGTCATCTAGAAGACAGTGTTTATAATGTTTAAAACCATAATATGAGAAACAATGATTAGACCTTTAAAGAATTAGTAACATAAGACAAGGCAATAATAAGATGAAGAAATACAATGTGATGAACACATTGTCCTATGGAGGGAGCAAGGATTTTATCTTTGTAATATGTTTGTAGTTTTGGTTTAAAGGTGCTTCTATGTTCTACCTTCTAAGATGAATGTTTGTCTAATAAATAATTAAAGTCAAAGAAAAAGGGAACTAGCTAGCAGGAAAGAAAACACTCGAAGGTGAATTCAGCCTGAGGGAAAAAAAACCTTTCAAATCTGTGTAGACTTTCATCTATAAAGAGCTTGCTGTAACTTTAAATTCCTATTTGTGAGAAAATGGCACAGACAGAGGTTGGAGAGGTAGCAGTGGAATCACCATTCTTGGGAACGGTGAGCCACCACTGTCACACACTAGGGCATGGAATAAGATGTCAGTTGCAGCTGATAAACAAGGTTCTCCATGGTTCTCTACAGCTGGGGCTGTATTCAGGGTTTGCTGATAATAGCTATATGATAAGGACATTTCTCCACATTTTTTTTGGCCTGGAGTTGAGCTTTGGTACACAACAGCAGGTGTTTAAGTCTACTCTAATTGATTTGTGCTTTCTCATCTGGAAGATGTGGGTAAAAGACTTGTCTCGAAGTCTCTTGAGGAATTCAAAGACATCATGATGTAGGTGGGTCATTATCTATCTGTTGCTTTCATTGGTTAATTAATAAAGAAAACTGCTTGGCCTGATAGATTAGAATATAAGTAGGCGGGGAAGACAGAACACAATGTTGGGAGGAAGAAGGCAGTGAGGTCAGACGCAATGGGGCCAGCGGCCAGGTCAGACGTGCTGAAACTTTCCCAGTAAGACACCACTTCATGGTGCTACACAGATTATTAAAAATGGGTTAATCAAAATGTGAGAATTAGCCATTAAGATGCTGGAACTATTGGGTCAGGCAGTGTTTAAAAGAATACAGTTTCCGTGTTATTATTTTGGAGCATAAGTTAGCCAGAGCCGGGTGGCAGGAATGCAGCCTGCTGCTCCTTCTACAACATCGGATGGTCCGAGCTTTTAACTTAGCTGGGGAGTGGTAGCTTAGTCAGTACTGTGTTCTTTTTTATCTGCTGAGAACTACGTGATTAGTCTGCCTAAACTAAGGGAAATATGCCGTTAATGGAGCAGTTATCTGGACAGTTAACCTGATGTGTCTGTAGAAAAAAAGAAACTAGGACAGAAAAGGGAGGGAGGCTGATATCCAGAGAGGAGCTGGGAATCTCATCTATATTCATTGTCCTGCAGCTGTTGCAGACGGTAGAGGTTTCTACCTTGGGCAATCTCTTGGTACCATAATTCCTGACTATCTGTAAAATATATTGTGAGAAAAAAAAAAAAAACCTTCTCTACATTTTCAATGACGAGGGTTAGTTTCTTTACTTTAACAACTAACTTTTACTTCCCTTTCCCCAGGAAGGAAATAAATCAAGCTATTAATGGCTCCCTCTTCATTTGGTTGCATAAGACCAGTTCTTCTTGGGAAGGGGCACTTCTGTACTTTGGGATCCTGCAGTCTAGAAAGGGAAACTCCTTTGATGAATCATTGACCACGCCAGGGCTTGGCTGACCTCAAGTTTTCAAAATCAAGCTTCTGGCACCACATTCTTTGAGAAGTCTTCTCGAATTTTTCGGTCTATTGGAGTACAGACCAACAAAACCCTTTCCTTTCTTCTTCCTATATTCTCTGCATCTGAGAAGCTTGCTTCAGGACTTGAAAGTCATGAAGAAACAATGGTCTTTCTTCTCACTTAGCTCAAGCCGGAGCACACGCAGGAGATGTGGGATGTTCCCATTGCCTTTTGCCTGTCTGCTTCCGTGCTGCTTCCTGAGTTCCAGGCTCTTCAGCCCTCCTCACCATGATGGCCCTCCCTGACAGATAAGTGCTTTTAGTTTCTTCCTGCACTAAGGCTCTGTCTTCTTGAAATATGCAGAGAGAGAGAGAGAGAGAGAGAGAGAGAGAGAGAGAGAGAGAGAGAGAGAGAGCAAGAGCGAGCCTGGTATCTTCCCAGTCTGTGAAATACCAGGCTGAATGAAGAGCATTGCTCTTGGGCAGTCTTTTAGCACCTCCTTGCTGTTATCACCCCAACTGGTAGCTTCAAAGTTGAACCACAGGGTGTGAAGCAAAGCAGGAACTAGCATATATTCAGCTGCTGCTCTGTGTGTGTGTGTGTGTGTGTGTGTGTGTGTGTGTGTGAGAGAGAGAGAGAGAGAGAGAGAGAGAGAGAGAGAGAGAGAGAGAGAGAGAGAGAGGAGAGGGAGGTAGAGAGAGAGAAACACTCCCCAGTGTACTGGCATACCTGTATAATTCTAGCACTTACGTGAAAGACAGAACATTGGAGCCAAAGTCCAACCTGTCTACATATTTTAAGTCAATCTGGACTGCATCGTAAAATCCCATCTAAATAAAACCCAAGGACTGAGGTGTCGCTCAGAGGTAGAGTGCTTGCCTAGCACATGTGAGGCCCTGTGTTCTATCTCTGTGACCGCAGGAAAAGAAACAAGAAAACAGAAAGAGGCCCTTAGGCCCATCAAGAGTTGTGCTGCGGTCCCAGGCACATACTAGGAGGTGTTGCTCAGCAAAAGCCTCCTGGGGGACTACAGCAAATGGGGAGCGAAACTAACGAAACCAATAGTAGTAAGTCAAGGATGCGGATGAGTCATTTCAGCTCCACAGGGTTAACCACTTAACATTTATTAATCAGTGGAAAACCAATGAAGTTTCCCACCCCCTGCCACTTGCCAACCATGTTCTGGTTTTGTGCAACTTGCCAATAATCACTAGAAAAAAAAAGGGGTGGTGGTGGTGGTGGGGTGGGAGGAGCTTTGCCGGATCTCCAGCTGTTGCAGGTGAGTAGTGTAGGAACCACCTTCTTTCAAGAGCTGACAACTGACACTTTGTCATCTTGGAGGTTCACAAAAGAAAATGCATAGGTCGGTTTTCTCTTCAGCTGTATATATTATGCATCTTCAATCAAGTGTTGCAAAGCCTATCCACAGAGGCGGATAGTCAATATATTTAGCTGTGGTTATATGTTTTCTGCTTGAAATACGGCACTTTGCCACCATACAAAGATCCGTCATAGGCCTTTTGCAAATTAACAGTATAATTGTGTTCTAGTGAAACTTTCTTTAGAGCAATAGACAAACAATGTTTTATAAGTTTATTCACTTGCTCACTTTTGTAAATAAAATTAGTTTAAGCTGTAAAGACCTTGCTTCCTTAAAAATGCTTTATTTACAAAATCTGGTTCACAGGCTGTAGTTTTTTTTTTTAACTAGCTTAGTGTGGCCAAATTAGTTTCTTATCCAAATTAAAACAACAACAACAACACATTACCCTCATTTATCTTTGTTCCTTGAGTTTAGAAGTTGGTTTTGAAACAAGGGGAAAAGGTACAGCTGGTATGAAAGTTTAAACACTTTTACTAAACAAACTGTGAAGATGGAGGAGATACCAACCTTTTTTTCAACATTGCTACTGTTGACGGCTCTGTGGTATTTGTTGTCCATGCATTAGGATACACAGATGGCATGTATATTATAATATTGCAGAAGAAGAAACTGAGACACAGGAGAAACTTGGTCTGAAATGCGGATCACCTCTTTTTCTAGTTGTTCAGGCTCTTTGTTGTAAGACTCTTTTTCAGTGGCTGGGCACTGGAGTCCAGGATCTCATTTGAGGAGTGGGCAGAACTGACGAGGTTTTGACAGCTCTCTTAAAGAAGTTCCAGCTCATTCTGTCTGTCTGTCCAGGGGTTGGGTTGTCCTTTCCCTCTCCTCCATTCTTCCTTACTTTTCTTCCATGACCCTCCTGTATTGTTTAAAACATCTTACAAGTGTAACTTGTATTATGCTCCTTATAGAAAAATGATAAAATTTAGATAAGCCCAAAGTAGATATATTTATTTATAAAAATATGATTCAACAAAAATCACTCTCAGATCAGTGATATATGTACAGTAAGACTTTATCTTAAGTGTAAATGTCTTAGTTTGTTGTAATAGGGCTGCTAGCTAGTTCCCGGCTGCTTAGCCCTAAAATAATCACACAAAAATTGTTTAGCCTGTTAGTTCTAGCTTATTATTGGTGAACTCTTACATATTAATTTAACCCATTTCTAGTAATCTGTGTATTGCCATGTCGCTGTGGCTTGCCGGGTAAAGTTCCATTCAGCATCTGTCTCTGGCAGGGGCTATGTGGCTTCTCTCTGACTCTGTTTTCTCTCTCCTAGCATTCAGTTTAGTTTTCCCTGCCTAGCTAAGTTCTGCCCTATCAACAGGCCAAGACAGTTTTCTTATTCATTAACCAGTAAGAGCAGCACATAGACAGAAGGACCTCCCACACCATTTTCCCTTTTCTGGTTAAACAAAAAGGAAGGCTTTAACTTTAACATAGCAAAATTACATATAACAAAACAGTTATCAAGTAAGAATTATAGTTACAATATTTATATCTGTATTATCTTTTGTCATAACTAAAGAAAACTATATCTATTCTTCAACTCCATCAAAGACTCCAGAAGGATATAATATTACCTAAGAAAACAGAAGGTGCATTGTAAGCTACTTCCAGAATTCTGGAATTGACAGAGACATCTCACTGCCTGGACAGTCACCCAAAGTTCTTTTGTACCTTTAGGCGATCTATCTTCAACCTACAGGTCCATAGTATCTAGCAGACTTTTCCATGAAATAGGAAATTTCAAAGAAAGTTCTGCCTATATTGGCAGATTGTCAGTCATTTTCTTCTGTATCCTGCAGAGCATCTAGCAGACTCTTTTTTTTTTTAAATATTTATTTATTTATTATGTATACAATATTCTGTCTGTGTGTCTGCCTGCAGGCCAGAAGAGGGCACCAGACCCTATTACAGATGGTTGTGAGCCACCATGTGGTTGCTGGGAATTGAACTCAGGACCTTTGGAAGAGCAGGCAATGCTCTTAACCACTGAGCCATCTCTCCAGCCCTAGCAGACTCTTTCATGAAGCAGGAACCCCGAAGGATCATCTCACCTTTAGGCAAGTTCAGCAGCCATTTCTCTTCAGGTCCTGCATGCCTAGTTCATCAAGTAGTCCAGGCAAGAGCAGTTTATTGCCCAAATGCCTAACTAACTTCATGAGGAGCCTCTTGAATGCCCATCATCCTCTTGAAGTAGATTGGTGCTGCCAGAAGCAGATGTGTCTCACTGTCATGAAAAGTCCTAAGTTCTTAAACATTTTAAATACCATATTCTGTAGTCTTTGAAAGGTTTGAAGAATGTCTATCCATCTGAAATACACCTCTGTACATCTAGAAAACCTAACTAACATGACTACAAGCTTGACTATTATAGATAATTATCTATTAACCTATATTTCTTAATTATACATTACTTTTTTCTTTGTTTTTTTTGAGACAGGGTTTCTCTGTAGCTTTGGAGCCCGTCCTGGAACCAGCACTTGTAGACCAGGCTGACCTCAAACTCACAGAGATTGGCCTACCTCTGCCTCCCAAGTGCTGGAATTAAAGGCGTGCACCACTGCCCATACATTACATTTTTAAATGAGATGCACAATCACAATACCTTAATTGAGCACAGAAATATACATATGACAAAATTGACCTAAAATTCGTATCAATAAAGGAAGATCCATACTATTGCAAATCTATGTAGCATTTATAAACAATATTTAGTGTAGTTCTCTCCAAATTGCTTCCTGCTGTTTGTTGGGCAAAGTATTTTCTTTTTGGGGGTGTTCACAGTGACCTTCAGGGGGTCTTGGTGCATCTAATCATATTAATCTGGAAGCAACCCACAGGTTCTCATCCTCTGTGGAAACAAAAAAAGAACCCTTTTTTCCCCAAAGCAACATATCCTTAGACCCAAATTCTGAAGACATGATACCTTAAAGTATACACATTGATTACTTAGCTCCTTCACAGTCAAAAAATTTAAAGAAAATACAATAATATACATAATTCAGACTCTCTTGAATTTCCCATCTTAATGTGGCTTTTTAAACTCCTTTTAATCTCTGACTGCCTTACTTTGTCTCTTTAAAGACTTAGTTTTGTTTTTAAATATAACTCTCTGTACTCTTTTTCTTTTCTCTCCCAAGCCTATGTACGTTATCCAACACTTATCCATTTAGAGGTCCTTTTCATCTGGATTTTTTGTTTATTTATTTGTTTGTGGGCTGTTGAATTGCTTCCACATTGTAGTTGTCATGAATAATAGCAGTTATACATGAGTGCATAAATACAGCCCACCCCTACTTACTTTAGACTGGATCTCACTATGTAGCCCTGACTAGCCTAGAACTTACTATGTAGCCCAGGCTGGCCTTGAACTTGAAGTGAACTTCTTGAGTACTAAGATTACAGGTACATACACTGCCAAACTGGTTTCTATCCTCTTTAGTATAGCTAAGAAGCAGATTTACTAGATCATAACGTCATTTCATGTTTGCTTTTGTTAAATTTCTGAAATAATATAAAGTGTTGTTTCCCACAAAACCTATGCCATTTCATAACCCTGTGCCAAGAGTTCAAAATTTTCCACATTCTCACAGTTATTTGGCTATTGTATCAAAGGTGCTCTCCTCCTGTATGTGAAGTGACTCTCCTTTTCTCTAAATTAAAACCAAGATAGAACCAAGTGTACAATCTGCCTATTCTGGTTGATGATGAACTCTAAATATTCGATTTTGAAGGTATTCTTCCGTTCAAAGTTTGTTTGTGGGGTCATTTCTAGTGGCTGCCTGGCTTCCTGGCCCCTGACTTACTTACTGTGAGACTGTAGCCAAGTTGTATAATTTTTTCCCGCTGCAGTTTCTGAAGCTGTAAAATGCAGTAATACATAGCCTAAAGGACTCTTTTGGAGAGTGCTGTAAAAAAAAAAAAAGTGATGCTATAGGAAACAAACCAGCAATAGTTATGCATGCATTGGTAACACTTAAAAAGTATTAATAATTGTGTTTGTGGATCTAAGTAATTTTTTAATGACCTTGATATCGCTCCCCCCAAACTTTTTACTTTGTAAAGATCTACAAATTAACTACATATTTGGAGTAATTTCTATCTTAGTGCCATCCGGGCCAATCTCTTTCTTCATAGAGTACTGAACCAGAAAAGAAAACTCAACCCAATAGATCAACTTCTCTCCATCTTTGTCTGCTTTAGAACAATCCTTGGTCACATAGCACAGGGCCACCCCTAGAATACACTGCTCAGGCCTTGGTTTTTAAACAACCCTATCTCATAATTCATTACCAGGCTATCGTTCTTGCTGATCTGTGGACCCAAAGCCCTTCTGGGGCTCTGCACAATGATGCATGGCCTAGAGAAAGCTTAGTCAAATATTTACATGGAAGAATGTGGCATTTCCTACCCTGCTGCTCCGATTACCATCAGGGTCTTATCTTTCCCCATAAAAGGAAATGCGGACATGGATTAAGCTGTCAACACCAGAAAAATACAAGGTCTAGAAACGAAGGTCTGGGAGTTTTCCCACTGTTCTCTTGCCTAATGTATCTGAGGATAGGAAGCAGAAGAGAGTGGTACCTGAAAGTCTGGGAGGTTGGTAAGTTTGTGATTTCAGGTACACTTCAGCTGTAGTACATCCATCTTTGCAATGAATGGGGGGCTTTGGAGGGGAGCAGAAGGCTCTCTGATCATTGCTGTCTTTACCACTTGCGTTTGACTGACTGTATCCATCAAAGGCGCAGAAACGCCAAGTACAGGTCCCCATCTCTGTGATAGGAAACTTGCTTTCTGTGTTGAAACATGAAATGCTGCAGGAGAGGAAGCTAGCAGGTAGAGCTCTGCCGTGGAACCTGCCCACAGCACAGACCTCCCAACTCTGGAAGGTCATGAAGCCTCTTGGTGACCCTCATCTCTTTGTCTGTAAAAACCACACATACACAGTAACTAAGGATGGTGGGGTTTGTGTAAAGATGAAACGAGATGGTCTGTGCAGTCTTTATGATTATAATTGGCTGCATGAAATAGTGACCCCACTTAGTTCCTTTTCTCACAGCCAAGTGAATAGAAGCCAACATCAAAATTATAATACCAAGCTATTTGGACATTCCAGCTGCCAGAACCATGAGCTGTATAAAAGCCTCTTTATTTCATAAATTTTCCAGGATCAAGTATTCTATTATAGCAAGGCCAAATCCACTAAGACAGCCCTTGATCCACTAGTTTGTGTCATAAATGATCATTATAATCAGAGAAATACATTCATTGAGAAAAGTACATGCAGGTGGCATGGGTAGATAATTTAATATTAGAACCAGAAGGTTGCTCAGAAACCACCAGCACAAATTATTCTCATACACAGAGTCTACAGTGGTGACCTTCCAACTTTGACCTCCTGGTCTCCAATTTCGTAGGGTTCACAGCCTACCTTGACTCTCACCCTTGGGCAGTCTTTGGCTACTTCTGACAGCTTGAAAAGTTTCCCCTATATTAAGCCACCATTTGTCCCCGGGTAACTGTCACACAGCCCAGTAGAGTTAATCACAGCTTCTTCCACCTGACAACGCTTTCAATACAACAAACTAGTTTCCAGGTGGCAGGAGATCTGGGATATTCTTAGGCTCAAATAGTGCTCAGCAATACTGAGGGCTTCTAGGACTCGTCCTGACTTCAGGAGGGACATGGCTTGACACTGAGGGTCTGTTGAGCCTCTCTTGTTACAGATGGATTTGCATTTTAAATACTAGCTGTGCTAACACCATTGGAATTTTTAAAGCATGTTAGCATTCATTATTGTGTAATGTCCTTAGGCTAGCTAAGTGTCTAGACCAACTTACTACTTCTGTTTTGTTCATAAACCCAGTGAGGCTTAGAGTCTGTTGCGCCTGTGCTACTCAGCTAACCTCTCATCGAGTTAGAACCCTCCAGATGCTGATGCAAAACCTACCTGCTGTCTGTCTTTGCTATGCCAATTGTTGATGTGGGAGGTCTGTCTATGTGTTGCTTTTATTGGTTAATGAATAAAGAACTGGATTGGCCTATAGCATGGGAGGAGGAAGGTGGAGTTAGAGAGAAGCCAAGGAGCCACGTGGCGATATACAGAATAATAGAGATGGGTTAGTTTAGGATATGAGTTTAGCCAGAAATATGCTTAAGCTATCGGCCAAACAGTATTGCAAATAAAATTTCATGGCTGGGCTGCCGGGACAAACAAGCGACCCTTCTCCCAACAACTTGTCTTCCATCCATCTACCAGGTTTCCCAGAATTTGCTTATTAGTCTTCCCTGAAAATACTTCTTGTGGAACATTGGTTATATTAGGTAACTCCCTCTACCCCAAGCCCTACATCAAAAGATCAGTCTTCAAGCTTCTAAATTGTCCCCGAATGCCTTCAACACTATGTGCTTCCTGTGATCTTCAGGGAGGATGAGGAGGATTGGTGAAGCACGAGACCATGCTGTATTAATGATTTGTTAGAAGGTTTATATTCAGGGAAATCTTGGAGGACAGCAGAACAGGATGAGGATGGGTGTAGCTTCTATGATCTGGAGATGCCTGAGACACAATTTAACAGCACACGTGCCCTTAGAGTCCCAAAGAAGAGTCATGACATTGTGTGAGAAAAACTTCATTATGCCCATAAGTATATGAAACTGGAAGGAATTTTGTGTTTTGGCAGCATGAGATTCAGAAAGAGGTTTAGGGAAGGGTATGTGCGAGGAGAGTCAGGTTCTGGAATGTGTCACATGAAAGATCTTGTACTTTATCTTGAAGGCTGTCATGGGCCATGTTGGAAGAGCCAGCCAGTGGGAACTCTAGGGAGGTGGAGGTGAGGAAGGAGGTGAAGATGGATGGAGCCAGCATGGTGGCAGGAAATGTAAAAACAATCATATGACTCAGAGGAAAACAAAAAAAACAATGATAGTGACTCAGAACAAAGGACAATGACAATAATCACAATAATGGAATGATTTAGAAAACTGCATTTCTTTAGGGAAGAAGCCAAATAGACCCTATGACTTGGTGATTATAAATGGAGGAGCAAGGCTTCTGTAATATTCGTAGGAATTTCTAGATTGGCTGGAAGTGCTGTCTTATTCATTGTCCTTGCTGACCTGTACTTAGGATGAGGTATTGTAGTGAGAAAGCAATGTGATTTATGGACATTGCCTTTCTACTATTTAATTTTGTGTGTGTTATAGGCAAGATGATTGGCTAGTTGCTTAAATGGTTTCTTTTGATGATATTTTATTTATGTTTTATAAATAAAACTTGCCTGAAGACCAGAAGGTAAAACTAAGGCCGGTCAGTGGTGTCTCACACCTTCTCCCAAAATCTGGGAGAAAGAGGCAAATGGATGGATCTCTGTGAGCTCAAGGCCACCCTGGGATACACAAGATAAATGCAGAAACAGATCCAGGTGGTTGGTGGTAGCTTACAGCCTTGATCCCAGTACTAGAGAGTCACACACATTTAACCTCTTCACGGGAGAGGAAAATAGGTGGGATGAGATAGCAACTTGCTCACTTTCAGTCTGAGGATTTCTTAGAGGTAAGAGCTCTCTTGGCTTGGCTGCTTTGCTTTTCTGATCTTTAGGTTGAACCCCAATATCTGTCTCTGGGCTGTTATTATTCATGCTACAGTTTCTCCTTCTTCTTAGGTGCTCTACACACTTCTCTGTGCTTAGGTGTGATCACAGGATCAAATCTCAGGGGAATGAGATTTTCACTTTCAAGCCGAGTTTATAAACACTCCTGTTTTGTTTTATCTGTTCTGCCAACCTGCCGAGCACAGACTGGGGAGAAAAGGAAACCCCTGTTCACTGTGTGGATGAGAGCTAAGTACCAATTAGGAACAGCTACTTCTGACATCATGGCAGCGAGCACTATGCTTCTATGATGTTTGAGCCATTCTGAATCAGACTAGGTTGTTACAACAACCACCTTTGTCTGAATGATACACATTTCTTGTTTCCTGTCCTACCCAGAGAGGAAAGAGGGAAGAACTTAACTGATGGATATTAGGTCCAGACCCAGTACCTCACTTACTTCCAAAGATGTACGGACACTTTTCAACTTGTGTTCTGCAAAAGGAAGAAAAAGCAGAGTTGATCCTGAAGTTAGCTGGCGGCTCTGGTCACTCTGGTCATTCTGTTTTCCTCTAGACACCAGTACATACAGCTGGGCAATACACAGAGTTTTGTAGGAGATTCCTTCTCTCCATTTCTCCTCTCCTTAGAAAATGAGATGATTATAGTGAAGAGAAAGAGGATATTAGAAGATGATTGAGAGAAAGAGAAACCAACTAATTGAACTTTCATTGGTCCAGGTTAGCTTTTCTAAGTATCAGATGCTGGAATGAGCTTTGGGCTGGAGTGTTGCACTAATACAGGTTCCTTTTTTTCTAAAACTGTGCTATCCTTCCATTGTTCTGGTATTTGTTTTTTTTTTTTTTATGTTTGGTTACTATGCTTCAGCCATACTGACTTTCTTTCTGTTCCTTGAAGAGTCTTCTTTCTAATCCCTGGAACTTCACAAGTGTTGTCTTGTGTCTTGGGAGTCATTACTCATTCATTCAGTTGCTCATACTTCTTTACTAATCCTTAGGTTTGTTCTTCAGTATCTCCTTATCAGAAATGTGCTCTTTGACCCCAAGAGCCTGAGCTATGCCCCATATACCTACATTCTGGACTTCTCTTTGTGGCAGTCATCTGATTGTGTAATTCTTTGGTAGTTCAATGTGTGCCTGCTCTGTCTAATAGAGTGTAAGCTTTTCAAGGGCAGGTGGTGAAGCTCGAGTGCTCTGTCTGTCATGAGACCTGAACCCAGTACCCCAAGTAGAGGGTGAACAAGAAGCAAAGGTTTTTCTCTTTGCAAAATAGCTTTTAAAAATCAGTTGTAAAGAAATACATTTTCCAAATGGCTTTCTGGAAAAGCACAATAGACAATGTGAAATTCTGAAATGAATCATCTACTTAATAGCTAGAAACTTACTTAAATCCAAACCAGAGTGTGAAAAGGGTACAGCTTCTCCTTGCTGTTGAGTCAGTACTGAGGATGCTACCAGTCCTTGTGCATTGTTGGGCACTTTCTCTTGGTTTCTTTTGATGATATTTTATTTATGTTTTATAAATAAAACTTGCCTGAAGACCAGAAGGTAAAACTAAGCTACTAGAGGCCAGTCAGTGGTGTCTCACACCTTCTCCCAAAATCTGGGAGAAAGAGGCAAATGGATGGATCTCTGTGAGTTCAAGGCCACCCTGGGATACACAAGATAAATGCAGAAACAGATCCAGGTGGTTGGTGGTAGCTCACGGCCTTGATCCCAGTACTAGAGAGTCACACACATTTAACCTCTTCACTGGAGAGGAAAATAGGTGGGATGAGATAGCAACTTGCTCACTTTCAGTCTGAGGATTTCTTAGAGGTAAGAGCTCTCTTGGCTTGGCTGCTTTGCTTTTCTGATCTTTAGGTTGAACCCCAATATCTGTCTCTGGGCTGCCATGATGGTGACTTGGTGGGGCAGTGCTACATGGGCTCTAGGGGAGGGAAAAAGAATAGTAGAGTTGGAATTGTGGCCACCTAATTTAGTAGCTAAGCAAGCTTGGGTAATATCAAACCTCAGTTTCTTCCCTTAAACATGGAGAGTTTTATATTTCCAGACTTAACTCATAGGTTGTTGGCAAGACTTATGTGGGAAAATATGGATGTGTATGTCTTATAAAGAGATTGGTATTCAGTGGGGGCTCCAGAAATTTTAATAGACTATCATGGATGAGGGCCATTCATGTGGGATTCCTCTCTGTATGCTGTAAATATGTTTTATTACCTTTGGTTCATAACGAAGTTGTTTTTGCCTTTGGCAGGGCAGAATATAGCAAGGTGGGAAATCCACGTAGAGTTAGAGTAGAAAAGAAGGCAGAGTCAGGTAGATGGCATGTAGTTGCCAAAGGAGAAAGATGCCAGAACGTCACCAGTAAGCCACAGCCTTGTGGTGATATATAGATTAATAGAGATTGGTTAATTTAAGATGTAAGAGCTACCTAGGAATATAACTGAACCATTGGCCAAACCGTGCTGTAGTTAATATAGTTTCTGTGTGATTATTTGGGTCAGGGCAGCTGGGAAACTAAAGTGCAGTCTCCATTTACAGACTATTTCAGGTGCTTCCTTAATTTCTCACTTAAACTGACCCGTCAGCAGCTGTCAACAAGGCATAGCTTTGCTAGTAAATGAAGATACTGATTTACTTCCAAAGACACAAACCAGAAGAGGATGATGGGATTGCTAATGCTGAGCCTGTCCCTTCTTCACAAATCACAAATCTTGACTAAAGGGAAGGCCTCCGGGGCAGCCACAAGACCCAATGACCTGGGTGATGCCATGGCCATAGAAAACTACACATTTGTTAAGGGATCTTTTATATGCTCACTTGTGCTGCATACCTACTGTGTGTGAGGTGAACTCTGTTAAACATACTCCATTTGCTGCTTTGTACCTTATTTAGTGAAAAATCTAGTGTGAGTTCTCTATTATAAAGATAAGAACTAAAAGCTGAAACTGAAACCAAATACCAAGACCACAGGACAAAAGGACTAGCCAATTTGTCCTTATTCGGGCTGTTTGTAAGAAGTAGAGCTGGTATTTGGATCCATGTCTCTCTCAAACCAAATTTTGCACACTTCTGCTCGACACATTCTGTTCAGTCATCAGTAAAACACATTTCATGAACAGTGAATAAAGAGCATAGGTAGAAAAAGTGAGCTCAACATTAATAATAGCAATGGCAATATGGAAGTTAGTGTTGTAGCTGTGTAATGGCCTCTGGGACGTTTCCCCCTGGGATGCAGAACTTTCCATTTCCTTTCTATAGAAGCTCAGTTTCTAATTTGCTCTTTCTCTTTTTGATGGTTCCTGAAGCCTCCTGGGCAGAGAGGATGTTTAGTGGAGTGGAAAGAACATAGGCCTGAGGACCATTTCTAGCACTCATTTTGTACTAGGCCTGACTTTGAGAAATTCTTGCAAGGCCATAGGGTAGTAAGAGGAACGGGCTGCATCCTGCCGCCCAGCTAGCTTAACCCCCAAAATAACCACACAGAAATTGTATTAATTAAATTACTGCCTGGCCCATTATCTTTAGCCCCTTATTGGCTAACTCTCACATATTAGTTTAACCCATCTCTATTAATGTGCATTGCCGCTTGACTGTGGCTTACCAGCATGAGTCTAGCCAGTGTCTGTCTCAAGCAGGAAAACCATGGCATCTGTTTGTCTCTGCTTTCTTCCGCCTAGAATTCTGTTCTGTCTTCCCCGCCTACCTGAATTCCACCCTATCAACTAGGCTAAGGCAGTTTCTTTATTTAACCAATGAAAGCAACACAAATACAGAAGGACCTCCTACACCACCATAGAGGCTCAGTTTTCCTTTCATGTAGAACAGGGACAATTCAACAGCTTACCTGCCTGCAGTTCTGGATTTCAAAAAGCCCCATAAAGATGGCTGTTTCACAGTGGAGGGCAAAGATATCATCTTGTGTCTTGGCTGAATTAACACTTTTCTTCCACTTTCTCACAGTGCATCAATCATCTCTACCTCCAATTTCTGGTGAGAACTTAGGACTGATCAGTTCCAAAAATGAAACCTTCCTGCCTGTGGGTTTTATGTACCCCAAAGTGTCAATTACTTGCATACAGTAATGTTTTCTTACTGGAGAACTGCATTTTGATGCTGTGAACTCGAGGTACCCCTCGAATGAGATGTATTTGCTTCATTGATACACACTGTGAATTCTTCATTTGCACACAGCCTTGTTACACAAACGGACAAATTGTTGTTATAAGGTAAACAGATCTTCAAATTTCCTGCTTCATGGAAAGTCTGCCAGATACTATGGGCCAGTAGGCTGAAGATGGATGCCCCCATGTTACAGAAGAACTCTGGGTGACTGTCCAGGCAGCAAGCTGTCTCTGTCAATTCTAGAGTTTTGGAAGTTGCTCACAATGTACTTTCTGTTTACTTAGGTAATATTATATCCTTCTGGAGTCCTTGATGGAGTCGAAGAATAGATATAGTTTTCCTTAGTTATGATAAAAGATAAATTAGATATAAATATTGTACGTGTAATTATTGCTTGATACATATTTTGTTATATGTGCTTTTACTGTTAAAGTTAAAACCTTCCTTTTTATTTAAACAGAAAATGGAAAATGGTGTGAGAAGTCCTTCTGTATATGTGTTGCTTTTATTGGTTAATAAAGAAGGTGTTTTTGGCCAATGGCTTAACAGAATATAGCCATGCTGGAAGAGATACATAGAGAGAGATTAGACAGGTCAGAGAGATGCCGTGGAACTGCCAGAAGAGAAAGATGCAAGCTGTCATCCAGATGACCTTGATGGTAGGCCATGAGCCTCGTGGCAAAATATAAAATAATAGAAATGGGTTAGTTCAAGATGCAAGAGTTATCTAGAAATATGCATAATCTAATAGGCCTAGAAGTGATTTTATCAATACACTTTCTGAGTGATTATTTTGTGTCTGGAAAGCCGGAAACGAACAAGTGGCTTCTGCAAACATCACAGAGACTAATGGGTTCACAGGGACCATCATTGCTGCTGTCCTCAGAAGCTAGCTTTAGCAGTTTCTGTCACCGTCAGAGATCCTTAATGGAATTACAGCCTTGTATTTCACTTTTGTTCTTGTTTATTATCCAAAGAGCCTCTCTACTCAACTCTCCTTAGCTTATTTGAGGAGACACAGCTAGCCACAAGTGAGCCATGTGGTCTAGTCAATTGAATTTCTACAATTTTATTAGATGACTAGATAAATTAACTTTAGTAGACATGGTTGACACCCTTGAGGATTCATCCGTCTTCCAGAGTTCCTAGTTTTTCTTTTTAACAGAATCATCTGCACAAAGAGGAAAATGAGGAGACAGGGGACCTGAATTGCTGGGCTCTGATTCTATCAGTACTGGAGAGTATTATGGACATAGATTCTTTTTGTCTTGGCTAGCAATAAGAACATAGAGCATGGAGCTCAGGGCAGAGCTAGAGGAGCAGAGGCATGGAAAGCCTCTTAAGGCACCCTCTTAGTGGGCTTTCAACTGTTCCCTTGATTTCACAGGCAGATAGAAGCAAGAAAAATGGCCATTTTCATTGCCAAGGTGACATACAGGGTAGAATGAAAGTTAGCAGTTTGTCTAAGGAAAGGCACCTCTTGGGTCACTGTCATGGGAAAGAGATATGCTGGGAGACTTTGTGATTAGGTCACAAAAGATATTAGGCCAAATTCAAGTGCATGCACCAGGCAATGGGCAGTTTTTAAAGGCTGCTAACAGCTGAAGAAAAACAATTAGAACCTTTTATTTAAACAGCCAATATCTAATATTAGGTTTTCAAGGCAGGTTAGCAGGTACTTTAGGAGCAGGCCAAAAGATGTACATCTTGTTTATATTATCGCCACATGGAGCCATATACTTTCTTACTTGGCAGGTGAAAAAATTAAGTCATATAGAGGGGCAGTGCTCAAACAATGGAACAGTCTCAACTTATATTTTAATGCCATATCTTCTAGTTCTACTGGATAGAATCCTCTGGACTCTCTGAAATCTAATGGATTTCGTTGGATGGCTACAAAACCTTTGTTTTAATGACTCAAAAGGGATTACCATCTCTGGTTTGGGAATTCTTTCAAGACTCTGAAATGAATGGAGGCCGTCACTGACTCAGTAAAATTCAGAGTCATTGGAATTTAAGAGAGACAATCATAGGCACGGAAGTGATAACGGAGGTTAGGAGGGAGGGAAAAGCTGAACAAGAAGAAGAAGAGGAGGAGGAGAAAAGGAGGAAGAGGAGAAGAAGAATCACTAGTTCTTATAAACATTATCAGAATAGGTGTGATGCTTTTATTCAGACTTGTGTGAGAGCCTGGAGAACTTAATTCTCTGATGCAGAGATCTGATTCTCTGATTCCAGAGATCTTTAATGTTTCATCTCCACAGAGGCAAAAGTAATGCTGTATGCAGTATAAACTGAGGGCTCTATCTTCTGAGCTATATTTTCAGTGATTACTAAAACGAATTGTTGCCTTATAGTTCAACACTGGAAGTCAGCCAATCTAATTTGAAGTGCTCATTTGGGAAATTTTTGGAAAGGCTCATGTTTAGAACTTCAGTTTTCAGATCTTCAAAGTGCATCTAATACCATCTTCCATGTAAAGGTATATAAATACAGTTACCACAATGACTAGAGTAGGCTGCAGTGCATAGCTGGTGCTTAATAAAACTCACTTGATACTGGACTCAGTTGTTATTTCCTTTGAGTCTTGGACATGCAATATGAAAGTGTGCTTTTGCTAAGATCATACAGAGGAGACACAGACTCTCTTTTAGTTCCTGCATTCCTCTCTCCTATCCGCAACATGAAAATACCTTATTAACCTGTGCAGACTTCCTATCTTCCTTCTTCTCATCTGGGTGGTTTCTTATTGTGGTGCCAACTTCTCAAACTTCTGCATCCAGTGGTCCAGCCTGAAGCCAAAGCCAGATATTATCAACATCCAGAAGAGAAGTGAGGTTAGGAAAAAAAAACACCACTGTTTGAGCACCTAAAACATTAATTTGTGTTGCAAGATGAATACCACCCACTCTCTCAATTTTATTTTGGAAGAAAACTTTACATTTATATAAAATAAGCTATCACTAGCATACTGCAAAAGCACAGAGATTTTGTATGAAGAAAACAATAAACATAGAGGTCTAGTGTCGTTTCCAGTTTAAGGTGCATTGCATCACAGTAGAGTGTTTATGGGGCCAATCTTCTGCTACTGAAATTGACATCTCCATTTTTGATTTCATGGCTTTGTTTTGGGTTACTCCAAAATCCCAGAGGTTTCCTACTTCCACATTGACTGCAGCAGACTGAAATAGTGGTAAGCACAAAGAAGAAGCAAAAGGAAAAGGCGACCAAGGCAGGCAGCCCCATGGGAAAACTGTGGAATGCATCAGGTCGGGGAGAATGTGAATTAAATAACCCCACTCTAACTCCAAATAGGGTATACTAAGGTTTTTCTTTATGAAAAGGGAAAACTCACAGAACAGGAATGGGGATCCAGGTGTGGAGCACTGGAAAGGAGAGGGGCCAGTGGGTGGGACCGTGGCTTTTTGGTATCCAAAGCCACGCCTCAACCTGGTCCAGCCTATCAAAGGCCATTGGCTGAAGGAGGTTCTACATCAGACAACTATATAGAAAACTTTCTGCTAAAAGATGTTGGGTCATTTATGTAGCTTCAATTACAGTGTAGATACAGAAAGAATGTATGAGTCTGAGGTCATATACTTGTTTGGTAGATGTCAACTAAGATGCAAGTCCAAAACAATACCTACAAGGAGGTTGGAATCAGGATAGGATAGAAATTTGTCCTTTGTGAAATTTAATTGTGATCCTAAAAAACCACGAGAGTCCTAGGAGGGCCCTTCAGAACTGTCCCAGCTGAAGACGTTTTTCTCTCTCTATCAAAGTGGATTTTTGGAGAGAAACTATCCATAAAAAATTTCATGAAGATTGCTTTGTTGGACAGAGATCCTGGTTGAAGGTAGAAAGGGTACCTCCATCTCAGGGGCACATAGCAGCATATGATACCTTCCTCTACATGCTTCATGAATCAGTAGAGCAGCTATATTGTCTTATCTTTCCATGTAAAGAAAAATTTGTTCATCTCATGTAAATTTCTGTCTATCTTATTTCTCACCATGGTACCTACTAAGAGTGAATGCAGTTTCTCCTCTTTGACTGCTCTAGAATGCCAATCCAAAACAAGCAGGGATTTGTTTTGCTCATGATTATTGGCCCAGTTCTAGAGCAGGGCAACATATAAGTTAGATGGGAAACTTGAAAGTTCTAGACATCCGAGTAAGTTAAATCTTTACAACCACCAAGAGATCCTAATACTATCCCTGTTTTTACAAATGATGAAACTGAGGGAGAGAAAAATGTAATGATCTTGCCAAGACCAAGGAATTCAGGAGCAGTACCAGACAGCTGGATTCTAACTCCAAATTCACCCCCATCTCTCATCAGGTCCTCACTCAGCACAGTTACTTCTTCCTCTCTTCTTGCTTCTTTGAGCCCATCTACAGCTTACATGGTCACTGCACAGCTGGATGCCCCTGCTGCCTGTTCAGATCTTTACCATCTCATAGGGTCAGCTCAACAGACTAAAGCTCAAGCTCTTCCTACTGGTTTTTCAGTACTAGCACCCTAGAACTCGACTGAGTCATGTGACCTGTCTTACTGTCATCCATTTATCTACTCAGATGTTCCTAGGGTTTATGGGGCTATCACACAAGCATGACCTCATTTAATCAGCCCACCCTTTCTGAACATATGGCAATGCGAATGTGGGAAAACGAAGCCTGCAAAAAGGGTATGTGAGGTAACTAGGTGGCAGAGTCTTTAATTGTACCTGCTGTTGGCTGTTTTGTTCTTTTTCCCCACCTTGTTGCAGGGTGGATGGGGCTCAAAACATTTCTGCTTTGTAGATTTAGGGTCAGTTCTTTGGAGTTTCAGTAGATATTTCTCATTTTCTTTTCTCTATTTGATAAATTAGAGTTCTGGGGTACTAAGAGGTTACAAGATTAACCCTGCCATATAGTAGTGCTAATGAAGCGAAATTATCACTAACGATGGGATACAAGATTGCAGATTCATGTGCTCTTCAGCACCCTAAATACGAGACTATCGCTAAAGTTGGGATACAAGATTACAGATTCATGTGCTCTTCAGCACCCTAAATACGCAAGACTTGTCCACCCTTGCTTGAACAAGAGAATGGGGTTCACCTTAAAATTTCAAGATGCTAAATAATTAAAAATGCAAAGTCTAGATTACTTTATACATGTTTGGGTTGTATTACTTTGTGGGCCCAGAGATACCCAAAATGTTGGTTTGGCAAAACTTATTTATTTTAGAGTGATTTTGAAATCCCAACAGCACTAGCCAAACTTCATAGCAACTTTCAGAAGCCTAAGGAAGGGCAGGAGTATTTTCAGTACCCTTGAATTTAATTAAATGGTAAAAAAGGCCTGAGGCTATCCTCTACAACACAGCCTCTAACTTGGATACAGCTATCTTGGAGCATCCTCTTTTTGCTGTTTGTTGAAGACATTGTTTTGTTTCTTATGGAATGAAAAATTCAGCTGAGTTCCAGGATGATCAAACCTTTCATGTCTGTGGCTTGACAAGTTTAAACCATCAAGATGAGGATTCATTTGTCCTGTCCCTCTAAAATGGAGAATAATTTGAGATACCATTGACAAAGAAATGAACAGCGCAATGAACCAGCCGACCTATCAAACTAACCAAACAAACAAGCTAGCAGAAAGCCTCAACTAACAAAAGGGCTTAATTTCTTCCTAGGACTTAGACTAAAATGGCCAATATAGCTTCTGTCTGGTTCTTTCTGAAAACTGCATTTTTGGATGACAGCTCCTTGACTGCTCCATTGAAGAGACAAGAGAGGGCATTGACGGGGAGGATGTCTGAGGACTTCATCTGGCATCACTTAAAGGAAAGATGAGCCTTCTCTGCTGAAGGCAAGTCGACCTGCAGCTACAAATAAGTAAATGATGATGATGCATTTATGTGTTGTATTGAATGGATTGTGGCAAAACTTGCCATAACAACAGCCTGGTTCTTCATGACAGTTGGAATGTGAATCACAGTCGGCCGTATTCAACAAGGATAAATGCAGTATCTTATATTTAGTCTCAAATAACTATAAGTACAGTGCACAGAAAACAGAAGCCATGACATATATATTGTTAAATAAGGTGATAAAGAGATGAGTAAGTGCCCTTGAGAAGATAGCCAGGAGAGAACACACATGGGCTCTGTAACTGACCATATCCCTAATCGGAACCAAAGTCTGCCCTGATGTTCACAAGCTGAAGTGCCCAAGTTAAAGGAATGAATGAGTGGCTTTCTCTCTTGCTGTGACTATGTGAGTGCCAAGAATTCTTAGGATAACTTTGGGCATGGAAGTATGAAAAGAAGTAACCACTGAAGGAGGGCCAGGGTGGCACAGAACCAGGCAAGTCAATTCCAGGGAATGTTGAGGGATATTTGTTCTTCAGCCTACGGAACAGAAGGGAGTCAAAGAAGTTACTTCTGCTACTTGAGGGAAATGACAGGCTTCTTTTCTCTTGCCTAGAAGTTGGCTAGGAACACAAAAGCCAATGTTATAAATTGGCAGTTGGCAAACCTTTCCTATAAAGGGACAGATAATAGGCAGCTTAGACTCAGGAAGCCACACGGTCTCTCTTATAGCTACTTTGCTTTTGTAGCACAAAACGCAACTGTGATCAACATGTCAATGAAGTAATATGATTCTGTCCTAATAAAACTTTGTTCATAAAAACTGGCTCTGGGCCACATTTGCCAAAAGATAATAGCCATCCCCCAGTCCCTGTATAAAGTCTTTTCTTCTATAAAACCTCATGCTTCCTAGTAAAGGAAGCTATTCAGAGTAGTCGAGGAAGAAACTCTAATATACTTCGCCTATTAAAATAGCCTGGATGAATCAGAACGGGATAAAAATAATACCACTACAATACTCAATAAGTACTAAGGTAAGTACCTATCTTAGAAACATCTGAAGAACACTTATACCTCAATATTAACAACACATCCTTGCAGGTGTGTAGAAGTAACCAAGAGACCCTTCATGAAGGCAAACATAGAAAGGGAAAATAAATATCCAGATGTACTATATGATTATTATAGATATACCATATGATTTTCATGAGGGAAAAGATAATTGGAACATTAGTGGGCTGTCAATATACCCATGAACATGACTAAAATGGGAAAGATGATGCCAAGCATCCATATTAAATGCAAGCAATTGAATCTCTAAATTGCTGGTGAGAGTATAAAATGCCAGATCCCTTAGAGGGTCTCTGTGGCAGCTTTGTGCAGGGTTCAACATTTGCTTCTTACCATCAACTTACCAATCTTCTCCTAAGTGTTTAGTCAAGAGAATATAGGTTCATCCAAAAACTTGTATCAAATATTCATAGCAAATCTTAACTTGTAATTCCTTAACTAACTGTAGACATACGAACAGATGGGTTGATCAATAAAGTGCTTGTCCTGCAAGTATGAGGACCCAAGTCTGATCTCTAAGACCTAGGTTTAAATGGAGCTGTGCAATCTCAGCTCTGTGGGGGTGGAGGGCTACCTGGAGATCACTAACCAGACAGCTTTGCATACCCAATGAGCTCGAGGTCAGTGTACCTGCACATACATGCACCCCTGAACACAAATGAAGCCAAATGGCCACCCTCTGGGTATATTAATACCTCTTCTTTTTTTGTACTTACATTGGTCCTGAACTTGGTTCATCCTGCAGCTATCTTTTGAAGTAGCAGTGGTCTGTTTCCACATTACTGTTGGGAACCCAAGTCTTGGGAAGTGCTTATAATGTTTGAAAGGCCCTTCACTAATTGTTTGGAGTGGTTTTAAACGAAATCTTTCAGAACCTCAGAGTATACACTTACTAATTAGAAAGTTGGACCATATAACCTCAAACATCCCTCTAATTTAAGTGTCTAGGACTATGTAAAGATATCAGTTGGCTGGTGCTGGTGTTGAACCATCTGATAAACGTGAGCCCACTGCCTAGTTTGAACACATTTCAGAGACATTTGGAGAGCAGCACTATGAATGGCCAGTCAAAATGAGAATCCTGATCCTGGGAAGGTCAGCCAAAAACTTTTCTGGGCATGTGGATGTCAATTCCCAGGCAGCAAAATGAAATGTGTTTGATTTACTGTTAGCACCTATCACAGAGGGCTCGTAAGACCCAGCTTGAGGTTAAATGCAATAGTAGCCGTGCCAGTTGCTGTCTTCTGAGAATGACTTCTGGGAATTTCATGGCCCCAGGGATTTCTCAGATTATAATACAAGTGATTGAAAACTTGAAGACATTGATACTACAGCAGACTAGTAGTCAGGCTAGGAATTACAGGTCATAAAATTCTTGTGGACTTTCTCTGTCCCCGACCAGTCCGGCACTTTGGGCAGCTAACTCACTCTGGATCTCAGTCTTCTGATGTGTGAAATAAAATAAAAGGCATTCAAGTACGGTTTAATCCTCAATTAATTTGCAAATATGGAAATAATCCTCTCTCTTCAGCCTCATTGGTTAATGAAGGAAAACATCGTCTCAGTCAGGTTTACTGGAGCGTATCACCCCTGTGCCAGCAACCTGACGAGTGTGCTTTTTTGTTCCTCCAGGAAAGCTTAGGGAGTCACTGGTCAGGTTTGGTCTGTGAACTGATTTGTGTTTGAGGCTCATCCTTACCCCAGTCTATTGTTCTTGGGTCCAGGGTGGGCGAAGCAATAACCCTTTGGATGTTTATTTATGAATGAAAGTGGAGAGAGAGAAATTATAATCATAGGGATTTTAAAACAGATCTTCTGCCACGTCTAAATACATGGACTGATAATTTTACAAACCTTGAGAAAGTGAAGAAGCAATACGCCAGGTCCAAAGTAGGCACTCATAGGGTAACGTTGAGCCAAAAATTTCTACCCACTCAGATTCACCCATGGACAAATCTTATTTGTCTTTGATATTTTGATATTTGATATGTTAGTTGCTTATCTCGTTGCTGTGCTAGACTACCTGACCAAGTCACTTAAGAATGTTAGAGCTTCATTGCCTTGTGGGTTGAGAGTGGTAGGGAAGGTAAGCAGCGAAGCATGAGGCAGCGGGTCACATTGTATCTGCGGTCAGGAAGCAGGGAGAGATGAACGAATGCTATTCCATTTTTTTTTTTTCTGGATCAAGTTCATGGAATGGTGCCATCCTCACTCAGAGGAAGCCTTCCTTCTTCAGTTAAACTACTCTGGAAAGGCCCTTAAAGAAATACACAGAAGTGTTGTCTCCTTAGTGATTCTAAATCCAGTCAACGTTGACTAGGGAAAGTGTGGAGGTATGTTCTCCACAAGTAGCATGGAGATCCTCGCTTGAGGAGGAAAAGTAATTCTAGGTAGCTTTCAGCAAAATTTGATTCCTAACAAGTTCAATTCACTGTTGTATGTGCTGCCCCTGAACCCCATCTCCTCTAGGCACTGTCTCAAAGGTTTCGAGATTGCAATATTAAGTGCATCCCATGTAATCTCAGGGCTCAGTATTTCTTTCTTTAAAATAAAGCACAAGACTGGTTTTCTACCAGATCCATTTAACTCTTTTTTTTTTTTTGTCTTTTTCATACCGAGGTGGACTCATCTAGCTAGTACTGGCCTTGCACTTTGAATGCTCTCCTCTCAGCCTCATGAGTGCTTGGATTACAGGCATGTGCCACTAGGCTGTGTTTATTTCTACTCCAAAATGGTGTGATTCTGCATTGCAAATTTTTCCAAGGAAAATCAGTTCCACAGCAGTGTCTTGGAGACTCTGAGGAGAAAAGGCACGTGTCACTAGTTAGGAAAAGGCATGAATTCCCCCTTCTTGGGATATTGGAAGCAGAGATGGAGAGTAAGTCAATATGTATCGTCCTCTGGCTAGAGTGAGTCAAAACATATCAAAATATATGTTAAATTGTAAAATTAAAATATGTATTTTCTTTAATGCATTTTGATACTGCAGCCCAATCACCAGCATAGGGCAGAATTAGGCAATCAGGCAAGATCAAGAACAAAAAGTTCCACGCAGGGTTGGGTAAGTTTTCCTTTTCATTTAAACAGATGACTGACCATAACCTGGAACCCTAACCACGTTGGCATGAATGGAGGCATTCTAAAGAGATGCCCATGTCCCTCCCTTTGGCTATCCGACTGTTGAAACATTGGAGACAAAGGAATTGTTATTTAGCTAAGAATCTTGTGATGGGGGAAGGGAAGAGCTGTTGCTACACGCATGCAGTGTCCACAGAGGCCAGAAAGGGGCTTTAGATCCCCTTCTATTAGAGTTACAGATGGTTGTAAGCCAACATATGGATGCTGGGAATGGATCCTGAATCCTCTGGGAAGAGCAGTCAGTGTTCTTAGCTGCTGAGTCATCACTCCAGCCTCTTAACTCTGTAGTTTTGATCATCTTATCTACTTATAAATCTACTTATATCTTCTTTCATTTAAAGAAAAAGTCCTTAATGGACATGTTATAAAAGAAAAACTAACAGGCACCAGTTATGACAATTATTTAAGATGTAATTCTAAATTTTACTTCAAAAAGATGACGCTTATTAATGTACCACTCTGAAACATCTCTTAGGTATGTGATCACCCATGCAGGAGCTGCTCAGGGTTTCCTCCTGATTCCCCTGCCTCCTGGAGGCTTTGAAGAGCTACGCAGGGTGCTTGGTTCACCACGCTTCATCCAGGAAGACTTAATGCAACCATCTCTGAATGCAAACTAAATACAAGCAAACTGTCTTAATCCCGAGGAGCAAACGACACACAGCTTTTCTCTCTCTGTTTTTCCCTTTTGATTAGCATGAGTGACTAAGAAGGGCTATTGGTGAGAAGAGAGAACATATCTTTTCAAAGCTGTGTAGATCACAGTGAGTGCTTATTTAGCAGATTTTTGTATTTAGTGCCCACATTTGAGGCTGAGCTGGGAGTTACAAGCCTGCAACAGTGGGCTCATGGTAGCTTCCCTGTAACCATGTCTTCTCAGCGATGAGTGATATGGTTGCTACCAGCCACCATCAGAACCAGTCCTTATTAGGGTTGTTTCCCTATGAAGTTCTGGCTTTAGTCACATCCTTTAACTTTTTAAAGTTTGTTTGTTTTAATTTATTTGTGCTTTTGTTGGCTGGCTGGTTTTGGTGTTTGAGACAGAATATCATACTTCAGGCCTGGCTGTGCTTGAACTTGCAGCCATCGTAATGCCTCAGCTTGCTGAGTGCAGAGACTATGAGCAAAACCACCACACACCCTAAGTGAGTACTGCAGACTTGGCAGACAGAAGGGAAAAGTGAAAATGTAGAAGCTTGTGGGGCTCATGTTCAAGGGGCAGGCAAGCAAAGAGAAGAGCCTGAGAAGATTAGAAGCAGCTAGAAGCTGGCTCAGAATCCTCTGTGTATGAGGATGGAAGGTAGAGGGTATTTCTGGGGTGTGTATGACTAACTGAGTGAGGGACGGAAAGAAAACCTGCTTTCTAATTTTATCTTCTTGTGGCACTTTACCAAAAAGCCCCTCAAGGTGGCCGGAAGTTGGAAGCCCTCAAATGGGGAGAAGTGCTGGAGTAAGAGTAATATACAAAGGTCCAGCGAGAGACCAGGGAGGGGAGAACACATGTGGCCTTCCACCTGGGCCTCTGCCTTTCAGGAGTCCTTAGAGTTCCTTCCGGCTCCTTGTTTGCATACCCATATGGTGGTGGTGTATTGATTCAGGGAAAATGACTACTTTAACAAAGAAAGAAGAAGGTTTAACTTTCAGAAGCTCTCTTGTTCTCTAACTCCCTTCCCCCCTCTCTGTTCCTCCCTCCTTTCCTCCCTCCTTTCTTCTCTCTCTCTCTCTCTCTCTCTCTCTCTCTCTCTCTCTCTCTTCCCCCTCTGCTCGCCTCCTTCCCCCCTGTCTCTCTGCAGGTTCTCCTTCCTCTTCCTCTCGTCTTTTATAAATAAGGAACTTGCTGAAGGGTTGGCGCTCAACCCTAGTGAGCAGTAAATGCTCGCTTGTGAGTGTTTACATGTTTCACCTGCTGCTGTTCTTCTGATGGAGGGATGATGGAAGGCTTAGGGAGTATACTGAAGCTGGGGATGAAATGGAACTGCAGTGGCTGGGGGTCTGCCGGCTTTGGGATTCACCTAGGATTTCTTAAAGCAAACCTCCCCAGGTTTTGACTTTTGCATTTGCTGTGGAGATACTGAATGTTCAAGACAGGGATTATTTTGAAGAGTTGCTAAGTTGTTGAATCAGCCTGGGTCCTTCCCAACCCCAACACACACACACACACACACACACACACACACACACACACACACACACACACGATTAGATGTAAAAGAGAAAATAATGGTGTTGCTTGCAGGAAAGTAGACAGAGCTAGAGATCATGACGTTAAATAAAAAATGTCAATCTCAGAAAGTCAAATGTATGTTTTCTTGTTAGTAGAATCTTGATAAGAAAATCTGACCCAGCAGTAGGACTATTGAGGAAAATGAAGGGAGCCAGCAAGAGTGCAAAGTGGGGACCAGAAAGGGCAATGGAACCTGAATATACTCGAGGTATATGATATGCATATATGGAAATTCCATAATGAAACCCATTATTATATATTTTAAGTTTTAAGACTAAATACAGCCCACCCCCATATACCTGACTGATTTGTTTTTTTTTTTTTAATCCTCTGCTACCTTGGGATGAAGAAAGCAAATATTTCATTTTGTACATGTCCTTGACATGACTCCTATTTATTAAGTAACTAAAACACCAAAGACTTCAGAGCTACAACTAAAAGATCAGTGCCTCAAAAATGCCTTAATTCCACAATTATTTTACTTATTGGTTTTGCTTTTTTTTTAAAAAAAAAAAGTGTGTGGTTTGTATATGTATGCATGTTCTATTGTATGTGGTGGAGCATTTATGTGTGCCCAGCCATGTGCACTCACGTTTGATGTCCCTATCCGCCTTATTTATGGAAGCTGACTGTCTTGCACCTAGGTCCTCTGTCTCTGCCTTCTTAGCACTGGAGTTACTAATAGGCTGCTTTTCCTAGGAGTCATTTACATGGGTCCTGGGGGTCAGAAGTCTTGTCCTCATGCCTTGAAAGGCAAGGGAGTTATCTATTTCACCTCTTCAGTCTCAGTTTATCCCTCTGTCCCACAAGTATTTGTTTCAGGCATCTCTGATACCCTGCGGTGGACCAGATGCCTTGGGCTAAGGGTTGGACAATTATCGGCTCCTTGCTTTGAACCCCTTCTGACTTCTCGGCACCACATTTATGAAAGGGGGCAAGAAAGAACCCAGTGAGTTCTGTAGGAAGTTCTTCAGAACTTCAGGAAATGTATGATCTGTGTGAGACACGATGCAAAATTTTATTTGCATGAGCTATCACAAACAGGGGTCCTGACCCTCATGGGTCCTTAAAAGTTTTAATGAACAAAAATGTTTTAGAGCAATGAACTTTGCTATCACAGAGACATATCTGGACCACATGCCTTTGAGTACCCATAAGCAGGAACTTCCTCCTCCCTGTTGAGGATGCTGCCTTTGAAGCTCACTCGCCTGGAAATCTGTCTCCTGAGAATAAACCTAGATATGAGGTCAACAATGCCCCTGTTACTTCTGAAGTGTCAGCATAGGTCCCTGTTATGTCTCTCATAGTGCCTTCCTTGCTCAACGCCTTACAGCCAGAAGAAGCTCCACGAGAAAGAACCAATTATGCTCTAATTTTGTCGCCCAGTTGTCGATCTGAGCCTGTGAATGGCTCAGATCCTGCTCCCTCTGGCTTGCCGTGAGGTGTTCTGGTGTTTCTCTCAAGGAGGGGTGAGAATAAAGAGCCTTCCTTAATTGGGGTGTGTGCACACACATGCTTCCTGCGAAATGTCTCTCACGTTCACAGCCTCGACGCTTTGTTCCTTGGCTATCATGTGGGGAGAGGTGTTTGGACATCGTATTAATGATAGCTCTGCATATGTACAGGGCACATTCCACTTTCAAAGGCATTTATAAACACTGCAAGATGAAAGCTCGGGCCACGCATCTTGGGAAAAGGGAATGTTAATCACCACCATGCAGGGTCCGTGGGGAAGGCTACAGATTCCGAGAGCTGGGAGGGATGTCAGAGTTCACCAAAGCAAACTTCGGGGCCTCCTTGAAGAGGGTTAAGGATTTCTTACAGCTTAGCTTTTCAATTCAAGTAAATTCTGCTTTTGTGTAATTTTCAATTTTCTCTCTCTCTCTTCCTGCCTGCCTGCCCCCTTTCTTCTTCCCTCTCCTTTCCCCCACTTCTCACTTTAAAGCCAGAGGCCACTTTAAGGTTCTAAGTTTGAGGTGACTTTTTAAGTATCGATAATTGTAATATCTGGGCTAAATGATTGAACTGTGTCCCATGAACTCTCAAGCAGTAAATACTGCACACAACTGCTACCCACCTTTGTCTCCTTCCCTGTGCTGCAGTTCTCTGGTCAAAAGGCCCTTGGCCTTCCAACGCCATTCCTCCAGATAAGCACTGTGCCATTCTCCATTATCCCTATAAGCACTTTCTGCAGGAGGCAATGGATTCTAGTTCCCGAAGCACCCAGAAAAGAATGCCTCCCAAGCTGCCTTTCCTCTCTAGGTTGGTGAGAGGAAAACAGAACATTCACAAGGTGCCCTTCACTCTTCAGGCTGCTCCGAGGGATCAAGTGTATGAGCTTCACCCAGAGTCAGCCATGTAGATGGTACTTCTTACCACATCAGGAAGCAGAGACCCGGAGAGGCGAATCAGTCAATCTCACAGTCTCACAGCCCAGGAGCTAGAACTAGGATTTTAGCTCTGATGTTTCTATACCGAGAGTCACGTGTGGTTCTGTGCGGCTCACAGTGGGTGTTTAAGGATTAAACTCAGTACCTTTCCAGTCTTCCCTATCCCAAGAGCCCCTCCCATCACTTCCTCATCCTGGACTTCTTATTTCTATAAAGTAAATCTACCCAGAGAATCAGTACCGCAGCTAGATTTTTTTTTATTTTATTTTTTATTTTTTTATTTTTTTTTAGTGTTTGCGATGTGCCTTGTTTTTAAATGTTTTATTTCACTGGATCCTCAGCAACCTATTAAGCGTGCTGTTACAATTTCTGTAGTGTAAATGAAAGAAGCGTCACGGCAGGGCTGATTCCCCCGATCTGTTGTTGGTAGGAAGCAGAGCTGGGCCCCAACTTGCTCTCTGTTTCCAGTAAGTTGTTCCTTTGTACTAGGTCCATTACTCTTTCTGATTTAGTAGATTTTTTTCCCTTTCCTTCTTGTTTTGTCTACTTTTAGTGTTTTGAGATAGGGTATCCGGCTTCCCAGAAACTGAACAGTAGTACAGTCGGGGATGAAGGCAATCTTCCTGGTTCAGCCTCCCAAATTCCAGAACTCCAGGAGTGAGTGTCCATTCTGGCTTAAATTTTACTTTTGATATGACCGGCGTTCCTAAACTCAGCTCTTGATATCGTTAAAACAAAAAGCACCGATTTTCAATGAAAGTCATTAGCCTATGTAATTATACCATGAATAGCTATAATATTTTCGAGAGGCCTATCTCTATCATACCAGATAACTAGTCCACAATAAGACGATGTACAGGAGAGAGATATAGCAGGATCATTGCCACTTTTTTTTTGCATTGAGATTTACTTCCATATTTGTTAAGAAAATATAAATGAGAGATTATTATAATACTATCGCAATGATAGCAATAGCTGCTATTCTCTCTGAAGTGCTCTCGTGTGTCCCTTGGTGATGAGTACTGTATGTTTGGTTTCTTATACTTTCCCCATCTGCATTCTGTTACCTCTATTTGAGAGGAAGCTCAGTGTCTGTAAAGTCAGGTTAGACGTACAGAAGAATGCTAATACTGGGCTTGGGTATGGGTACCTCTGACCCCCCTCAGCCTTCACACTTAATTAGAACAATACACAAAAAAATAGCCCCCGATTTGAATCAGCATGAAGGGTTTCCAGCCATCTAAGCAAGAAATACTTCTAGCCGGGCGGTGGTGGCGCACGCCTTTTATCCCAGCACTCGGGAGGCAGAGGCAGGCAGATCTCTGTGAGTTCGAGACCAGCCTGGTCTACAAGAGCTAGTTCCAGGACAGGCTCCAAAGCCACAGAGAAACCCTGTCTCGAAAATCAAAAAAAAAAAAATTACTTCTGTCCAGCAGCAAGCGGAGATCACATCCAATACCCTTGCAAAGTTTCTAGAATGTCACTCTTTCTGTGACACAGGTGTAGAGACAGAGGAGGGTGGGGATGGCTACATGGTACTTTCCACATACCACATTTCGGTTGTGGTCATTCTCGTGAGTGCGTGTACATTGCGGAACATATGTGGAGGTCAGAGGGGAGCCTAAGCTATCAGTCCTTTCTCGCTTCTTGTTTATGACAAGGTCTTTTGATGTCGCTGCTGCTTGCATCAGCTGGCTTCCAGGGATCCCTTCTTCACCACTGATTTTGCAGTAGGTGTGCTGGGGTTGCAAGCATGTACTACCTGATCCAACTTCCCATTGGTTCTAGGGACTTAAACCCACATCCTCCTCACATGCATACACTCAGGTACTCCCTAGTCTTGGGAGCAGCCATTCTAGATGGGCCCTTTACAGGCTGGATTTCCAGAGGCCACTGTAAATTGTTTATCTTTCCCACATGACCAGAATCTTCTGGAAAACAAATGCCTTGAAGATATTCTATAGATCCTGAAACCCCTAAGAATGTGTGTGGCATACAATCGGAGCTTAATAAATAGAATTGGTCTTTTGGATGGGTGAAGGGATGTTGTGTGGGGAAAGCAGAAGTACCATTGTTTAAGGAGAGTGTGGAAGAGGGGAGAATGCAACATCCCCCTGGCTCTGCACTCCTCTGTTAGCGGTTAGCTATGGGTTTTAAGCTAGCTCCTTTTCCTTCTTCGTCCTAGGCTTCCACAGGGGATGGCTTTACCTCCTGGTCTTCACAAGAGTGCTGTTAGAAACACCCTAAGACAGAGCACATTTACCATAAATAATGAAATAAATACAATGGTAGTGACGTCAATCATACCACAATAAAGGACTCTTGGCTTACATGGATTGCCTACCCACCTGGCACTTTCTGTATATTGTCCTCGCAGCTACCCTGGGGGTCATTATCTTCCCAGTTTACAGATGAGGACACTTTGAGAGATAGTATCACTCTTAAATTACATAATTATGGAACACACAGAAAAGATCATGACGTTAATGCAGTTTTCTGGGAGGTTGCAGAATATGAGCGTTAAAGAGTCAGTAATGGCCCAAAGCAGGACCATCCCCTGAAGGCTGATCTGGCTGATGCTGGGGACATTTGTGCACAGTGGGACTGATGAGCGTAACTGGAAAAGAGGATCAACCTCCTCCGGTGAAACTCAATGCATCTCACCTGTGGCTCCGGGAAGAGTCCACATACACATTCCCTCTGAAGTGGACCTACCTGGGATGCCTGGACTGGATGAAAGCAGCCCACTTTGATGCCAACTGGCCACAGGCTTTGGACAACTGCATTACCTCATCCTCTTTGCTGTCTTGAAGAAACAACGATAATAACACTTTCCCAAGGCTGGGGCTGGGTACATCTTAATTTATGTGTGTTTGCAAAGGGCTTTGAAGATGGCAAATGTTATTTAAGTGTTAAGTATTATTATTTACTGTGGTTCTAAATGCTATTTCTCTTAGCCATTGTCAGGCTACAAAACAATAAGGGAAATGGTAAAAAGAGCCTGTGAAGTATCCAAACATCTATAAATGAGGTAACTTTGGCCTGAGCTCTGTGATGGTATCTACAAGCCTAGCATTAGCTGTGCAGCATTTTTGTGTGGGCAGGCGGTTGCCTAATTTGCACTTGAGCATGCCAACAGCAGGCCCTGGCACAGGTCTGGCACACACTGGTGATGCAGGGCTCTTTGGAGGGAACTGCGTTGCTGACATCATGCTTTGCTGTGTTCTCTTTGAGATGCAAATGAGACGCTGGAGGAGCCCCTTGTCCTTTCATCATTTCGTCTTTAATAGAAGGAAATTAACATTCATTGAGCCCTCCCCTGCGCTGGATACTTTTATGAATGTGATCTCATTTATTCTCAGGACAGACAGTGAACTGGCCCTGAATGTTTCCATTTTACAGGCGAGGCAACTGAGGCTCAGGGAAGATAAATAATTTGTCCCTGACCATATAGGTAGTCCAAAGCTGAGCTATGTTTAGAATCTAGAACATGGCTATAAGCATGTCCATTTATTGTGCGGAGCTGTAAGCGACATGCCTTACTCTGCCTCTTCACCTCACCTGTCTGGGCAAGTTCTCCGGATCCCTGGTAAAAAAATCTTTTTACTGCCTTTGCTACTGTCCTTAAATATCCTGGACACCTCTTGAGTGCCGTTTATTGTTTATGCCTGCATGACAGTTCCTTGATCTTTAGGTCCTATCTTTCTCTTTCTGGGCTTCTCTCCTAAATAAGGAGAAATGGTAAAAAGGGCCTGTGAAGTATGTTCTTCCTCCGTCCGTGTCTGCTAACCATTCACACCTCATTTTCCTAGGGATACTTTCTGATGCTCCAGATAGCAGGTCTCTGACTCAGGTTCCCAAACCTTCACCATCAGCATCGCCTTCAGACTTGTGAGAAATGCAAATTTACTGGCCCCACCCTGGCCCTACCAAGTCAGAAACTCCTCTGGGCCCTGAGGAGGAGGCCCATCCCTCCTGGGAATAGCTGCTTACCTAAGTCTGAAAATGACCAGGTTTCTCAGCCTCGGCAGGATGGTCATTTTAAGCTACCCAGTTCTTTGCTGTTGTTGTGGGGTGGAGCCGGGTGTGCCTAGCACAGTGGTCCTCAACCTGTGGATCCCAACCCTAGGGAATGACCCTTTCACAGGGGTTGCCAAAGACCACCGAAAAGAGCAAACATTTGCATTATGATTCATAACAGTAACAAAATTACAATGATCAAGTTGCAATGAAAATAATTTCATGGGGGGTCAACATAGCATGAGGAACTGTATTAAAGGATCGCAACCTTAGAAATATTGGCAACCTGACTTAGCAGGACTTTGAAGAGCCTCTTCTGGGTATCCTCAGCCCTCTCCATCTTCCTCTCCCTGCTCTCCCTGAGTTGGGACAATTAGAAATGTCTTCAGAAGTTACCTAAGCTCCTCAGGTGCGCAAAAATTAAACAAATATGTTTGACTAACGTACGCTTCCAGGCCACACTTCCATATGAACTTTCCAGTTGATTGTCTGGGTTAGTGTAATGGATTCTCTTACTTAAGGCAAGTATCCCTTGTCCAGCTCAACACTGGATCTAAAGCTTTAGAGGACTCTGCCATTACGGGATAGTTTGAGCACATGCCAACAGGACCGCCGGTCCACATCACAGGTATTTCGGATTCCGACAGAACCCTGGGAATGAAGACATAATGGTAAGCAATATGATTAAATATTGGAGAGAAAGAGGAAAAAAAAAAAGCATTCTTAGAATGTTGCTGAAGTTAATCTCCTAACATAGGCTCGGTGCTCCTGTTGCCAAAAGAGAAACAAAAGTGCACTCTGCTCAAAAAAGCAATAAGGGGATTGTTGACCAAAGGGGGTGTTACTCAGCCTTCCCTGTGGTGGCTTAGTCTGTCTGCCAGTGATGCACTCAAGATCTAGAAGTAGGGGATATACACTAGGATCCCTCAGATTCCTGGAAGGTCCTCAGGCAGTAAAACTCTTTCTAGAACCAGGGGACAATGGAGAGTGGAAGAGGAATGCAATCATTGCCCACATCCTTTTCTTCAAGCTGGACAGTGGCAGCATCATTCCAGAGACACTCAAAGTGGATTCAGAAATGGAAGACTGGCTTGGATCTTTAGGGCATGGGTCTACCCCCAGGCTTCAAATCACAGCTCAAAGCAAAGACTCCATGAGTTTCCTGGCTAATACCAGGCTTCTTGTAACCTTATGGCTTTCGGGTTATAGTAAAGGTATGAGAACGTAAAAATGCCAGTGAGGGGGTGTTTGCAAAGTGTGTGTGCATGTGTATGTGTTTACACCTCTCAAAGAATTATTTTTCCTGAAGAAACTTTAGAAATAGGAAAAAGTGTGTGTGGGGGGGGATACAAACCTATCTGGATCTTTTATCGATTTGAATAAGCAATTTTTCTTGCATCTTCCCCCTTAACATAGTATTTTAAATGTAACTCGGTGGTTTTGTAAAATGGCATTATTTTTAAAACTGATAGCTAAATTCAATTTCAAACTATTCCTAAATGTGGCCATTAAAATAGCCCAACTTTAGAAGTCAAGGTCCGTTTCTTTCGCTGCTCCAAAGGGCATAAGCATGCATACTCTTCACGACAAAGGTGAGCCTCACTCTTTCACACACGCTGGAGTTTTCCAAAGGTCAGTTTACTAATTTACAATTTGTAATAATTTGCAGGTGAATGGAGCTAAAGGTTACCTTTGATATATATGTACATGCATAATCTCAAACACCTTTGGTGTATTCTACTTGCCAAATTAACTTAGTCAACCCCTGTTATTGGCATTTGCTGTCATGAACAGGTCTACAATGGAATTTTACATAAAATTTTTTTCTAAAATGAAGAACATTTCCTTTTAGAAAATGAGGTCAGAAATTTAATCACTGGCTCCAAAAATATGAACATAATTAACCCGCATCAGATTTTGAAAAATACTGCTAAGTTTGTCCTTCTACTAGTTGGCCTGATCATCTGTCTATTTTCTGCAACTTTATTGATATTGGACTGTGATGATTGAATCTGGATGAGAATTTAGGCTGAGGGAACAAGGCAGTGGAAGCATTTTATCTCAGGTAGATGTGATAAAAAGAATGTCTTCCATCCGTATCCTCTTTGCAGTCCCTAACACCAAGAGGGTCAGTTTGGCTTTGAGTACAGTTAGGATACTCTTCTAACAGAGCTGCTTCCTTTATGCTTATAGGCATGAAGCCTACTTTAAGAGGTGATTAAAAAAGATGAAGCCTCCCTACCCCAGCTGCTACCCCTGAAGTCAAGTCGAGTCTCCATGAGACCTGGGTCTCTTCTTGCAGGAGTTAAGGATAAGTTATCCTTGTGCCTATTTGACTAAAGGGAGTGACAACCTGATCTCAAACACTCTTGGGCTCCATCACTCAGAGCTACCTCCTGTCGCTGCCCTCACACTAGTGAGGCTAGATTTAAATGCTTGTAGTAGTCGTCTTCTGAAGGACGGACCACATAACGCATATAAGAAGGGGAAATGCTCTCTCCCTCTTTCTATATTATCTTCTTCCTTTCTCTCCCATTCTGTCTTCTTTTCTTTCCTCCATTTCCTCTCTTTCCTTCATGAAATATCAATTCAGATAAAACCTATGGTGAGGAGAGACTGGCTAGGGTGATTAGTACACAATATTACTAATTGGTAGGCTTACTGTTTAGGGAAAACCCCAAATTACCTGGGCTGAGTAAGGAATATGATTTGGGTAAATTTAATGTTCAGCCTAACTCAGGGTTATTTGGATGAACCTCTTGTTTTTCAAGCTCTTTTTGAAGGCCTTCTGTTCCCCTCTGAAAAAGAAAATGAAAAAAAATAAAAACAACCAAACAACCAAACAACCCCTCCCCCTGCCAAAAAAAACAACCAAACACACAAACCAACCAACCACAACAACAACAACAACAGAAAAAACCTTTGTAATTCTTAAGAAGAGGGATCCTGGGATGAGAGTAGAACTTTTTGACAGAGTCTCATATCATTATTATTCTTGAGCAGCCCTGAGGATGCAATTATGACAGATTGGGGTTCACCTCGCCAGCTCCCAGGGCACACTCTAGAGACTGTTGTTTTTATGCCCATCTTGGCTTATTTAACTCCTCTCACTTCCTGCTGAGCACACAGCCTTCCTTCCTTAGTCTTCCTTGCAGTGATTTAGGGATGATCATGTGATTACCTCTGATGTATTAAATGTAGTCTAAAGAAGCACCCCTCCCTTTTCTGGTCCGACACAGGAGGACCTATCATCCTCTCCCCCAGCATACTTCCTGACTTCCTTCTTGGTACAGACATAGAAGAACCATTAACTTGGGAGCTTTGAGAGACAGATAATGGAGCCATTGAAAGGAGGAGCCCGATGCTGTTTTCTGGGTCAGGCCGAGGACTGGCAGATGAAGAGCATCTAACATCATAAACTGTACATTTGTGAAAATATCTATTGTGTTTAGTATAATATTTTAGTTTTACTGTAACAGCCACTCGTGCAACCACTATTAGTATTCATATCACTTGGTAATAAAAGTAAGATTAAAATGCACATTTCAATTAATTTATGTGGCATTTATGGTGTGCTTGCTTCCAAGAAACAAATTTTCTTAAAAATCAAGATGTACAAGATTTTTTTCCATATAATTTAAAAAATTTTAATTTATTCTTTGACAATTTCACACACACACACATATATATATATATCTCACATATATATAAAACATTCTGACCACACTTCTCCTTACTCTCTCTACCCCTCCCTATTAACCTCCTCTCCTCTCAGCAAATGCTCTCCCTTTTTTATACAATTTTGTTTTGATTTTTTTTAACTCACTAAGTTTATTGAGCTGTTGTATGAGCATGAATGTGAATGGGTGGGGCTCTCAGATGTGACAACCATACTGAAGACAATAACTTCCTTTCCCCCAGGAGCCATCAACTGCCAATAGTTTTTTGGGAGTGGGGAGGACCCTAGGAGTCCATCCCCTATCCATGACCAAATGTTGACTGGACTAGTCTTTTGCTGGCCCTTTCAATATACATACAGTTTTCCCAGATCTTAGGGCCAGTCAGGACCAATGCAGGAAGAGCGATGAGCTTCAAGATGGTGGGCTACATGGATTTTAAATTTCTTCAAAGGAGATTCTCTTCTCCAACCTACCGGAAAGAGAGCTAATGCTTCAGTGAGTGAGCATTTGGCCCTCAGATTAGTTATGAACGCGAATACTACAATAAGTCTTTACTGCCCAGTTAAACAGTTGTGCGTAGGAAGGGAGGGTATGAAACTGACAAAAATGACTCTGTCTGTCCTTTTGATTCCAGCTGCGATATATGCTGAGATCCTGTACAAAATGTAATGCATCTCTGCATGGTTGAAAACTGGAAGACAATGTGGAAAATGAGATTACCTTTTGGTTGAGAATTCCTTTGGTGAGGCACACAGTCCTTGGCCAAGTTAGCTGCACACTAGGTTTTCTGGTTACCTGTGCTTCATATTTAAACATACCCTGGCATCTAGAGGCACAGTGTTGGGGGCTGGAATCAAGTTCAGAGTCAGTATAGAGTACTAGTTAGAATGGCTAGACAGATGGCAAGATTCCAGGGACTCAAGGAAGAGGAATACACCTTATTCATGCCTCTGCACTCAAGATGTCATCTTTAAGTACATAATGGAGTTTCTTTTTTACCAGAAATTGTCTCTAGAAGACTCACTGTGGGCTTGTCTGATGGACAAGATGTTTTCTGCATAGGGTACTTCTGTTTTCTTTGTATGTATGTTGGTTTTCTTGTAGCTATTAAGACCATGTATGTTGTTACAAATATATCTATCTGTCTTGTGTTTGCTTGGAATTTGATAGAACTCATGAAAAAAAAAACCCTTAAGATTTTTGTTCTCCAATGTTTTACCTCTTCTCAATTATTCATCTTTCTCACATTGCAATTTAAAAGTTTTCATAATACTCATCCATAGTTTATAGAGGCATTTTAATTAGAACTAGTCATTGGATTTACTATAAGAACTAGCTTGAAACTATGCGAGTCCTAGATTCTGGTACTACTAATAAGAGGGCCTACATTTTCCAGAATTTTTATTGTGTAAATATATACATTTAAAAAAGAGTTATGGAATTATATTGTACATCTTGCTTTCTAATCTGATTTTATACATTAATATTGCATTGTTAATCTTTCCTAGATTTAAAATATCACTTTTAACAATACTAGAATGCTTACATGGTTGCATAATCTTTTACAGCAAGATGATGTAATAGAAGTAAGGAGTTTCTAAGTTTCTTTTAAATACATAATGTATCAAAGAACATCCTTTAGCTACAAGGGTGGATCTTTGAGCACATCAAAGGTATATTCCTAGAAATTAAATAATAGGCTCAAAACTCAGAAAATGTTTAATTTCTCTTTAGTTTACTTTTGCTTTTAGTTTTTGACACAGGTTCTCATCATGTAGCCTAGGCTGGCCCCAAAATTATAATGATCATCCTGCGTTTACCTCCTGTGGTTGTTTGAAAGAAAATGTTCCTCAAAGGGAAGCATCCTTAATGGGAGTTGTGGCCTTGTCAAAGTAAACATGGCTTGTTGGAGGAAGTGAGTGACTGAGGGGGTGAGTTTTGAGGTCTCCTGTGTTCAAGCTACACCAAGTGAGACAGATTACTTCCTGTTGCCTGCTGATCAAGATATAGGACTCTCAGCTGCAGCACCTTGTTGCCTGAATAACCACCCTGTCCTACCATGATGATAACAGACTAAACCTCTGAACTTCAAGCCAAAGACCTTAAATAGTTTTCCTTTATGAGAGTTGCCATGGTCATGTTGTTTCATAGCAACAGAAATCCTAACTAAGGCATCTCCCAAGTGATGGATGAAAACCCTGTGCCACCATGCCTGGCCTGCTTTCATCATGCTCTTTAGCACTGCGAGATGTTGCCAACCTTAACAATCCAAGCGAAAACTTAGTGCATGATTCATGAATTGAAAGTGTCACAATGGAAAATCCATAGCAAGAAGGAGGTGACAAGGTTTTGGGGTTTCCTGAAAAAGGCTGTCCTTACGTCTTGCTAGACCCAATCCCCTAACATGTAAGATGGATTTTTTCCATGGTTTGGGAGCTTCTGTGGTCACCTTTGAATCCTGGAGAAACAAAATTTGAGTGTATTGATGGGTCTGCAGAGTTACCAGGATATTGCAAAGTAGTAGAAAAGCTTGAGGTTTGGACAATGACTGACTTTGGTTACTGGGAGGTTCCTTTCTATCTGTGGGAGCGCAGTAACTCTTAATCTCTCTTTAACTTAATTCTGTCTCTGTGTGCGTGTGCAGTGCTGCCGCTTATCAGGAAGACCCCCAGCCAGGTTAAAGAGCAAGTGCTAATGATGCCCCTTCAGCAAATTGATGTCACTCAAGACTAGAGAAAACGTGGCCTTGGGAAAAGAATTCCAATAAGAGAAACTCCAAATTGCTTGCATTCTTGGCTTACCTTCAACACTATCCCCAGTTAAAACTCCCTTTCAGAAGGAATTTTAGCTGACAGAGGGAACACACAAGGGGATCTTGACCAAAAGAGTATAGTCATTTCCATGAGAAAAGAAAATCTTCAAATGACTGTGTTCAAGATTCCAGGGAAAAGAAAGTTAAAGATGCAAGACTTTATCAAGTCCCTGTCCCATGAGATGATACCTAGCAGAGTTCCTTTTTCTTTCCGGCTTCCTGCATCACAGTGTCAGTCACAATTCAAGCCCATTCCATGCAGTCATAGTGAATCCTAAAGCATCATCTCATGTCTCCTGCAAGCTCCAAGCTCCAAGCACAGGACTGAAGCTTCCTGGATTAATTTTTTTAGGAACTATCTTGAAAATAGGAATAAAACAAAAGCTCAACAAATCTATGCCTATGAATAAAATTCATTTGTTGCTGTTAAATGTGTCCACTTATTCCTCTAATGCCTAAAAATTCCTCACCAGCATATTTCCTGGATACAAATCAGGAATTAAAGTCTGTACTGACTAAGGGTTAAAGATGAGCAAGTCAGCAGACTCCTGAGTCTTAGGGAATTTCCAGACCGTGCAGGCATTTAGATGCTAATCATATAATTATCAGGGAAGGTTCTTTATGGCCAGTGCCACTCAAAGAATTTAGCGGCTATCACAGCAGGATGTAATTTTTTGCCCTGCCCTTCTTTCAGTGGTCAGAAAAGGTTTCTCTGAGGAAGGTAAAAGTCATCAGGGGCCTGATAAGGGCTTAGGAGGCCTGTGGTGCGAATACACCAGAGGCAGAGGGAACTGCAGGCACCAGGACCTTAGGATGGAAGACTATGAAGAGAGGTGGGATACTGAGTCCTGGGTAGTGTGACTGCAATGAAGGATGGGGACAGGTAAAGAGAGGTGAGGTGGCCAGTTCTCTCATGACTGGGTTTGTAGGTTATAGCAAAATATTAAGGGTACTCATGAGAAAAGGAGATCATCAAATAATCTTTATCAAAAAAAAATGACATAGTTAGGTTGATACTCAAAATCCAAGTAAAGGAAAATTGAGTCTTTTGTTTCTTTGCATAAGTTCTGAGAGAAAGAAAGAGAGGGAGGGATTTTTACCTTGTTTATGGCCTTTGGTTTTTCTGAGTCCTGGATTGTCCCTTAGGAATAATATTCATTTTTTTTCTGAGGGAATAGCTACCGCTGAAGAATCATATGAGGTATACAGACTCTATGGATTTTATGCTCTCATAAAATGTGAATAAAATTATATCTTTTGAAAATGACAGAGAAAATGGATATACCATGGTAAGTATAATAAGCCAGTCTCATTGACAAATACCATACATTTTCTTTCACGTGTATAGGTAATTAGCTGGGCTTGAGGAAGAGGCCAGGGTATAAAGATAAAAGAGGGATTGTTGGGGATGTGGAAAAAGGAAAGAGGAAGGACTGAGAGCAGTAAAAAAAAAAGAGCAAGAGAGAGGGCAAATATGATCAAAATATATCATATGTATGTATAGAAATGCAACCGAATGCTTTGAACCATTCATACAGGTTAACATAAGAGACAAAGAAAAGAGGGCATCTGTGGTGTCAGAATCCGGCTGCTGCTACCTTCTTGAACAGCTTTTGCTGGGAAGATTCTGTCTTTTACCTTAGCAGACATAGTTCTTGACCCTACATACACAGAATGCATGGTATTTTCCCTCATTGATGGGCTCTGTATTGAGATCTGAGTTGCTTCTCTGTGTGACATGGCCAGCATTCCAGTGTCGCTCTTTCCTCTCCCCTGCTTACCCAGGGACTCCCCAGATCGAAGGTGTGATTGCAGGAATCTGTATGGATTCCCGTCTCCCCTTTCCATCCCCGCTCCCTGTGTTGTATGATACCATGGCCAACGTAGACCTTTAATTCTCCATTCCAGAACCTTCTGTCATTGATGGAGCATGCATGCCCTTTTTCACAACAGCAATCCACTGTCTCTTTTATTATTTCCTGAATGCGACCCTCTAAATGAAGGGATTTTTCTTCTTTAATATATGTATTTGATTAGAAAATGTGTGTATGTATAAATTGCGACACATTTGGAATGACTAGAAAGGTAAGGCTTCATGTTTTATATATAGAGAGAGTAAAACTCTCCAAAAATAATATAAAACTATTACAACTAAACATATGAATTCACAGACCACTTCAAATCTAGTGTGTCCCCCTAGGGTTGAATAAGCTGCCCTTTGGGAGTAACATCTAAGTTTTTCATCACCCATTTCTACCATCCTAGTTTCAAGGCAATTTGATTCAAACTGCACTTGTAATTTTTGTTAGTTCTTTAATTCTAGTATCCATGTGTACAGAGAGCAATGGCTCCTCTTGTTGGGGACCCCTTGTGCACAATGTCCCCAGGCTTTGCCTATCTCTAGTCCTCTGGGTTCTGAAGAGCTGAGATTCTCACTCCCTTTACATATGAGGAAACAGTCTTATGAAAGTAAACCAGATGGCCCCAAGTCACCCATTCCCTCATGGTAGGTTTGAATGGATTCTGGTATTGTTTTTTTATTTTACCCAAGGGAGTGCTGATGCATACCTGAACGGACTGTTAATTTTCTAAAGGGATTTTGCAAACTGGTTGTCAAACACTGTCATTATTGAAATTAAATCATGGCCACTAAAAATAAATTATAGTGAACATTGAAAGCTTGTCACTTGTTTGTCATTTTTCTCCACCTGAAAGTGTAATGTTGAGGTCATTTCCATGTATTGCCTCTGTGCAATGGAAAAACAGTACTTGTACTATGGTGTTTAGTGATGCCATCTTGATAATGTGACGCTGGTCATGATGAGACTATTTACACTACAGAACTCTTTATCCACCTGAGTACGACCTCCTCCACCCTCTATCCCCTAGAGCTCCTTGTTAATGTCAATAGCACAACACCATCTCCAGGTGTCCCTGCTTGGGTTGGAAAGAGAGAGATCTTTCCCTTGTAGGATGTAAATCCACTGCAGGACATCTGTGAGAGAATTCACTAAAGTGGGCAGTCTGCTCCAATTAGATGCAGGACCAAAAAGAGATGAAAGTGCAAATGATTTCTCAAAATGTCACGGTTTTGAATGATTTAGCAGAAACACTGGGGTCACGTCAGATCCTTTTTTTTTTTTTTTTTTTTTTTGATGAGTAAGAAGAAAATTACAAGAACAAGCAGATTCAGGAGTGAAACCCATCTGTGTCAGTGTGTTGCGCTGAACAAATCACACATGTCAACACACGACTCCTCTGCTCACGAGTAAATGTTCCTGATGTAAAACACATTGCAGGAATCTCTCAGATGCTCTCCTCGTTGTGACGGAAGGCAGCCCACTCACAATGTTCTCATCTTATAACCTGGTGCACTCTATTGCTATTAATATAGTCCATTCAGGAATATTAATGAGTAATTAACTATTAACCTTTATAACTTAATTGAACAAGCATGTATACGATGCTAAAGATGTAGCTCAGTTGGTAGAGTGTCTGCCTGGCATGCACGAAGCCCTGGGTCCAATCTCTAGCCCTCCATGAGCCTACCTTTGATGCTTCTATTTCAGACAAAGTGTCTGAGGCTGCTGGTATTCCACCCAGTCCTTGCCTGCATCGTGTGCTTCCTGGTGAGGAATATGGACAAGAGCGGAATCACCTACTCTGTGCTGTCGCCTGTAAAAGTTAACTCGATTCGGGAAATAACCAGGCTAGCTAAAAGATAAACAAATGTATTTTTATTTACTATTAGGGGAAAACCCCTGAAACTGGAACAAAAAGTCCAAGCTCAGCTGTGCGGTGAGAGAGAGAGAGAGAGAGAGAGAGAGAGAGAGAGAGAGAGAGAGAGAGAGAGAGAGAGAGAGAGAGACACCTGGTCATTTTTTCCTCTGGGTCCCAGAAAGCCACACCTTAACTTGGTTCCACCTCTTAAAGATAATTGGTTAACAAGGCTTCCCTCATCAGTCACCCACTATCTGATAGTCTCATTGCAAACTCCCCATGCCCTCTGATGTCCTCATGCAGGGAGACAGCAACTCTTCCCCAGGTATAGAGGGCAGCCTCCTGATTTGACTCTTTCTGGGCTGAGGGATGTCTGGAACATTTTGTTATAACCCCCTGTCAGGGCTTTTGGAAAACCTGTGGGGGCATCATTCCTCTAAAGTGACCAACCAATCAAGTGAGTGTTCGCCATTAACGGTCGTGAAGCTCTCCAGACAATGAGTGCTAGAACCACGTTGTAGTCCCCACTCTGTCCTTCTCCACGAGTGGGTCAGGGCATTCTGCTTAAAATGTAGCTCTGAAAAGGCATAGTTGAATTGAGCCTCTGGTATTGGATGAAAGTCTAATGGTTAACATTTCCAGAAATCAAAACCTGGTAGGAACAAAAGCCAACGCTGCTTGATAGATTAGCTGCTTGGAACTCTGTGACAGGTTTTACGTGCATTGTCTGAGAAAACTGTAGAAGACAGTTTTTGTTTTGTTTTTCTTTGGAGCAGGGGAGGCATAAAAACCCTAAATAACTCAAGGCTAATAAACGGTACCACTAATAATTGAACCCACATCTGTCTGGCTCTATAACCTTAACTCATGACTTTTTTACCCCAAGTCACTGAGGATTGTCAATCTTTAAGGTATGGGGGAAATTTAGGATGTCTGTTTCTGAATACTACTGGACTCAGGAGACATCCTTCTAAAAGCTATGTTTTCATAACAATGACCTGCTTAGAAAGATGTCACCCTTTTAAGTCTTTCTCTTCATTCCTCCTTCCTTCTCTCTCTCTCTCTCTCTCTCTCTCTCTCTCTCTCTCTCTCTTTTTCTATCTCTTTGAATCTGTCTTTCTTTCAATTGGTAGTAAACCCAATTGAACCCACATGATTACCGTGGGAGTGGTAAATAATAATGATGGTAATTGTAGAGAATGCACACACAGAGACAGACAGACAGAGACAGAGAAAGAAAGTCACACACTTAGTGCTTGGGTAAAAGCATGTTGTTACACCGTCACTAGCTTCACAGCTGAGACACGTGTTTCCCGGAAGTGAAAAGCTTGTTTTCAATAATTGTGTTGATAGAGAGATGGTCAATGATTTCCAGGAGACACTGAAACAAGATCACATGCACAAGACTGGACACGGTGACTGAAATTTCTAGGGAAGCAAAGGCCCAGAAAAGGGAAATGACTTATGGTAGCCCATAACCCATCAGCAACAGACGTGGAACTTGAACTCATCCTGATTCCTACCCAGTGTTTTCCCCATTGTAGGCGAGGCAAGAGGTTCACGCTGCTGATACAGGCTGAAAGAGTCAAGGCACTGCCCCATGCACTGCTGTGCACAGTAGGCATACTGTAACCCCCCACCTAAAGTTCTATCACTTATTAGTCTTTCAGCCTAGACAAGGGCATAATCTCTACAATTCCGGTTCTTCTCATTTAGCTTAAGCATTGTAGTAAGCTTAAACATCCTTCTGTTACTGAAGGGATTAAGTAAGATGACTCATCTTCCACGATACTTGTCCAAGTGCCTGGCCCAAAGTAGTCATTATTGTAGGCACTACCCTTTTCTTTTGGCCAATGCCACATGGGAACGTTAACATATCTGGCAGCGTACATGTTAGGATCCTTAAGTACCTTATAGATTGAAGACTCTTTGCATGCCACTCACCCACTGGGCACTGGCTCATGGCTCGAAAGGAAGTTACTATTTGTTCTAGCCAAGGGAAGTCAGCTGCCAGTTTATTTGACCTTGTGTAATATATCCAGGTCCATGGCAAACATAACTCCCTCGTGTCGTATGCACCAGGTCAAGGGTTCGGAAAGTCTTTTTTAAGGACTTGAGTTTCAGTATCACATGGGAATCGACAAGGGAACTGTGCATATTTGTGTGCTGGGTAAAATCATCTTGGAACTAGAAATGGTCAAGAGAGATTTGGGAGAAAAAAGCGAAAGTTAAGATCACAGGACCACTGTGTCTTGTTTCACACGCCAGTGACTTAGCCTTTTCTTTGTGAACTAGCTTTGTAGGGATTTGTGATATGGTGGTGTGATGGACCAAGGATCTGCTGTCAATAGGCTGGCATCTATCATCATAGGTTAATATATGAATCTCACACTGGTGGAATCCGTAATCTCTGGAATATGGCGAGGAGACATACTTAGTGTCGACTCAAATCCACTTGGCCCCTTTGTGCTCCCCTCAAATGAATTTGTCTTATCATAGGTGTGACTTGCCAGCTATTTGGAGAAAAGGCAAAATTTCACCTCACTACTCAGCCCTCCCTTTTGAAATCTGCACTGGGGGTTTACATGCATGTATAATATTTCTGGGTGGGAAATGATCAGCTCTAATTTAAATCTAAACAGAACTCTTGAATTCCCTTCTCAACATCTCAGCACCTTGTCTTGTTCATCATTAGACCTTGCATTTCATTGATTGTCATCACCGATGTCAAATTCTCTTATCAAAGTTTCCGTGATTCTTCTAGATTTCACCTGGTCTCTTGCACTGTTGTATCCACTTTGGGAGTGAGACTTCTTCATTTTAGCCTGAAGAAAAATTTCAAATCCTTCAGTTTTGCTTTAAATAAAGCCGCACCATCTGGTTTTTTTTCCCCTCCCCATTCTGGTCCATCTGGTCTACTGGAATAACTTCCTAACTGGCTTTTTTACCTTCCTTTGCTCAGTACATATAAACAACTCTCTATGCACCTGCCAAGTAGACATATTCCCACTGAAAAGAAAGTCTTTCTCTGTTCTGTCCACCATCCTCACCTGACTTTCAAATAAAATAAAAGCCCAGGCTTCTTCTTCTCACACTGTGTTCACAGGATCCTTTCTGATCTGGTCCCTATGTCCTAGATCTCATCCCCCCCCCACTACCTTTCCTTCAGCACACTGTGAACCAGACAAACTGGTTTTCTTTCTGTTGCTCAAAGCCCCAGGTTCTCTTCTGTGCTGAGTCCTTTGCACAGCCAGTTCCTTCTAGCTGGCTCTGTCTTAGACATTCACACTGTGAGCTCCTCCTTCTGAGTCGATCTCAGTTTTAACATCTGAAGATGCTTCCCAGAGTCACTGGTGACCACACAACCTAGTGCAAGCTTTCAATATGATTCATCTCTTTTATATCACTGCCTTTTATATTTTGCATCAAGGGTCTTTATCTCATATTATCTTAGTTATTTAGATTTCATTCATTGTCTTTCTCCATTATTACTCAACTACAACATGAATTCAAGAGGAACAAAGCTTGTCTTCCTGGAGCTTGAGAAGGTGGCTCAGTGGATAACAACACTCGCTCTGCTAATATGGGGATCTGAGTTTGAAACCCCAGCACTCACAAAAAGAGGTTGGCATAAATGCTCACGCTTGTGACTCCAGTATTGCGCAGTAGAGACAGGCAGATCATGGACTCTCCCTGGCCAGCCAGCCTTGCCAAAAGCAGTGAGCTTCTGATTCAGCAAGGGACCCTGCCTCAAGGCAAAAAGGTGGAGATGACAGAGGAAGGCACCTAGTGTTCTGTTCTGGCCTTGACATGTACAGGCACGGTGTACACAGACTCACTTGTATGCAGAATACTCACACGCATGCACATGGACACACACACAAACATAATTTATAAGAAATTGTCTGTATGTTCACTGTTCTGCCTGTAGTATTTGACTCTTGGTCTGTTACAGAGTAAATACGTAATCCCAGTTTGTTCATTGACTAGATGACTTTGATTCTGAAGTTCTTAGAATTACTTCAGCTGAAAATTTATTGAAGAGAGTTTTAAGTAGGGCAGGTATATCAAATGGGCTTGTAAACATGACTTCAAATATTGTTCTGTTACTTCGAGTACATTTTGAAATAAAGCAAAAATAAACCAATAATTGTGAGACCTTGGACTTGTACACAATAACAATCAAACAAACAAAAAAGCATCAATAAAACCAAAAATTAAAACCAAGACACAACTTAAAAGCAAGTCATTCTAACCAAGCATGTGTTTTCTAGGGTGGAGAGCCCTGCTGGAACAGGCTCCTGTTAGTGTCTGACAGCAGGCTTGCTTGCTCCTTCCTGACTGCACAGTAGCCTTCAATGCTTTTTCTCTAGAAGCTCCTTTCTCAGCTTCTGTGACTCCCTTCCTTGTCCCTGTCTGAGTCACCTTCATTTCATGTGGCATTGCATTCTTACACTGTTCACTAATCAGCAGAGCACACAGTGCCATGTAAAAGCCTGGCTTTGTGACTTACTGGATGGAGGGCTTGTGGCAGAGGCTTTGCCTCCTCCTGCCTGCTGCGCTCTCCCATCTCAGAAGGAGGTGATGCAGTCCATTTGGAAGAGTGGTTGTGAGCAGTGGCTGGTCTGGTTGAGCCTTGGTACTTACACTCAAATGCTCTGTACATCCGAGGGGATGGAGGACTTGATGAGCAAATCCTTGAGCACAACACCTATGCCATGACCTTTCTCTAAACCCTCTCACTGTTATTGGAAATTCAACAATTCAATTTAAGTACAGTGGGTTTTCATGCTAGATCATCAGATGTTTCATAGATGGGTATTGGTACTTTCTTCTGGAACAAAAGCTAGATAGCTGGAAAGCATACCACCAAAACTAGAATTCACTCTACATTCTTTGTTAGGTTGTTTTTAAGCTCAGACTAATAGTAGTTTCTGCCCTCTTAGCTGTTTTACATTCTGCTGTTGGTGCTCCTATTACTGCTACATTACTACTTTTGCTATTACTTTTGTTTCTGTTGCGACTCTTGTTATTACTAAAGGTAGATAACATTTACTGAGTATTTATTATGGGAAAGGAAATAAGCTCTACCTTTTATATGTGTTACCTCGAGTCATAAGCAGGGTAGCCACTGTAGGAGACAGGACTTGTCATGGTTAGGAATGTGGGCTGGAGGCCAGGCTTCCTGGCTTTGAATCTTTGTCAATGACTAGGTGAACAGTGGTGAAGAGTTCTAGGAAGCCCCCTACGATGGTGAATCTTCACTGTGAATGACTGAATTCAGAACTCCCTAGGAGACATGTCTTCGGGTATGTCTGTGAGGGAGTCTCCAGGGAGGTTTAACTGACATGGCAAGACCGATTGCTGAATGTGGGGGGCACCATTTTGTAGATCCTGTTCTCAGGCTGAACCAAAAGAACAATAGAAGAAGCCAACTGAGAAGTGGCATTCCCAGTTCCCTTTCTTTTGTATTTTAGACACAATGTTACAGAGAAACCCTGTCTCAAAAAAAAAAAAAAACAACAAAGAAACACAATGTTACCAGTTGTCTCACACCCTTCTAGCCATGACTTTCCCACCAGGATAGTTGTATCCCCTTAGACCAAATAAATGCTTCCCTAACTTGCCTTAGCCACGTGCTTTGTCACAACACACCTTTATGCATGTCACAAGCTTGCAAGCACACATGCAAACGACTACTGATAATAATAATAATAATAATAATAATAA
>NW_026067930.1:12437955-12457036 GCF_014885135.2 Alexandromys fortis | reverse complement strand
TTGTTTTTTTTTTTTTTTTTTTTTTTTTTTTTTTTTTTTTTTTTGAGACAGGATTTCTCTGTGTGACTTTGGAGCCTGTCCTGGAACTCACTTTGGAAACCAGAATGGCTTCAAACTCATAGAGATCTGCCTGTCTCTGTTTCCGAGTGCTGGGATTAAAGGCATGTGCCACCACTGCCCTGCACGACATTGGAGTTTTTGACGAGAACGTAATTTATCTGTAGATCAACTCGGATAACAGAATTTTCTCTTAATATTATTTTGCCAAATTGTAAATATTAGAATTTTAAAAATCATCTTCCAGTTCTTTATCTGATATTTTAAAAGATTTTTACTGGGGCTCTTTCACTTCCTTGGTAAAGGTTTATTCCTTGGCATTTTTAGTATTTGCAGTTGTTGTGCATGGGATTATTCTCCTGATTTATTTTTCTGTATGTTCATTAACACTATATGGAAAAACCACTGATGTTTGGATGTTGATTGCCACTTTCTTGAATGTGCTACTGGTTCTAAGAGCATCTAGTGAAATTTTCAGAATCTTTTATTCATAGCATTTATATTTTCTATAAATGGGGATAACTTGACTTCCTCTTTTCCTGTTCTCATACATTTTATTTTTTTCTCTTCTCTTATTGCTTCAACCAGGACTGCAAGGATTATATTTAATAATAGTGGGAGAAAATAAAATCAAATGCATGTAGTAGTGAGTAGTAAGTTTGGAGAAGTTGGAAAGGTTTGTTTCTCCTCTATAATTGGATTTCTTCTCACAGGAAGGAGAGGGCGGGTTCACTGATTAGTAATCGTCCATCAGTAAAGGACTTTAGACTCTGCATCCTGTTCTGTTTTGCTTTGATGCCTATTTTACTTTGCTTCTGATAGTAGTGTTTTTCTATCATTACCCATCTATTAGAATAGCTGCTCTCCCACAACCTCTGCTTTATTCCTTGGCATTTGAAAAGACCACACTCTGATGTCAGTCACTATTTTCCAGGGTCATTACCATAATATTTAAGTGGTTAAATATTTAAGTGCCCAGAGACCATTGGCAAATTTACAGTTCTCCTTGTAACTAGGATTCCCTACTTCTAATTTTTAGTTTCAGTCTCAGTAATGAAGTACACAAATTCTGACACTTTCCTGTCACTGGTAGGAGCTTACAATATTGTCCCGCTGCTAACTTTAAGATTCCCTGGTTCTTATTATTTGTAGATTAAAGTGACTTAGACACTTGATGAAGAAAGCATTTCATATAATTTTATCATTGTTTTTAGTTGCAGAGACCGGGTCTCACTCTAAAAGGCTATGGGCATGGTTAAAGTAAGAATGTAGGTGTACCATGGCTGTAGCTAGAAAGACAGAAAGGTTATAAAGGGCAGGCAGATATACACGTGTGTGCTCACGTGGTACATTATGGCCTCCCATCATAATGTGGGATTTGATCTGATGAGATGGAAGGCAGCACATGTTTGCTTTCCCCTACTGAGAACAGAAAGTAGAGGCACGGGTTAAAATGCAGGACAACCACCAGCGGCAGTCTCAGAAAAATACATAGATAAGAGATAGCAGCTCAGGTTAGACGGAGCACAAAAGCAGTTCAGGGCTTGGGGGAGTCAGGGTCTACTCACAGTATCAGGGCCGAGAGACAGTATTTCCTGACATGGAATATACAGAGGGAAAGAAACCAAGAGAATGCATGGGAGAGACTAGAAGGAGGAAAAGGGAAGGCATGATACTATAATTTCACAAGATACTGTCAAACAAAAAGAGTTGCCTCTGTGTGCTTCTGAACTAAGTGACTGAAGACCTGGCTGAAGGACACAGATGACTTAAAAAGAAATTGACTGGGGTGTGGGAGGAATGAGGAAGGGCTAACATCGACAATTCAAAAGCAGACCATCTTGTAGTGTTTCTCAGATTTTGAGTAAAAATGTCAATCAAAACCAACGGTTGAATTTGCATGCAAGTGTAAATTGAAGGAGAAAGCCAGAGAGCATCATTGGAAGTGCTAAATGCCTTGAGTCTAGATGGGGGTCTCCCTGGGGATTGGAGTAGACAAGAGAGAAGAACCAAGTCTTCTCTTTGGACAGAAAAGTAGGAGCCGAGGAAGGAGGCAAAAATGACATTTGCAGAGCTAGAGAGAAAGTTTAATAATTCAAGTACTTCAATACGATGGCATTCAATTCTAAGAACCCACATGATGGAGGAAGAGAAACAACTACAGTTGTCTCTCATTTCCACACATGTCCATTCATATGCACAAACACAAACAGATGTTTAAATTTTTTGAGATTTTATTTATCTTTGAAATTTATGTGTATGGATATCTTAACTGCGTGTATATCTATGTTCCATGTACACACTGTGCCTGAGGAGGTTAGAAAAGGGTATGGAATTCCCTGGGACTAGAGTCACCAAAAGTTGTTAAGCACTATGTGGGTGCTAGGAATTGAACCTGAGTCCTCTAGAAGAACAGACCATGTTCTTAACCACACCAAGTTATCTCTCCAGTACTTAAAACAGTTTTACATTTTAGAAACAGATGTGGTGGTGTGTAATGGCTGCAAAATATCCCACCCTATCGAGTGAGTATAATTGATGGAGTCATTCTGTTGAGCATTAGTTTCTTTATGTAACTGCTAACAACTCTTGACTTCCAACAACACTCTTTTGTATTTCCCTGCCTTGTGTATAGACACTAGCTAAATGTGAGGACCTGGCAGGTTGATACCCTAGTCAAAACCTTGGGAACACCTCATTAGGTATCTGACTCACCCAGTATTTCTTATAATTTATTACAATTAGACTTGAACCAGTCTGAAGTTAACCTTTGCATTGTCTCCTAAAAGAGAGAAACCATTTCAATAAATCCAATAAAGTATATTAATTGTTTAAATTAGTTGTAAGTTAGCTGTAATTGATTAATCTACTCTGGGTAATGAATAGTGTAAGCAGTATTGGAAGTGAGCATATTTAATCTGCTTAGAGAAACAAACTGGTCACAAAAGCTTGTAAGCATTCATTGGTCTAACTATGGTAATACATGGTTTTAATTTTGTTATCCATACACTCCATTTAGAAACTATAACCAAGACTGCAGGCTTTTAGGATCATCCAGGACCAAGTGGGAATTTCACCGGTAATGTTTTGCTCATCCATGGGGTGGGCTTGGGAAAACGCACCCCCATCTCTCTAATGAGAAGAGAACACTGATACTTACTTAAAAAGCTGGGTTATTTATAGAATGCATGGCACAGAGTAGATGTTCATTCGTGGTGCCTTTCTTCGCTTTCTTGAGTTTAGTTTTCAAAGCCCAACTTTGAAGGTAATAGCATTAAAAAACATCCTTGATTTTCCTTTTTTTCTTTATGAGCATGGATGAAAAAAGGCTCACCTCAGAAGATTAGTGTCTCCACATTCTGGAAAGTTAAAAGTGGCCACCATATGAACAAAGAACCAAGCAATGCTCTGCTTAGAAAGATTGACAGAGTTTCAATTTCTTGTTATGCCTGTCCTTAGATATTTCCTTTTTTCTTCTTTGGTTAGGTGATACTAACTTGTTCTGCCCTAAAGACAGGTCCACAAGAGCTTGATAATAGTGAATTATTTGATATAGATTATGATCAAGGTCTGGCCTTTTTAGCTTAAAATGGCATATACTTTTGACATTTTTGGCACCACCAAGTTTTGCCTTGCAAAAATCAATCTATGATATACTCTTAATAAACATTATCAGACATAAATCTAGATTACATTAAGGCAAATCAAAGAGTTCTAATGGCACCATGATGCTGATTCAACTGTATCGTACACACACACACACATACACACATACATACATACATATATATGTGTATACAAACATATATATAATTCAGGCCAAGGTGTTCATATTTTTCCCTTTAAAATTAAAATGCTCCCTATAGGTTTTGAGCATATCTATGATTTAGCAAGATTAATTGGAGAGTGTATGGTAAAATGAAATTAAGATAGGATAAAATATTCTAGAAAAAGTTTTGGTGCTGAAACAGACCTGGGTTTGAACTCTGACATTATGACATGGAGAATGACTTTGATTGTGACAAGTTTTCTCAGTCCTCTCTGCTTCATCATCTACAGATCAGAATTAGAGGCAATACTTGGAGGATTTTCATGGAGATTAGAGAAAACTATGTTACGTGCCTATCTTTACCCCTGCACAGATGAGCTTTCAAAGAGAAGTTAGTAGTGCTATCAGAGGTCAGAAGAGGAAGAGATTGAAAGGGGCCTTGGAACTGGTCAGGAGATACAAAGTCTAGAAAAAATTCTAGGAGCTTTTGGATAGAGAACTAAGCATGAAAATGAGGAGGAAAGTTGAAAACCTGTGTGTGCATTTGTGTGTATGTTTGGGCTTTGGAGCCTGTCCTGGAACTAGCTCTGTAGACCAGGCTGGTCTCGAACTCACAGAGATCCGCATGCCTCTGCCTCCCGAGTGCTGGGGTTAAAGGCGTGCGCCACCATCGCCCGGCCTTGTGTGTATGTTTGTATACATGTGTGTGGTGATATGTGTGAAAGTTTGTGGTGTGTGTGTGTGTGTGTGTGTGTGCGCCTGTGGGCTGTGTGTGTGGTGAGTGTATGCATGGGTGTATGTGATGTGCATGCATGTTATGTACATGTGTTTGTGTGTATGTGTGTGGTGGTTGTACGTGTATGATGTACATGTGTTATAATACATATATGAGATGCATGTGCCTGCATGGGTGTATATTCATGTTTTCCTAGGTGCATGCATATATGCTGAGTGTGTACTGCATGTGTGCATATGCTTGTGTGGTATGTGTGTATTAATGTTTTTTGTGCATATGGGTGCATATGTGTGTGCTGCATGGGTATGTGTTCTACCACATGTGTGTGATGCATGCCCATGAGTGTGTCGGTATGCATAGCCAATATACAAGCATACTTAAGGACTAAGAATGTTGTTGGGTGTCTTCTGATGTTATTCTTTGCCTTATTAATGTGAGACCCTGTCTTAGTGAGAGTTTGCTGTGAAGAGACACTTTGACCACAGCAACTCTTATAAGGAAAATATTTAATTGAGGGGGCTCATTTATAGTTTCAGAGGTTCAGTTCAGAGTAGCTGAGAGTCCTACGTCTTGAAGTCAACAGAAAGTCAATTGGGTCACCAAGTGAAGCTTAAAAAGAAGACCTCAAAGCCTGCCTCCACAGTGACACACTTCCTCCAACAAGACCACACCTACTCCAAGGCCATGCCTCCTAATAGTGCCACTCCCTTTGGGGGCCATTTTGTTTCAAACCACTACAGACAGTATCTGTTACTGACACAAAAGGTGTCCATTTTGCTTGGGCTGGCTAGCTAACAAGGTCTTGGGATCTACCCACAGTTTTGAGGTCACAAGCACTCCTAACCAGGCCAGACTTTTCCATGCTTGCTAAGTATCAAAACCGAAGTTTTCATGCTTGCAGTACAAGAGCTCTCACCTACGGAATCATGGGCCAAGCCCCTCTGAGAAAACATCTAGCTAGATGTCGACATCATAAGAATAGCAATAGATGGCTTGGAGATACCTACAGGCACAAATGCAGTGCTTACTGGCAAAGACTATTTGGGAGACAAAGTTCAGACTCTTGGGAGAATCAGAGCCCAGAGTACAAAATGAAGCAATGTGATCAGGTGCTAGATGAACCCCAAAATCCCAAGACATGACAACCAGAACCACAGTGCTTTATTGAGCACCTGCTTCCTAACGGGAAGTGAGTCAGGAGCCAGGATGTGTTTTCAAAGATCAGGAAGCCAAATTGCAAGATCTTAGCAATTGCTCTATGATAGAAGTTTGGTGGGTAGTGTTACTTGACTCTCAGCCCTGTCCATGGAACTGTTCTGTGTACATTTTTAATTATTCCTTCAGTGTACAAAATACACCATGAATGCTCAATAAGGGAGTTAGGTTGGACCCTGGAGGGAGGAATGGTTTGCTAAAAAGAAAGAAAAGAGGAAGATGGAGAGTGCCAGGGAGGTCATGAATGATGTCATAAACCTGCAATTCCTATCTATAGAAGCAATGAAGAAATTATAATAGAGTAGAGCTAAATTTTATATTATGTTTTCTCCTGGAGAAAATAATAAAACTTTCTGCTTCTCAATAATGAATATTTTGATCTAGACACTTATCTGTAAAACATTGTTTTTTACTGTTTGAACATACAGAAAACAAAACAATATACTGAGTTTGTTTTAAACATTTGCTTTTATTTTATGTGTATGAGTATTTGCTTGCATGCATGCATGCATGCACACCACATGTGTGCTTGGGGCTCACAGAGTAGGTTGAATCTTCTGGTAGTGATGTCACTCCTTGTTATAGGGTGTTGGGAATTACACCTAGATCCTCTGCAAAGCAGCAAGTGCTCTTAACTGCCGAGACATCACTCTAGTCCCTTGAGTTTAGTGCTTTACAAAAATTCTGGTTTGCAGCTAGTATTAGAAGGGTTGCACTGGCCCAAGAAAGCCTTTTATCTGCAATCTCTGCTGCCTTCTCTTCCGTATTACCAACATCTGCCACTCAATTTCCTAGAATCCAGGAAGGCCTCTGAGCTTCTGCTAATTGATGCTCTTTGTCCTGTGGTCCTCCCCTGTCTCTTATCACCTGTTGCACCTCCCTCTGCCCACCCCTGACACCTGTAATGTCTAAGAAGGCAGTTACAGAACACTAGTTCACCATTCTGTGCCCCCATCCAACACTCCAACCTTGACTTAGCTTCAAGTCCTTCAAAGAGAATAGGAGCCCTGTTTGTTCAAGACTGATTGTAGCTTTGCAAGCCAAGGTTGTTTGCTATTACTGGATCTGTTTCAAAGGGAGCGAATACACAGAGAGCATGCTACGGGGGAAAAAATCCTTTCCTATTAAAGGAAGCTCTGGACAGCAAAGATCAAGGATGCCTTGTAGGAAGGTTTGAAATAGCTGGCAACAGAGCGCACATAAAAGTTCTGTTTGGGAAAGAACTGATCCTGGAAAGAAGGAAGTGTAAGGGAAGAGACTCCAAAAAGGTGTCCTATAGGAGACCCAATTGACTAGGAGTTCCAAATGCAAACCAGCCACAACTCTTCCAGGACGGACTTTCTCATTAGATTTCAAGGGGCTGGAAAGTGCGGATTCATCGTGAAAGCAGGCACATTTGTTCAGTGATTTGTTTCCTGGGTAAAAAGGACCTGTGCAGAACCGTCTTAGCTGTTTCTAGGGTAGGGGCAGTCCAGCTGGTTTGATGGACGTAGCATGTTGGGCTAGGCCTGGGCTGGTGCTCCTTGAAGATCATTGTGCCCCATAGTTTATGAGTCCTCAGTGGATCCTTGAAATCCTTGTCAAATTCCAGGAAGTATCACTTCTGAGAGTGGCACAATATCATCATGGATTATTTTTGTTACTTCTTTCCTTTTCCAGGGCAACCGCAGCAGAACTGTCACCCGCTCACATATTCTAAATGTATATAATACAGTCAGGAAAGATTTGTTTTTTTTTTTTCATTTTTTTGAACATTTGATTAGGTATACCTACCTCTCCATATTTTAGGATGCAATTAAGTTTCAATCTCAGACATCCTTCCTGAACTCCTGACCCCACAGTGAATAGCCTTTCCCTGAAAAGCCAAGCTATACATAGAGCCTCTCTGACTCTTTATCCTCTTAAGAAAGTGTTCTCTCAATCCGTCTTCCACCTTCCATATTTATTCTTCAAGATTCTCATATTAAAACATTTATACAGTATTAATATTATCTTTAGTTCATCTATAAACTAGGCCTTCATTACCACCTGGAGTCAGACTCTGCTGAATCCACTGCACGTTCTTCCTTAGGCTATTTACCCAGTCTCTTTATTTCTTTCCCTGAAAAACATGGATTATAAAAGGTATACACTGGAGTTTTAGCTAAGATTAAATGTGGGCAACGCTGTCCTATTTTTATTTCTGTTGCTGTGATCAAACATCCTGACAAATACAACTTGGGAGAGAAAGTGTTCATTTCAGTTTACAGCTCCAGGTGATAGTCTGTCTTTGCAGGGAAGTCAGAGATGCAGGAGCTTGAATCGCTAATCACATCACAGTCACACTTAACAGAAGAGAGGAATAAATGCATGCATGCTTAGGTCACAGACACTTTTCTTTACTTTTAGGAATCCAGGCTCCTGAGCTAGAGAATGGGGCTGCCTACCTTCAGGCTGTATCCTTCCACATAAAGCAATCAAGACAATCCCCCACAGATGTGTCCACAGGTCAACCTGATCCAGATAATCCCTCATTGAGTCTCTCTTCCTTCGAGACTCTAGGTTGTGTCAAAATGACAGTCAAACTAATTATCACAAGTATTTAGAAGAGAGAAATGGATAGAAAAATCATCATCATCATCATCATTTTGTATCTCCCACCTTGAGACAGTAACATCATAAACACTAAACTTCTACTCTGGGTGGAATTTTCTGATATGTTTATTTTACTTGTGTAAATTCAACTGCATAGTCTCACATATAATTAGAATACTTTAAAGTGATATTTTACATAGACATATCTTATATTTGTATAAACACATATTGAGGCAGGTTATAAATATAAAATGTAAGTACTGGTAACCCTGGACAATTGTTAGATTATTAAAGGTGAATTTTAGCTATCTGAAATTTGTGTTTGTGTGTTCTAAGAGATTTACCTCCACATGGTTGAGCTCTTAATAGGTATGGGTCCTTTCTTAGATGACGATGTATTTGTCATCTTTCATGGTATAAAAGAAGAAACTAAAGATAGGGGATGTTAACCACCTTATCTAAAGTTATATAGCTATAAAAAGTGAGGTTTGGGTTATTCTGTTCCCTTGTGCAGTGGTGGGGATAGTACCCAGGACCTTGTATATGCTAGTTAGTCAAGTGTTCTACCATTGAGTGTATGCCCCTATCTCCAGAAACATTAAGATTTCTAAACCACAACTGTCTAATTTCCTATGGCCATTTCCCCTCATCCATATTTACTGATTTGGGCTTTATGGTAATAAGCATGGTTCATGTAAGAATCAGTGTTCAACAAGGATGACAGATAAGCAGCTATCCTTAAACAAATACTCTCGTGTTTTGGCTCCATGAGAGCTTTCTCTGGTGTCAATAACCTGGGGCCTCTCTGGTAGACTGGGGTCAAGTCTTTGGTCTATTCTTTCAGCTCTTTCAGGGGTGTCAGGCACCGACTGTTCCTGAATGCAAGCTGCGGCTGAATATTGGTTCCCGAGGCTGACCTATGAAAGGCTCTCATTTTCTTAGCAGGAGGACATTTAGTGATGCTCTTATTGCTCACAAAAGCTCACAGGAGCTGATGGTGTTGTTCTATGGGTAGGAACACAATAGATTCTGACCAGGAATAGTTCCATCTCACGTCTCTGCTCTTGGTTTAATTTGACTTGGCAGAGTGACTAATTGGAACAGTGTGACCTCGTGGCTCAGGATGCCCCCAAACACATCCTTATTCAAACAGAATAGCAACATGTTCGTCTCTGAATCCATAAGATTTGTGCTTCTGGTAAAATAAAACAAAACAAAGCAAAACTAACCAAAGCATTAATAGGATATAACCCTTGAAATTGTGATCCTATTATTTTGTACGTTGTATAATAAATACTGACAGTTTACCAACTGCATTTCTGTAAAGCTTGCTAATGAGCAGCCACAAGTCCTTATGCCTATTTAACTTGGTTAGAAAAGAAATGGTACTACAAGTGTAGGATAGGCCAGTAATCATATAAGCTCAGAGAGTGAAGAATAAAGAAATATCTCAAATTCTAATTCCTTTCGCTATTTACTATGTAACCTTGAACATATAATTAAACTACTCCGAGTGTTTCTATCTCTAGTGTAGACAGTCTACTCTTTCTCTCACCGTGTTTTATTGTATGTAGCAATGGTCAGCAGAGCACTCTGTAAACTGTAAGGCATCCTTGGTTTATGCAAGGTGACATGTACTGCACCATGGTACAGTACACATCTTAGAAATCTGGAAATCCATCTTCTATTAGCTGTAGGGTGCTACTGATGCATCAGGTTATAAAATTAGCAATGCCATTTTCTTCCCTCATTTGGGGTAAATGGGAGTTAATGGCTCTATTTTCCGCTCCTAAAGAGTTGACAGTGAAAAACATGGAGATTTAAATCACATGAAATAGGTCAGGCACCTTGCTTATTGTCAGTGGTTTTCCTGATTGGAGCGCACCAGGGCCGTCTGCGCTCTATGCGCTACCATACAGTTCATGAACCAGGCAAGGGGCTGGAGATTGAAACACACAAAGATGCACAGACAGAGACTCAGGTCATCCTTAAAACAGGAATGCCCCAAGAATGCCCCCTTTATTGTGTCCGGGGGCAGCTTGTATAGGGATAGCCACGCCCCAACCAAACGCACCAGAAACCATTCCCCTGCCATCAGGAACTCCTGAGGGTCTCATGCTAGGAACAGCTGTAGGCACTCAGATCAGGGGAAAACAAGTTGTTTAAAAGAAATTCAGGATCTAGGGGTTCACAGTTCCCAACACATGATTATGTTCTGAAAGCAGATACTGTGACCTCAGTTTGGCAATGGGTTTTGAGGGCTGCTTTTAGAAACAGAGCAACAGTCTACAGACCTGGAGGGGTCTAAGGCGGTTGGTGGTAACTGTGAATTATCAACCTGACAAGATCTACAATCTATTGGGGATGACTGAGAACTGTGAAGAGTTCACTGGGTTGCATTAACTGAGGTGGGAATACCCAACCAATGTGGGTAGCACCATTCCCTAGGCAGTAGATCCTGTGATATATAGGAATGGGGAAAGTGAGCGGAGCAGGCAATGGATATATTCATTATTTTCTTCTGTCTGGATATAAGTGACTATCTGCTTCACGTGCATGTTACTGTCACTTAATCCTCAACAATAAACTGCAAACCTGAAATTGTGTGCTAAAACAAACCCTTTTTCCCTCAAGTTGCTTTTGTCAGAGTATCTTATCACAGAAGAAACCAAGACTGATCTTTCCTGAAACCAAGTTCTGTTTAAAAACATGCACCCCAATTAGAATTAGTATGGGAAGTTAGATTTATTTTGAACTTCTTACAGTGAGTCAGGTTTGATAAAATTTCCTTTTCCTTAGTAAGGCCTCTAGGCTACTGTTGTTTCAAGATAGAGGAAGGGGGAAAGTAGATGGCAGAACAGCAGGGGTTTGCTAAGCTTTGGATCCCAAGCTGGGGTTAACTCATGGCTTTGACACTGGCTAGCTAAGGGATCCTGAATAAATGATTTAACTTTTTGACTTTATATTCTTCACCTGTAAGTGAGGAATCAGAATAACGCCCACTGCTAAGATTGCTGTGAAGAATAAGTGAGACCACACAAATACAATGTTTGGCTGATATTGAGATGCCCAAAAAACTCTACCGCCACCACCACCACACCATTGCCTTTGACCCACACCATCACTTTCTTCTACTTTCTCACTTGGGTCTGTGACTCAGCAAAGCCAATCTCAATCCTTCCACCGTTCCTCAGCCTGTCCTTTCCCTTATCAAATAATTGCCCTTTTTCCATATTATAAAAATGATTTCACACTGTAATGGTTTAAAGAAGAATGACCCCCATTGGCTCATATATTTGAATACGTCATCCTCAGTTGGTGGAACTATTTGGAAAGGAATACGTGTGGTAACCATACTAGAGGAAGTGTGTGAGTTTTGGGGTTTCAAAGACTCCTGCCATTTATAGTGTGTCTTTGACTTGTGAGTGTATCTCAAGATGTGAGCCCTCTGCTAATCTGCTGCTATACCATGATGCTGCTATAGCCTTGATGGTCATTGGCTCTAATACCCTGAAACTCAAAGCCCCAAATTAAGTGTTTATTTTTATAAGTTGTCTTAGTCATGGTGTCTTATCACAGCAATAAAAAAGTAACTAAGACATGTATCTTTAAAACCTCATCTGTTATAATCACCTTTGGCTAGTTATTAGAGGTATAAATGGATTATGTATTTTGATCGCCCTGGAAAAATATTTTTTCCAACAATCTCTCAACAATTTTCAAAATTCCAGCAGGAGTTATGTACCAAGAGAAGTTTCAGTGGGTACTCAAGTGTTTATTTTTCTGGATCGACCTGTGTCTTCCCTTATACTCATGCAAATGCCAGTAGAATCCTGGTGGGACGCTTTTCGTGCTATGGAGACCTGGTCTTCCTGACTATTCTGAGTCAATAGCCGGTTGCTATAGTCCTCACTTTTCATCCTGTCGTTTCCCGTTCATGTGTTCATTCTTCATATTTAACATTTCCTTCTCCGTGTCCCCTGACATGGACATTAGGGTCATCCGTGTTATGGTCTCTAAAAGTCAGTGGATTCAATAAGATACGTGATAGTCATCTTGATGACCGCGCAGGCGCAGGAAGAGACATTTAAAAGAAAAAGACTTCAGCTCCAAATGAGGAAGAATACAATGAAGGAAGCATGTGATGTTGACAAACATAGATAGGGATTTGTCTTGTCTCAGTAGATTGGAGAAGGAAGGTAGGAAGAATTGGTATTGGAAGTGGGTCTGGTTAATAAAAGAAGGAACTTGCAAGGGGTCTAGTTGTAAGAAACAGTTCTGGCCAGGTGGCAACTCCATCAGTTGACTCTCTCAGCATCCTAGCATGTATACCACCAGGACTGGCTGCCCTCGGTTCCCTAGACCTTTTCAGTTTTCTTTCTTTTCTTAAGGCCCTGAAAATAGACCACAAGATAAACTTGTGCATGATGGATGTAGTCAGCAGCTAACCTGAGAATATTTATGCTGTGGACTATGAGCCAAACACATGTGTTCTTAGGAAAGACATCTGGCAGTTTATGATAAATCCAGTTTGTATCTGACCTGTGGTGACTGGCATCCTTTATTGCTTGACACGGAGAGAAAATGATCTCTTTCTCCCTTCTTCTTCCTCCTCCCCTGTTCTCTCCCTTCTCCCCTCCTCTTCTCCTCTATAGTATAATTGCATTACATTTGAAACTTCAAAGCTGGGAGAAACATAAGACATCTGCAAATTATATAGCCAGTTGGTAATGAGACATCTAAAATCATATTGCAAATCAGTAGGCAGCGGTTTGAGACAAATTTCAACTCTATTACTATTCCATACAGAAAGAATATTGAGGGTTTGAAAACTGTTTCTCCTGTTGCTCTTTAGCCTGGGATGTATCCTCTACACTGTACTAGGCACATCTGTTCTAAAGGCTTCCCACAATTATCCCCCACCCCTACCCCTACCCCTAGCCAATTTAAGGAAGACCCAAGTACTGTCTTCTATATGGCCCTAATGTCGGCTAAGGCATCTGAGTTGTGGTTGGTCTCTCAGCCTTAAACTCACAAGTGTTGGTCCCTTTGCTGGCTCTAAGTCATATAAAGACTATCGCTCTGTTAGTCATATCATAAACACACGGAATGATTCAACCAAACAATCCCTCAGACGCTGTTTCTTCTTTGAGTTAAGGTGCCTTTCACCTGAAAGCCGTCGGTAAGCTTTTTTTTTGAAACCCCAGAGAAGGTCATATCCCTTTTCAAATAAGCTTTTATCTTGGCAGTTTTCTTGGAGCGGAGAACTGTGTGGGCCTGGCTATTGGGCAATGCACAAACAGAAAGCTCCTGTAATGGATGGGCCTGAGATTGCCATTGAGTACATGGAGTTGATAAACTAGTATTTCTACAGAAGTAAATGCAAACAGTGGCTACCCAAGCAGATAAATCCTGGGAATCCTTACTGTGTCTTCAGTGGTTTCCTTGGTGAATTGTTTGTCTTCTTAGGAATAACAACAACAAAAATTGCTCCCCCGCCTTTCATTGTGAATTTCACATCAAGGGGTCGGGCCTGGGGATCCGCTCAGCACAAGCGGGAATGACTTCAAAGCTTGAAGACAGGTCTCTGCTTAGCTCAGCACAGCACAAAATCAGTACAGAAGAGATTGCGGAGTCTGGATGGAATGAGACTCAAATTCCGACTTCATCATCACAAATTCACACAAGTCGCTTTGCTCCTTTGTGCCTCAGTTTCCCCTTTGAGAATGGTCTGTCTTCCTGGATGAGTTTTGTCTTTACAAAATGACATTATTGGTTGCAATAAAAGGTGGTGGTAGAGAGACACTGGCATCTAATCCACACCTTATAACTGCTGCAGGTGTCTTTCCTTCCTGGGCCTTGGGGAAGTTGAAGCAGACAAGAAACAGGGAGGAAGTCTTTACTGAGGCTGCTCGAAGCAGCCTTCTTTGCACATATATATTGTTTTTTTTTTTTACCTTTTTTTGATGGAGGCACAGGCCAGTATTTCCCCTTCTAAGTCTGTCTGGCTTCTCTTCTGCGATCACTCAGCTACCCGAAACCACCAATTGTTCTTTCATGAATGGGGCCCACAGTGAGCCCCCTTACAACCTCAGCGGTGGCTAAGGTCCCTCCTCCATCTTTTGTACCTAACTTTGACCTTCCTCTTCAGTGACCATTTTCTAAATTCCAGGAACTCAGAGGTTGTAGTTTAGAGAGCAGCTTTTCTCACTTCTGGCTCGGGGCTTTGACCCACACAGCACATCCTGTTAGAAAAAAAAAAAAAAAAAAGGTACTGAAAATGGTAATGACAGCACCACATGGAGCGCCTCTCCCTGTCACACTCCACCTCCCCACCCCCCTGCCCTGATGATGCCCCAGGAGGTCAGAAGGTTCAGCCTGTGAGAAGGGAGTTGTCTCTATTTTTGCATGTATTGTGAAAACATTGTGGTCCATTTCTTTGAATTACTAACCCAAAGCATATTGCACAAAGATGAAAGAGGATGAAGTTGCATCCATTGAAAGATCTCTCTAGTCCTCCCCATTCCCAACCCCTGAACTCTCCCCCTGAGAGTCAAACTGCTGCAGATAGTTGCCCACGCCTGTCTCTAGTATTCAATGCATGCGTGTTTGGTGGCATTTTGTCACTCAGAAGGTGGCATGGGGTTGCACCTGGTTCTCTGTATTGAGCACCATGCTCCACTAATCGCTTCCCCACTTCTTTCTTTCTGAACCAAGAACTGTGAGTGAACCTCTGGATAATTCAAAGAGTCAGCTGAAGGGAATTTAGATTGCTTGCAAAAAAAAAAAAAAAGGCAGTCAATACAACTGAGATGGTAACTCAGTGGTGGAGTGATTGCCTAGCATGCAGAAGGCCCTAGGTTCAGCTCCCAGTACTGCCAAAATAAGTGGGCTTGGGAGAAAATGGAGAAGCAGTTAATACCTCTGTGCATATATCATTTCCTTGGATTTAGTTCCAAATCCACTGAGGAAATAGGAGGTTTGGAGGTATTGTCTTGTGACTTAAGAATTCCTGGAATGTTCCTGCCTGCTTTTCTTGCTTTTCTGTAGACCTCCTCTTTGAAGACTAGGCTCATAGGTCACTTCCTCCCGTCTTAAACTTTTCTAAACCAGCCCCAGCTGGGGGAAGTTACTACTCTACTTCTTGGGGGAGCAATGGTGGTTTCCGAACTGCAGCTACACCAGAACATCATTCCCTCTGGGAGTCGTGAACTCAGATTACCACTGCTACACGTTCGTCCCCCTTCCACCCCAACTGGCATCCAGCAGAAGTTGTTCTTCGAATGTGGTTTCTTAATAAGGTGCCCCTGGTGCTCTGGTCATTCGTCAGAACCGTACTTGGAGACCAGTTCTTTCCCTGTGACCTCGCTGAGTTCGTCTTCCTTCCCCATCTTACTTGAACCTGGCTCAGGCTGGATTGGTTTCTGCAAAATGCTCAAACCACCCTTTCTTTTTAGTCTAACAGCAACATGAAGGTAGACATTAGGTGTTTAGTGTTCGGTACCTTGGTGGATTGGGGTTAAAGAATGCCGCAAAATCACACCATGCAATTAACCTCAGGTGAGAGATTTAGTGGGGAGGGGTATACAAAGGCTACCTCTGAGTGAGGGTGGAGGAGAACGAGAACATGCTGTGAAAGCACAGGCCTTATAAATGGGTAGATTGCACCTAGGGAGACTATGCAACTCCTGGCAACAGTGGAAAATGTATCTCATTTGGTGCTGGTGGGGCTGGGTCACTGAAGGTGGGCTGGGTGGTGCTTGTTTACCAACAATTAGTCCACACTTTCTCTTTAGGATTAGGCAGAGTTCCCAAGGACACCCTGGCAGTTATATAAACGTGTGTGCAATGAGAACACATTGAACTAAGTTATTGCATTTCTCATGGTTCCTTTTAGGACCTTACGTGTCTTTCATTTCCACTGCTACCAACTCTACTTGGCTAGTCTACTCTCTAACTGGTACTCTCAGTTTTGCCTTCACCTCTTGTCTAGTTCTCATCCTTATGGTAGGACAGCTGATGCTACAATAAAATGCAATTGTAAATGCAAGACCTGGCACTCTTCTTTCCAACAACAAATTCTCACATAGTATTGCACATGTAATGTTCCCCTTTCTTCCTTCTTCACACTATAACCCCTCTTCCTCATGCCAAGATGATTCAGCGCTGTGGTCCTGGGAAGGCAGCGGGGACTAGGATGACCACCCAATGCAAAGGGTTTGAAATTCACTACTTACTATTTTGGGCACCTGGCAAAGGGATGCATTCTGGAGGGAGAAGCAGGAATTGTGATGAGCGGAAGTGGTATAGCAAAGGCCAGAAAAGGGTGCAAAACTCAGGGACCGCCAGGCAGTAAGGTTCCTGGGAAGAAATCACAGCTGGGAGACATAAACCTGTTGGGGGAAAGTGATGTCAGGAAGGGGTTCATTTCTCTCAGCAGACTCAGCTATGGGACCTAGAGTGATGGAGCTGCAACAAGCTGTTTCAAACTGGATTAGCTGACTTGCTGGAGATAGTTTGCTGTTGTGTGTTTTGGTGTGGAAGGAGCAGTGGGCTGCGTTCCTGCCACCCGGCTTCCAGCTTATGCCCCAAAATAACAACACACAAATTGTATTCATTTAAACACTGCCTGGCCCATTATATCTAGCCTCTTTTGGCTAACTCTCATATCTTGCTTAACCCATATTTTGTAATCTGTGAAGTGCCACTAGGTGGTATCTTACCGGGAAAGATTCAGCATGTCTGACCTGCGTCCATCTTGGGCTGGAGCTTCATCACATCTGCCCTGGAGAGGAGTGGCATGGCGTCTGGCTCACTTCCCTTCTTCTCAGCATTCTATTCTGTCTACTCCACCCACCTAATGGCTGGCCTATCAAATGGGCCAAGGCAGTTTCTTTATTAACCAATGAAATCAACACAAACAGATTGACAGATGACAATACTACATCATTTTGGGACTGAAAAAAAAATTATGAAATACTTTAAAGTGTGTGTGTGTGTGTGCATGCGTGCATACCTTAGCACACCTCACAAGGTCAGGTGTCTTCATGATTGGTGCTCAACTTGCTTGCGTCTTGTTTGAGATGGGTCACTCTGTTGCACATTGCTGCGTATGTCAGTGGGACTGGCTCACAGGTTTCCTATAGGTGGTGATCCTATTCCTGCCTCTCATCTTGTTACATGAGAACTGGGATTGCAGATGTAGGACACGGTGCTCAATTTTTATATAGGTGCTGGGGATTCCAACTAGAATATTCATACTTACACAACAAGTGTTTTCCCCACTGAGTCATCTCCCTGGTCCCAAGAAGTGCTTTTAAAGGACTCTCATTTCCCTGCACAAGAATCTTGAAGGCCTAAACAAAACACTGCAACAAAAATCAAAACCAAAACAAAACAAAAAAGCGCAAAAGAAAATTTACTCTAAGGTCAATGTTTGAATTTTTCCACCGGGATTTTCTCCCCGTTATACGACAACCAGTGCAAGCAGCCAGGAAGATCAGTCATTGTAACCTGTTTAAGCATCTGCTAAAGTTTCCTGACAGTCCATTACGTACCAGCGATGACAGAAATTCATGGACCACCTATCCCATTCGCATTGTGTACCCGTGTCTGTTGCTCAGTCTCCCTGCCTATGAGGAAACATGCTGCTTCTCATAAGGACAAAGGTGACCTTTGGACAAGGGTATCTCTAGCATGGCTAACCCACTATTCCTGACAGCTGAAAAGGACCCCTCCTTCCTAGCCCCAGCAGGAAACAGTAAGAGAAGGAAGCAAGGAGATTCGGTAACTCCTTTCCCAGTCACACCTTTGTACTTAAAGCAGAAGCCTGCTGTTTTGTGCCAGGCACCAAATGCCAGCATATCACACCTTGCATGGCTGATTAGATTTCCATGAGTTTGCTGGCATCTCCCTTTTTCCAATCGATTTGTCCAAGGTCAAGATAGAATTGCTTTTAGAATAGTGTCTCGTTAGAGCAATAAACGTTTAAAGTGGACTAACTCACAACGGATTTTGTTATTAATGGCTCATTACAAACTACGTTAGAGCAGTAGCTCTTACCCTTTGGACGCATTAGGAATCACCAAGAGATGCCACAGATGGTGACATACACCTGTACTCCAAGCACTCAGGAGGTTGAGCTGAGAGGACCGAGAGTTCAAAGCCAGCCTAGCATGCTGGGTCACAGTGTCAGAGCTTCAGATTTCAATAGCTCTGGGATGGAACCTGGACTTGCAGTGCTCACATGTTCCCAAGGGATACTGACATTGCTGGTCCAGGGACTAACCCGGAGAAGTGCTGGTGTGGAGGGAGGAAAGAGACCTGACCTGCAGATGTCTGCTGCCTTAATGTCTGTAAGCCTCAGCTCATAGTGAATGGGGACACGGACCCTGCAGGTACACTAAAACTCTGTAAAGAAAATATTGTTATTTTTTCCTTTGAGGGGGTGTGAGTGTGTGTTTCTGTGTGTCTATGCATGTCTGTATGTGTGCATATGGAAGCCGAAATCCACCTTGAATTTCAGTCTTTAAGAACTGTTCACCTTACTCACCAAAGCCAGCTGGACTGTGACTGAAACAGCATGGGATAAAACCGGACTCTCTGATCACGGTGAACAATGAGGACTGATGAGAAGCCAAGGTCAATGACAAGGGGTTTTGATCCTACTTCATGTTCTGGCTTGGTGGGAGCCTAGCCAGTTTGGACGTTCACCTTCCTAGACATGGACG
>NW_026067930.1:12354774-12437930 GCF_014885135.2 Alexandromys fortis | reverse complement strand
AGGAGTGGGGGGAGGGGGAGAAGAGAGGGGGGGAGGGGGAGAAGATGGGGGGAGGGGGAGGGAAATGGGAGGCTGGGAGGAGGCGGAAACTTTTTTTTTTCTTATTCTCAATAAAAAAAAAGAAAAAAAAAAGAACTGTTCACCTTGTGTTTTGAGACAAAACCTCTCATTGGACTAGGAAAGTCGCTGTTTCAGCCATGCTGGCCAGCCAGTAAGGCCCAAGGATGCACTTCTGATGACAAGCATGAGCCAGCATGTTCAGCTTCTTACCTGAAGAGTGGAGACTGAAGTCAGGTCCTCATGCTTACAGTGGCTAAGCCACCACCCCAAACCCTTTTTTTTCTGTTTACTTCTTCCCTTCCCATATTCCCCACTCCTCCCCTTTTCTTTCTGGAAACACCCGAGGCCAGAGTTCTCTCTTTTTTGAAGTATCCAGAAATGCTGAAATCCCTACTGCCTTTTTTTTTTTTTTTTTTTTTTTACCAACTCTAGGAGATGGGGGCATCCGTGCAGAAATGGGCAGGATCTGACTCAAGATCTTGGCTCTGTCACTGAGCAGCTTGGGAAACAGAGTGTGGAACCTGTGCTGAGCAGTTTGTTGTCCACTTGACACAAAGTAGACTCCCCTGGGAAGAGGACTTCAATTGAGAAAACGCCGTCACAAGATGGGGCAAGTCTATGGTGCATTGTCTTGATTAATGATTGGTGTGGGAGGACCCAACCCACTGTGGGCAGTGCCACCTCTGGGCATGTCGTCTGGGCAAGCTTGTAAGGATCATTAACTTACTGGCTTGAGGAGAAAACCAGTAAGCATTATATCTCTCTGGTCTGAGCTTCAATTTTTACTTTCAGGTTCCTGCCTTGAGTGTCTCTGCCTTGTTCTTTATGGTCTTTATGGACTGTAAACTGTGAGATTAGACAAACCCTTTCCTCTCCTAAGTTTTTTTATTGGTTACGGTGCTTATCTTAGTAACAGAAAACAAACTAACGCAGGACTTGAACTCACAAAGATGCAGTGTCCCACCCCCTAAGATGGCCATCAAGACTGGAACACCTCCCACGATGATTAAGGGTCCTACCTGGAATGGGAGAATCCAGATGCCTGGGCAGGTTTGGAACGGAGGGAGAACTGATCTGCTGTGACTAAAGTGTTCGTGGGAATCCTGAAATATTCACATCAGAATCAAACCACACCCTGCAGAGAACGAATAACCCAAACAACCCAGGAAAAGAACAGAACTCCCTATCGCTCCAGAACAACGTCTGAATGACCCTCGTTGGCAGCTGTGTGTGGATGCCATGCTGCCCAGGGAAGACAGAGAGCAGCTGGCTGCTCACCGTGGGGAAGCCCCAGCTGACCCAGCATCCTGGTCGTCTGTAGTCATAGTTGTGAGGCAGGCCTAGTGCCAGGGCCTAGAGGCAGAAGAACAGTTGGAGGAGGCAGGAAGGGAGGGGGAAGGAGGAGAGCGCCAAGGAGACTTTGCAATTATCTCCCTGAGACTGTTTAGAATGTAATGTTCCTCTCCACCCCCTTCCTTTTCACATTGTAATTTTCTTCACAGAAAGAACACAAAGGAGAACATATTCCAGGCTGCGGAGCTCTGCTGCTAACTCTGACAGCCCAGACATGGGGACAGATAAGGAAAAAAAAAACACAGGCATTCTTTTTTTTCTTCTTCTTCCCCCCAGAGAGATCTCAGAGATTGAAGCTAAGAAATCCAGTTATGTTTGAACATCGTATTACCTGCCCACTTAATGGTTTGGATACGATCTGTCCTTGATGCTCAGCAAGTTTCACTGTCTGTTATTCTTGCCGGGGGTTTAGGGAAAGTCTGCCTCTGCCATAATGTTCACCTCTAATCCCCACCCAGGTGAGAGTCTGCAGTCAGTCCCGGTTGCTGTTTGCTCTATTTGGATTTGAAGCAGGGTTTAAAGATCCATGTTTTCTTTGCACACGTGTCTTGGAAGTAGGGTCGACTATAGACTTGTGAGTCCTTCTCAACTGCCAGGTGGTCATTGGACGAGCACAAGACAAAGCTGGAAGAGGCATTGAGGAGCAAAGAGCCTTGTCTGTCTACCTCTGAGTGTCCCCAAATGATTTACTTTATCATTTATTTGCATGCGTGTGTGTCTTCAGAGGGTGTTAGATTCTCTGGAACTGGAGTTATAGGCCTTTGTGAGCTGCCCTATGTGAATGCTGGGAAATGAGCCCAGGTCCTCTGAAAGAGCAGTCAGCACGCCGAACCTCTGAGCCATCTCTTCAGTCACGTGACCTTCCTCCACGCTCTTGCCCTGTTCTCTTATGTGTTCTCTCAACAGCCACTCTACCTCGAGTCACCTATCCCCCACCCTCTGCCATGTTTCCCTTTTGTTTGGAGACAGGTGGACATCACAGTTCCAGTCTAGCTGAGAATGACCTTGAATTTCTGATCCAGCTGTCTCTACTGCTCAGTGCTGGAATTACAGGTGTGTGCCGCCACACTCAGTGTGTGCTATTTTTAGAGCTGGAATTCAGAGCTTGGTGCATGCTAGGCAAATCTTCTACCCACTGAGCTACATCCCCATTCAGCTTGCGTTTAGCACATCACCACGTACCCGCAAGAAAGGTGGCATCGTTTCTGTAGAATATGCAAGAAGGATCAGAACATTCCTTAAGTGTTATTAAGCAAATTAAGTGCTCTCCTTTTAATCCATTTCTGTCCAGGGGACTCCATCGTCACTGAAAAGTCATGTCACCCTGACTGAGATGTCCTAGACTCCCCAGTCCCTAGCTGAGGCATGACCAGATACATTAGAAGCTAATCTACCCAGACCTGAGCTCAGCACACATCACAGTGGTTCATTCAACCCCTGATTTGAGAGAAATAAGAAGTGTGTGTGTGTGTTTTTTTTAAAAAAAAAACTATTATCACCCACTGATCATGTGCTATGGGTCAGAAATTTGCAAATGCAGAATCATCAATTATCACTGAAACATTATCCTGGCTTTTGAAGGCATCATGAGTAAGTGAGATTAATGGGAAGGTGCTACAATGTTTACTGTGCAGGCGACACCAACTTAGATGAGAAGAAAGCACTACAGTTTGTGTGAACAGATCCCGTGATGCTATATCTGTCTCTAGAGAAGAATCCCAGAACATGAACACCTGTAAGTGTGGGTTCTAAGAAAGGTCACCAGACACCGGGAATGTTGAAAGACCACTTTCTTTTCTATCCTTCAATGTTAACCCCCCAAATCACCAAAATAAAAGCAGGATTTTTAGGATGTATTAGGCAAAGTATACGGTATGAAAAATGTCTTGTCATAGATTAACAGAGTTTATTTGGAGAGATGACACATACATATCCAGAATCTCAATAACAATTTAAAAGCAGTGGCAATGCTTTCTCTTTAGCTAAAATACAATTGCAGTTAGATACTTCCCTCATGAGGCAAAGGTCCTGAGCACTAGACTAACTCCTTAAGCCAGCAGCCCCATCTTCCACTCAGCTGTGCTCCAGCATGAGGAGGAGACCTGGAAGATATTAGAAGTTCAGTAGATAACTAATTAAATGAATGAATGAATGACCCAGAGAATTGGGTAAATATCTGATAATACTTTAAGACCACCATTTCCAAAGGCCATTTCTTTTCTGAACTTCGAGAAGTAAAATCAGAACATTTCACATCTATAAAGGGGGTAAGAACTGATACTTGTCAAACCTTGCCACGTTCCCAGTGCCATGCTGGCGCTGGTATGTTCTTAACGACACAGAATTCTTTCAGTGACCCAAGGAGGCAGATTTTGTGCTGACATTGATAGATCTAAGTACCTGGACTCAGAGAGGTTAAGTAGGCGGCTGAAGATTACACAGTGAGAGTGTGGAACAGAGTTTTCTCTTAAATATCACCTGGATCAATACCTCTTCGAGTGCTTCTTCATGCAGTCCATTCCTTTGGGGAAGATTTGAAAAGACTTGTCGTGAAAGGAGGAGGAGAAAAACCACCGTGTCGAAGAGGACTCATGCACTTTTCAACCAGGACAGTTAGAGTCATAGAGTTTATAGAGTCCCAGTGGGATAGATTAGCATGCGGGGGCTGTAATGACAGGGTCTGTGAACATTCCTAGATTGAAGAGTCTGTGCCTGTCTTCCTGCTTCACCAGCTCTACTTGCCTCTGATTTAATTATATGCTCAGGGTACACATGCCTCTGGAATTGCAGGCCATGTCTTGCTTCCCAGGAAAGACTATTGGTTAGATGACACTCAGCTCTTGGAATGTAAGGGCTGGCGTGTGTGTGTGTGTGTGTGTGTGTGTGTGTGTTAGTTATTGGCTTGGCTTGACTTGTAGCTGGGTGGATGGGTTTGAATCATTGTCAGTTAAGGTTCACTAATTCCTTCATTCAAACACATCCGTTAGTTACGCTTTTGATGTGAAGATCACGGAGTAGTTCAACCAAAAGAGAGCCAATGTATGTGCCCACTCTGCAGGAAACAGTCCTTAGCTCAAAAATCTCTATAAATTCCAATGCCAGCAAGGTTCAAGGGAAGGAATCAGTTTGGACATTCAGAGATTATCTGTCATATCTTGAGCTGAAAGAGTTTAGAACTGGAGTTGTCGGGAACTCTTTTATCGGGTGTGCTGAAACCAGTTTCACTGACAAAAGAATACAGCGTCGAGGTGCAGAGAGGAACACATGAGCACGAAGTACAGCAGCCCTTGCACACTGGCCCTCTCCAACTTTGCTAAGCCTCTCTGCACACAGCGCTGGAGCTGGGAGCGGGACATAAACACAAAGTAGGGATTTCCCCTTTGCTTTCCTTGACCATAGGCCCTCTCTTCAACTTCAGGCTGATGTCATGGATAGAGAAAGAACTGGAAGCAGAACTGTGAGTTTGGATTCTAGACATACTATTGATTTCTTTAAAAATCTAACTACCAGTTCTGCTCTGGTTCTGAGTATTTTAACAAGAAACTCTGATTCGAAGTGGGGACATGAAGTTTCCCTAGCCGAATGCATGAGCATTTGGCAAACTAAATGCTCTTTCTGAATCCTTATTTCCTAGTTGCAAAAGGGGAAATGTGAAAATAAAACGGGAAAAGCCTTTGGAAATGTGAAGAGTGCACTCTCGTGTTCTCTGCCAGCAAGGATAGATCACACTCTCCAACATCTTATTAAAGCCTTAGTGTCTAATGATAGCAGAGCTGATACATTGTCTTTTTGTAGTCTAGCCTGCAATGCCTCAAGATGTAGGGTCTAGCTTTCTCTGCCATGAGAAGCTACAAGCTAGAGGTTCCCGGGGGAAATTTTAGCCATACCTTATCAGTTAACTATTACGTCATAACAAACCACAACAACACTGGCACTTAAAAAGTAATTATTATTTTTCTTGAGTCTACAGGGGAGCTGGGCAGTTCTGCTAATCCTGGGCTGGATCTAGCTGGTCTTGTCGGCTCTCTCTGTCAGTTGCCAGCTGGTGGAACTGAAAGACAGTGAGTATTGGGGAGCCTCAGAAGGGATTTATCCTGTTCTTCCTCACGTTAGCCTAAACTTATACTCGTGTTTCCAAGAGGCTTAAGTGTTGCTCAAGGCCTCTTAAAGCCTCAGTGAAGAACTGATCACTTCTCCCATATTTTCTTTCGCAAGCAAGATCTACGGACAGAGCAGATGCAAGACTGGGGATGTGGGTTTTGTCTTTTGATGGTCAGAGTTTCAATATCATATTGCCAGAAGCAGAATAATAACTGGAGGAAGATACCATCACCCTATCTAATACCCTTTAAACAAAGATGGAGAAGTGATTAAACTCAGATGGTGAAAACTCTAGACGGCTCCTCTTTGCTTAGTTCTTTATCTGATCCCTGTTTTTTTTTTCTTGTTTTGTTTTGTTTTGTTTTGTTTTTCCCCTGTTACTGCCCCAGGAAAACTTTCCTAATCTCTGCTGCCTAGACATTGAGGGGAGCTTGAAACTGATCTTTGTCCATACAAACCAAGTTAAAGATGTTTATTTCACAGTTCATAGTTCTTCAATCCTGTATCAAGGTCAGAAGGAAAGTAGTAATGTTCTAAGAAAATAGATCTTCCATCCTAGAAGTCAACCCAGTAAATCAATCCAGTTCCACATATTGCTACGTGTTAGGCAGACTGATAGATGTGCCTTCTTTTTCCAAGCCCTTCTCCTTTGCTTCACTAAGATTTCTAGAATGCAGTTTTTCCTGTTGTCAAAATAATGGCCCCATATCTTAACCTGGTATTCAGAGCTTTCATGCATTGCTTCTAACTTCTCTCTCCCAGCTTGTGGCTGTTCTTGTGGGATGCTATCCAAACACTTACTACAGAAGAATCTTCAGTGTTTCCTACAGTCCCCTAGCTGTGTTTCATGATGAGTTGTATTTCTCTCTGTGCACTTCTCACTCTACTCTCAATGTTGCAGTCCCCCGAGTCCAATCAATAGATCGATAGATCAATAGCCTCCTCCACACTTTTTCTTCTTCCTTCCTGCAGCTAGTTCATTTCTTCTCCTTCTCTACATCATGGTCTTCCACTCTAAAATATACCTATGCTTCCTTTCCTTGGGAGAGGACAGGCTGTCCAGAGTGGGTCGCAGGTGTTTTGTCGAGTAACTGGGCTGCTGTTTTCTTGTAGCAAGCGTTATGTCAAGACAATTGTTCTAACTTGAATCTTTCTTTTCCTCTGCCTCCTTTTGAGCCCTGACTCCACTGTTGGAACCAGGGAGAGTCGGACCACTTTCCTGGCTCTGTAGCCAGCCTGGTAAGCTGCACTTGAGTTCAGAGTTGGGATGCTCTTAAGGCCTCGAACTTGGCAATGCTTAGTGACCTAAAAAAAAAAAAAAGTCACCCTCTAAAAGAAAGGCCAGTGACTCATTGTAGTTCTTCCTCTGGCCACTCTTCTGAGGCTTGAACTTCCATGGCCTGTCTGCTTATATCTTTAGAGACTTGCAAACTTCTTTAGGTTATTATAACAGTTATGAATGGTCTCTGGAAACCAAGGTCCCTGATTATAATTCAAATTGTTCAGATGAGGATTCTCCAAGCTCTCATGTTTGAACCCCTTAGTTTTAAGTGATTTGCTCTAAAATTTGTGTAGGAAAGTCATCTGAGGTCTTTGTAAGCCTGAGACTTGCTGGGTGTCGTCCCCAAGTTTTCTGGATTCTTATACCCAGGCAGCAACTCAGCCTACATAAACTTCTCAGATTCCTAGGGGATCTGGTTATGATCAAATGTTGAATTGAGAAGATCTGCTTCAGAGTTATAAGCAGTGGGCAATGACGAAACATGTTTGCTATAGGCTGGCAGCTGATGTGATAGCAAAGTCACCAGCATGGTCTGGGAACCCTGGCTCCTTTCTTCATGTTTTTCCTCTGCTCAAGGGCATCCCGTAACCCCGTCTGGCCTTTTTCAGATCACAACTACACTCTTCCTCATTCCATCTCCCAGTCTCCCTCTTTCCATCATCCCCATCCTCTTAGGCCTGCTCGATCCATATTGCTGCCAAAGTCTGGTATTAGGGCTTGAACGGGACGCCTGCTATTTATCCCACTCTTTGATGTCATTGTTTCTGCTGGTGACATATTGTTCCTCTCCACTGCCTTGCATCTTGTCTCGTTTTTTTACTAAGAATCACCAGCATCTTATGAAGCACCTTCTGTCTGCCAGGCTCTGCTACACGTGGGTTGATTTAATCATCAGCTCAGTCCCAGGATAACAGTCTCATCAGTCCCTCTGATAACAAGGCTTCTGCGATTTTCCCACAGTCACATGGCTGATAAACCAACTCAAAGTCCCATGAAATGGAACTGTTGTATAGAAGGTACCACAGACCTTATCTAATAACTGCAAACACATTGTATTAGTTTTACAAAGCAATGGGATTCGGTATATTTTCATACATGTGTATTGCATGCCTTGATCATGTTTATTCTCTACTACTGTCTCCTTTTTCTCTTCTACATTGCTCTTCTTACTTCCCTTTCTACTTTCATATCTACAACTTAGATGTCTCAGATATGTACAAATGTATACACCTAATATAGATTCTACATATGAGAGGAAAACATGGGTATTTGAATGTGGTTTATTTTGGTCAGTGTGATGGTCTCCAGTTGCTTTCATTTTCATCCAAATGACATGACCTTACATTTATGAATGGGGAAAATTCTATTGTGCACATGCTATGTAATATTCTTATGCACTTTGTCTTTATGGATATGCTGTTGTGTGTGGCGTAGCAAAAAGCATGGATATACAGGTAGATCTGTGGTGTGCTGACCGAGAGTCCTGTCGTTAGATGCTCAACAGAGGTACAGCTGGATCTGATGATATCAAGTCGCAAGGCCCCTCCATTCTTATTTCGTAGTGTCCATTAATCTCAGCAGTATATGAGAGTTCTTCTCTTCAGCTCATCACCCCCAGTCTTTGTCTTTTGTTTTCTTGGTGGCAGCCATTCTGCTGTAGGTGAAAGGGGATCCTAACATCGTTTGATTTGTAGTTTCCCAAGAGCTAAGGATGTTGAACATTTTGCTGTGTATTTATTGGCCACTTTCACTTTCAACAAGAACTGTCCTGTGCAAAGCCTACGTAATTCACACTCCTTCTGGGAGGCAACAACCAAACAGCATCTCCCGAATTAAGATGGGAGCTGCCCCACACTGAGCTGGGGTTGACTGGACAGGTGGACCTGCAGGCTAACTGCGGGGATTAGGGACAATGGGCTTGTAACACACTGGGCCCAGTGACTGGCACAGTCTGACCGCTTCACTTCAACTGCTGTTCAGACACCATTCACCTGGAACCCTTTGCAAAGTATTTTCCGGTGGGAGTGCTGAAATTCCTGTGGCTTTTGAGGAATGATGGGATTCAATTGTCAGAATAAACTTTCTGGCATCAAAGCACAACTTCCCCTCTTCCTGTGGGTCAGAGACATCACTCAAGGATAAAGATATTAGAAGCCATTCTTTCGGCTGCAGCATTTCTTTCTTTCTTTCTTTTTTTAAATCTGCTCTTCAAAGAGGGATCTCGAGACAGTTACAACCATGGAAACAGAATGCGGCAGGTGTGGCTGTGCTCTGGATTAGAGGCTCATTTTCCCCAGTGGGAAGGAGAAAAGCTTGGGTTGGGGAAGATGAATGGACGTGAGCTGGGGCTGCTTCGTCACGGTCTGCAAAGAACGCATTCTCCCAGCCTCCATCAATCAGGCCCTCCTATTGAAGGCCCTTCACTATCACTTGTGAGTGACTTGCAGCCCTTTATGTCACCAGAGAGGAACTTCTCATCTACTTGGGTGACCCAAGCGTGTGACGCAGCGTCTAGCAGGAACGGGCCCACAATTAAGAGTAGATTTAGTAGTTTCTTTGATTCTTGGAGTGGACTAGCAAGGCTGGGCGGTAGGAGCATTCCAGAGGAAGTGTTCTCTTGCCTGTGCCCTCCGTTTGGTTGGTCCGGTCAAGTGTGGAGAAAGGGCATTACGTGTGGCCTCTCAGAAGGAAAGCAAACCAGTGAGCCTGAGAGACAATGTGTGTGCTTCTCTGTCAGGCTAGCCTGGTGGTGTGAACGAAGGACTGGGTCAAGAGTCATTTAGATTCTGCCTCCAGTCAGGTTGTGACTCAGGCAAACCACTTACTCCCTTGGTTTGCCCCAAACTGTCAACTGAAAAGGAGCCTGCATACTAGATAATATCCTGGAAAGGATAAAGAAGAGTTTAGGTAAATATCTGGAGGTAAGCATGAATGTGTCTCTAGTGGACAAGAGCCAGGGTTGGAATCCATTCACTTGTACACACAGTGGAGTGAACACCAGGTATCAGTTTCTTCAAGACAGCTCATCGGTTTGACTGACAGCTTTCTGGGTTTGGGGAGGGCAGCTTAGCCTGTGACGTTCTAACTGTAAGGAAACCAGAACCAGACTGTTTGAGGCCTAGCATTACTTGTTTCTAGAACTGCCTGTAGGCCTTCTGATATTACGTTGGGGGCTTTCTCCATGACACACTTTAAAGAAGAAAGTAGAGCCAATTGCATCCTTCTAAAGATTCCACTAGAATTGTGCTATGCAAAGTCTGAAGCAGGGCAGATTATTGCATATAGACAACTAAGTAAAAGATCCCCGAATAGTGGCAAGTATAGGATATTGTAGAATTGAGACATTGCTTGCCAGGACTGAGTCTCGTGTCAGCTGGCTCCAGGAACTCCTGGGCTCCTCCTCTTTCCCAGCTGCTTACTGCAAACAGGCCATTCTGATGACCAAAGGGCTGTGTCCTAGTGATGACAGTGCTGCCCCTGGGCATCAGGGCCAGTTATTAAATGTGCTTGCCTTTCCCTTCATTCATCCCTGAAACCCAGCATGGGAATTCCACAGACAGAGTAGCATTTGAGCTTCCTTCAGAGAACTGTCTGTTTCTGATTTATAGTTTTCCAAATCTAGAATTTAGTAGAAACTGAGTTGTACTTTGTGTCCCTCTCTTGTATAAAGTAATCTCATTCAATATAAGGCTTTGAGATTCAATCCCTATGCATGTTGGTGGCTGCTTAATTGCCATAAGCATTAAAATTGCTGCTAGGATGGGAGAAAAAAATATAGATCAAATGCTTAAATACAATACCTAGTATGTAGCAGACAAGCTTTATATATATATATATATTATATAAATAATGGTTAAATGTATGGCTAAATATATAAAATATAAATCTTATATCTTCATACTTGATTATATGGAACATAGTAGCAATCAACTACCCAAGAGAACTGTGTATTTTGCTGTTTCTTCTGAGAAGCTGGCCCTGGGCTATTAATTCTATGGTTCAGAGCTCCTTGGAATGATTCCTTGGTTTGTCTCTGTACTGCTTCCCACCCCTTGGAAAGCATAAGTCTGTCCACTGTAACCTTTTGCGTAGTACACCCATTGTTGTTACTCTTTATCCACCCTGGTGCTTTTTAATATGCTAAATAGGAGGACTTTAACCACACCTTTATCAGTACCAGGCCAATGACCCAAGCTCTGCCTGCATAAGAGTGAATTGCTAAGGACCTGGCAAATACCTCGAGATTGACAGGCCAGCTGGCTGTGGGGCACTTGCATTGCTCATGCTCATGTCTGGGTAGAGCGCCAAGGGTCCCAAGTGCGCATTTTGGTTCTGTTGTGAATCTCTTTCTTGGAGTGGTTTGTGTCGGGTTTATGATGTCAGGTGGTTGTGAACACAACTGTGTGTGTATGACACCTTTTGTAATGTCCGTTTTACAAGTGAGCAGACTCAGACTGAGGGAGAGGGGTCAGTAAACAGTAAAACCTGGACTGGAACCCAGACTTGTCTGATCCCTAAGTCCCAGGCTCTGTCCTCAGAAGATGACCTGCATGTTAGAGACAGAAAGGAAGAAAGAAGAACTGTGGATGGAGCTACTGCTATGGACAGGTACCAAGATACAATAAGTGGCTCTAACTCACTCAGCACAATAGGCATATAGTTACCATTTTCTCATTCAAAATTTCTTCTAGTGCTACTGCAGCAGTACAATAAGAAAGAAAAAGATGGCTATGGTCATTCCACAGGTCAATAAACAAGGATCTGAAATACAACTTAGTCTACAGGTGTGTAAGTAGCATGAGAATGGAGAAGGACTTGAGCAGAGATATTATTATTATTATTATTATTATTATTATTATTATTATTACTATTATTACAGTAAAGGCCTTTGGAGTGGGAGTTCACATATTCCTTGGACTGCATGCTGATAAGTATCTGAGTGAATGCATTTGAAATAAGAATGTGGCCAGGCAACAGTATTTTACTTTTAGATGGCTGTTTGTGGAAGGTTTTCTTTGAGCCAGGTACTAGATCTGTCAACCACATCTTCAGTGCGCTGATCAGGTGAGCCTCCCCACGCATGAGTGAGGCTGTGCCTTCTCACATCCTTGAAGAACACTCAAGAGCCTGATCGTTCCCTTCCTTTATTCTAACGGTGTTTTGTTTAGTTTTTGCCTTCTCGCAAGCTGAGGCCTTTGTCTGTCCTTGAGAGGTAGGAGTCTGGTAGGAAACATGTAAGAAAAGTTGGCTTAAGTTGACCCATGGGTCTTGCTCACATTCCCAAGATGAGGTACTCACCTGGGCAGACTAGAGTCCTGAGAGGGAGACCTTTCAAGGATGACCAACGAAGGGTGACTGTCCTCAACTTGGTTGCAAAGCATGACTCACCTCCTTTGCTTAAAAATATAACACTGCAATCTATAGGTGGACCCAGAGGAGAAGCAGAGATGGCAGGAGGTAATGGGAGTCCACATTTTTGTAGAATCTCACCATCTTTCTCTGGAGAAGAAACACTCACCACACCAGGCTTCTGTGTGACAGACAATGTGATCAGCTCAGGCCAGTTTGGTCATTTTCTGGATATAGTTCCCAAAGTCCCATGTCCCAGGCAAGCTCTCCAAACAAGACAGACTAGGATAGTTGGTTATGAGTACACTGTTTCCATGGCTATATTATTCTGGTTACTCCTAGGGAATCTGAGATTTCACTTCTACTACAAAAATGACTCGTTCATTTGCTCATTCATTCATTCATATTCATTCATTCATTCATTCATTCAGAGAGACTTTCCAATAGGCTAGTCTGACCTCAAATTGCCATGTAGCTGAGGATGGCATTGAACTTCTGCTCCTCCTACCCCTATGTTCCCAGTGCAGCGATTACAGGCATGTGCCATTATACCTGGTTTATATATGGTGCTGGAGATCAAACACAGACTTCTGTGCTAGACAAGCAATCTACCGCTGTTATATATATATATATATATATATATCTCCATCCAACCCATGATTTGGCAACTGTCATACCCATTTTCTAAATGGGAGATGGGCAAAGAGGGGTTAATTATGTGCCCAGGGAATAGCAGCAACTAAGCTGTGAAGAAATAAATATGGAGTTTAGCTTGCACTGATTCGTAGGCCTCCTGACACAATAACCCTTAAACTAGTTGAAAGGTAAGAATCGCAGGTGTGGCCAGGAGGCAGTATCTTATCTGGGGATGAGTCCATCTGCTGCAAAGAGCCTCCAGCAAGACTGCTTTCTAATCTTTGCCTTTTTTTTTTCTGTTTCTTTTACCCCTGGGGGCCTTTGTGGCTTTCTGAGCCAGGGGCGCGGCAGCAGGGCAGGGATTCAGTGAAGGGCACCACTAGGACATTTGGAGACAAAGGAAGTGTGATCTTTACCCTGGGCTCAGCAGCAGAGGACTCGGCCTGTCATAAGTTAGTGCTGGAGAAAGCAGCAGGGGCCATGCCCAGGTTACCATCTTCCCTGTTAGAGAGATGGTAACTTGTCAAAGACAAGAGTCTCAATTTTATCTGACCCAATAGCCCAGGTAGCAGGAGATGCACACAGGAGTGTCCCCTGTCCTGAGAATACTCTTCCCTCCATTTTGTTCTGAGTCTAGTAAGACAGCAGTTTTAAGTATGTTGCTAAAACTTTGTTTCCTCACTCTCTCCTCCGTGTTTTTCTGGAACTGATTGTGTGTTAGGGCATGGAGTTGAAGGTGAGGAAACACTGGCCTTTCCCACAATGAAGGTCAATTCATTAAAAAGATAGGCAATAAGTCACCACAGTTTGCGAGTTTTCTCATACTTGAGTTCTCATGGCGTTAAGATCTTGGTGAAGCTGCTCCAAACATTCTTTGAGGTTTAGACTTCTGATCAGTGAAACAGGGTTGGCAATCAGACTTTCCACTTGCTGTGAGGAACAGGCGCAATGACACCCACTTAGTGCTCTGGCCAGTGTCTGTCAGTGGCTTTTCACTTGAGCACCATATCGGGGTAAATGGTTGGTCAAGCTCGCTCATTACTCCAAGCACCAATCTTCCTTCTGCAAAATGCGCATTGCAACAGTACGTCATAAAAGTGTCAAGTAAATGAGACCGGAGACTGCACATAAAGTACACTGGCATTACATCACATACAGTAATAACTGACTGTGTGATTGTTACTATCAACCATACCCATAACAGCTGCTACTACATCTGTGAGCAAAACAAAGACACTCTAGGAAGGAATTCCAGGACAGAGGCTGGAAAGGCATCGCAAGGAGGGAGGGAGCAGGTGTCGGAGAAGTTGGAGAAGTTACCGCGCTGGTGAAGGATACCAACGCAGAGCTGGCCCAAGGGGCTGTTGTGCTTCAGAATGAATCACAATATAGGGTGTGCTACTAGGGATCTGGATGGTCTTTGGACAGACCTGTAGCATCTCTGAGCCTCTTGGCTAGTCACAGAGAGACAAGGTTGTTTTTCACCTTAAGTATCCACCTAAGGATGAAATAACTTAACTCCTGTAATTGCTTAGCCAGGCAGGAGACCCTCAAAAGGTGGTGCCTAATTATGGTGATTTTGTTGAAATTAGGGGATATGATGAAGAATGGGAGGCACCAAAGGAAGGGTGATTCTGTTGGGAAGGTAAACTGTGATCAAAATGGGTGGAGAAGTCGGCTACAATTTAAAATACGGAGGCTAGGGGAAGCTCAGCTCTGTGGTCCAAAGGAGGATATGTTTCCAAGTGACAGCATTCCCACCTCCCTCTGAGCCCTAGCATCTACCCCCACCACAAGATACATGCTATGTCTCATCAGCTTGTGAATGGAAGAGATAGTGGACTCCAGACGAGGGAGACTAAGGAGGGAGAGGGAAAGGAAAGGCAAAAGTGGAGGAGGAAGGAGACAGGGTAGGATATGGGGGAGGGGAGAAGAGAAGTATGTGTGGGATGGAAAGTCAAGAGGGAAAGGGAGACGAAAGAGAACAGAGGAGAGAGAAGGGAAGAGGAGGCACAAAGAGGAGAGGACAGAAAGGGAGAGGAGAAGGGAAATAGGAGGGGAGGTAAAGAGGAGACAGAGGAGGGAAGAGGGGAGGGTGAAAAGCAGAGGGGAAGACAGGGGAACAAAGAGGAGGGAAGTGGGGAAAGAGAGGCCAGAAGACAGTGCAAAGCAGGGAAGTGGGAGAGGAGAGGAGGAGAAGAAAAGAGAGGAGAGGGAAGGACCTTATGCAGCAGTTACCAGTTACTTCATTCTTTGGGTGCTGGCCCATCCCTCTGAAATAACTCCTAAGGGTAAAGCTGGCTCATGTGTCTCTGGATGTTAAAATTAGAGTGGAGAAGATTAAATGCTCCCAAGAAGCTGACCAGCCTCACATTTTTCTCTTCCCTCTCTTTTTATAACTGCGACCACAGTAGTAATTCAATTGGAAACATATCCCATCCCTGATTGCTCCAACATTGGCACTAGATCATTCCTGAGGCTTGAGTCTTCCTTTTTTCTGTCTTTCCTTTTTATTATTATTAAATGCACACTGCTGTTATTTTCTGCCGGAGCTAAAAATACATCTGAGTGTGCAGCAAGACCTCAGCCTGGGCCTCCTTCCCCTGTTCTTGAGGAGGCCAGGACCAGGCTGAACCAGAAGCCTGATAGGCCTTCCAGCCAGAGTCTTCCAACTTAAGCAGCACATTGATTTCATGGAAGAAAGGCCCAGATCCTCATAGAACTCCCGAAGTGGGGATCCTGGCTGAATGGACAGATCAGAATCATAGGAGCATCATGCACATGCTCATTCACTGCCAACATTTCCTTCCTGGGGTAACTCACCCTTCTGCAATATTTATGTCCCTTCCAGAACCTTTGTCCTTGCAAGTGCTCTTGAAGAGCCTGCTCTTCTTGCCTCTCTCTTGCCTGCTTGTTTTTGCCTAAGCCCCGAGACATTTTCTGAGTCCCTGGACTGATAGAGATGCTCAGGGTCCCTCCACTCATGCATGCCGCTGGCCTGGATCTGTCTGCCCACAGGACCCAACTGCACCACGATGTTCTAAAGATAGACACAGTGCCTCAGTACCTATTATATTCCAAGCTCCTACCACAGTGCTGGGCTCAACATGTTTGGAGCTTGACTGGGTGACGTGAAGCATCAACAACACACAGCTCTGTTCTCGGGTGCTCTCAGGAGTGACTCTGCATTGACAGGACCCCTGGAGTGAGGGTTCTCTTGAGACCCCACCCTAGGCTCTTAGCCTGTATCATCTCAGGGATGGCCTTGAGACATAGGATGGTTAATAAATAATTCTATCAGTGCTTGGCAGCTTCCTGATCCCTTCGGTAGTTGTTGACTAGGGGATGGGAGGACAGCTCATTGCTCACTGTCCTTTTACTTCCCCAATAGCTACTTTCCTGCATCTTTCTTGGACTCATGGTTCTTCCATCAGCCCCAAGTACCATATATGCTCACATAGAATCACCAATGTCACAGTTATCTGCCTCTATGGCCCCTTATTATTTACTCAAACACTGTGGAGTGCTTACCGAGTATTTGAAATATTGCAAGCTAGAGAAAGCCGGAGACTTCTGCACTTGGGAAACATGCTTTACAGGGGCTCATATCTGCTGAGAGGAGAACACAAAGGCCTATAGCTGCATATCACTGAACACGCGGTTCCATCACCGCTGATCAATAACCTGCTTCATCTTTGCATTCTCTGTGTAGCTCTACCAAGTCCCAAACCGATGTTCAACATGCAGAAAAGAAATGCTCTCTTGAGTGAATGAATGAGAGCAAACCCACCTTAAATCTTAATGTTTCTATAAGAGCATCTTAAAAATCCGTCAAAGTCTGCTTTACTGACTAGTTGGTCCCTGCATTCTTTCAACTGAGTGTCACTTCTGTGCCTGACCATGTCTGAGGCACGTGATAGACATGTGTCTTGATCTAGTGCAGGTTATTATGATTATGTATCTCCTATTTTCTGCCCTCCAAGGCTCCTTGTTCAATGCTTCTCTGGACCTTAGGACTTCAAACAATTGATAGATGCTCCTCATAAATGTTACCTAAGAAGAACCCTACTTTTATTTTTTAATATTTATTTTTATTTTATGTATATGAATCTTTTGCTTGCATGTATATGTGTATACCATGCTCATGCATACAGTGTGCATGGAGGTTGGAAGAGGGTGCCAGAGCTGTTGGCACTGGAGTTACACATACTTGTGAGCTGCCATGTGGGTGCTGGGAATCAAAGACACACTCTCTGGAAGAGTGGCCAGTGCTCTTACCTGCTGAGCCACCTTTCCAGTCCCAAGAACCACACCGCACAAAAAGGTTCCATTTGTTTATTACTCCTGTGTGGGTTTATGTGTGTGGCTACAAATACACATCTTCCACGGTGGGTGTATGAACGTCAAAGGCCATGTTTCAGCAGTCAATTCTCTCTTCTCCACTCTGGCTTCTAGAGACCAAGCTCTGAGTCTTAACCAGACCAATGACTCATTGCGATGAACATTTGTTGGTAAAGCTGATTGGACAAAAGGGTATACTATGTTACACCCCATACCCAATGCTGCAAGGATGAATAAAGAGGCTTTGGAGAGGTGGGAAACATGGAGAATCTAAGATGGTTTTGTTTGTTTGTTTGCTATGGTTTGTTTTGTTTTGGGGATTTCTGCAGGGGTGAGGGGAAAATATGAGGGGGGACTGTGAAGTGAGCAGAATTGGGCCATGTGATGTGAAATTCCCCCCCAAACAATAAATTTTTTTTTAAAAAAGAAAGTATATACCAAGACCTTCGAAAGGGCTGTTATTACAGAAGGCTATGCTTTTACCTGAAAGACTTTGTTGAAGTGTTTCAATTGCTTCACAAATTCCTGGTGATATGTTTTGATTGAGCTGCTCTCAAGTAAAATGACTGTGAGCTTCAGTTGGTGCCTTATAGTCCAAGTGAGAATAAAACAGTACCAGAACAAGAATTCTGTTAAAAAAATAAACTCTTCAGAGAACATAGTGTATCCAACTTTACTCTGAAAGACAAGACAGATTCATTATTTGAGAGTTGAGAAGTTATAAAACCAAAATCAAACCAAAGCCTGATAGCTTGAGCCATTAGAGGAAGGGTCCATAACGAGGTAGGATTGAGCTTTGACACTCAAGGGCAGGGGTCAAGGCAGAGGGAAGTAGGTGTAAGTCAGCAGGGACTTCTTTACAGCCTTCAGTTCTGTGCTCTGGTTTGTTTGTTTATTAATTCACTCGGCCTCTCTGAAGTTTGGGTGAATTTGATGCTAGGATATGGCTTCGTATCCAGGATTGGTTGGGAGTAGTCTCAGGTGTCTCACCACCATGGTAATGTCGCCCTGCATGCAGATAACAGCAATGTCTTGTGTGGGCCAGTGGACTAATTTTTTTTTTTTTTTTTTTTTTGCCTCCTCACTACCTCCAAGTGAGTTGAACTGAAAAGGAAATCCTTTGAAGGAGTGGACAGAATCGCTTCTTTTTGAGGCCAGGAATAGTAGAAATAGAGCAAACTTTGGTGGCCCCAAGGGGAACCTAATTCTACTCTGGTCTTCAGTTTTTAAAGGGCATAGAGCTGTCTTGATGGTGGGTCCTTCATAATGAGAGTGGGTATCTAACTGTTAGAAGCTAGTGAGCAGAGAGGTCATAAGGGTGAGATAGTCTGACTTCTATTATTTGAGTCTGCCATCTGTTTTTTTTTTTGTAGACTTTAAAATTTTTTTAATTTATTGTGCATGCATATTGTATGCAATTTGGGGGCATAACATGCATGCAGACATCAGAGGACAGTTCTGTGGAGTCTGTTGTCTCCTCCCATAGCTAGATGGGTTCTAGGCATTGAGTTTGGGTGCTCAGCCTGCCAAGTGCTTTTATTCATTGAGCCATCTTGTCTTATTTTTATAACACTTGCTATAATAAGATGGCATATGGTAGTTTAGGTATTTGCCTATATTTATGTATATTCTCTATGTGTATTAGCCTTTATTCTAAAATTGATGCAAAGGGAGCTCTAGTAAGTTTGAGTATGATTTTTAATAGTTAAAATGATTTTTAGTAAAAGGTGCTCTTATGATAGCATTCATATAACATTTATTATTTAAATAATTTTAAGTGTGTCATCAATGGCATTAAGTTTATTTATATTATTGTTCAATTTCCAACCTGAAACTTCACATCACTGCACAGTAACCCTTGCTAAAGGGTTCCTGAAGCTGAGTTTTGAAGGTGACAAGTAGCCAAAACCATGGCCTTGGAGAAAGTTGGAGTGGCTTTAATCACACAGAGGGTGTGGCGACACTGGAAGTGTGTGCCTCTGGAATAGAATGGTGATTAAGCTGTGTGTGCTGTGGCCAGCTCTGCTGCTCAATACAAACAACAGGACATCACATAATTAAGATGACAGTAATCCATTTTTACCTTGTATACCAATTGTCAAAGCCTCACATTTAGATAAACCTCCCGACTCTTAAACAAGATCAACCCATTGAGTGTTGTTTGGGGCCAGCATGTCATCCCTGGAGACCCAAAGTCATGGGCCTCTATCTCTAGTTAGGCATACAGGTAGATGACTTTTTCATGTGTGTCAGCTGGAGATTGCCTATGCCAGGATGACATCCTCCAACTTCTCTGCATGGCATGGGTATTTCTTCTTTGCCTAGACTGGAAAAGCCTTTTGCACAGCTTTTGCTCCAGTTCTGGTTCGCTGACTGAAAGACAGAGAGCATCAGTTCAAATATTTGCATGTGGGTTGCTGTGTAAGATTTTCTCTGTATCGTTAAAACTGAAGGAAGCCATCAGACTGTTCATCTGATTCATCTGGAAAGTGAGGGCTCCAGATCCAGTGCATGCCAGTGAACGGTCCTGTGCCCCTTCAGGAGTGTGCCATGCCATGGTATCTCTTCCCTCTGCTTGCTGCTTAGCTGATAAACTTTAGTGGGGATGAATGGAAACACTGCATGAGTTTGGTTGGCTGCTGAGACATGTCGGAGGGAAACCTGTGTTCCAGGTCTTTGTGTCCCAGTGACTGGCTCAGCTGTACAACCCTACACGGCTCCCCAGGGCTAGATGCTGTGAAGGAGTTGGCCCGGCCTTTCTCTAGCTTTGTTATTAGAAGATGGAAAACGAGTTCGGATGGAAAGAAGAAGGCTTGACATTGGCAGGTTTCAAACATCATAAACATTTGATCTGCTACAGTTGATAATTATGAATATACAAACATAGAAAAAATAATGAAAAAAAATAGCCACTGTGCTTTATAGCATTCTCTGAAGATGTATTTCATCATCTTACATAAGATAGAGAAATAGCATCTTAAAAACTGGTTTCTTCAGTCACAGACTAATTAACCAAGACCTATTGAGTAAGTGAAATGTTTTCCTTGTGACATCAACTTCAGTGTAAGTGAACAAGACTTTAAGAGCTCTGACCTTTGTAAATAGTTAACCGTTGGTACTGGTTTTAAACATCACCACCAACATTACGGGGTGGCACTATTATATACCCACTTGCAACTGAGGAAATTTGAAGTTTGATAAGGTTAGGGATGCACTCTAAATCTCAGGCATCTTAGGTATTAGGAACGTAAACACCGGCCTGTCTGATGTCATAGCTGCTGAGCTCAGATTCTATTTCATTCTTTGCTTGGATAGGAGCCTGAATCATAGCTATGTATCTATACTGTGAAATACTTCAGATCTGTGAAGGGCCCTTCCATTCTATGAATAAAACAATTAAATCTTCCCCCCCACTGTACTGATGAAACATTCTTATGTCTAAATATAGCCTTCTATCATTCTCCAGGTAAAAACCCCTTTGGTTGTCTCTTTATTTTGGGGATATGATTCTGACTTTTCAGCATGGCTGTTGATGTTCCTTCGAGCCCTTCTCCAGTCACTCTCCAGGGCTGGGATCAGAAATGCTGGCTTAGCCTTCACACCCTCTTCTCAACAACCAGCAGGGGATAGCTCAAATAAAGGAAAGCAGGTTCTGGAGTTATTGGAGTTAGTCAGAAGAGAGGGCAGCTATAGATGTGGGAACTGCCCACAGAGTTTATAAAACAGATGACTCTTATAAAACATCGTTTTCATTCTGTCAGTGATTTGAAATTGATACCTTCCTCCCTACTCCACCCAGGACTCCTTCAGGCATGGGCCTTCCTTAGGATGATTCTCTATCCTTAGAAATTGTACGCAACCCTTTCCATTAGATGGACAGCTGTTATCGAAAAGGGCAAAACTGTTCTCCCTGCTCTGGGTTTTGACTATCTAATAATTTTCCTTCTAAATAGCTTTCATATTTTCCTTTAGCTATATATGTACTTGTAAGAGTCTAAGTGTAACAAAATGTTATTTCTGAGTAATATTGTGTGTCTTGAAGTCTAATAAATCTCAAGAAAAGCAATAAGAATAGCCAGTTTGGACGTTCACCTTCCTAGACATGGACGGAGGGGGGAGGACCTTGGACTTTCCACAGGGCAGGGAACCATGACTGCTCTTTGGATAGGAGAGGGGGGGGTGAGAGGAGTGGGGGGAGGGGGAGAATATTGGGGGGAGGGGAGGGAAATGGGAGGCTGGGAGGAGGCGGAAACTTTTTTTTCTTATTCTCAATAAAAAAAAAAGAAAAAGGAAAAAAAAAGAATAAAAAGTGCCACAGCAAAAATGATTCTGAAAAACAGAAATTTCTGCATATTAGTTACCTTATCTGTAAAACAGCAGGGATGGACTAGTCTGTGCCTGAAACCTTTTAACACAGTGTTCTTAGATTCTGTGGGAGTCTAGACTATTCCAGGCATCATCTGTGGGTATAACTGTCTCAAGGGTATTTTTCTTTTATAGACTCTTTGAGAAATGGTGGCACGTGTTTTATTTGTTGTTATGGCTGGAAAGTGTGAGAAATAATTCTGATGACATCCATAGAATTCTCCCTGTGGTACAAAATACAGATAAGACTCTTATAATATTATCCCTTGATGACTAGTAATCGTGGTGGTCAGGATTCTCTCTAGAGGTCACACAGACAGGGACAGTGTGACCTGTCACTTGTTGTTGACTTGTCTGTGGGGATGCTCAGACCTTGGTGCTCCTTCCCCAAATCACTCTAGTCACCCATGTCACAAATATTTATCGGACACCAACATGTGCCAACCATAATCCGGGAGACCGGAGAAGGATAAATAAAAGGTCATACCTTAGAGGGGGCAGAGCTATGGTCCATGCTGCAGACAGGGCCTCAGTACTCGACTGTGCGTGGCCTTGATCCATAGAGGAAAATAGGAAAGAGAAAAGTGGGAGGACTATGTGAGTTCAAGTTCCAGTGTCACCAATACTTTATGCCCGGCACTCAGAAGCTTCATAGAGGATATGGTACCAAATGGGAGACAAATAGCATGGGATGGCTGAGAGGTAGTGCATGGCTGTGATGGTCTCAGTGACCTGGCCAGAGGCTTGAATGAACCTCATACTGGTTTAAGAAATCTGGCAAGAGCTAAGAGCCATGATGGCGGAGAAAGGCTTCCCCTGTTGCTCCTCATGTCAGATAAGGACAATATTCTTCTGTACGCCACTAATCGCTAATACATCCCTAATAAAAAATAGTGAATCTTGTCTAGTGGCCTGCATAAAAGACACTGCTTTCTACACACTTCACGCTTTGCTCGACTCAGTGGTCTGACAATGCTCCCGGAGGAAACAGTGTTATGGACTCAAGGATACAGATGAGAGAATGAAGCCCCGGGGAAGGTAAATGGCCTGTCATCACTATCGTGGGGTAACTGAACAGAGACAGAAATCCCCAATCCAAATCCTGTCTTCAGTCTTAAGTTGGGTTTTTGCATTTTAAATTTTTAAAGGTTAATCAATAAAGCAGAGATAGGGGATCGGGCTACTCATAAGCATACAGCCTTAATACATTGTCACGAGCTGTCAGCAAGGTATCAGTCCATAAGTATCAGTCTCCTCCTTGTTCTTACAAATGCGGTGTGCTAGAATCTCCCCGTCAGTTCATCACCGTCGTGTTCATGCAGCACGGGCAGAGTTCAGAAGCTGAGTTATGGAGGGGTGACCCTTATTGCGTCAGCTGTTACAATGGTTTGCCTATCCTGGTATTACCACAGTGGGAGCACAGCTGAGAACCTCCTGGCCAGGTGGGAAGACAAACAGAGCCAAGGCCCAGGAGTCACCCCACTTCTCATATCCAAGAACAACTTCATCTTCTCTCTCAAAAGGGAGTTCTTATAAATATGGTGCGTTATTTTACCTTCTTCCCCCAATCTTATAATTTTTTTATCACAATATCTACTCCAGAACAGATTTTTTACATATCTGGATGAATAAATGAATTCTTATATGGATTGGTAAATTTATGAAGTTGTCAGATGATTGGGTATTTGTAGCTTTTGTTTGAGTTATGAATGACAAGAAATGAACACTTACTTTGTCCTAGTTAGTTTTCCACTGATGTAATTTAAAAGAGAAAGAAACAAAACAACAAACTCTAGAGATAAACAATTTTAAAGAAGAAATATATACTTTGGGTAATGGTTTCACGGCCTTCAGTTTGCTGCCACTTGGTCCTGTCGCCTTGGACCTGCAGCAGCACGGGTATGGCATGGCAGGAGGCAGCTGTAAAAATCTGCTCAGCTCTTGGTAACTGGGAAGCAAGGAGAGAAGCAGGCAGGAATCAGAGGACCCATATTCCCGCCAAAGCGCACTCCCAATGACTTAACCTACTGACACTGAGCTTTACATCCTAAAGGTTTCATTCACCCCCTTAGGAGCATCACAGCCCAGTGACCATGTCTAACCCACAAGTCCTTGGGGGAACATTTAAGATTCAAACTACAGCAAAAGTCTATCATGTTTATTTCGCTGACCCCAGACACCATTTCCCAAAATGCGACAAGTCCTGGGAGATGCTCTGGGAATCTGATGACTGTGGATCATGATTCGCCCTCCACTTGAGATTAACGAGACACATTCGTGTAGAAAAAAAGAAACAACTTCATACTAAAGAATAGTTCTTCATCTTTGACCCTAGTTTACATTTTCCCCCTAATCTTGCCCAAACACAGCCTTCCATGGACTGTCTGCTAGCATTCTGCCCAGTCAAGGCCCCCAGTGGATACACTCTGGTGAAACGTTACCTTGAGAATACTTGAACGTTTTGTGCAATTTCACTTTTACAAGGTGATAGAAATTTGTGGCAGTGAATATTCTCCCTGCTGTGTGATCTGATTGTATTTAGAGAACTCTTCACAATGACATTTTTTTTTCATAAACCTGACAGAACAGAAGCCGTTTTTAATGTTTCCTTTGTCAAAGTGTGCCTTTCCTTTAGTCAGAGGGGAGGAAGAAACCTTGAGGTAATTATATAGTGACGGGAACTTTTCTTTTTTATTCTCCCATTGAGCTCCAATGTCAGTCTTCTTGAACAAAGATGCTATTGAAAGTTTGAATCATAAAGTTGATTTTTTCCTACTTCTGGGCACCAGCTGAGCTCAGTGGGGAAGGGCCTGTGGTATGAGGGAAGGTTTTATACTCCCACCCCACAGAGGTTCTTTATCGTGTCCTTCAAGGGCTTTACACAGCTATTTTTCTATGTACTTGTTCATTCTACACACATGTATAGAACTTCCATTCTGCCAAATACTGGCAATATCCTCATTAACAAAACCCATTGACTGCTTCCCTGAGGAAGTTAAGATTTCAGTCAATTCCCATGCCAATCTCGGTTTCCAGATTAAGATATTTCGGGAGCATTCATCAAATCCCCTGTACATAATGTTGTGTGCTTGCAACTCCCTCACAACGAAATTTCACATGTACACCTGGAAAACTGGTATTACACCCATATTGAATTTTAGAAAACCGAGGCTAAGAATGTGGTCATTAGAGGACAATTTTGACTTTTGAATCTAGCAGTACCCACTCCATGGCACATTACTCCCACAGTTTTGACTATACGATGTCACTGGTAGAAAATTTGACGTTGAATGTCTGTTAAGGGTAATGGTGGGCAATTATGAAGCAAGCAGCCATTCATGAGCCTGCTTTTGAGTTGCTATCATCCAGTTGCAGCAGCAGAGAGACTCTTTCTCTCTGCTATCTTTGGCTTCATACACATTTCCTCATAGTAACGTTGGCTTTGAAAAGAATTACATTTCCTTCTGCAGTGATTAGATAGACCCACACACTTAAGGCCTAAAAGCCAGAACTTAGCCCTGGGTCCTGATGCTGAGTGTGTTAATAAGCCTTCTCCATCTTTGCAGTGAGGTGAGAATACAGACCTCTTTTCTATTTTCCTCATTCCCTTCCAGTCTCTGCTGTCCCACGAGCAAGATAGATGGTTCATTCATGTTTAGGAGTAGCAGAGTTACAGAAGACTAAAGAGGGCTGAGTGTGTGGTGGCTGATCGTGCTAATTAAAGGGACTTATGCACTAACCTTTCTCCCAATCTAGGAACGCAGTGTGATAGCCTAGTGGGAAGATCTTTTTGCTCTCTTGTATTTTCCTGGGAAACAACGAACCTGGCATACAACGCTGAGAGCATGGTAGTGCTCTCAGTCCTTGAGGAGAACTTGAGATCCCATGATTCTTGAGATTTTAACTCCAGGTCTGAACATACATGGGAAGTATAGACTCTCATGACTAAGTGCCAGTCTGACATCACCCAGGAATGTCTTTAAGTATCCCCCAAATAACAGGTCCAATTCAGACTTCTGATTTCCTTCCTTCCTTCCTTCCTTCCTTCCTTCCTTCCTTCCTTCCTTCCTCCCTCCCTCCCTCCCTCCCTCCCTCCCTTCCTTCCTTCCTTCCTTCCTTACTTCCTTCCTTCTTCCCTCCCTCCCTCTCTCCCTTTTCCCTCCTCTTTCTTTCTTTCTTTCTTTCTTTCTTTCTTTCTTTCTTTCTTTCTTTCTTTCTTTTTTCTTGTGCTTCTTTTTCCAGTTTATCTTTCCACCAAGGGAAAGTAACTTTTTCATACTTCATGTTGGAAATTTGCCTTGTTCTTGATGCTTTTCTTTCTGCCAACTTTCACATTGAATTGAGCACATCATTCTCTTGACCTTCTATTCAAAACATCCTCATATCATGTCTCCTCCAAATTCCCCACTTTCTATGCCAACCGAAATCAATGTCTCCCTACTGAACTTCAGCAAATACTACCATCCTCACAGATCTCCCTTTGGTTTTCTCATCTGGCCACCGACAGTTCATCAAGGATTCAGAGTTGTCTTCTAAAAAAATAAAACAAGACCAAAGTGTTCTTCTGTTTAAAGCCTACTACCATCCTCCTTTACCACTGGAAAAAGCAAACTTCAAAATCCTGTCTACTACAATCTTGAGTTTGATTTTTGGCATTCTGATTGCTTCCTGATTTCCTCTGTTTTCACGGATCCATATTTAACCCATGCTGTTCCTTGTATCCTTAACATTTCATGTTTACTTGAGTCTAGAAGTCTTTCCAAAGCCTATCCCTTGGTCACATCCTCTGTTTAGAGCATTTTGCTGGCTGCTTCTTGTCATTCAAATCTTAGCCTAAATGTGACCTCATTAGGAATCCATTCTTGGCTTCCCAGTCTTAGATTACTCTTAGATTACTACTGCTATGTGGTCTTTCTCCTTTGGATAAGTCTTATGATCTGAAATTCCCACTCCCCCCCCTCTGTGTGTGTGTGTGTGTGTGTGTGTGTAAGTCCATTGATAGTTTCCCCACTTTTCCACCCAGGAGAGCTGGAATCATCCAGTCCTTTCATGTCTATGCCCTGTTTACACTTAAGTTGCCTTGGGAGGAGCCTGAATCCCTGAATATGCAATAGACACCAGATGTGAGTTGTTGGGAGTTTCAGCAGAGTTAGAATGGGCAAGGGTTAGATGAGGTCCTCTAAGATAAATCTTGAGCTATTTGAGATGAAATATATCCTTATCTCTCTTTCTCAGAGAAGGCAACTGAATCTTAGTTTAAGTAGCTTGCCTAATAGTCATAGAGCTTATTAACTAATTACACCTAAAAATGTTTATGAAAGATAGGCATGAAGTATGATTCATATTTGAAAAGTCATTGCTATTTTTTTGCAATGAGAATAGCCATGGGAATCATGTATGCAAAAGACACCCAAGAGTTCTCTTCTGACCATTTATTTGTATGATGGTCAAAGACACCCTCCTTATCCCAGTAAAAACATCAGCCTTTGAGTGCTTTCTTGTCTTTGAACTCTAAATATTATGCATGATTTTCCAATAGTGTGTTGAATTTTCACAGTCTGTTTATTTCCCTGCAACTAGAATGCTCTGTCTAAGTAATTTTCCATATAACTTAGGAAGGTGGTGGGTCATGCATCTCCGGAGTCTGCCGATAAGAAGGATAATATTCCAACTGGGAAGTGTAAGTGATACCCCTCAAAAGGAGGCCAAGGAAACTGTTTGCTTTGTACTCTGACAGCTGATAAATGGGGCCTTTGAAGGCTCACAGGAAAAACTGAATTTCATGGTTAGGATGAGGAAGAGGGACCCTGCAAGGGAAGAGCAACCTTCTGCAATACCCAGGGCCAGCGCTCTGATGATAAATGTTTGCTTGTAATGTGGACAGGACTTTACAGCTTCAAAAACATTTCACATAGCTCAGTGTTTGTGAAATTCCCAACTCATGCAAGATGGGATATTTTATGCCTGGTTAACTAGAGGGAAAATGGAGGATTAAGAGAATTACGCAGTTTCCCAGGGTCATAGAGTTGAAGGGAGATGAAGCGAGTGCTCTGGGAAGGTTTTTAGCTAATGACTCTAGTTCTGTATGGTCTCCGAGCTCAAGATCCAAGCTCTGTGTGCGGTCCTGCCCAGTCTACCTGCAGATGAGCACATCAGTCTTCCCTACTTATCTCGGTACTCTAGCCAACTCAGTTATACAGTTTGCTTTCTTGACAAGTGGTTTCAACAACATGCTTAAAATACCACGGGTAGCTCTGTGAAGCGCTAGCTCTCAGCCGGTGTCAGCAAAGGCTATTGAGAAAGGATGTCAGTGAGGTGATGAGGGGATATGGCAGTTGGTAGGTAGCACCACTCACGACTCTCTTTCTTATGCTCAAAATCAGTAGCTCTCAGACTTTAGTCACTCTGGAAGAAATATGAGGAGATCGTTAAAGCGCAGAGCCAGGCCTCACCTAACACAGTTGTTGAATGAGGAGAGAGGGTCTAGAGACTGGGAGCTGATGCTTCACTTTTCCATAAGACCGTTTCATTGCTCACGTGAGTTTCACTATGAGAGAGGCATTGGTGAAGACGGTGTGAAGGAGGCATCCTGGAATGGAGTCAATAGAAGGCCCAATACGTACCACTTCTCTGGAAGAACAGCTGATTCCAGTGAAAATCTGGGAAGGATGGTCTGATCAATTACATTTCTTTTTTAATGTATCTTAAAGAAATAAATAAGGATGTAAACAAAAATGTCAACATCACATCTTTGGCATTGTAGATATTTAATAAATCTTTGTAGAGAGAGCTATCAAATGGATGTTTGTAAACGGAGGCTGCTTGTTCATTCCCGGCTGCCCAGATCTGAAATAATCACCCAGCAACTGTATTAATTAAAACATTGCTCAGCCTATTAGCTCAGGCTTCTTATTAACTAACTCTTACATCTTAACTTAACCCATTCCTATTATTTTGTATTTTATCACTAGGCTCGTGGTTTACCCGTAAGGTTCCGGGGTGGGAACCTCTCTCCTTTGGAAGGCACATGGTACCTCCCTAACTCTGACTGCTTTTCTCCTCTATCTCTGCTTGGACTTCCCACCTTGCTCTATTCTGTGCCAGATAGGCCCAAAGCAGAACCTTTATTAACCAATGGTAATAAAACATATTCACAGCATACAGAGAGGAATCCCACATTCGATGCTTATCTCTAGAATGTTTATAAGAGAGAAAAATTGGAAGCTACCTGCTTGCCGAGAGTTAACGAGGATATATTTACTATATACATAGGTATCCCTTCAATTGAATACCAGAGAGCATTATAATGTGTGGGAAAAGGTTTGCCATGTAACAGTAAGAGAAAATCAGTCACATACCTTCATTTTGTTTTCATATATATATTCAAAATCAGTAATTGCAGATTCTCAATTTCTTTATCCTGTCACAGTAAGCAGATGTTACATATCTCATTAAAAAGAAACCACCCCTCCCGAAAGCAAAAGGAAACAAAAAGCCATCTAAAATCTATCTACCAAACAACTCTGAAACTTAGGGCTGTACTGTCTGGCCTAGGAGCTTTTTCTGTATCCGCCACCTTGGAGAAAGCAATCTGTTTGAGGTATGAAGGGGAAATTGTTCTTTGCCTTTGAAGAGACTGTGGCAATACCAGTTAATGGAAACCAGACGTTTGTGAACCTTAGCTTTCTAGCTGGGTTACTCTTTATCTTGGAGCCCAGCATTACCTGTGGCATGAGCCGTTCCTCCGAGGGCTGATGTGCAAGGCGGGATTTCAGTGGAGGTGAGTGTGTTAGTCTGTAAATATTAACTGGACTGGGCTTTGTTGGGAAGTCAGCTTTGGCAAACTGTACATGTTGCCTTTGAAACGTTTAAATCACTTGGTCATTATTAACCAGGGACAATTGCTGGATTAGCACTGCAAGGGAAACTGTTGTTTGCTGTTTGGGAATTATAAACATCAGCAAGAACATTGATATTTGCCTTTTATATAGAATGTCACCATGAACAATGTCTAGTCTTGCTATAGATGTATGCGAAGGTCAGATTGATGGGACTTAGAATCATCTGGGAGTTGGGCCTCTGCACAGGCCTGTGATGTGACAGTATTAATCGAGTAGAAAGTTTACCCATGGTCTCCTTCCTGGGATGAAATCCTAGATGATTTCAATAGAAAAAGCAAGTTGAGGGGCAACAGCGTGCATTGATTTGCTTTTTGCTTCCTGGGTGTGGATGTGAGACAACCAGCTGCTTCTGGCTGATGCCGCCTTGACTTCCCCACTTTGATGGGCTGAGCCTCTTAACTAAAATGAAATGTTATGTCACATGTACTTGGTATGAACTCTGCATCATCAGATGATCATTAAATGTTCCAGATGAAAGTCTCAATCAAAAAAAAAATAAAAAGAGTAGAACAAGCTTTTGCTCCCTTAAGCTGCCATTGTTGGGGTATTTTATCCAACAACAGGAAGAGAAACCAAGACAGCATCCATGATCAATATGGAAGATGCCACCTTTGGGCTGTTAACATGAATGATGTGGCCTCAGATTGGTTGAATTATGAATGTACATTTCTTCTCCACTTTGCAGATATTTTCATGCAGTAGGCATCCTAATCTAATCAATGAACATAAAACGTAGTGTGAACTGGTTAAGGAAGAAGATGGTACCCAGGTGAAAGTTAAATTGTTGGAAAATTGAGAATTTGGGTATGGATGTAGAGAACCGGTCAGCAATCTGCATGGCTTATGAATATATTGTTTCCAGCAGTTGCTTCAGTTTCTAAATGTGTTCTTTGTGTGGATTTTGAAGTCAAACATTTAAATAAGTGCTGTTGCTTTAATTATTCTGAGACGTTCACATGACTTAGAGGGAAAGTCTTCAAGGTTTTCCTCTTTTAAGATTGTAATTACAGCATTTCTCCTTTTTTTCCTTCCTCCAAATTCTCCCATAAACCCCTCTCCACCCTTCTTCAAACTCAAGGACCCCCTTTCCACTAATTGTTATTACATCTATATGTGTATGTATATATTCCTACAGATAACTCATTCAGTTCCTATAATGTTGCTTGTATAGATGTTTGCAGGACTTTTCCTCCCTGGACAACTAATTGGTGTGCTTTTCCGTGGGGAAGACCACTTCTCCTGCTCCTAGCTTTTCTCAGTTGCCTGCAGTTCATCGTGGAGATGCTTTTCCACACAGTGTTTTCATTATAGGAGCGGCCTGACCATAGTAAATTTGAAAGCAGTTTAAAACATGTTCCAGTTGCATTAGCACAATGCAACCACTAACAGACTTTTGTAAAAATTGCAAGCAAGGTTAGAAAATAAGTGTTTTCAAGCTCTAGGTTGTGTGCTTTTAATTTACCTCAGCTCTGAATTCCTTTTCAAAGCTCCAAACAACCTCCTTAGAGATAACCGACTTCCCAAGAATGTTTAAGGCTTAATTATAAGAGAACTAAGAAAGCATTGGTAAGACATTGCATCTTAGTGCTTCCTTAAAAACATCGATTTTAAGTGTTCATGTGTGCATGCACATACATGCATGTGGTGTGTGTATTGGGGGGTGCCCACATGCAGAGATAGGTGCATGCTGGTGCAGGTGCCCACAAGGACCAGATGAGGGATTCAATTTCTACATGGAGCTGGAGTTGTAGGTGTGTAGGCTGTTCAGCTTGGTGCTGGGAACTGAAACCGAGTCTTCTGGAAAGACAATAAACACTCTTAACCTCTAAGCTGTCCCTCCAGCTCCTTATCAATGTAATGCACCAACTTCATTTCTTTATATGATCGTTAATTTAATAAATATTTAGTGGCCTTTATATTTGAACTTAACGGATTAGTAGAAATACACCGATAAAGAACAGCCGAAACAAATATCACCTCTGCCCTGAGGGCATTACAGTTCCATTCTGAAGATAAAGTTGAAACTAATTCTTACTTATGTGAACCCAGAATGTTTTATTACAATCGGAATTGGTAAAAACACATCAATAATAAATGATTCCAAGAAAGAGTATAACCAGGGGCCGAAGTAAATTGGGAGACACAAGGAAAACGTTTTTTTTGAGTGATATTCATGACAATATAGCAAGAATTCATTACTTAAAGGATGAAGTGTGTAAGGGTTGGAGCAATGGCACGGGAGAACCCTAGAGGAAGATTCTGAAGCGAGGAATGCCTTGACATGTTTGGGGTTCTGAACGAACAGTAGAGATAGATCCCATTGGCCTAGAGAGAATACCACACAGGTGAAGCTGAGAAGGTCAGCTGGGGCACAGCACTTTGTGAGCCCTTATAAAATGTGCAGATTACATCCTCAGTGAAGGAGAAGACCTGTGAAGGGTTTTGAGCTTTCAAGAGTGTTTAGAAGAAGTATTTGCTTCTCCATGGCATTTGGATTAAAAGAGGTGAGGAACCATGGGTAAAAATCCTGTTGACATACTTTGACGGTGACTGGAGGAGCCCAGCCAAGAGATGCTGAAGTCTAGTTTTAAGATGAGGTGGGGAAGGCTTGGAAACAGGGACCTAGAGTACTCGGATGTTAATGATGGGAATTGGTGGGAAATGCCCCCAGGAAGTTTAGGAAGCATGATCATGAACGATTCTTAGTCTTCTAACTCAGATATGTACTGGATGTAGTCCTCTCACAGAGCTAGGCATGTCAAAGGTCAGTACTGGGAACTAGGGGAAGTTGTGGGGAGCATGTTTAATCAGCAATTGTACATACAGATGCTCACAGCTGCAACTGCGTATACCTGCAGTTGGCTTGGTGGTGATTCTGAGAACCAATAAACTTCTCCACTACTTCAGCAACTTTTGGTTTTTTTGTAAGTACTAGGCATCTGTAAGAGCACATGAAAACTTTCTACTTACTTTATTTAAACCTTATATGCAGTAAAATCTTCTCTAGTTGTAGGTAAGATTATTTCAATCTAGGGAACTTAAATATAAGGCTATGTGTAGATTTTGAAAAACACAAAATCTGACAATAACCAGTAAAATAAGGACTCGGATCTATTATTTTCTCTTTTCTGGATCTATCTAATATCTCATGTTATTTCTACTATGTGATTTCACTCCTTTCTTCTTTCTTATCATCCATCTGTCCATCCATTCATCATCCCTAGTCATCTTTTAAATCATTTACTATGTTCCTTTTGCCTATGTAATCTATTTTCTGTTATCCATCCATCCACCCATCTATCCACCTATCCATCCATCCATTAATTCATCCTTCCAGAAATAAATCCACCCTTCTGGATAGAAAGGATAGAAAGGCTCTTAAAAGATCAAAAATCCATTCACTTTATAGCGGAGGAAATTGAGGTCCAATGGTTAGAATTCTCCTGCTTAGAGCCATTTAGCAGCTGGTTAAAATTCCATTCTGGCCCCTATCTCTAGTCCTTAACCGGTATCATTTGGGTTTTGTGCCTCCTTGGGGATCAGCTCTGCTTGAAGCACTAAAGCCTGCACTACCAGGCTTCTGGGGGAGCTTTTGCATCTATTTCCAGCAGTTCTCCCCCCTGGTGTTTAAATGTGTGGCTCTCCCCTTTGAAGTCCTGCAGAGCAAAAGCATCAGCAGGCGGTCTTTAAATTGCTGCAGCTTCCAAGGAATCTGCAGTCAGTCTGCTAGCACACAGTTAGTCTCCCCTGCTGAAGGGGCCTGACAGAGCTTGGGCTTCATAACAGGGACAAGATAATGATCAAAGGGAAATTTAGAGAGAGGGCTAAGGGAAAGCTTCTGTGATTGATCTGGAGGTGGGGAAAGAGGAAGCTACTGGGCTCTTGGGTGTAGATTTGGAATCCTGCCAAGAGTCAAGTCTGGGAGCTGCCCCAAGTCACAGCCTGGAAACCTGAAGGATGAAATGTAAGTAGACATGCGTCGGAAACTGGGAGTCTCTTTTCCTCAGAATGCCTCGACTGTGTGCACTGCATGTCCTACAAGCTCAAAGGTAAATTTCAGCTCTGTGAACTGGATGGCCGTCGTAAGAGCAGTTTTGGAATATTGCTTTATATTTATTTTAAAACTAAAACTTAGGAAGCTGATGCATCAATAAGCTCTGATGGCCACGCAGCTAACACAGCAAAGTCCGTCCTCTCTGAGATCATAATGAAGGTTTGAAATTAAATTGTTTATCATTTTTGCTTTTATTGTCATTCATGGATTTATATTAGTCCATTTAAGTGGTCCCCAAAATAAAAATTTTAATATATTTTTCTTACTTGAGGCTTCCCTTGTTCCATAATATTCCTAGTGAGGGCAAACCCATGATTTCAGTCTTAATCACATCACCATTAGCATCTCTCCATGTATGATTTCTGACAGAGATATGGTGAGGAAAAAGAGACATCGATAAAACCCAGTTTAAGTAGATTTAATATTTTACTAAGTTTAAACTGAAAATCGTTTAAATACTGAAGGGAGGCAGGGGCGTACCAGCTGCAATGGGTTCACCACTGTAAAGCCTTGGTTCCTCTGAAAGATGGTTTATCGTGGCAAGCTTTCGTGACTCTGCCTACAGATTTTTTTTTTCTGGGTCCAAAGCAAATTCCAGGGAACTAATGGAATTGTTTTGGCAGTTGATGGACTAAGTGAATTCCTTAGGCAAGGAAGGGTAGACACTGGAGGATGGCTGCAACAGCCTCCTGAGTCTCAAGTAGAACGCTGAAGAACTTTTGTTCCAGAAATCATTAGTTCTCTCTACATTAACTTTTTTATCTGTGCATCTCCTACTGCGTTTTATTGCTTTCCTCTCCTGCTTTTCGAGGCCTAAACTTCATCCTACCAGGATCACTTCACCCTAAACCCTGTCTCAAGATATGTGTCTGGGAAATCTGGCCTGGGGAGACAGTGGTTAGTTCTCAGGACATTTGGGACTAGGAAGCAAGTTAAAGGGGGCTCGGTTGTAGTTTAAAGCATGCATACTTAGCATGGGTTAGGACTGGGGGTTAATCCTCAATTTAGAGAGGAAAAGGGTGGGGGAAAGAGATGGGGGAAAGAGAGGGTGAGAGAGATGGGGAGACAGAAGAGGAGAGAGAGAAGGAAGATAGGAGGCAGGATGCTGGAGGGAAAGGGGAAATTGTAACATGGTGGCATGACAAAGGTTACTGATAAGGTGACCCCAAGTGACCGATGATGTGAAAATACCAAATGACCTCCTTCTGCATTGTGCTCATCCTGTCACTTAACTCCGTAGATCCTGTGGTTATCGCTGTGCCCATAACCTTGTAACAGGGTACGCTCGTGTTCTATGTCTTGAGGCATTTGCTTAAATTAAAAATATTTGGCAGATGCATCTTCTTGGATGAGAATAAAACACATTATTACAGTTTCAGAAATAAGGAAAAAGAAGTAAAGATCTCTAGATTTTTAGCATATACACTGAAAGAGATTTGGCCCCTTTTCAAGGTTTTTAATGTAAAAGAACCCCAAACTCAAAATGAATTATTATTGCCATATAGTTTGTAGTCACACTAAATGATATTTTGTTTTGCTTTACTTCAACCTATTCTTTCAGGACATTCTGACTCAGTACCTATTTCGTCCTGTGTTTTGGGTGTCCTTCCTTCCTTCCTTCCTTCCTTCCTTCCTTCCTTCCTTCCTTCCTTCCTTCCTTCCTTCCTTCCATCCTTCCTTCCTTCCATTAAACTGTCTTGTTCACTTCAATTTGGGAATCATTGCCTAAAAAGCAAAAGGCGGCTTGTTGAAGAAGTAAATTCTTTCACCTCAAATTATACCCATCAGTGGGTTGCAAGACTTTGGGAAATCTTTTAGATAAGAGAAAACTAAAAGTTATTCAATTTAAGAGACTAGACAGTACCAAATGTTTCATAAATTTCAAAGACCAGGAATTAACAGAGATCAATGGACCCAACTTCATTTGTGTTAAGGACTGTTCTTTCATCTAATTGTTCAGCAAATGTGGTTAACTCTAAGGAAGATGGGGAATAGTTCAGCTTAGTGTAAGGTGGGCAGGATAAGGACCTCAAATAAAGGTTTGCTTTGCTTTGCAGCTCAAACTTTATGCCTCTCCAAGTTCCCATTTCTCTAGTGATTTATTTAGTGGATCTTTTTCTGGTGAGAGCAAGACTCTTGCAAAGGCAATTTCCTCTATGAATGTGATTCTTCTTATAAAAGAGCAGCCTTTTAGATCTACTCCAGTGTCTACAGTTCTTCAAAATGATGAGCTCAAAGTAATCATTATGCCAAAGAGGCATATTATGTGGTCCATTTTATGGTCTTATACAGACTGGGAAATTGTGCTCTGAGTCCCTTCTGGAGTTAAATAACCACTCTACCCATCTGACAGTTTGGACTTCTTGGAGCATGGGTTTAAATACTATAAGAATTCCATCTGTGTCTTCCTTTCTTCACCTGTAAGATGAGGGTAATGGGGTTCTTAGCTAGCTAGGCAGGGTAAACACATGTTGAGATTTCTAGCACGTGGGACATATAGGCAAGAGTTTACATATATTCTCTGCTGCACAGTGAATTTGAGAGCAACATGTTATGTGAGATTCTATCTCAAAAACAAAACAAAATAAAAAAAAAAAGAAAGAAAAGAGATTCAATGGGTAAAACCTGTTAAAGTATCACACAACTCTTGGTAATACATTCTACAATTATTGTGGTTTATTTTAGAGTAATTGCTGTCACTAAGGACTATGTACTGGGAGTCAGATAGAGATGGAAGGTAAACTTGGCGAGGATATATGTGCACAGATCAAGGAGAGGGCCATGACTTTGACAGTGCTCTGGTAGTGGGATTTAAGGAATAAGGGAGATGAAAGTTTGGAAGCAGGAAGAAGACCAAAGAGCTGAGAGGCTAGGAAGTGCTTGGGTTCATAGACCAGCAAGCACAGGCATTATTATTTCATTGAGATCCTTCTAGAATCCTTGTACTTAACCTGGAAAACACCTGTCATTACTAATGAGGCTGCAGTAAGCCTTCTGGTATTGAAGTTTCCCAATACTTCATCTTGCTTAAATTACGCATTTGGTAGCCAGCATGAGAGCACAAAGTAGGAGATCAGATACATGATGGTTCACTTGATTTTAACTTGCTTAATCGAGACATAGGTATTTACGTCCTAAAGTAGTAGCTACTACTACATGAACTCTTGCTTGAATCCTCCAGGCTGAGAAGACATGCTGGCGGGTGGGGGACATAGTCAAAATTTGTCCATTTTGACCAAGTTTCTGTCTGCTCTTGGGGCATGGACAAGTTCACAAAGATCCCTCTTTGTCCTCTGAATGGTGTGCCAAATGCTGTATTGCTCTCTGTTTTTTTTTTTCTCATGAAGTTAAGAACCCTAGACACCTGGTAACCTGTGGCCATGCTGTGATATTATGCAACAGCCCCTGGTGGAGCTCTGGTCAGGCGATAAATGAAGCAATGCATTCCTTAAGTTATGACTGGCCCGCTGGGTCCACTTGAAGGACACCTTTGCCCATCTCTACTGCGTTCCCCTGTTCTTCTTTAAAGGCTCTCTCATCTCTCCCCATAAAGATCATGTTTCAAGCTTTAGGCTGAAATGTTGACAGCAGTCTCTCCTGAGGTCACTTGGAGACATCCCTTCAGAAACTTAATGAGAGCCATATTAGGTTCATCCAAAAGTGCTGCTCTCAGGCTGGGGAAGGAGAAGGGCTTAAAGGGGTAGAGGAACAAAGGCATCTTGAGCACTAGAGGCAGGCACAGCAATGGATGCTGTGCTTGAGAAGCAAGGATGTCACTCCATCATCATCTACTGTTGTGTGTTGGGGCAAGACCCTCTTTTCTCCATTTTACTAGTTCCTTGTTCTAGACCATAGGAATGAAATATTTCCTCTTCAAGTTGCTAGCACTATCTATCCAGGGAATGATACTAAAGGGTGATCAGCCCTTATGAACAGCTGGCTCAGAACTCCTTGGCTCCTGCAGAAACCAAGATCGAATCACATGAACAAGAGACATTTTGGAGAAAACAATGGTCTGGAGTGAGGAGAATGGAAGAAACCCATGCTGTGATGGGAGTGCTGGCCCTAGTGAAGGCCACAAGGAAAGAAGGGAGAGGTCCATTGAGCCTCAGGTCATAAAATGTCAGCTCTTGGGTCCCTGCTAGGATGGCCATAAAACCCAGACTAGTGACTCTGCTCAGAGTCCTGCTACAGGGCAACAGCTTGGTTTTAATATAAGTAACGCACAGTTTCTAGGCAGAAATAGCCTGTGAGAGTGAGCTTCACTGTGAGTGCTGGACGGGCACTGATGACGGACCAACTGGAGTCTGTGGACTACCAATGCTCTAGTCCCAAGGTCTCTGTTGAGGAGACACCTTAATATGCGTTCCCTTTTTTAGGTTCATGCCATAGAGTTAAAGATGTCTATTAGTCACTTTGTTAGTCTAGGTCTGGCATAATAAAACTCCATAGAAACATTAGCCTAAACTCTAAACATATCATTTTGCAATTCTTGAAATGCAGTGTTCATGGTTTAAGATCTATTTCCTTCTATATGGTAGATGGTCTGCTTCTTGTTGGGTTTTCACATTGTTTTTTTTCTGTGTGTAGCCCCTGCTGGTATTTGGCATAAGAGCAGAAGCCCTATTGGATCAGAACCAAACCAAATTGATTTTGCTCAGCCTTAATTACCTCCTGAAAGTCCTCATTTCAAAATATAGTCTCTTTGTGAGTTCAGCCTTGGCTGCTTGCATTCGATGAAAATAGTTAAAATCTCACTTTATTTTGTAAATGATGGTTCCCCCTCCCTTCTTTCTCAATCTTTATCTATCTATCTATCTATCTATCTATCTATCTATCTATCTATCTATCTATCCATCTATCATCTATTTATCTATCTATTTGGTGTGTGTGTGTGTGTGTGTGTGTATGTGTGTGTTTAGATGCACATGAATCTATGTGTGCCCATATACGTGTGTATATGTGTGTTTGGAAGCCGAAAAACAACCTTAGGTATCATTCTTCAGGAGTACTGTCTACCTTATTTTGAGATAATGTGGTCCCTCTCTTGCACCTGGGGATCACCAATCTTCATCTGGCAGACCTCTACCTCCTTACAAACATGGACCATTGTGCCAGAGGTTTTGAAATGAGCTCTGGGTATTTTAACTCTGATCTTCCTGCTTACAAGGCAAGCACTTTACCAACTGAACCATTTTCCCTGCCCTCTCTTGTGTCAATAATCTGTTATGTGTGTAAAGTGTAGGCAAAAGATACAATTTTCACTATTGATCTTATGATCCAGTAGGAATGAGAAGCTGGGACTGGTTCTACAGGGTGACAAGAGAGATGCTGGGCTCTGAAGGAAGAGAAAGGAGAGATCACAGGTCCAGTCTCAACTTGCTGGGATGATGGGAAAATGGCTTCAAGAAGGAGGTGGCATCAAGTGAGCTTTAAAGACTGGGTAGAGTTTAGTAACTGAGAGGATAAGAAAAGAGCATGTACAAATACAAAGATATCTTGAGGGATGAGGGTCCCCTCAGGAAGTGGCTGGCAGTCTGTCCCATGGGTCTGGGATATGGGACAAGTAGAGAAGGATATTCTTGGAGCCAGCAATGGGCGATGTGGTGTTATGGTTCATGGTGCTGGAGACAGTTATTCTCAAAAATCGGGCTCAGAATTTGGGTCTACACTGAAGGCTCTGCCAGCCTTCCTGCTTACTCCTCTCCAATTTCTCATTGCATAGATTAGCAGAAAAAAAAACCCTAGTATTTCAAGTTTCCTAGGTCTAATGCTCACAATGCATTTTCTCATGTTTTTGCAAGTCTCAGCTGAAAATGACATTCACATGCAAAGGCCACCTCGCCTATGCTCTCAGTTCCTTGCTATCCCCATCTGCCCACTCCTGAGCACAGTGTGCCGCTCACAGAGATGCAGCTGTCCCCACATTATGCTCAGTGGCATGTCACTATCCCCTATTATTAATGTAAGAGCAGAGAACGCTAAGAAGATGCCCTCCTCTTAGGAGCTGCCTATGAAGCGGCTGAGAAACACCCTATTAAGACCTGAAAGAGGCAATTTCCATTTCCTGTGGCTGTGGTGATGCCACCAACATGGTGATTACATATGCTGAGCAAATGCCATGCAGCGGGATGCCCTGTAATTGTGGACCCCAGGCCGTGGGTTTCAGATAGAGGTGCAGACCTGGCAAAACGGACAAACCTTGCCAGGCTGTGCTTGTGAGCAGCGTGTACTTTACAGGCATGCATTTCAGAGGTGCTGCTGTGGGTTTTTTTTCCCCCTTTAGTTGACCGTGACCATCCCATCGCCATCTTGGGATAGAGATAACTTCAGGTAGGTACCCATGGCAATAATCTAAGTACGGTAGTGCAGTAATAGGTCTACGGTAATGGAAATAGAGCTGCCAACACTACATAGTAAAAGGGGTCTGCCCCAACATCCTCACGTGGAATTCTACTTATTACTTACTCCTGCCTGTCTCAGCTGCCAGTGATCTCAGGTAATGTTAGTGTATATAGAGGAAAGTATAAGGTTCAATGAAGGGAAATCCATGGTACAGTCCTGTGAAGTTGTCATCCAAGATAGAGGAGAACTTGCTGGTGATGTAGCTGTTTTGGGGTTACCTCGAGTACTATAAGTAACCCTGTACCCAGTTCTATAAGTAAGAGCAATGGACTCATTAGCTCATCAAGCTGAACTTAGGTAGCATCATTATTTTGGTCTGTTTTGGATAATCTATTTGTAGGAATTGATGATTGTTTATATCTCCTCAGGAAAGGTGAATGGACCATGGGAGTTACTCATATGAGAGGTGAGAGGGGCTACAGAGCAGTGAGGCCCAGAGATTGCTACTACTGATAAGGACGATTAGGCCCAGAGAGGAATTATGGGAAGAAGGTCAGGATTATAGATCTATTTATTGGGAAAGTGAGGATTGGCCATTATCAAATCCAAGGGAATGTCCAAATTCTATTCATGTGTTTATTAAATATATTTTGAATGCTTGCAGAGACACATGCTCTATGTAAAACAATCATCATACACATGGAATAAGAAGGAAGTATTTTCCCCCAAGTTAAAGTATAACTACAGCCTATAAGCGTTTGAACAAGCACACAGCAAGGACAGGCTGAGGCTCTAGATTTCTGATTTGTCAGATGTTGATGTCTCCTGAATTTCTAGGACAGAGAACCCAAGGCTGTCATATTGGTTTGTGTTCACTGAGAGGTGGTTTTAAGACCAAATTCTTGAGAGTTGAGGACCCCTAAGAACTGCAACAGTTAGGTTCCAAAGGCTTGCAATTTTTATTATGAGATGGATTTTTATTATGAGAATTAAAATATTTCATAAACAACTTTTTATATTGTAGTCTTTATGCTACAATACTGATACTTTGTGTACATTGGATTAAATAAAGTATATCACAAATTAAACTTAACTATCTCATTTTAAAATCTTAAAAATATGGTTAGCAGAAAATTAAAAATATATCTACCTTTTTCAAAAATTTATTTTATTAATATGCATGTGTGTGTGTGTGTGTGTGTGTGTGTGTGTGTGTGTGTGTGTGTACATGCATCTACACTTGTCTGTGGTTACCCTCAGAGGCCAGAAGAGAGTATTGGGTCCCCTGAAACTAGAGAGTCACAGGTAGCTGTGAGCTTCTAGATTTAAGTGCTGGGAATCAAACACAAATTCCAGTCTTCTGCAAGATCAGCAAGAGCTCTTGACCCAGAATGATCTCTCCAGTTTCTTGTCTTACATTTTATACTGTTGGGTAATGATCACTGGCCAGAGAAAAATGAGGGGACAGCTATACTTTTCTTCAGTGACCCTGCGATCTCATTCTAGATTAATACTTGTACACACAGTACCAGCACACAAGGAAGGACAAGAGGCACTAGGGACTGCAGTACAGAGGGTGGCCTCTGGACATAGCTCTGGAAATATAGCAGGAAGTAACTTTTGCACTGAAATAATCTTATCTGGGTTCTAATCCAGGTTGGATTGCAGTGATGATTTGTAAAATGACCTTGGGTAGGAGGTGCTAATCCTTCACCTGCAAAATAAGCAGAATTAGGTTAAATTTTCATTGAGATAATTTTGGATATTGTTTTTATTCTGTGACTTTATTTCTATGATCTTCTGTCATCAAACCTAAACCTATCTTAGTTGTCATTAATGCATTTTTGATCCTGGCCAATGAAATCCGCAGACACCATCCTAAATTTGGTTTCAGGGTCTCTTATCCTAGATAATGAAATGTAGTCCCATAGCCCTGTTGACTACTTTTCTGGTAAGTTGTCAACAAATGTCCAACAAAAATAAGATAAGTTACCTCCAGCAGCATATAGATGCCATTTCTGATTTCTTCCTTTCAAATGACACTGGGGGTTGAGGCGATTTTCAAAAAGGCAGTGTCAAATTATTGAACAAATTGTTTTTTTCTGAGGAATATGAGACTCAAGAGTTTATTTTGTTGGTATACATATCAAAATGGGGAATAAAAACAGATAGGTCACAGGCAACCAACCTATGGTGGCACTTCTGCCCTCTCTAAAGAGGTGATTTCATCTTAGGGATATCTAGTGCCAATTCAGAGGCAACAGTGCCCATTTCTTCCACACTGCAAGAGGCAGGGTCATTCTGAGGTCTTGCCACAAGCCTTGACTCCTTAGATTGCCAACTTATTCTGGAAGCTGACAACTCCAGCAACAAATAACTCTCAGGAGTGGTAGAAAATGGGGACATTCTTACTGGAGACTTTATAAACCCGTTCTTGTGGAAATTGGTTCAGGATGGTGGGAAGCAGCTGCTGAGTTCTAGGAAGTGAACTCAGGGAGAGAAAGTAAGTACCGTCTTTAGCAGTGGTGACTGTGGAAGAAAGCGCTTCTACAGCGTTAATAATGGAAACACCTCTAGGCTCAGCATTCGATCTGCTTCCTGACAGACTATCCCATCCATCCGTCTTTGGATTTCCGTGCGGAGGAAAGCTCTGAGACCACTGTGCCAATTCAAGAGGCAGAAGAGCCTTGTTGAGATCGGGTGTATGTGTGGGGGTTTTCATATGGCAAGAAATCTATGAACACAGGCATATTAGGAGCCTTTCTGAGCCTGTTCTTCTTCACATATAAAATTGGGCCAGTTGTCTAGGCTTACAGAGTTATGAAGGTTACATGAGTTATAAGCAAAAAGGTCTCTTTGTGTTAAAATAGTCACTTCAAAGATAGAGAAAGATCTTGGCAATTCTGTACAGAAAGAGGTTAATATGAAGCTTTCTTTTTCATTTAGGATTTGTGGGGAGGAACAGAGTTATGAACAAAGATTTATAGAATGTTGGTTATTAACTTTAAGAAATCTGATTGAAATAATTGGACTTATTTATTGTGGAAAGTTTGGGGAATAACATTTAAAAATGAAAAAAAAATTGAATTATACACTGAGAACTAATGTTTATTAAGATTTTGGGACATTTGTAGCATATATATTTAATTTGATAAAACAGAGGTGAAAGAAAGTTCTGGTCATTTAATATTATTTGAACACAGAAGCTTGGTATGAACTGGAAGGGGAATTTGGTTCTGTGTCTGGAATAGAAGGGAAAATAATCTTGGAAGCAAGTCAAACAGATTTTGGAGAGGAAGATATCAAGAACTCCCCCCTCCCTGTTTTTTCTTGGAAGGAAGAGACCTATTCAGTCTCAACTTTCTCTGTGTCCCTTTCCTGGTGCTTGACCTGACTTTCATCAATTCCTTAGGCACATTGACAGAATCTGCTGTGAGGAATTCCCTGTTGTACCTAACAAGTGAACACAGGACTCAGACCATGTATTTCCCAGTGGAAGTGTCTCCACCAGAGTGTGCTTATCACGTATAAAATGAAGCTCTTTAGACAGGAGTTCATGCCAGGTTCCTCAGTGGTTGTTACTTACAGAAACGAAGGGAATCCTTCTGGGCCTTGCTGTACATATAGTGATTTTTCCAAAATCTTTGCCCATATAGATGAGAAGTCCCAGAATTTAGATACCTTTTTAATTAAAAGATGGGGTAATTGGACAGGTGTAAAAAGGTGTGTGTGTGTGTGTGTGTGTGTGTGTGTGTGTGTGTGTGTGTAAGACAGAGGCAAGGAGAGACAGACGAATTCTAAGCTGTTATGAAGTATAAAGGATAGAGAACAGAAAAGAGAAAAAAGTCAAGGAAATTGTATGAAGAGAAGATAATAAAAGGAGCAGAGAAGTGGGGGGTGATGGGAAGGAGACAGGAAAGGCTGCATGAGTGACAGAGGCAGGGGAGACAGCCATTACCACTCAGTGATTAATACCGGATTAAATGAAATATTCATGAAAGGAAATTGGAGCTATAGACAAATCCAAATGCCACTTCCCTGAAGCCCTTCCCCCTCTTCCTCTCGAAAGTGAATTCCTTGGAGATTCATGCCCTCTGTTGTCATTACCTGGGAACAATTGATAGATGTGGCCAGGAGGTGAAGTTTGTTTCTTGGGTGTCATTTGGCTCCATTACAAATAATCCTGTGGTTCTGCTTCAATTGTTTCTAAAATTCTGTGAAAGGCAAGGCACATTTGAGAAGGCTCTTAGTGCCTTGGAGATAATCCAGAAGGCTCTTCCTTTCTTGGAGCACTTATCTGTGGCAGTGTCTCAGGGTTTCCTAAGGCATTCTTCCCTACCAAGAGATGGTTGAAAATGACTGAAAACATTCCTCTGAGGTTAGAAGCAAACTCACACATATCCCTCCAAGCCTGTCGTTGGTATGTAACAAAAGCTCAAAGTCCAGGACACTGCCATGTGTCATGTGACATCTGCTCAGCCCCTGTCAATCAATGTGAGGTATGGTACCATCTCTTCCAGCTTCTCCTCTCTGTGTGGATACTTCTTTCTATCTCCAAGCAAGCATTACCTATAAGAACATGAAAGTGCTCTCCATAGGACGAGATATTTCCCTATTCCTTTCCCTCTTCCCTTTGGCTTTCTACAACGTGGGATGATACTGGTTTACTACCGGACCTTGTTCCCTGGGAATTGGCACTGAAATCGGCAACCAGCCTCTGGAATCTGCATTCCTCTCTGAAAGAAACTTACCTGGGGCATCCTTGTCTAAAACCTCCATTTTGCATACCACTCCTCAACAACTTGTCAAAACAGCTGTTTGTTTTCCTAGAAAGGAGGTTATATCTGGGGTAGATTACCCTTGCCTTTGCCTGGTCCCTAAAGCACAAATTTCCTGAGCTCCAAGGAGAAGATAATCTGGCAGCTGTATCCATCTTTATACTATAGAAATGATTTGACCTGTCCATTTTCCATTATGATGACATATAAAATGTGTTTTAAAATTCATATTATTATTATATTGTTTATCTTAGTGTCTTCATCTGACACGGAGATGAAGCTTTCATGATGGTAAACAGTTGTAATCCCAGCACACTGGGAATGAAGCTGAGATGGGAGAATCCCCATGTGCTGTGGCCAGCCTGGCCTACAGAATGAAGTCCTAGCTCGTCTAGTCTTCCTCTAAAATTAAAATGGAGTTGGTAGCATTTACTTCCATGAGGCTATCTGAAGATAGAGTGTCCCCAAATTGTGAAACCTATTCAACGGTCACATATTGGAGTGAGTCTGAATGCACCGCAAATTATAAACACTCCACCCTTCATGGCGGCTGGGTCCACTATGCATGTGCAGAAATCCTAGCTACATAGTGGGGACTCAGACACGGGACAGTCCTCAGATCTTCTGAGGACCATCTTTGCTTATTCATATTAATTCTTCTTGTTTTGTTTTATTTCGTCTTGAGACAGGGTCTCATTGTGTCTTTCTGACTGGTCTGGAATACACTGTGTGGATCAGGCTGGGCTCAGACTAAAGAGACCTCTCGGTCTCTGTCTTAGTGCCGGGATTCAAGGGGGTAGCGCGATGCCAGCTCTACTCTTAATTCTCCTTCAATCGTTAATCACGATGCTGCTACTATCTGTACCCCCACTCTACCACCCTCAGTCTGTGGTGTTGACTTCATGCATGACTCCGACATTTAGATTATACCAGCTATCATAAGACTGTAAAGCTTTCAAGAGATAAATATATGGAAATCCAAACACCGTTTGACAGGGCACAGAGGACCTGCATCCACAGATCGCAATATGCATGACACATCAAGAGCCCATTGCATAAAGATCAGTCTTTTAAGGCACAGCCTTAGAGGATCCTGCTTCATTTTAGCACAGGAGTGGTGTGGATGGACCAAAGTACTTCATTAATTCTGCATAACCAGGATCTATCATCTGTCCTATAGACTTGGCTGTCTGCAGGTGTTTGATACAATTGATTCATTAAATGACAACACATAGGATATGTCCTGGATCATATTTCCTGTTTAGTGCTAAATATTCCAATACATCATTCCTTTTCCTTATTTATCTTGTTGACTGCACATCTTTCTGCAAACCTTTAAGCTCTGCCTGTTTGCTTGTTTTTTTTTTTTTTCTTCTGTCATATGCTCAGGATGAACATTGTACTTAGTATGTATTGCCAGTCATTCATTGTTGATTTAACACCCACCTTTACTGTTTTTTTTTATTTAGATGACATTTACATCTCTTTTGTAAAGCAAATGCAAACAAAATATGTAACACAAGTCTGTATCTTTTTTCTTATGTAAATGATTTAGCATATCTTATTTCAGGATTTTCTAAACCACACTAAAACAATAAAAAAAGTAGTGTCTACAACACTCTTGGTGAGTAGTACTCTACTGAATTAATTGATCTCAGAAATAACCTTTTCATACAGACAAAGGGATTAAGTATAGAGTGGTTAGGTGATCTGTCCCAAGTATCCTAGAAATTGTTATAAGTCTAGTGTTTAAATCCAGATAATAAGAGCTCTGAGCTTGTAAATTTAATCACAACAATATATTATTTCTAAATATGAGTTTGGCTGGCAGTGAGTCAGTATCTCTATTATTAAAGCGAAATCTTATATGGAAGTATTAGAGTTTCTTTTCTGTTGCTATGAAGAAACACTTTGACCAAACACAAACTGGGAGGAAAGGTTTATTTTGCTTTGCCAGGCAAAGACTGCCACAGTCTTCTATTCAAGGAAATCCAGGAAGGCACTCAAACGGGCATCGTAGTTCTCTGAGAACATGTGTTGTGTGAGAAGACATTGATTTGATCTTCCTGATGTTCATTAAGGAAGACTAACATTAACGGTATTTCATCCCTACCCAGCCTCCTAAGACTGGACCAGAATACACGGGTGATAGCTCATTAACCAGAAATGTGATTCGTGAAGTGATGTTGGATGTGCCGAAACAAGCAGTCTTGGGAACCAGCTGTCTTGCCTAATCTGTGGCCATTGAACATCGTTAGTAGACAGCCAAATGATTTTTAGGAGATAAATGGCTCCGAGTTATCTCAAGGATAAGGCTGGATGTTAGACCCTTAGCAGGTGCTGAGTGCTTTGAGTCAACCTGGGACACAAACTTCCTTTTGTGGGAGGAAGCACAGGATCAAGTGAGAGAATTTTGAAGAGCAAAGGAGTGACTTCGTTTTTAAAACCCTTCTTAACTTGACAAGAACCTTGGCTATAAGGTCAAGATTGGAAGATTCCATCTTAGAGTCTGTCTTAGAGAAGCCTGTTCTTTCTATATGGGAGGAAAGACAAAATTGATTCCTCAAGGCAGACAGGCTTGGTTATTCTGCACATTTGGAAGGAAGACTGAATTTGTGAGGCAACAGAACAATTTCCATGGCAACAGACTGTCTGGTATCAGAAGAACAAAAAAGCTAAAGGTTCCACATCCCAACTCAGTATTTACGTGATGTTTATCACATTGCCTCCTAGGATGCGAGAGGCATGCTCTCTCTGCAGACTCATTTCTGTCTAAATGACGCTGATATGCACTCCACGCTATTCATGCCAGCGTTTTTCAGTTCTAAAAACATCACTTCTTGTGTCTTCAAAAGATTCTAATAGTTTGGATGGAGCTCTAAGGGCCTTTAAAAAAGATTTTGTTATGTCTCCAGGGAGTGACACTAGAGATGGTGAGGTCTGTATTTAGGGTATAAGTTTTGGATTTTTAGGTTACATGTAATTGACATTGTCTTCAGCATGTGGACAATAAGAAGAGCACTTAGAGGACCTCGATGGATCCTTTATTTCAGAGGGTCATCAGGCAGGGTGAGATAGATTGGTCTGGTCCCTGGTAAGTGCACTAGTCCCTGTTACCACAGGCGTCCTTCTGCTACTGATAAATTCCCTGTGCCAGAGAAGCTGTCTTCTTACATTTGAGTAAGAATCTTTATTCCTTCCAGGAATTTCTGAGCATGGTTAGCATCCTGAATTCATCAAGCAAACACTTTGCTCTTGGCTTTATTCCTGAGCTCAGGCTTCTCTAAAACTGCAAAGTCTGACTTCATTGCTCCAGAGGAGTCAACTCTTCTTATTCCCGTTTGCCTAAATCAGAGGTCAAGTGTACATAACCATTCTTCTCCTGTTCATAGCCCAGAAACATCTGTATGTTAATCCCTAGATCCAAAGTAAGTACAGAAAAATGAGCATGAATTGCTGTGTATTTCTAAAGAGAGAGATACTGCCTACAGTGTTCTCAGATTTCCGTATGAGTGGTCATACAGTTCTTAAGGTATAGGAGAACTCATTCAATTATGCATTCTAAATTGGGAAATTGTTTTTATGTTATGTGAGTTACATTACAATAAATCTATTGTATAATAGATTTCTTGTACACCATGGAAATAATATATTATGTATTTCAAAATTTTACTAAATCTGTAGAGATATGATGTGATATGTCTTAGTTATTGCCCTATGGTTAAAGTGACACCATGACCAAGGTAGGTTATAGAGGAAAGAATTCAATCACGGGCTTGCTCACCATTTCGGAGGGATTAACCATCACCATCATGGCGAGGAGCATAGCAGCAGGCAGGGAATTATGGCATTGGAGCAGCAGCCGAGAGTTCACATCTGGTCAGTAAGTTGTAGGCAGAGAGAGGAGAGAGACTAGGCCTAGTGTGGGCAAGGCCTACCCCCCGCAACACACCTCCTCCCACAAGGGCACAGGTACTACAAAAAAAGCCATACCTCCTAATCCTGCCCAAGTAGTTCCACAAACTGTGGACCAAGCCTTCAAATATATGAGACTGTGTGGGCCATTCTTATTCAAACCACCATATCATACATAAGTTAATTTGATCAGTTTAATTATTTTACAATGCTTGGTTATATTTTAAAACATCTTGGCTTTGATCACGAATATATACTATTTAACAAATATAAGACTACATTTAAGAGCTATACCTGCAATCCGACAAAACTAGTGAGGTCAAATGTTGAAAATAAGCATGTTTGGATGAATACTGAGTGTGTTTGGAGAAAATATGGTTATGTATATCATGCTATAGAATATGCGGTATGTGTATGTGGGCATGGAGGGTTAGGAAAAGTTGGTGTGGTACGAGTAGCTTCTGTGACATTTTGATAGCATTTTCCTATATGATTTTCTTGGTTGTGTACCACCTTTAAGCATGGCATAGCATGGTAGACCACATTTGATGTCAGACAGCTGTCATACACGGATCAGTTCACAGTTCAGAGTGTTTTTCTCCCTCAATGTTGTTGGCCAAGCATTAGGTATTCTTCTTCATATATACATATATATATATATCATATATGTAATGTATATGATATATATAATATACAATATGATATATGTATACTTTTGAGTATTTTATTGAAAACTCAGTGACTGTAACTCAGGACTTTTGCCCTCCACACTGTGGGCATTGTGAACTGGATAAAGCTTCACTGTGGAGCTTTCCGGAGCATGGTGGAACATTTTCCAGTAGCCCTTGGCTTCTCTCTACCAGAGGTCAACAACACTCAGCTGAGATGTGACAATACACAATGTTTCCAGACTATGACAGAGGCTTCTCAGGTGCCCAAATCAGTCCCAGTGGAGAGCCCCTGCTCTAAGCCAGCAATACTCAGTTCTGCTTGAACCTTCAGTGGATACTTTTTAATAGTTTCCCTATGAGCCAAGTTCTCCTCTGACCACTGATGATGTAGCCGTGAATAATAAGAGCTCTTGCTTCCAAGATGTTTATATTCTTTTGGGGAGAAAAACAGAAGCCAAAGAAACACATTAATCATCATGTTAATTTGCAGAGTGTCAAATGCAAGGAAGAATGTTAAACAGGTTTCTGTACAGTCAAAGAACCTCTTTAAAATGTGTCTGCAAGCGAGGTCAGGGTGTCAGCGGACATCCAGTTGTAAGAAAAGGAGGGGGTATTTCTAGGCAAGGGACATCTGTATCAATAATGTCCTCAAAGAGGGGTTGGTTTAGAATAGTAACAGGCATAGAAAGTGTGAGCAAGCCTAGAAAGGAAGGTAAGGGATAAACCCAGACCATGTTAGTGGTAGATCCCTGGGTGTGAAACTACGGTTCTGATTCCAAGGAGAATCTGTGATGTCATGGTTTTTCTCCTCTCACCTTGGCTGCTGTATGCCTTGATCTACTGAGTCCGGCAAAAATATGATGAAGTCGGAAGGAAGATTGTGGCCATCCTATCACAGAGAAGTTATGGGAGCCTGTATTAGAAACAGTTGTGGAGGAAGTAGGGACATGGAAACAGGATAATGATAATGACAGAAAGAAGACGACGAGCAGTTTCTTCAAGAGACTGAGACAATAAGGACAAGAGCCACACTTTTCCTGAAACGGTGTTTCTGTGTATATCACCCTTCTGTCACTGTGACAAAATCCTTAGTAGTATGTGGTATGTGTATGGGTATGTGGTGTGTGTGTGTGAAATTGCGTGTGGTATGTGTAATTCTGTGTATATGAAATGATGGTGTGTGTGTGTGTGTGTGTGTGTGTGTGTGTGAGAAATTAAAGAGGAAACATTTATCCTTGTTAATTCTTTCAAAAGTTTTAGTCCATGATGGCTTGGCCCTATGACTTTGGACTCAAGAGAATGGCAACTATTATGTAATAGAGCTAAACAGTCCACCTCATAGGGATTAGGTAGCAGAGGAAGACGGTGAAACAAGGGGCCAAGGATAGTAAAGACATTTCAGAGGAATAGCTTTAGTAATCTAGTTTCTTAGTCTGCCCAACCTCTTAGTTTCCTCACCTCCCAATAAGTTCTACCAGATTGCAAATCCTTACTGGGGATGTCACTCTGTTGTTAGAGTGCTCGCCGGGCTATGCACGACGCTATAGGTTCAATCTTCTGGACCTCATGACACCAGGCACAGGAGCACATGCCTCTAATTCTAGCACTTTCAAGACAGGCAGTCAGGTCAGAAGTTCAAGGCTATCTTTGGCTACACAACCAGTTAGTTCCACGCCAGCCTGGGATCCAGAGGACCCTTTTTCAAAAGACAAAAGGTCAGTTATAAAGGCTTTGATAAATGAAGTCACAAATGAGACGACTGCCCCCATGATTCAATTAGGATTGTAAAGATCATCAGCTGGCAAATCCAGCTTTTAACATGCAAACCTTCAGAGCCAGCTTCCTAAACGGTGAGTCTGAAGTCCATTACAAATTGCGTCATTTGAGGGTCATGAAAAATTTGGCAACAAGTTAGGTTTCTGAATGTTCAGTGACCAAAAATTAACTAAGAAGAAAAAAAAATCAAATGTGTCCTCAGTTAAAGGCACTTCGGAGAGCACTTACCTGTGCTGTAGTTTGTGACTTCACAGGAGCTGGCCTTCGCTTTGCCCTGTCTGTGACACACCATCATGTAGCACCAGCAAACACTGCCTGGAACGTGCTGGCTCAGAACTGGCACCATTGTATGTTATAGATTGCATTGTTTTTACTGTACATATGGCATGTTGTGTTCTTCTGAAAACATAATAATTTTCATTGCCCCAGAGACTTTTAGTATTTTCTTACCGTCAGTTTTCACGTGTAACTATTAAATTAATGTATCTGTGGCATGTATTGTACTTTAAAATTTGCCATTTCAGGTGCTGATTTTGAGTTTAAAGAAACAATTGACTTAATTTTTTTTGCTTAGGATTAGGGTAGAATTCCTAGCAGTTTCTGAAACAGCTCTGAACACATCTCTACCATTCAGCGCTATATATTTGCATGAAGCTCAGAGCATCCTCCCTGATGCTCAGTGTTCTTAGTTCCAGAAGGTGCTATACAGGTTTCCAGGGACGAAAAGGAATCAGTGCTCTTACCTTGCTGTGAATCCTATGATAAACTTCCAGGCAAGGTCTGTTCCTTTGTGCAATAGGGTCACTAGAGTCATGGGATAACCAACTCCTCCCTGACTGAACTGAAGACTGGATCCATAGAATGGAATCCATGCCTGGACTGAAACCTGAGCCAAACTCCAGGAAAAGTTTGCTGTGAGGTCGTTTCCCAGAAATATGAAGAAACGGCATCCGTTCAGTCTCACCAACATAGCTGCTTAAATAAGTCCTGAGTAATAACAATAGGCATGCTAGAACAAAAGATGAGAGACTCATAAGGGTTTAACCTTTGACAAAAAACTATGGACAGACATGGAATGCTGAGAGCTAGAGAAATAGTCCTCCTCAGTCTTTCAACTGGTAACTCCAAAACAAGTGGTTAGCCCTGAGATAATATTCATAGAGGGGACATTTTACAGACTGAACAGGTATTTATATATTTAAGAATATGTATAACAACAATTAAATTTTTTAAAAAGTTTATGAATTTGAGAATTATAAAGAGGGGGAATGGGGGAACTTAAAAGAAAGGGGAGGGGAAAAGATTTAATAATATCATTTCAAAAATATAAGACAAGTTGTATTTTTAAAAATTTAAAATACCTCCCTAGCAGTAGAGACTGTAAGCCGGAAATAGGAACTAAATACTGTTATTTACCAAACTGAGAGAGTGCCAAGCTGCCCTCTAAATTTTTATGCTTATTCTCATAGGCAAATATGGCTCTGAGACAGGCTTTCCAGTGGACGGAGGGTGGGGAACACGGGAACTCACTGCTGCACAAGGGGGCTGTGACAGACACATGTGCAGCCCTCCACTGGTCCCTTATGCCATCTTCTCTAAGGTTCAGGTAGGGACATAAAGGTGGGGGCAGAAAGAATGTAAGCGCCGGAAGATAGGGAGAGGCTCTGCCGAGTCTCCTCTCTGATCCCAGATCAGCCATTGCGGCCATGAACGCATAGCTGCTGCGAGTGTCTGCGCTAGGGGCATTTCAGATTCCCACCGTAACACCGAGAGTCTTAACTAGACATTCATTTATGGGAGGAGAAAATGACTGCCTAATCAGATTCCATTCCCACCAGATTTTCTAGCTAGTGATTCAAGTTAGGTTTCTTTTATGGCCAGCTCATTGTTTTGTTCCTATAAAGGTGCTTAATAGAGTGTAACACCAGCTTAATTATACCTGTTTCCTTGGCCACTTTCTTTAGTTTAATATTTACTCAGCTAAGCATGTAGTACGTATCTCAGCATAACATGAGGCCATTGAGAAAAGTTCCTGAGTGACAGCTTCCAATGCTTTCAACTGGGCTGTTTACCCTTCGTTCACAGTACATCTTAGAAGAGGAACAACCCACAAACTCCACGTCCCCTTGGGCCTCAGAGTGCCGTTTCTTTTCCATTTTGATTCACATGCTATTTACTTCGACTCAGATGTGCAAAACTGCCTGGCAGAAAGAGCTTTACTAGAGGGACTCGTTTTGATCACAGGTGTTACCCATCTTCCATGGTCCTGGGCTGGTTATGAGAACACCGCAGTGGTGGGAATGTGTGGCAAAGGTGAATCTTTGTGGTTGACAAGAAACCAAATAGAAGGAAGCCACAAGAAGAAGGAATTCTGGCATTGTGCTCACCTCATCCGTTTCTTTCCTATTACTCTGCCCAGGCTTCCAGCCTATGGTTTGGCACGACCCACATTGCCCTCAGGAAGACTACTCACAAACACACCCAGAGATGTTTCTCAATCTTCTAGGCAATTCTCAGCAAAGTCATCACAGCGAAGTTGATCTTATTAATATTAATGGCATAGTAACTATGAATACTGTTGATGGAACTCCTCTGGACACTGGGCTGTGTATTTTCATTTGGGTTTAATGTTCGCTCCAACACTACAGGTAGGTTCCTATCACCATCCAGTGGACGAAATGGTCCAGGGAGGAAGTCAATGTTCCTAAGATCACACAGCTGGAGTGTCAGTTTCTTGGGGGTACAATAATAAAACACCATGAACTGGATGGCTGAGAACAACAGAAATTTGTTCTGTAATAGTTGTGGAGACCAGGGGTCTAAAATCAAGTTAGCAAGAGCACACTTGTTCTGAAGGTTTTGGAGAAAAGTTCATTTTTGGTTCATCCATCTTCTGGAAATCTTAGGCATCCCCTGACTTATGATAACGTGACAGTCATCTCTGCCACCATCTGCACAGGACATTCTCTTTTTTCTCATATATATATATCAGAATACTGTCTAGATAATTGAAGATGATGTCTTTTCGAGATGTTCTACTTTACTACATTCACTGAAAATTCTTTCCAAGCTGAAAGTCCCAAACACACCTGCTGGTGTGGCAACATGGGGATACCTTTGACTGGAATTGTTCAGTCTACAATACCTGCCTGTGGCTGTTTCCTTGTAAGAGCTCCCAGCTCTGTAGAGTTTGTGCCGTACCAAACTTACGGTGTTCAGATATCTTTTTATCATTGGAGTCTCAACCATTCTTACATTTGCTTTCATTGACAATTATCCAAAGACCCAAAGGAGGTTTGTAATTTTTTTAAAATCTTAAATAAAGTTAGCAGTATAATACAGTATAAATTTTAATTACAGGTTTCACAGTGGGGAAAATCTTCAAAATGGTGACAGATATTTAAAGATGTTAAGAGATGCTGGTCTTGCTAATTCTAATTACAAAGGAGAACAAAATATTTCAAAATACTTCTTAAGAGTTTTGGGTGCAATAAAAATAAGCTTGAATAACTAAACACCAACTGACATCTAGGCAAATTGATGACACAGCTTTTTCTCCCTCCTCCTCCCCCTTCTCTTTCCTGTTCTCCCCACCTTCTTTTCTTGGTATGAAATTGATACTTAGTGATACTGTTGTGAAGTCGAGTCCCATTTTTTTTATCCTTAATAACTTCACCTCCCCTCCTTCTCTGCCTTGCTTTCCATCAAGCCACAAGTCTAAAGAAAACCCAGAGCAGCTGGATCTGCTCAAAGAGCGAGGCAGACAGCAAATGAGCTACTTTCTAAAGCAACAGGGCATCTCATCAAACCAAATGCTCTTGGTTGAGGAGAATTCGAGGCAGGCAGCTACATAAAGCTAGTCGGATCAATTTGTCTAGTTTGAGTGGTAATCTTTAAGACAGTTGATTAAATGGTTTTTTTTTTTGTTGTTGTTGTTGGTTTATTGCTTGCTCTGCAGAATTTGTTTCTCCCCATCAAAACACACACACACACACACTCACTCTCATGGCTGTCTATGCCATGAATAAAAGATAGGACTGGAATCTGCAGAGAATGAGGACCCATCCTTTTTCCCTCTAGAACAAGAACGTTGCTCTCCCCAAAATAGCTCCCCTGCAACCCTTAAAGGAGAAAGAACGGATAAGTCTGAGCACAGCTGAGAGGACACCGAGCTCTTGACTCAAGGGACGCTGAGCCCCAGTCCTCTACGCTGCCTCTGATGAGTACACACGTGAGCATACACCGCTAGATAATATCTGGGCAATCTGAAAGGATTTGAAAGAAGCGTAACACCTTGACCACACTTGGCTTACGTTTTCAGTCTCCTTCTAGAAATGTAACACGTATTGCAAACACTTGGAATGTTGCTGCATCACTCTAAGACACACCACCAAATTTCTGAAGAGAAATTATGCCACAATAATTGTTACATGACCATACCATTGGATATTTAGATTATATATTTTTTCTCTTGTAGGTAAAGAATAAACTTCTTGCTGCTGTTATTTAAATTGCTTAAAGTTCCACATGTATGTATACATGTAGCATGCATGCTCTGTCTACCCATCACTGAGTGTCAATCATCTACCCAGGGCAGCTTTCCTGATGTGATCACAGGGCTAAAATGGACCTCCAAATGCCTAGCTTCCTTAGAATTGGATTCATCTATCTTCTCTTATTTCCCAATTTTTTTTCTTTTTTCGTCTGTACATTTCTCTTCCTTTTTCCATTTTGTTTCCCAGCTCTGCTAATCACCGAAATAGTAATCGTTTTCCAGTAATGGTGGATTTTTGAATGTTTGGCTCATTCTTGGGTGTGACTATAAAAATCACAAAGGATTTAGTTTTCTGTATCAATACCCAAGAGCTCGCAGTTCAGGGAGTTGTAGGGCAAATCTGGTTCTACATCATCTCCTCCGTTTGAAATATATAAGTCTGAGAGATTGAGAGACATTTTCCAGGATGCAATGGGGTCTGGATTGATGGACTCAACGTCCCCTCCCTGAAGGTTTGCCCTTGTACTGGACAGTTATTCTACTATTATGTGAACGGAGAGCAGAACATCCATCCCTCCTAATAGTCTCCACCTGATGGGGCTTCTATTATCTCACTCGCTTTCCAGAGGAGCAAAGAAAATCAGAGGCTCTTGCTGGGGAGGCCAGGCTTTCATCTGCCACACTATTTGTTTATCTTGGGGCAGGAGAGAAGAGGTCAAACATTTCTGGGGTGTGGGTTGCTCTGCCCTTCCAAGGATAGCAAACAGACCTTCCAAGCAACTTAATGCAATTGTTTACGTCAACAGGCAAACAACTCTTTCCCCAGCCCTGAGGATAAACACACAGAGGCTAATCCGGTATCCTTGTATAGATTTCTAGGTGGGAATGTTGACACTTGACTTGATTCCCCTTGAAATAAACAAACATCCAGACAACTGAAATCCTGTTTCCACTCACTCCTTACTTCTCCCAACAAGCTAGGGGTTGCCACAAACAGGAAGACTTTCTGGTCCTCACCGTTCTCCCAACACCATCTCCTTTACTTCAGCTGCTGTATTCTCACTGGATCTTTAGAGCTTGTGATGTTGTGTTCTTATCCTTGAGTCATATGGTGGCCCACAAGCACATGGTTCACAGAAGCGATGATGCACAGCTGCAGCAAGATGCCATCGTGGTTGGCACTAGGTCTCAGTCACTTGGGAGGAAGTTCTGATTTCCTGGACCCTTGGGATTGGCTGCTAGATGCAGGCCAAGTGCACAAGACATCCTCTAGGATTCAAGGTGCTTGTTGCAGCAGTGGGACTTAAAAGAAGTTTAGGATTCCTTTCTTTCTTCTCTCAAAACTCTACTTATTTCAAATACCGGGACTCAAAAGTTGATAAAGAATAGCATGTGGGCAACTGTGAAACATGAAAGTCAGTTTATGCCTGTAACTGACAAATGAGATTATGCGACATTAAAAGCTTCTGTACGGCACATAATAAAACAAAACAAACCAACCACAAACCACTCACCAGGGTAATGAGGAACCCCACAGGATGAGAAAAAGAGCGTCTCTGCCAGCTACACACCAGACAGAGCATTCATGTCTAGGATACACAAACATTAACCCGTCCCCCCCAAATCCAGATCAGTAAATGGGCTAATGGGTTTAGTAGACAGTACTCCAAAGAAGAAATACAAACAGCAAAGAAACACCCAAAAAAAGTGTCCAATATCTTAAGCCATCAGAGAAATGGAAATTAAAATTGCTTTGAGATGCTATCTCATTCCAGTCAGAATGGCAGTCATCAGGGTCACAGTGGCAACAAGTGCCCAGGGGGATGTGGGAAAATGGAAGCCATATTCTTTTTTGGTGGGGATAAGAACTAGTGCAGTCACTATGAAAATCGGCATGAGGTTTCCTCTAGAAGGTAAACCTAGAATTACCATGTGACCCAGATGTATCTGTGTTGCTTCTATATCCAACCACAAAGGTTCTTGCAAATTCATATTTGTTAGTACAGTACTCAGTAGCCAAGAAATGGAACCTCCCTGGATGCCTACCTACTGACGACATCGATAAAGAAAATGTGACTCATAACCGTGACATTTGCAGGAAAATTGGTACAACTGGAAATCATTTTAAGTAAAATGTCATTTTCAGAAAGACAAATATAATCTTCTTTCTTTTATATTCAAAACTTAAGTTAAAAATTACACACATGTATGTCTGTGTGCATTTGTACACACACACACATGTATAGGTCACAAAACTAAAAGAGGGATCATGAGGATGGATAAAGAAATCTTTATATGTAAATGTATACATAATATATACACAGAGATATATCTATATATCTTTATTAGTTGAAAATAGCTTAACTGAAAGAAAATAATATACTAGAGAAAGCCAAACCCAAGACCATGATAACAGACTAAAGAGCCAAGGAATAATAGATGTTACAATGGTTATAAAACTAGTTACTGGAATGAAAAAAAAATACCCAGAAAAGATAAGAAGTTCGTTCTTTCTTTCTTTCTTTCTTTCTTTCTTTCTTTCTTTCTTTCTTTCTTTCCTTCCTTCCTTCCTTCCTTCTTTCTTTTTTCTTTCTTTCTTTCTTTCTTTCTCACACACACTCTTTCTTTCTCTCTCTCTTTCTTTTTTTTGAGAGGAAAAGAAATAGTTTAATGGAATACATGTAGTAAGAAGGGGAGCTAAGTGGGGAAGAAAGGAAGGCAGCTAAGATAGAGGTGGGAGCGGCACAAGAGGAAGCTAGTGGAGGGCAGTAAATGGAAACAGTAGAATCACATACATGAAGCTATGATAGGATCCATCTTTTGTATGCTAACTGCATTAGTTACTTTTTCATTGCTATAACAAAATGCCTCACAGGAACATTTAAGGGAGCAAGGAAGGGATTGTTTGGGCCATAGTTTGGGGTACAGTCCACCCTAGTGTGGAAGCCTTAGTAACAAGCACATGAGACTGCTGGTCACATTCCATTCACAGTCAGGAAGCAAGGAAAGGAATGTTGGTGTTTAGCTTGCTGTCTCACGGTCTGAGAAATGGTGTCTCCCATAATCAGGGTGAGTCTTCTTTATTTCTTGGAATACCCTCATAAGAGACATGGAAAGTTGTGTTTCCATATTTCTAAATTCTAAATCAAGTCAAATTGACAAATAATATTAAATCATCACACTAACCAAAAAAATTAATTAAAAAATTAACAAAGGTAAAAGATCAATCTGACCTTCCCTCAAGCACAGTCATAAAGGACTTTTCTCTTTGATCCACTTTATTTGGAAGGAAAATATAAGATTCTCATTGCATAGGAGCCTGCCCCACTCACGGAAATACAGAGGTTATACAGAAAAATCTAGGAGAATCTGAGACTTCACTGAATGCCCCTACCCCAGTTTATTACTGTTTGATCATACACTTTTGCTTAATTATTTCCTTACATGTCTTTCTAATGAACCTAATGACACAAAGCCTATTTTCTGTTGATTTTAAGGCCTCCATTTATTGTCTCTTCAAGGCTGAGATGTCATACAAGACATTAACATTTCTGATTTTCTCTTGTCAACCTGCCTTGTGCCATAGGGACATTAGCTGTGACCTTTGCCATGGTGAAGATGAGATCCTGCTCACTCCTGACAGAGAGTCCATACACTGATCTTGGAAAGTTCATTGCACTCCCACCCAGGACAAAGGTAGTTGAAGAGAGATCATTATAGCCCATAGCTCTGCCTTCATTCTCAGACTTAGCCTTAGCACTTTGGGGCATTTTGTAGAATAGCTCATCACAGGAGTACATTAAGAGCCCAGGGACTTTCAGCTACAAAATTTGGTATCATTCATTCATTTGCTCTATTTTTATTTCTTTTCTGAAAGGAAAAAAAAAACTATCAACATATGCCTAGGGCCAAAGGCAGGAAGATGAATAAGAATTCCAAGAAACCACATTGAAAGAAGAAAGACAAATACTAAGAGATGAACAAACACAAATTTAATTTCACAGGGAGACAATGCTTCAGAGAAAACACCGCCTGAGCCAGAGAGCGAGGAACAGGATGGTTCTTCTAGTACAAGAGACGACACTGAGGTACCGCTGGGAAGGGACACTGGAATGATGTTCGAAGGCGCTGTGATCCTCTGCCTTTTAAAACTGTGAAAACAAAAACGAAAAGCAAAATAGAAGAAGACATAGAGTTAGACTTTGAACTAGACAATTAAAAAGTTTGTAAGTATTTTGAGAAATTCAGCTACCTTTTCTACCACCAAGAATCTCTATTATATATCCTAACAGAAAAACCAAAGTAGGGGTTCTTAGTTTCATGAAAAGTCACCTTATCTCATTTGTTCTCTCTCCCCCATCCCTCTCTTTCTCTTTTCAGACTTGGAGCTTTAGACCGTGGTCTGGCAATCTATCTCTTTGGCCCCTAGGCACTCTTTGTGTAGAGAAGGTGCTCAGATTATATTCTTTTAATTTACAAGAGTTAACAGTAAGTGTAGTTTGTTGTTTTTGTTATTGTTGCTCCTCTGTGCATTCATGAATTCATGAATTGAACTCTCACGGAACACAAACACACAGACATTACACTATGTATATATATATATATATATATATATATATATATACATAATGTAATAGGGGCTAACTAAAGTTATGTATTGATTAGATACCAGTCCCTTTGACTGGTAGAGAAGCAAAGTTCAAAATGATTAATATAGTCCTCAGATTTAGTACAGGTTTAAGCAAGGTTTGAGATCAGATTCCAGCCAGATTTGGCTACTGAACATAGGAGAGACTTGAGATGGACCAAGTCAGGCCAAGTGTGAGAAAAGGGGAACAAGTTCACTGATCATAGTTCTGAAGGAACTATTGCTTATAGGCCTCTTTTTGTTCTGGTCAAAGGATGGGCAGGTGACTTAAATTTCTGCCTCTTTGTTTCTAGGCCAGAGAAGCACAAACACTGACAACAGGTGAGGTAGAAACACGCCCATTTTAGAGTGTTCTTGAAGAGAGAATGTTTTGGCTTAGAGCTCAGGCCCCGCCTTACCCCCTCGTTCCGCTGTTTGCTTAGTGTCTTTTGCACAGCTCCAGCCCCCCCCCCCAGCACATTTCAGTCCTTGCTCCTCTCATGCACATCTCGATCCTATTGTCTGGTGTCGAGTGCCAAAGTGTGCAGAATTAGAAGTCCAAATCCCTAGAGAGACCTCAGTTCCCGTCTCACCTCTGCTACAGTGCAGTGACTACTGCACCAGACAAGTCAATCTCTGCAAATATGCCTTCTTCCCGTGAAATCGGGATAATGACATTGTTGAAAAAACGAGATGATGCATGTAATTTGCTTAGCAGTGTGCCTGGACTTGATCACGCAATTTTGCCTAGGCTTTCTTTTCTTATCAATGCCTTAATAAATATGATTTGCCTGTTTCCTTGGCACACCAGCTGTCTTGATTTTCCTTGGCCAACTAAGGGCAAGTATGTTTTCCCTACCTCAGACTTGGATCAGAGGGTGTGTACAACACTAATATGGACAAATACCAGAAAGATATCACAAGAATGGAATTTAACAAATTCGGAGCCAACGGTGGACTGAAGCCATACCAAAGAAGAAGACTATAAAGGGTGTATTGTCCTGGGTGACTTTATGGACTTGAGAGCATTAAGAAGTCGCAAAATCATGTGATTCTGTTTCTTGACTTAAAATATTTGAAAGCCCCGTTTCTATTTTTCACTCAAGGAAACAGAGATCTTTCATTCAATGAATATGGCTGTTCATTTCCTGCCATGTGTTTCCTGCCATGTGTTTGGTATCATGCTTCCTTCTGAAGATAAGGAACTGAAAGATGAAGCAGGCACTGTGCTGTTTATCTCTGTTCTCGGGGAGAAATGAGCAAATGTCTGCTCACTCCACATAGGAAACTGATGGCAGATAAAGTATGGATACCACCAAAGTCCAACTTAGTGGACCAATGAGTTCCGTTGGGGTTGACTTACAGGAATATGACGGAGGGGTTACTTACAGGAACAGAGATGTCTCCAATGCAGCTGCATCACCAAATTCTTCCTCAATATGGCTGATAGTTCTTGAACACAGGAAACCCAGAGCATAAGCTGTAACAGGAAGACAGCTTAACGAGATACAGGGGATCCTTTCTGGGTAGCTCAGTTGGTCTGAGTCTCTTCCAAACAGGTCTCTGATTTCTTCAGGCTGTTTGCTTTTGCTTCTTCCTGGCGGTCTGATTGACCTCTTGTTTCTTCTGGATATCTTGGCTGGTCTCTACTTCATACGGGCTGTTTGGTCCATCTGAGCCCCATCTGGGCAGCTCAGTTTCACTGAGGGTTTTGCTTGTTTTTGTCACATGACACCATCACAAACTCTGATGAGGACCAGAATGTTCGCCACATCTTTTGCCTTAGTGATGGATGGGCAATCTTAGGTCTTGCAAGATTGAGGTCATCCAGATATACATAGGGATCCAAGTCTCCTGCTCTCCACAGCAGTGAACGGTCAACTTTCTTGGAATAAACACAGCACTGAAGGCAACAGGCCTTGCCTCCCAGTCTCTAGATCTTATTTGTTAACTCTTTGACTTCATGGAAACAAACCCAAACAGTGTCAGTTTTGATCTCTATCCCTGCCTAGGTGTTTTTCTCTTTCCTAGGATCTCATAATTCATTTCTTCTTTTCTTACTGAATAACGCAGAACCTCACTTCACATTGTAGACCCAGAACTGGAGATAGTTCTAGTGTGTAGACAACAGACTCAGCTATGACTTGGTAGGCATTTGATCACGGGAAAATCACAAGTTTTCCTTTCCTTCCTCATGTTTCCCACTTACTCAGGGCTGCTGCTGATTCTCATCTCATATTACTAGAGTAGTGAATTAAATTCTACATAGAAAGGCTCAGACCATGGGAATGAACATGAATATAAGGTAAGACTCAGCTCTTTCTGGGTGTCCACAGAAAAATTCATTCACAAGTATCCCTACACATCAAAATTCTCTGATGTTCAATTTCTTATCAAAATGATATCATTTCTGCAGATGACCTAACAATGTCTTCTCATAAAATTTAAATCATCTCTATATTATTTGTTTGTGCAGTATTGCTTAGGAAATAGTGGCAAGAAAAAATGCCTGTATGTGGTCAGTCAAGATATATTTTCCATATATTTTTAATTCTTGGTTGGTTGAAGCTTCTGGTACTAAATCTGGGCATATAAATTACCACATTGACTAAGCTGTAACTTGGTGGAGGAGGTTGGCCTTAAGGGAGTTCATAAACTATGTGACAAGTGTTGCATTGGGAGCTCCAGGATCCTAGGAAATTGCATAGAACAGAGACTTTGCCAGGATGGACGACAAGAGAATCCTAGCTGTCCATGAAGAACCTTCTCTGAGCTAAGTCCTGGGAGAACATTCTAGTGACACTTTCCTGCAGCAGCTCCATGTGTCCTTTGGAACTCCACTGTGCTGTGAAATAAAGGGCAAGACTGAGGGAGTTAGGAGAAACCCTCAGAGCTTCAGTCTTGTCCAGTGTTCTCTGTGTAGCAAAGAAAAAATTCAAACAAATTTTAAGATAATTCTCCTATGCTGATGGCCAACCAGCTCCTATTTGCTCTATCGAAACTCACTGACAATCATCACCTTCACCCCTGCAGTGAGGAGTAGGAACCATGACTATTGACGAATAAATGGAGGACTTAGGAAGCTCAGCTTCTAGGAGACCACACAATTGGTGGCAGAACTATGATTTGTATCATATCTTACTACACCGTGGATGTTTCCTTCATTTTGTACAATACAGCAGTTTCTAAATTAAATAAATAGAAATGAAATAGTAAAAATACAAACTTGGTATGCTATTGGAAAGGTTATTTTCTGGGAATCTACAACTTGATAGAAATGTTAAAACATGTACTGATGATTACTTAGAACATTAACAACTAGACTGCATGCTACTTGCCAAGAGATTCATTATTTCTACATAGGTTCTTGCCTTGAACCCCCCTCCTAGTTTCAGATTATTTGAAGTGCAATTTAGTGAGCCGAGAAAATTTTATTTAGAAAAACCAGGAGGAATCCTAACTGGTGATGGTTTTTATAAGGCAATAAATATGGACCATGGCAAAAGACATCAGAGGTATCTCCTGTGGGATTTTGCTAAAGTTTTATGAAACTTTTTTTTTCAGTAAAACTTGGGTCCAAATAATTTCTCCTTTTAATGGGGAGTTTTACCTTTGTTTTCTTTTATTTATTTATTTTTTTAAAAAAACTCTTGCCTAAAAAAATATTTTCTGGATCTAGGAACTTTCTGCTTTGGGGAATCCAGGAGAAAAAAAAAAACTTGGTGCAGAAATTAATAATTTGTCAGATTTTGAAGACCTCCATATCTTTAAGGAAGCCCCCTTTTCAACATAGTTTGGGGTTCTGTTTCCAGAACATCTTTTGTGTCTTCAGTTTGATACCATTTTGATACCAGTTGTTCAGAACTGAGCATCGCAGTGGTCAGCTTCATCTACAGAACTTTCCATATCCCTGACTTTCAGCACACCATGCAGGTGTGTTCTATTTCCCATCCGACTTCATAAAGCATCTTGGCGCGTGGCAAGCAAACCTTCAAGAAAACCTGCACCAAAGGGGCTGCAAAAGGGGGTGAGTGGTGCCATGGAGGACGCTTGCATTCCAAATATGAAGCTGATTGACAGTGTCAAAGTAAAAAGCAAACATGTGGAAAACAAGAATTGCTTAGATGGATTTATTCCCAAAGACTCTCCCTTCTCTTAAAGCATATCAGACACAAGGGTTAGCAAGAATGTAGTCTGTTACAAAATGTCTCTAGAAAACTTCAGGGAACTGGGCAAATTACCACAGGAAAGGAAGGCTACCAACTAAGGTTTCAATGAGCCATTCATGTATGAAGAGCGAAGCAGAGAGGATCTCACAGGGGAACTACAGCTCAGTCCTGCAGGTGAGTCTTGGAGATCGCGTGGATCACATCTCAGAAGTTTTCCTCATCAGGAAGGCAGACACTGGCGTGCTTATATCTCACACTGTGTTCTTCAGTCATTGGCTAAGGCTTGGCAAATTCTTTCCCATCTGTTTTCTGTGTTTTGGTGAAGTTGACCAAAACAGGACACTAACAGTTTGAGTGTGGCCCTTGGAACAGAGAAGCAAGTGTTGTAAGCAAGAGCCTTCAGGATGGAGGCATGCACAAAAATGGTGAAAGGATCCTAGGGACAGTGGCCAAGTCTCTCCTTAGATGTAATAGAGAAAAAGGCAACTATTTTCCCCATAGACTTTTTATGAGGATTACATTTGGATGGACAATAAAAAACAAATAGGCAATAAACAAAAAGTAATTAATTTCATATTGTCATAAGCACAGTGCCAAAACTAAGTCAATTAATATACAGAACCAGACATTTGTATTATATAAACACTGAATAAATGATTCTTCAGGAGTAAATTTTAATTATGATCCAAATGATGACAAAAATGGAATCAATTGATAGGGAAAAGAATATTTTATGTAAGTCTCTGAGATGAGAAAGTCAAGGACATGTTTTAGGAGTACCTAACAAAGCGTGCCAAACATAATGACCTGACAAAGTTTTCTTGCAGCTTCAGTTGCTCAGGTGGCCCAACCAAAGCTGAAAAGGCTAAGATAAACTCGCTCTGGAACCTCTTCTTGTCCTCAGCTGGGCAGTGTTTCTCTTAGGTTTTCTTGGACTTTCTTATGTGGAGACGTTGGGAAACAGAGAAGCTGCGAGGCCCTTAGGACACAAATGCCATGCTGCCGAGGTTACAAGCGATCACTCACTTCCACCAAATTCTGTTGGTCAACAGCCAAGCTTTACAGGATGAGGAAAATGGCTGCACCTGTTGACAGAAAGTGATGCAAGGACTGGAAGCATTTCTTTAATTTACTACCAACAGTGACAATGAAGTGACACATGCTGGGGGAAGATTAAGTAGGCCCCTGTGGAATATGTTACCACATTTAGATTGCTGCCATCTGAAAGCGCCCAGTCACCAATATGAATAGCTATTTTTGATCAAGATCTCAATTAGTATAGAAATAAAACAAAGGTTTAAGATGCATGGAAATCAGGATCCCTTCCTAGCCTCTGAGGATGGAACTGGTGCACAGGTGCAAGTGACTGCTCTAGGAGCTTAGGATCACATTAGGAAGGATTACCACTCAGTCACCAGCCAGGTCCTCAATTACCAGTATTAGAACTACGTTTGTCCATGAGAGAGGCTTCGGTATGGTTTGCAGTTATTATTAGTATGGGCCAATCACTCTGGACCAGTGATTCGCAAAGAAGCTGTCAAGTGCATCATGCACTGTGGCTTCATCTTTCTTCTCCCTATCATGAGAATTTTCCACTCCTCCTTCTGCTATCATTGTGTCTCTGTGCCTCTGATTTCTTCCTGGATTCTTGTAGCTCACTCACACAGAAGCTTCAACCAAGGAAAGAGAGGGGATGCAGTGAAGAACTTCTAAAGGAATATAAGAAGATTCTTGGGCTTAATGTTTCTGTGAAATTATTGATGAATTTAAATAACAATGTCCAGTAAATGCCTTTGTTTTATTCCTTTATGAAGATAAAAACTATACAAAAAATTGTTCTTAAAATATTGACTGGATAGTTTTTTTTTTCCTAAAGGACAGGAGTATATGCATGTACAGCTATCCTTCATGGAGGAGGGAATTCTTTCAGGAAAATTCAATGAAAATGCATCTACACATCAGTGCATATTCTCCCATAGCCAAAAAGCTGTCTCAGTCTTTAATATTTTGCTTAAAAAATCAGGCTACCTACAGATTCCATGATTTACTAGATGTCACTGTTCATAGAGATAGGATAGCTATTACTTTGGACATTTTTATGAACTTGGTTAATACTAAGCCTTAAAAACATAATTGGTCATCTAAATTCAGGCAAGTGATTTCCTACATAACCAGATTTGTATTTTGTTGCTATCCCTTCTACAGATTGCCAGGTACAGAAAAATTCTTATAAGTTAGAGACAAAAGGAGCCAAGAAAGAATAAATGATACCTATACCTAAAGAGCAATGCTGTGTGGAGCAGGAAATGAACAAATACAGGAAAAGCAGAAGGAGAGTACACACATGGAGGTGGAAGGAATACCTGGGTACCATGGAGACAATCTCAACTCTTTTGGAGCTGGTTTCCTGAATACTTGCACTTCCTTATCTGGGGTTAATTTCTTCCAACTGCTTCCTATGCGGGAATCTTATGTTTAAAATATCCCCATTGTGGCTTGAGTATTAGGTATCCCAACCTTGTCTTGAACGATTCCCCAACTAGTGATATGATATGGGAAGGTTCTGGAAACTTTAGCAGGTGAGGACTAGTTGGATTAAGTAGGTCATCCATGTCCATTGAAGGTTACAGCTAGGCCTCAATCCCATCCTGACTGCATCGTGTCTATGTAGTACATTTTATTTATTTATTTATTTATTTATTTATTTATTTATTTATTTATTTATCTGTTCATGGGTACCTAGGTTGAGTCCAAGCTTTAGTTATTATGGGCAGAGCTGTGATAGTCACAGTTTTTAATTCAGCTGGTAATCTTTTTGAGATCCAGAGTTTCTTTATTCTTTACTTCAGAGAAGTAGAGACTGAGAGCTGACAACAGTGCAGTTCTGTAAAATGATTCTTGGAACTTTGTGTACTGTTGGAGACCAGTTTTAACAAAAATACCACTTACCAGTGTAGGGCCTTGGGAATTAGAAACGTTAGTATAGGGTACGAGGATACAAGTGAAAATAATAAAGCAGAGAACATAGGATAGTAGCAGGAGGGAGTTCCAGTGAATATTGAAATTTCCCACATTTAATTTCCATTTCCTTAAGATACCCTGATCCCAAAAGTTAGGAGTAAGATAAAAAACTGCATTAACATGAAACAAACAAACAAAAAAGAACATACCGGTTTCAAGTTGTGGGCTACATTCTTAGTTAAACATTCTGTTGCTAGAACAAGACAAGTCATGCTCACACCCTAGACCAAAATATTCTCTAGGCAAAGCTCTCCCTGTGTGGAATTCCTAAGGGAGTAGGAATTTAGCAAAATCCTTAGACTTCTGTTTGGGGGTAGAAGCATATGTACTTCTCTCTTTCTGAAATACCAGGTCTAGATATTAGCCACACCTGTTGACAACAGCCTTGAGAGAGCAAAACTCTCTGAGCTAAATCTAGGTGGGACCTTTGTTTGAAGTAGAAACAGACATTAACTTTGAAGGAATAGAAGGAAGTTCCAACTTTCTGACCTTTGGTCGGGGTGGAAATAGGCTCACATTTTTGGGTCTCTAAAGTGGACATTAGTTACATGATATTTATGGGTGGTATTGTTCTGCTATTGACCACTCCCCCAAGTTTTGGGAGGATCTGGGTTGTTACATCACTAGGATTTCTCTGAAGATCTGAGGCCCCGAAAGATCAACAGCAATAGGGAAATTCTGTTGCCTACTTTCCCTCCCGTAAGTTGACAGCAGTGAGCAATGGGCTGTCACACCCTACCCTGTACCTCTATATGGTCTTTAACCTAAAGATGTAATATTAGTAATAAAAATGGTTCACCAGTGTCACTCCGGAAGGCAACATTTTATACATTATCATTCATTATTAGGATTGTCACTAACCATCGTGAGACTCTCTGTCTACCCCTTAATGTCCTTTAGACTGCAGTTTCTGCAATATTTATTTAGCTTAGCAGAGAGGGTTTCTGGGAGAATCACAAGACAAGATGGGTAGCCAAGTGGTTTGTAACTGGTTGTTACACAGGTACTGTACGTGAACATTAACTACTTTGATGATTGCTACTCAGCATTGCATTATGACCTACAGATGTGTATTCAGGGAGGACTTCTAGTCAAAGCATCTCTCCTATGTGTGTCTCAGAATGCTAGTGTAGAAATGGAAATTAGAGATCATGTCATTCAAAGATTAAAAGTTGCGAAGTATTCAGATAAAATCTGTTTTTTTTAATCATCCAGGGTATTAAAAAATGTCTAGTCACCATCATTTACATATAATGAGATTTTACATCATAGTCCATACTTCAGGGACCTCTTTTTTTAATTTTATTTATTTATTACATATATAGTGTTCTTCCAGCATGCCAGAAGAGAACACCAGATCTTATTGTAGATGGTTGTGAGCCACCATGTGGTTGCTGGGAACTGAACTCAGGACCCCTGGAAGAGCAGTCAGTGCTCTTAACCTCTGAGCCATATCTCCAGCCCCTTCAGGCACCTCTTTATGTTTTAAAGAATAGATTTAATTTATTATTTCACAGTTTCACAAATGGATACATTTTGTCTTGATCATTCCTACCCCTAGTCTGGAATCTCTTTAAAAAGTTGAATAAACATGAGGGGCAAGGCATGAACCAGCTGGGACTGTATAAAGTGTTTCTATTACAATATCAAGGGCATGCAATTACTCAGCTCAGGTAGTTCCAGTCTAGATGGCCCACGTCATAGCTGCAGAAACTTTCCAAAGATAAATCCATAATCTGCTTTTGAAGTGACATTTTATCCCTACCTCAGACCTCATACTTTATCAACTCACATTGAAAATGAGGAAACTAAAGCCCAAGTTGTCTCTTTGTTTGGCCCTGTATGTTCCTTGGCCCTGTAGAGTCTTTGGCTGTATGTTCCGTGACACTGTATATTGCTTCTTGTCTGGATCTGTACTCTGAGCACTGAACTCCACAGGAGAGCAGATAGTTACTTTGCTATGTTTTTTTCATTAATTTGTTCATTAATTTTATTTTATTTTATTCTTAACCAATGAAAGAGCTCTTTACAGAATGTTTTCAAAAACATTAGAGGTTCTTTCTCTTTTTATTGTTTCCTCAACTGGTTTCCTAGGGACAATGTTTAACCTCTGTGGAAAACATCCTGGCAGGTCTGCATGAAAGTAACAACATAATATATGCATGTATGATGGTCTCAATTCCAAAAAGAAAAAAAAATATAAAAATCAACAGTAACATCAGAACATGTGATCATTGTACTTGGTAGTTAGAGAGTGTTTCCATATGCCAGACTTTGATCTGCTTAGGAGCTATGAGACAGAGAAGGCAGACAGTGATACTGCCTTTAAGAATATAAGAAAACCCAAGAAACCAATGATTTACAGAAATGTTCAACAATTTATCCCAACATGAGCTAGATGCAGGAGACAAGTGAGTTGAACCAAAAGTAATACCACAAAATTGAGACCAGAACAGGGTTTCCTTGTCTCTGATTGAGCACTGGGAATACAAACAGATCCAGGAAGAACCTTGGGAAAAGGGGGTTCCAAATTCGTCATCTGACTTGAGTCACTGCCTCCTCTCTGTTACAATGGTCAGGGCTGGGTTTAGAGTATAGAATTCTGCAGCTTCACCAAGAATTCTTCTTTGTTTCACAGCAATTTCCCAGCCCCATGGCAAGATTTCTGTATAAGACAATGTGAACTAGGAGAGCTAAATCTAGTAAATTTTCAAAAGGCGGAGGAGGCTATCAGGCTGACTCGATGCATTTTGATGATGCATTGATTAATGCACAGCGATTTTTCTCTCTAGCTGAAATCTATTTTTAAGTGAATCGATAGGTATTTATGTATTCTGACTGCCCACCTTTGTCCTTCCTTTGTGTCCTCTTTTGTCTCTAGTTCTCCAAGCATCTTCTAAGCACTCCTTTGCTATTTCAGAGCCGCAGTTGGTTATGTGGAGCAGTGTATAGAGACAGAGCTGGAAGGAGGAATGTTTAAACACCTTGGCTTTCCCTGGCCAGGTCATAGTCTTAGTGGTTTGCCTTGAACCATCTCTCTTGCCTTTCCCATAGACAACCCTTGCTTTCTGTGTGTTGAAATGCATTCTCTGACCCTCTTCTCAATTCCCTGGGTTGAAAGGTTCTAAATTCCTAATCCCTGTCCCAATGTTTGCTCATTTAACCACCTATGTGTGTCACAGCCATGACAGATGAAGATAGAATGTTGTTATGTCTGCAATTTGCTAGTTATGCCATATGGAACACTTTTTGACCCAACTGAACTTTTCTTCACTCACGCATACATTGGTGACTTCAAGTCATGCAGCTTGTGGAACATGGAAAGAGGATACTGCCAGGATGGCAGACTTTTGATTCTGAGGCTCTAGGGGTGTGGACAGGCACAAAAAAGCCAGTAAAATCACACAGTGATGGACATGTGGTGTAGGAGGTCCTTCTGTTTGTGTGTTGCTTACATTGGTTAATGAATAAAGAAACTGCTTTGGCCTGAAAGGGCAGAACTTAGGTAGGTGGAAAAGACAAGTGAATTCTGGGAGGAAGAAAGCAGAGCGAGAGAGAGCCATCATGAACCCATCAGAGTCAGACATGCTGAATCTTTCCTGGTAAGTCACTGGCATGTGGCGATACACAGATTAATAGAAATGGGTTAAATTCAGATGTAAGAATTAGCCAATAAGAAACTAGAGCTGATGGGCCAAGCAGTGTTTTAATGAATACACTTTCTGTGTGATTATTTTGGGTGTAAGCTAGCCAGGTAGCTGGGACAAACAAAGGGCCCCCCTCTCCTTGTAACAGACATGATTCAACTAATAATGTGCAGCTACATGGTCATGTGTAAATGGGTATTTCACAGTGCTTCCAAGTGTCCCTAGAAGTCTATAATGGGTCTTATATTAAGTCCCCCAATTTACATCTACAATTATGAGGCACATCGATTTTGTTAATTTTACTTCTAAACTTACAATCCCCACATGGTGCCAAGTACATTGAATATGCTCTGCAAAAGCTTATTCATACTCTGAATATTAATATTTTCCCAATCTTACCTTTCCCACAACTTCTTATTATAGATTTTATGACATCCATTTTTAAGTATAATTTATACTGTAAGTATTTACAAAATTAAGCAAGCGTGTGAGCAAACAACAAAGAGGCAAATATCAAAATACTTAAAGAGTTTTAAAATGTGAAAAAGAATAACCATCTAAGTCAACGTTGGACAAAGACTGACACTGGGTATAAGCTTTTCAATTTCTAGCAGTATCTTGACCTCTGCAAGGGTACTTGTTTTTCCCCAGATCAGTTTTCTCAGGTGAAAACAGGGCAAATGATGTTCACATTGTGTCAGGAACAGAGTCAGTGTGTTACACTTATAAACAAAGGGCTCACTTACAATAATAGTAACTCACCTCTTTGAATGTCTACTTTGTATGAGTGTCTCATGCTTACTAAGGCAGAAGCCAACAATGATTGATCAGATTTTCAAGTCGTAATATGCTATCCAATGCTTCTAATAATTTCTAAAGTAATAAAAGACCATAATGTAGGCTCTTGTGGAATGGATAGGACGTGTCCTCCACAGTTTCCTGTGTTGGATGATTGAATTTCAACTGATGACACTCTCTTGAGAGATTCTTCAAATTTTAGGAGAGAATGAAAATATATTGGGTAGTATGTTTCAGGAGCAGGTCCTTGGGAGCGGGTCTTTGGTTTCGTTTATCCTATCTGTTTCCTAATCATCATAAGGTCAATAGTCTCCCCCATACCTCCTTCTGCAGCTATGATGTTCTGACCTAGTGCATAGTGCCAGGTACCCATGGATGGAAACTTGTGAAACTGTGAATTCAGTTTTGAAACTGTGTGCATGTCTTGTCCCGAGCTCCCTCTTTTTCTTCTTCCATCATGATATAAGCCCTCCTGTCATGCTGGCATGGAGGGACCCTTAGAAACAGGAAGCCCAAGCAGCCCTTTCTTTCCTTACAGTGTGTTCTCAAGTACGATTGTCCCAGTGATTAAAGCATAGCTAAAGCAACACTCAACAGAATGCAGCTGCTACAATATTAAGTTTTTAATTTCTATCACATTTTCTCACCAGCAATGATTCCGTAATCCACAGTAAAGATTTTTTCAAGAGGAATCAAAGAATAATAGCTCAAGATTCCTGCTGTAAAGCTGTATGATTCAAACTAAGAAGAAAATGTGTTTTCATTGACCAGGAACTGCTGCTGTTTGGTCTGGTTTCCATATATAAGTGTATATCTTTCTTTTTATGATATTCCCTGATTTATGTAGGTACTACATCCTAACTGACCCATATTCAAAGCCGATGTTTTATAGAAGCCAGAGGAGGAAAGCAGAAGAATGAGAACATAAGGTAGTTTAATTCTGTAAACACATCTTTCCGGTCACGAACATGTCTTCAAAGGATCCTTTGATTTATGTGACCAGTTTCATGGCAGTAGGAGGGTGAAAAATTTGTCACCTTGGATTTTGAGGATCTAATTATTTACACTCTAAAAATATGTTTCCACCTCCAAGGAGCGATAGAGGAATGGTATGTGAACTCTCATGTTAATGGGAGAGCTACAAAAATCAATGGCAGGATCAGGGATGGGAGCCATTTAATCTCATTCTTGCAGCCGAAGGTGCCAGTTCATCCATCTTTCTCAAGAGTATGCGCACAGCTCTATTAGACAGTGGGCACGCTATAATTCTGCTGTAATTGCAGTAGCATTATAAATTATCATCCTAACACCATGGACGGCGTGCATGGGAGCTCCGGTTCATGGCTCTCTGTTTCCGCCAAGTGTAACCATTTATTTTTGGAGATGATACAAGAAGCTATGAGCATAAATATGTCCACATCTTCCTGTCCCACGATTGCTCTGCTGTCTGCCTATGTGATATGCTTTGTAAGGGCGTGGAATGAAATGAACGAAGGGAGCTTTGTGCTCTCTACTTAGCATTGCTACATAACCAGCTATGCAACCTTGTGAAGGTCACATGCCATGCAAAATCGGAACATTAAATTGACTCACCGACTTGTAGATATTAGTTGTTTTTGTTTTCTAATCTTCTCATTTTGGGGTGGCCATTTTGTATATTACATACATGACTGATTTTTTTTTTAACATTTGCCCAGGCACAATAAAGCATACTCTCATAATCATACATGCTGTTGTGGCAAGAGAAAAATTTTCCTCAGTTTTTATTGAGAATACGTGGAGACTGAAACCACACTCTTTTGTTTTTTTGTTTTTTTAATTAAATACCATTACAGTAGTTTGATTTGGTTTTATACCATTTCTGATCTAGCTCCTTATCTCCCCTAGGAGATACGGCACTAGAAGCCAGCTAGTACATAGCTGACACTAAGAGACTCCTCCTGGCATGATGTCCTGCCTGTGTGTCTGCTTCATCCTCATCCTCCACTGATGTCCTAACTTTTGACATTATGCTACGCTGTTGTCATGTACAAATATGTTGGGCCCCATTCATTGCTATCCTGAGACACATGCAGTTTGAGGGCTTCAGGTTAGACATGCCTGCTTGGAGGTTCACGACAGTTCACTACATCATCACAATAAAGGATTAAAGCTCTGAGCCTTTAATTGCTAACCCGAAGGTTGCAGGCTTCCTTAGGATAAAACTTCCATTGCTTTTGAAAAACACAGGGTGGAAGGCAGCATTGCCTTATGCATCTTTCCGTCAAGCACAGAGCAACTCCTTTCTTTCTAGGAAGTTCAGGAAACTAGGAAGTTGGATTGACCGGCAGGAAGTAGGCCAGTGGGGAGGGTTCTTGAGGTAGCTTGTCCTTGTTACCCGTTTCTTACTCTCTTTGCTCCCTGTCCACCATGCTTTACAAGCTTCTCTGCTATGCTTTGTCCTCCATGAGGGACTGGCCTCTCAGAAACCCACCAAATGCATCTTCCTTTCAAGTTATTGCTGTCCTAATCCACGACTGCAACTCCACTGCTACAACACCTGTATGGCAGCAAGGGCAGCAGTCCTGGGGAATTCTGCTTCCTCACACACAGGTTCTCTCCAAGTCACTAAGGAAAACTTTATCTAGATCTCTACCCCCCTATAGAACTCAGCATTCAAGGGTCGAGGTGAAATTCTGCTCGCTCAGAGAGGCTGAATCGCAAGTAGCCAGCCTGTCCTCCTTATTCGAGTCTTCCTAAAATCTCCACTAAAGAACACTCACTACCAACTGAGTCTCTCTCCTCAGGACTCCTGAGAAAATTGGGAAAATATGGGGAGAAGGGAGGGCAGAAGGGGAGAGAGAGAGAAGAAGGGAATGGGGGAGGAGCACATGATAAAAATGGGATGGTCAAGTTGGGGAAGGACAGAGAGGGAGAGCAAGGAAAGAGATACCTTGATTGACAGAGCCATTATGGGGCTAGGAAGAAACCTGGCACTAAGGAAATTGCCAGGAATGCACAAGGATGACCCCAGCTAAGACCTAAAGCAGTAGTGGAGAGGGTGTCTGAACTGGCCTTGTCCTGTAGTCAGATTGATGACTATCTTATTGTCACCATAGATACTTTATCAAGCAACTGATGGTAGCAGATGCAAAGATCCACAGCTAGCACTGAGCTGAGCTCTCAGAGTCCAGTCGAAGAGAGAGGGGGCGATACTACGTGCAAAGGGGTCAAGACCATGATGGGAATACCCACAGAAACAGCTGACCTGAGCTAGTGGGAGCTCACTGACTCCAGACTGGCAGCTGGGGAACCTGCATAGGCCCAAACTAGGCCCTCTGAATGTGAGTGATAGTTGTGTGACTGGGGCAGTCTGTGGGGCCACTGGCGGTGGGACCAGGATTTATCCCTACTGCTTGAACTGTCTTTTTGGAGTCTGTTCTCTTCGGAGGGATACATTGCTCAGTTTAGATATAGTGGGGAGGGCCTTGGTTCTGCCTCAATGTGATGTACCAGATTTTGTTGACTTCCCATGGGGAAGCCTTACCTTCTATGAAGAGTGGATGGAAGATTGGGGGAGTGGAAGAGGGGAGGGAGAGAAAACTGAAATTGGTATGAAAAAACGAGAAAAGATTTTTTTTTTTTAAAAAATTTGCTTTACCTGGTTCCTCCCTACCACTTCCTGTTAGCTAGTTGCTGACTCAGCCTCCTGAACACAGGTTAATTTTATTTAATCAAACAAATGCAACCTTTTTTTCACTGTAAACAAAAGCAATAGGAAGAAATATAACACACTTTAAAATAACATTCCACAACAAGCTATTTCCTTCAAATCCTGGATATCCATACTATATCATCTCTTCTGAATCTTTGTCTGTTTTGATTTTAAAGGCCATGGTTAGATAGCAAATCAGAAAGTGAAAAAGGACCTTCTTAATTTTTTTTAAAGCCTGGGGATTGAACCCAGGCATCACTCATGTTAGTGGGTGTTAAACCACTAAGGAATATCCAGATATCCAGCCTCTCCTGTTTTTTCTGAAATCCTTTTGGAACGTTATCCCATTGGTACTGTATCCTCTCTCGATAGTTACTCACTTTCCAAGGACACTCTCTTTCGTTCTTAGTATCTTATGCTTTCTTTATTTGACAGTACATGGATAAGAAGGAGTAGAGGGTGAGGGCTTGTTAGAGCTAATCCTCCTAATTTTAGTTCTGAGTAAACTTTTGGAAAGATGGCAATTCTTATCAGCCAGTGATTACCTTAACGAAATGAAAGTTTGGTGCTCTGGGTCCTAGCCTTCAAAAGTAACTGTCTTATCAAGTGCCAAAGTAAAACTTGTGAGAAAAAAAATCAGTTCATATCTCCTGTCTGCTTAAAATTCCCCATTTTCTTCATATCTCATTCATAGTAAAAGATAAAGTTCTTAAAATGAGGCACAAAGCCATATTAATATTACTCCCCCATTTCTACTTCTGATCCATATTTCTTAATTTTCTGAAAGTCAGGGGCCTTATATACTTTGTCTAAAGCCAGGACCTTCAGCCATAAAGCTTTCAGTGCTTACTGTTTCTCCTTCAAGGAAGATCTGCATCTCTCCATCACGTCTTTTACACATCAAGGTCTTTACACATGTCACACCTCCCTCAAGGCTCTATCCAAGGTAACAAGGTGCTGATCTACGACTCCAGTGGAATATCATTAAGTATAATTTTCCTATCTATCTATTTATCTATCTATCTATCTATCTATCTATCTATCTATCTATCTATCTATCCATCTATCTATCTATCTATCTTCATCATCATCATCTATCATCTATCTATCTATCTATCTATCTATCTATCTATCTATCTATCTATCTATTTATCTATCTCCCTATTTTTTAAGACCAGTAGTGTTTTATGTTTCCCTAAATCTCTGGGTTACTTAGCCTCTGGTTCTTAGTGACCCAAGCAGTGTTGACTATGGATTCCTTCTCTGGGAGTGAGCCTTAGGTCAAATCAGATATCGGTTGGCAACTTTCATAAGTCCTGTGCCACCATCGCCCTAGCATATTTTGGAGGCGGGAGAGATTCTGGCCAAAGGTTTTGTGCTCTTTCAGTAGCCTGCAGAGTACCTCCCCATACCAAAGAGTCTGGATTGTAAGGGAGAGAGCTCCATGTAGGTGCCAGTCCGATTTCATAGTCATTGGGTTATGTTGGTTTTCTCCTTGGCAGTAGGGTTCCACTGTCAGTTTGCAGAGGGCAACCTTTTGTCTTTGCAACAGTCTGGATTGTTTGGGGATTTCTGTGGCACTCCCTTGGGCAACAACTCAATTGAATGCAACGTAGCCCTACTACTGGATGTCTCTCCTAGCTATCAGAGACAGTCAGCTGACGATCCATATCCCCTATTACTAGGAGTCTTCATTAGGATCACTTTCATGGATTACAGGAAGTTTCCACTAAACTAGGCTTTCATACTATCCCCCAAATGCCTCCCAGTGCCAGGCATCTCCCTGCACTCTTTCCTTCCATCACATCTCCCCCCCCCCCCGAAAACCCACTCTGATCCCCACTTGCTCCCAGCATACCCATAAAAATCTATTCTATTTCCTCTTCCCAGGGCCATACCTGCCTTGCCCCTAGACACATCTTCTTTACGTAACCACTATGGGTCTACAGATTATTGCTTGCTTATCATTTACTTAATAACTAATATCCCTTTATAGGTAAATACATGCCATATTCTGTCTTTCTGGGCCTTGGTTACATTACTCAAGATAATTATTTTCTAGTTCCATCCATTTGCATGCAAATTTCATGTCATCCCTTCCCCCCCCCCCCCCCCCCCCCCCGAAAACCCACTCTGATCCCCACTTGCTCCCAGCATACCCATAAAAATCTATTCTATTTCCTCTTCCCAGGGCCATACCTGCCTTGCCCCTAGACACATCTTCTTTACGTAACCACTATGGGTCTACAGATTATTGCTTGCTTATCATTTACTTAATAACTAATATCCCTTTATAGGTAAATACATGCCATATTCTGTCTTTCTGGGCCTTGGTTACATTACTCAAGATAATTATTTTCTAGTTCCATCCATTTGCATGCAAATTTCATGTCATTTTTTTTAAATAGCTGCATAATACACCACTGTGTATATGTCTGATCATTTCTTTTTCCATTATTTTGTTGAGGGACCTCCAAGTGTTTCTTGTTTCTAGTTATTATGGATAAAGCCTCAATGTGCAAGGTTGAGGAAGTGTCCTTATGGTAGGATGGGACATCCTTTGGGCCTGTGCCCAAGAGTGGAGTAGATGGGTCTTTAGCTAGGTTGATTTCCAACTTTCTGAGGAACAGTCATATTGAGTGTTATAGTGACTGTATGAGTTTTCACTGCCACCAACAGTGAAGAAGTGTTTCCATTTCTCCACATGAACTTTTCCTGCCAACATGAACTGCCACTATTTTTTATTGACCTGAACCATTCTGATAGGTAGAAGATGGAATCTTAAAGAAGTTTTGGTTTGCATATCCCCGATGGCTGAGGATGTTGAACATTTCTTAAAGTGTTTCTCAGTCATTTGCGATCTCTTTATTGAGAACTCTCGGTTTAGATCTGTTCTCCATTTTTAAACTAGATTTTTAAAATATCTAGTTTCTTGAGTTCTTATGTACTTTGGACACTAGTTCTCTATCAGATGTGGATTTGGTAAAAATCCTTTTCCCATTCTGTAGGCTGTCATTGTTTTTACTGACAGTGTCCTTTGCCTTAAAGAAGCTTTTCAGTTTCATGAGGTGCCAAATGTTAGTTGTTGATCTTAATGCCAGCACTATCAGTATTCTGTTCAGGAAGTCTTCTATGCCAACGTGTTCAAGGCAATTCCCTACTTTCTTTTCTCTCAGGTTCAATCTATCTCTTTTTATGTTTATGACTGTGATTCACATGGCCTTGAGTTTTGTGCCAATGATAGGTATGGATCTATTTACATTCTTCTACATGCAGCCATTTAATTTGAACAACACCGTTTATTTAAGATACTCTACTGTATTCTTTATTTTTCCAGTGTGTGTGTGTGTGTGTGTGTGTGGTGGGGTTGGCTTCCTTATCAAAAATTTAGGTGTGTGGATTTATGTCTTGACCTTTGATTTGATTCCATAGATCATCATGTCTGTTTTTATGCCAACACCATATGATTTTTATTTCGATAGCTCTGTAGCACAACTGGAAATCAGGAATGGTGGAATCTCCAGCAGTTCTTTTATTCTTCAGACTTGTTTTAGCTATCCTGAGGTTTTTTATTTTCCAAATAAAGGTGAGAGTTATTCTTTAAAGATCTGTACAGAAATGTTTTGGAATTTTGAAGGGTATTGTATTGAATCTGTAGATTGCCTTTTGTAAGATGGCTATGTTTACGATGTTAATCCTACTAATCCATGAGCATGAAAGCTCTTTTGATCTTCTGATAGCCTCTTCAATTTTTTTCTTTAGAGACTTAAAGTTTTCAATCATGCAAGTCTTTCACTTGTGTGGTTAGAGTCACTCCAAGCTATTTTATATTATTTGAAGCTAACTGTGAAAGTTGTTCTCTCGCGGATTTCTTTCTCAGTTCATCTGCCATTTGTATAATGGAGGGCTACTGATTTTTTTTTTTTTATTTTAGTTAATCTTGTATCCAGCCACTTTGCTGAAAGGGTTTATCAACTGTAAGAGTTCCCTGATGAAATGTTTTAGGGTCACTTACATATACTATCCTTTCTTCCACAAATAACTATACTTTCATTTCTTTTCCAATTTGTATAACCTTGATTCCCTTCAGTTGTCTTACTGTTCTAACTAAAGCTTCAAGTACTATATTGAATAGTATGGCGAGAGTGGTCACCTTGCCTTTTTTTATTTTTTTATTTTTTTTTTTTTTGAGTGCAGTGGAATTGCTGTGAGTTTCACTCCATTTAATTGATGTTGGCTATAGGCTGTAAGTGTGTGTGTGTGTGTGTGTGTGTGTGTGTGTGTGTCTGTGTATGTGTGTTTAGGTATGTCCCTTGTGTCCTTAATCTCTCTAGGACTTTTATCATGAAGGGGTGTTGGATTTTGTCAAAGGCCTTTTCTGGATATAATGAGAGGATCATGTATTTTTTCAATATGTTTATATGGTGGGTTACATTTATAGATTTTTGAATGTTGAATCATCCTTGCATCTCTGGAATGAAGCCTATTTGACCATGCTGGCTGATCTTTTTGATGTGTTTTTGAATTAGGTTTGCAAGTATTTTATTGATTATTTTTGCATCTATGTTCATAAAGAGAGATTGAGTTATAATTTTATTTCTTTGTTGAGTCTTTTTGTGCTTTGGATATCAGGGAAACTATGATCTCATAAAGTGAATCATACAATATTCTTTCTGTTCCTACTTTTTGAAATAATTTTAGGAGTGTTGGCATTAACTCTTCATTGAAAGTCTGGTAGAATTCACTAAAATCCATTGAACCTGGGTTTTAAAATTTTGAGAGAATTTTAATGACTGCTTCTATTTCCTTAGGGGCTATAGGTCTATTTAAATTGTTTATCTCATTTTGATTTAACTTTGGTAAGTGGTCCCTATTGAGACGATTATAGATTTCTTTTAGATTTTCTAATTTGTTGGAGTGCAGGTTTCTAAAAGTATGTCCTTATAATTCTCTGGATTTCCTCAGTGTTTGTTGTTACGGTCCCTTATTCATTTCTGATTTTGTTAATTTGAATATTCTCTCTTTGTATTTTAATTAGGTTGGAAAAGTTTTATCTGTCTTGATGATTTTCTCTAAAAAAAACACAACCCTTTATTTCATTGATTCTGAGTATTGCTTTCTTTTTTCCTATTTTATTGATTTTAGCCCTCAGTTTGATTAGACATTTACTTCTCTAGGGTGTGCTTGTTTCTTTTCATGCTAGAAATTTCAGGTGTGCTGTTAATTTGCTACTATGAGATCTTTCCAAATATTGTATGTAGACACTTAGTGCTGTGAACTTTCCTCTTAGCACTGTTATCACTCTGTTCCCTAAATCTGGGTATGCTGTGTATTCATTTTCATTGAAATCTAGAAAGTCTTTAATTTCTTTTTTATCTCTGTCCTGACCCATGTTTCATTCAGTGGAGAGTTGTTCAGTTTCCATGAGTGTGTAAGCTTTCTGTTGCTTCTGATGTTATTGATATTCAGCTTTAATCCATGGCAGTCTGATCAAATGCAGGGTGTTATTTCAATTTTCTGGTGCATGTTGAGACTTGCTTTGTGTCTGAGAATGTGGTCAGTTTTGGAGAAAGTTCCATGAGGAGTAGAGAAGAAGGTATCTCTTTTGTGTTTGGGAGGAATGTTCTGTCAATATGTGTTAGGCCCACTTGCTTAAGAATGTCTATTAGCCCCAGTGTTTCTCTGTTTAGTTTTTCTCTGGATGACCTGTCCATTTGTGAAAGTGGAATATTCAAGTCTTTCCCTATCAATGTGTGAGGGTCAATATGTGATTTAAGCTGTAGTAGTGTTTCTCTTACAAACTTAGGGGCCCTTATATTTGGGACATAGGTGCTAAAAATTGAAATGTCATCTTGGTGGATTTTTTTTTGAGAGTGTGTAGTGTCCTTCTTTATCTCTTTTGATTAATTTTGGTTTGAAATTTATTTTGTTAGATATTAAAATGGCTACACTGGCCTGCTTCTTAGGTCCATTTGCTTGGAATATATTTTTTCCAACCCTTCACCCTGAGGTAATGTCTATAGTTGGTGTTGAGGTGTATTTCTTGGATGCAGAAAGATGGATCTTGTTTTCGAGTCTAGTCTTTTAGTGTATGCTTTTTATTGGGGGATTGAGACCATTGATATTGAGAGATATCAATGACCAATGATTGTTAATTCCTGTTATTTTGTTGCTGTTTGTTTGATGTTGGTAGTGGTAGTGTATGTGTGTGTTTGTGTTCTTTTGATCTTGTTGATATCAGGTTATTTATTCCCTGTGTTTTCAGGTGTGTAGTTAACCCCCTTTGGCTAGAGTTTTCTTTCTAGGACCTTCTGTAGGACTGAATTTATACATAGGTGCGTTGCTTCTTCTGGCTGCATCTTTGTCCAGCTGTTTGTCCAGCTGTGTTACCTCATCATTAACCTCTTCTTATAGTTTGCTTGTCTTTTACCTGTTCATGATACAACTATTTGTAGTTTTTGTTGACAGTTAAAGGAAAGAGGCCATGAATTTGAGAGACAGCAAAGGTGTACATGGAAGGAGTTGGAGGGATGAAAGGAAAGAAAGAAAACCATGTAATTATTTGATAATTAAAAGCATTATTAAAAACATTTAAGGGATTAGAAAAATGGCTCAATGGTTTAGATCACTGGATGCACTCTCTAGTCTCTGCGTGGACCAGACACATGTGTAGTCCACAGACATATATGCAAGCCAAAACTCATATGCATAAAATAGTAACATAAATTTAAAAACAACCTATTACTTTATTAATAAACATTGATTTACATGTGTACATATTTTCTCCTGATAGATGCTTGTCTTATCTTGCTTCTTTTCTTGTTTGTTAGTATAATAGTATTTTAAATCATGTTCATGCCCTTTCATTACTAATCTCTTGACAAGATGGAATTTAATAAGTGTGGAGGATCATCAGACTTCATACCTACTGGTTCTCTGTACATATGCAGATTTTACAACTTCTGGAAATGTAACACATCTGCTTCTGTTGAATAACTTGGTCAACAGGGTGATGGCCTTTATATTCCTGCTCAGGAAAGTCACTTGTGGAAAGGGTGCTCTCTGAGCTCTGATGTGCTGGGCTATTCTGTCACTTCTTCATGTGTCTACCTAGACTTGCCTTGTATAAATCTCAATGTCCTGGAAGCTCTTTAGATGTATTTTGGCTAGTATGGAGTACAGCACACTAAGCGTTTTACTCAAATACAAGTTGAAACCTTATCAAATTCTTAAAAATTCTTTTGCTGCCTTCAAACCATTGTTTCTCCAAAGCTCATGAAAAGTGCTGAGTTTCTTGTTATGCTGAAGGAGAGTTAGTTGTTACTATAATTGACTATTTTAATCCTCATTAGAATTTTCTGGAGAAGAGCGTGGGCAACTTTTCTCAGCTTGTGAGTGTGTTCTGAGCTTTATGAAGAAAGGGAATTTGGATAGCTTTTTTTTTCCCTTTCTTGACTCCTATAAAAAGTCAACCTAAGACTAGACGTGTGAAGGATTCTTTCTGCTATTGAGAGAACTACCGTGTCTTACATTAATAGAAACTTTTGACTTTTTAAAAAATTTTTGTTTGTTCACCTCTGATTTTGCTTCTTTAAAAAGGCAATGCTTGCATGGGGTCACAGAACATGATTTTTTTTTTTTTTGAGCTGGAAAAACCATTGGTCCATAGGTATGTTTTCCCTTGCACATCACTTGACTGATAAAGAGACAATGCTAAGAATCTGAAAGTGCCTTTGTCCATGGTTTGGGGGCCACAGCGTTGATCTTTTTTATATAAT
>NW_026067930.1:12047053-12354752 GCF_014885135.2 Alexandromys fortis | reverse complement strand
TTTTTTTTATTGAGAAAAGGAAAAGAAAAAGTTTCCGCCTCCTCCCAGCCTCCCATTTCCCTCCCCCTCCTCCCACCCTTCTCCCCCTCCCCCCACTCCTTTCTCCCTCCCTCTCCAGTCCAAAGAGCAGTCAGGGTTCCCTGCCCTGTGGAAAGTCCAAGGTCCTCCCCTCTCCGTCCATGTCTAGGAAGGTGAACGTCCAAACTGGCTAGGCTCCCACCAAGCCGGAACATGAAGTAGGATCAAAACCCAGTGCCATTGTCCTTGGTTTCTCATCAGCCCTCATTGTTCGCATGATCAGAGAGTCCGGTTTTATCCCATGCTTTTTCAGTCACAGTCCAGCTGGCCTTGGTGAGCTCCCAATGGATCAGCCCCACTGTCTCAGTGGGCACAGCGTTGATCTTAAAAGAGGCCATACATGAAAGTGAGTTGGAGGGCATAGGGCAAGTCACATTCTGGGATTCCATCCAGACAATGTGCAGCAGCGTGAGGGGCCCCTGCTCTGGTTCTTTCTTTCTCTCTCTTTTTTTTAATTTACCTTCAAGGTTAACAGTAAAAGTGGGGATCTGGGGAAGGAAACATGTCCAGTAGGAGGAGCCCAGCATATTTTCTGATTTGCCCACTGTGAGCGCCAGGGTGTTGACCTTAGTCTCTTTCCCATGGGCCCACCTAGAGAATCTGTGTCGGAGCTTACAGGGTGGGAAAACTTCCTAGACTTTTATCTTCTTAGTACATGCTCCAAGGACTACCCTCAGCCATATAACCAAAAGACTTATCAACGTAGCATCAGGCAAATTCTAAGTATGAAAAGTGATAGCTGATACCTCAGTTTCTATTTTCTTTTGTATGTGTCTCTTTTAGCAAATTATTGAATGGATGGCTGGACCACAAAGGGAATAGGTGCCCACGGATCCTATAAATGTTGTCTCTATCCATTCTCAAACTCACCATGGGCTTGCCCTACTCTGTTTCACCCTCACTAACTACAATTGAGAAGTTGCTATTGTATGGCTGGCGCATGCGAATATTGTTCAGCATGGTGCTAGGAGAAATTATCCTAACTTTAATTGCAATCACGTAACTACTTAAGCAAAATCATATGCTTAATCACTTCCTAATATTTTTAGAGTGTTAGTTCAATCTGTGCAGCAGATGTTTTTAAAGATGTGGTGCTAGCTGGCCAGGCTGATGACGGGCATGCTTGCCCTGTGATCACATCAGCAGTGTGAACAGATAGACCACAATGAGAGGGTGCGAGGCAGCAGGGCTGGGCAACTCCTAATGAATGGAACCTCTCCTTGATAAGGAACTTGGCACCTGCTGCTCTTTGAGCAGCACTGTGGTAGATTACTTTCTCCTTCTTGTGGGGATTTTTGAGATGGGAATTTCTGGCTTTCAATAAACAAACAAAACCAAACCAAACAAAAACGCTTCATGGTAATCCTTTTTGCATTTTAATTATTTCTTTTATATTTTGAAATTATAATATAATTACATTATTTTTCTCTTCTCTTCCTTCCCTCTAAACCCTCCTAAATAGGTCTTCTTGTTGTCTTTCAAGGTCATGGTCTCTATTTTTTTTTAAATTAATTTTTCCAGAAAGGGAGTGATGACAATAGATGGCTTCAAGGAAATGGAGGGAAATATTATAATTCATGTCTGAATGGACATTCAGATCAGGGAATACGGGACAACTGAAGGTAGCACTGGCAGAGAGGCCAAGGGCTTGACTGTACTTATCTCATCTGCTTCCTAAGGCTCATAAATACTGTTATTTACCCATATTCTCTTGAGCTTCATTAATGATTCTAAGCATAGACATGACACGATCATGTTTACATCCTAGAAAATTCACTATAGGTGCCTTTAAAGAAAGCAAATTTGGACTGCAGGTTAATGTTGACACTCTTGGTAGGTAATGATGATTTTGAAGATAGAGTTATAGCAGGAAGCACACTGAGATTTCAGCCCATGGAGGCTGATGCCATCCTACTTGAATCTATTCTGGAGTTCAAATTACCAATACATGACACCAGTCAGTCCTGTAAGTCATAGGTTTCCAGGATAGCAAGGTACTCATTTGTTGAAAATGCTTTTCTCTGTTGAATTTTCTATTTTTCTTTATTACTTAAAAAAATACCAATCCAGATTCCCACTCCCTCCCCTTCTCGCAGTCCCCTCCCTCCACAGACCCTCCCTGCCACCTCTCCAACCCTAAGGAAGTGCCATGTACCCCGCCCTGTGGAAAGTCCAAGGCCCTCCCTACTACATCTAAGTTGAGCAAGGTTTATATGCAAAGAGAATAGAATCCCATGAAGCCGGTATATGCAAGTAGAGGTACATCCCAGTGTCACTATCAGTGGCCCCTCAGTCTGCACCAGCTTGTCAACTCCCTCCAGAGGGGCTTGATTGCTCCCATGCTCGTTCACTCCCAGTCCAGTTGGAGTTGGTGAGCTCCCATTAGCTCAAGCAAACTGTCTCAGTGGATGACCCCCTCATGGTCTTGAATTCCTTGCTCATACTCTCACTCCTTCCACGCTAACTGGATCTTGGAGCTCAGTCCAGTGCTCCGATGTGGGTCATTGCTTCTGTTCCCATCTCTTGTTGGACGAAGGTTCTATGGTGATATTTAATCCTGTACAATAAAGGAGCTGCCAGAGGCATTACCATCCCTGACTTCAAGCTCTATTACAGAGCTACGGTAATGAAAACAGCTTGGTATTGGCATAGAAACAGAGCCATTGACCAATGGAATCTAATTGAAGACCTGGATATTAATTCACACACCTATGAACACATGCTTTTTGAACAAAAAAAAGATACAATGGAAAAAAGAAAGCATCTTCAACAAATGGTGCTGGCATAACTGGATGTCAACCCGTAGAAGAATGAAAATGGATCCATATCTGTCACCATGCACAAACCTCAAGTCCAAATGGATTAAAAACCTCAATATAAATCCTACCACACTGAATCAAAGAGAAAGTGGGAAGTAACCTCCAAGGCATGGGCACAGGATATCACTTCCTAAATATAACCCCAGAAGCACGGACAATAAGAACATTAATAAATAAATGGGACCTCCTGAAACTGAGAAACTTCTGTAAAGCAAAGGACACAGTCAATAAGACAAAAAGGCAGCCTACTGAATGGAATTTTCTTAACCTATTTAGCTTGAATCAGCATGTTTTCACAACACTATTGTGACAATATGTGAGGATAATTTGACACTAAAACTGATCTTAGATATCTCTGGGACATTGCCTGTAGTATTTTAAAGCAGAAGATGAAAATTTAATCCAGTGTTTATAAAGATTTTTAGTGAAAGGACTTCTTACTTGTATTTATAGGGAGTTATATAAAGTATATTGCCCCAGAAGTGCTCTGAAATCCTTGAGGGAAATGCCAGAGAAGCAAATTACACTTAACGGTATGACCAATACCTTGAAAACACATGATATTGGATGTGTTTTGATGTCCATCACAATGAGTGATCATTTAATGAGTTCTATTAGTCAAGAATAAATCATCGCCTGCAAGTTAACTTCAGTAGGAGTCAGGTTTTAGATTATAAAATCAGTATACCATGTAGGCATCCAATTTTCACAAAAATGAGTTGTTTTTAACCATTCAGTAGTCCAGGTTAGTTTTTCACGATAAAAACGAAGAGTAGATTAGTTTGCCAGACAGTTTAAAATAAGTGAGCTGCCTCTTCCCACTCAATTCTCCCTCTGCCTTCTGTGTCTCCCCCTTTTCTGTTCCTACCATCTCCATTTCTTCCTTCCCCTACTCTTCTTTATATTTAAGCACAAACTAAAATCCAGGCATGGCCACTTACGGGGAGCAGGCTGGCTGCTTTCTCTTCCACACTTTATTCTGTAAAATCTGCACTTCATTGACAGAAGGTTGATTTAGAATTACACAGTGGACTGTAAAGCTCGTCATAGAGTCCCACTTATACGACCTCCAATAATGTTGAAAGATCAAATAAAAATCCTACCCCAGCAATTCTCTGAGCCATCATAGACTACACAAGAAGTGATTTAGATGAATGAACTCACTACTTTCAGAAAATCTGAATTTCCATTTTTATACCTGGCCCACATCAGCACTCCGCAGGCCTGTTCCAGAGGGATGGATGCCTCGTGTGGGGAGTAACAGCCTGCCTGGGACTGGGAATGCTGCTTTTTATACTCTTACCTGCAGGTGACCTTGCTTAATAGGTTGCATCCCCATACCTTGTTACCGTTGCTTTGAGGCTCCGAATGCATGAACTCCAGGCCTCCCCATGTTTATTCCTGCTTGCTGACTGCTCATGAGGATGTTAGTTCATTCTATACAAGTGCCACTCAGTGAGGTGATTTCCAACAGGGTGCACAGGTGCTGAGGATCAGGACTCAGTTACAGCTTCCAGGCCCAGTCTGCTATGTTCTCCTTTCTCTGTCTGACCCCCTCAGGTGGCAAAGAAGCAAGGGCTGTTGGATATGATTCATTGCTGCAGATTCAGTGCCTCCTCAGGTGTTTTGTCCCGTCTGTATGGAAAACGCATGTAAAGGTCTTGCTTTGTGAGTTTATCCGGCTTCACCAACGCTCTCCCTGAGTTGTGTGGATGGGGAAAAGGAGGGAGATGACTGACTTCTGTGAGAAAGTGTGAACCAAAAGATGCAGTATGGCAAATGATGTGTGCAAAGACCGTCTTACATCCTTTTGTTCTATAAATAACAGGGCCAGGGTGCCTAGAGGGACTGGTGAGGGCCATGGTATAGAGATTCCCACATTCCTCTGCTTCTAACTCTAGAACATGAGAAATCCCTGCATGGCAAGCTGGTGCTATGGCAAGAGCTACTGTGTACTATGTCCACAGCACTTGCCAGGTGAGCCTGAGGACCAGAGTTTCAACCCCCAGGATCCATATGAAGCTGAATATGGTGGTACTCTTCTTTAATCTCAGTGCATTGTGGTCTAATGGAAGCTCTCAGGCTAGATCCTGGCATATACAGCATGAACAACAGAAGAGAAGACTTGTTATGTAAGGCCATCCTCTGATCACCACACATGCATCCATGTGCCCGGCACAACAACGCACTGTTGTGGTTAGGTATTATTACTATTATTAGTTTTTATTATTGTTGTTGTTGTCGTCGTTGTTGTTGTTATTCAACTTGATACATACTATGTTCAACTTGAAACCAGGAACTACAATTGGAGAATTGTATTCATCAGATTGGCTTGTGGTCATGTCTGTGGGAATGTCATGTGAGGCAATTTCCTTGATTAATGGTTGACATAGGAGGGCCCAGCCCATGGTGAGCAATGCCATCTCTGGGCAGATGGGCTGAGTTTTACAATAGAAACCTGAGAAAGTAATGGAAACAAAACCGGTAAGCAGCATCCTTCCTTGGTCTATATTTCAGTCTCTGTTTCCAGATTTCCTGCCGTGAATTCCTGTCTTGTCTTTCCTCAGTGATGGCCTGTAACCTGTAAACCAAATAATCCTTTCCTCCCCAAGCTGATACCGCAGAGAGTGGCATGAGAGACGCATGGAGATTCTGCTGTAATAAACCTGGCTATGGTTTTTGGCAGATTCGCCAAAAGATTTTGGAGTTTTAAGCTGAAAGAGCCGTTTGAGTGCTCAGAACCTAATGAGCTGTTGTGACAACCTGCAAAGTGACCCCAAGAGCAACACAGACAATAAAGGCTTGGAATGCGAAGCTTCAGAGGGAAGCAAAGACTCTAGCAGGGCTGTTCGTGTGTGATATTTAAGTAAAGACTTTGTAACAGTGAAGCATTTGATTTACTGGTACAATTGATGCTGGTTAGCTGGGCTGAGGAATCAGCTGTAATTAGTGAGAAAAATATCATTGCAGTGAATTTTTCGGGCACAAGTGACACAAATTTAGACATAGTTTAGGAAAAGGAACCTCAAACGATGAGTTATTCCCATCACATTGGCCAGTAGGCATGCCTGGGGGCTCTTTTGGCTTTGCTCACGTTATAGGCAGGTCCTGTCCACTCTGGATGCTCTATTTTCTGACCAGGTACATCTTAGCTATACAAACAAGCAACTGAGATTTTATGGGTGCAGATTCCCTGCAATATATAAGTGACACACTATGACAGCAGAAGTCCTGTGGCTCCCACAATCTTTTTGCCCCTCTTCTGTGGTATTCCTTGAGCCTTGTATGTGAAAAGTAGATTAAAGAGGCATCAAATGGGGTTCAGCACCCCATGATCTACATTGTAAACAGATGTGGCTTTTTGTGATGGTCTCTGCCTCCTCTACAAAGAAGCTTCTATGATGAGGGGTAAGAGCTACATTTATGTAAAGGTGTGAGGATAACTACAGAGAGTGCAGTCAGAGATTGTTTTGGTTTGGGTAACTGGCAGCTATTGGTTCTCCTCTAGCTTCTGTGGCCTCGCTAGCCACATTTAGTTAGCTTATAGTTCCAGGCATAAATTCCCTCTTATTGAGTTGACTTTAGTCCAATTAGACAGTAGTTGGTTATCCCAAAAGTATAAGTGCCATTATTATACCTTTGGGGAGATATTGCCATTTTGATCATTGTTGCACTACCGAAAGAGAGAGCATCAGGTTTGCCTGAGGACGAGTTCCATAATAGCTAATTCAATACTAAATATTAAGTCATAATAACACACATATGTCAGCAGCACTAAAGAGATTCAGCAAGCTGTATGGAATGTGTATTTATAATTATAATTAATAAATGTGTGTTTATAAATGAGAACTTCCTTTACTTGCTTAGTTTTGAAGAATTAAAGGTAATAAATACATACATGCAGCTCAGCTATACAGTTGAATTCTTGCCTAACACTGAAGAATCTGAGAGTTGATACTGACTGGCAGAGCCACTTGGACACCATAACTCACACTAACACTGAATAGGGAAAATCATGCCACTCCTAATGGATAATATTTAATAAGTGCTTACTGTGGTTGATAACATAAATACCAAATGATGCTACAAAATCAACCTAGAAAACATGTTTTTTTTTGCAGGGATTTTTTTTTTTGTCTCACCCACAGAATTAAGCATAGATATTGTTGATCAGCTGGTCCATTGCCTCATAGTGATTAAGATCTCTGGCTAACTGGTGATACTTCCATGCACCATTTATGGTCATTTGCAGAAGGAATAGGGCCACAGCAGGTGCTGGCTAATGGGGTGGTAAAATTACTTTTGTTCTTGTTGTATTGGCCATACTAGTTGTGTGGCCCCACCCAGGCCAAAGGACTGAAAACCACAGCTGTCTTCAGCATCCACTAAGCAGTAAACTATTGGGGAACATGCAGCTATTGCTTGTGTTCAGTCTGTAGCCATTATCTCATTTGAAGCTATGGGATAGAGACCATTACTTCCATATATTTCCCTGGATAGAGATACATAAAAGGTTATAGATCCACTGAGCATCACACAGAGCAGTATTTGTGCTCATACGAAAGGTTATTAATCACCATCTTCTGATAGCTCTTGAACCACAGGATCTGACTTTTGAACAAGACCGGGCAGAGCAGCCTAGAATATCTTCCTGCTGGGGTTTTCATTAGCTAAGTAAATTTGGGAAGTCACTCTGTGTCTTTGCATGTCATTTCCCCCCTGAGAAATGAGACCATCTGATCAAGTTCTCTTCAAGCTTGAAATTCCATTTAATGTCATCAAATTAAAAGAAAAGGATATATGTCTCTTGGAGAATTCCTTTTGTGTGCCATATAGCTATCACGTAGGGGGTAGAAGATACTGGAGAGATGCTCCATTAGAATCGTGTCCATATGGGATCCTCAGCACCTTCTTTGTTCCCTTTGAAGAAATCCCCATGTGTGAGCACACCCCACTGTCAAAGCAGCTGATTCCTGTTGGTTTAGGAAAGCCTCCAGCGCGGTTTGTGTTCAACAGCCCCTTGTCTCTCTTCCGGATCATGCTGGGAAGGTAACCTGCCAAATCGCTTTCACCCTCAACTCACCATGAAACGCCTGACTGGGCTGCAGAGCAGGGTAGTTCATAAAGCAGGAGACTGCTAAAGGGAAAGAGGTTGTTTTTGCTGCTCTGGAATTCTGTGTGCCAAGAGTCGGCCCCTTTTGGCTCCCTCGGGAAGCTGAGGTTTTTAGGTTTAAAGGCAAGACAGCAATGGCCCACAATGGACCACAGCCAGCTTCCTGAAAGAGAGATGAAAGACTTCATTAGAGTTTATCACCTCTGGCAAAGCAGATCTCTCTCTCTCTCTCTCTCTCTCTCTCTCTCTCTCTCTCTCTCTCTCCCTCTCTCACACACACACACACATACACACATACTCACACACATACACACATACACACATACTGACACACATGCACACATACACACAGAGGGTCCTTTCTGTTCACAGGAATGAAGAACAGTGTCAAAAAACAAACATGTCAACCAGAACAATACTGCGACCTTTAGAAGTCTATGACAGGAGGAACTCTGGTCTTGATATGGGTGAAAGGTTTCCATATTTTTTTTTAATCAGTTTGCCAGAATAAGTTAAGTACTGCAGGTATTGAGGGTGAGTAGAAACAGAGTCAGGGCCAGACAGAGAAAGCAATGTCTGTCCATGTGTCTGAATAAACCCAGGCACTCTGAGACCTATATTTCACATCTATCTATCTATCTATCTATCTATCTATCTATCTATCTATCTATCTATCTATCATAACATGTTTATTTAGGACCTCCAGCCTTGATTCTACCTATGACTTCCGGGGACAGACAGCCATGCTGGCCCTGCTCTATGTCTCCGCAAAGCCGTGTCTAGCCATAGCAAGACTGTTTCTCTTTATGGCCCTGATGTTCTCAGTCTTGTTAATTGGGGTCTTATGTCTTCATTTTCCTTTCTGTATCTGCTTCAGTTCTACCTGCCCCAAGGCCCTTTTCTGCTCACCCATCCAAATTCCTTCCCATTGTTCTTTATTTTCTACTCTATCACCAACTTCCTGGCACCGTCTGGAGTTACAGAAACATGAAACTTTGCACATTTTCATTTTGTTCCTTCTCCGACTTTAGCAGAATGTGGCCTCGTTTTTCCTTCCTACTTGGTCATAGGTAATAAGTCAGACTGAGATGAAGCCTATCCACACTGCTGACATTCTGCTGTAAAGAGGGTTGTGGCCTTAGAGAGAGTGGTTATTGCACACCAGGTACTGGAGGCTTGGGAGATGTTGATCAGTTAGAATTCCGACTTAGTCATTGAAAACTGACTTTTCCTATGCGGACAGTGGAGTTGAGTGACCAAGAATATTTTGTAGAATTGAAGCACAGTGTGTAGAGATGAAGAAGAAAGAAGGGGCTGTAAAATGGCACAGGAAAGTCTGATAAAACATGCTTGATGGAAAGTGAGGTGTAGAAATAAGAGCGGCAGCAGGGCTGCGTCCCCGGCACCCGGCTGCCCGCATGGCTAGCTTATGCCCGAAATAATTACACGGAAACTGTATTCTTTTAAACATTGCCTGGCCCGGCTAGTTCGAGATTCTTATTGGCTAGCTCTTACATATTGTTCTAACCCATTTCTAATATTCTGTGTAGCCCACGAGCTGGCTTACCAGGGAGGATCTTAACCTGCGTCTGTCTGGAGTGGGAGAACCATGGCGACTCCTTCACTAAGCTTCTTTTTCCCAGCATTCTCTTCTGTTTACTCCACCTACCTAATTTTCTGTCCTATGAGGGCCGAGGCAGTTTCTTTATTAATAAGAATCATGGCGACTCCTGACTAAGCTTCTTTCTCCCAGCATTCTCTTCTGTTTACTCCACCCACCTATGGGTTGGCCTATCAAGGGGCCTAGGCAGTTTCTTTATTAATAAGAAATCACTCCCACATCAGTGAGGAGACTCTCATTTACCCCCAAAACTTTAAATACAGTGACAAAGATAAGACAGGTCTGTCCCCTGCAGCTGTCAGCAGGATAGTGTTGCTTCTGACAGAAGCTGTCTCTCTGGTGTGCTGCAGAAAAAGATGTAAGCAGGTAACTCAACCGGATTCCGTGCCCTCCACATTGTTCTTTCCATGACCTCAAACCAACCTGTGTTTCATTTGGATCCCTTCATACGCCTTGGAAAGGAGAAGACAAGATGGCATTTTTTTTTTTGACTCTTTGACAACGACCTCCAAATATGCTTTTTAAAGGAGAAGGTTCGTAATATTTAGGGAGATGGCATATGTTTGGAGAAGAGAGGGAGCCAGTCTTCTGTTGGAGACAACAGCTTGAGCGTCTGCAGGAGGAGTCCTTGCCGCAGCTGCTGCAGTGGGACACGCCCTTTCTCTTCTGAGCAATGGAAGTGGCGGCATAAGAATCTACACAAAATCATGATGTAAAGGGTCACGTGGACTTCCCGTGAGCCCACCTGGAATCATTCACTACCTGTTAGCACTGGTGGGTACCACTCCTGTTCCTGCTTAAATTCATCAATTCAGACGAGCTTGCTTCACATTCACACGCAGAGGACTTCAGGAAAGAGGGGGAGGAGCCAGCTCAGGTGTCGGACGAGGTTTGTGTGCGTCTCACTCAGCTCCAGAGAACACTTCTTGGTTATTTTCTCTTTTTTCAGTTATGTAATTTTGGTCAAATTAGCAGATGCTGCTGAGCTCCCGTGTCTCTGCAAAACTGGATTAATAATTCCTGTCAAAAGGAATTATTCTAAGTGCTAAAGAAACAGTGCACATGACATGCTGGTGGTAGCAACTGAGTTCAATGTACATCAACAGAACTTAGTGTGTAATTATTACTTGCTACCCCAACTGTCACTGCAGTGATTACTGCACACATTTATTAGACTCCAAACTGAGCAGGAAAAAAAAATCTACGTCTAAGTTTTTAATAAGCTCCTATAGAAGTATAATTAATATTATACAAATATTCCTTGATGAGCATTTATAAAATATTATGAATGCATTATTCTAATATATTAACATTTTCTTAATAATATGATTACTAAATTATTTAAGAGTCACTGGGCTAAATTATCTTTTTTCCTCTCATATTTATTTTTCTAGGGATCTCAATCACCCTCTGGGGAAAAGGGGGAGAGAAAAGAAAACAATGTTTTTATGTGGTTGAGGGCAAGAACTCGGGGACCAGACAGGGTTGGATTAGAGCCCCGCTATGCAGTTCTCTACCTGCAGGCTTTCACCTATATAATGGGAAATAAAGCTTACGGTAATAACAATTATAACAATAACAGGTCTATAATGCTAAGCTCTCCACCTATCATTTCATGATTCACACAAACACCTCGTGGGTGAGATGATATAACCCTGTGGAAGGCAAGGTCAACATGCCAGATGACATCCGTCACGTGCTCGGTTCATAGAAAAGACTCTGCGACAAACAGTGCCACCTTCTTGTCCCTGAACATAGATGCAGATAGGTTCTAGCTGTGTATGTGGCTGCTGAGGGGCTGGACAAGACTTTCGGATTACTCAGCTGGCTCTCCAGCCCTTGTCTGTTTCCAAAGAGGGCCATGCTAACTAAGACTCATTGCATCTCACAAGAGCTTTCTCTCTCTCTCTTCTCAGCTCACAGCCATTGCCTCCTGGTTGATTAGAAGTGGGATAGGATGAGTCAGACCATCACATGCCTGCTCTCAGGGCCTCTCTCCAGGTGAGAGAGACAAACACTGCTTGTGACCAGCGTATCAAGTGTTGCCTGGAACAGCAGGTCCTGCTCTTTTCGCTCCGTGGATGTGATCTGCTGTTTCTCTTCCGAGAGAGCCAGCATTGTCTGCTCAGCAGCTTCCTTGCTGAGGACTGACTAGCTCAAGATCCTGAAGTTAGCTTGGCTCGGTTTTAAAGCACCCAGTGCAGAGAACTATTGAGAGGTTAGCGCTGAGTCACAAGCAGCTGCCGGCCAGAGATGTGCTCTGTTTCTCTGATGCAAGGGGTAGCAAGTTTCCATGCCTGCTGTAATGTCACCCTGTTGGCTGCCTTAGGTCAACGAGTTCAGCAAACCAGTTTAGCCTGGGAGAGAGGGGGAAGGAAGGCTTTAAATTCTTGGATGAAATCTGAGTCTTCCAGGTAAGGGCCAAATAGCTGACATGACCAAGAGAGCAAAGAAGTCTCTTTGGGGCAACTACCTTCCTGCTTCTCTTCCTGAGGCGGCTCTTCACCTAGGCACTCGGTTATTTCACCTCAAGCAAAAGACTTTTTATCTCTATCCTTCCTGCCTGAACCAGTGAATTGTGACTGATACTGCCTGACTCACCAGATGTGGGGGCACTCAATTACCTATAAGGGAGTGTAACCCACTCCTGGCTTCACCCCAGCTTCTGCTAAGTGCTTTCACTGTATAATTGTAAAGGCCAGCAGCCTCTCCTTTTTAACACTCGTCATTTACATGATGTGATGGATTGCACATATTGTTTGCTATCTGTCATCCTTCCTGGGACGGGGCCATGCCAGGCTTATTCTGCACTTTAGTCTGATGGACGATCTGCAGCAACGTTAAATAATCCATATACACTGAGTTATTAAACTGCAATTCAAAAAAATTATAACTTCCTGTTCCGGCCATCAGCTTTTGTTTTGTTTGTTTGTTTGTTTATTTTTGAGACAGAGTTTCTCTGTGTAACTTTGGAACCTGTCCTGGACCTCTCTCTGTAGATCAGGCTGGCCTCGAATTCACAGAGATCTGCTTGCCTTGGCCTCCCAAATGCTGGGCTTAAAGGCTTGCACCCGCCCGGCCCCGGGATCGGCTTTGCCCCTCTCTGGACCACACAGCTCAGAGGTGATAAATGAAGAGTTTGAATCATCTCCTCCTTCCATGTCCTGACCTTTTGCAGCCCTGTCTTTTCTCTTTGTGACTCATGCTCTTGTGAGCTTCATTAGCCGTCACCAGGACACTGTGCTACTTAGAATCCTTTTGTCCTTTCGCACATGATTTACCGCCTGCCTGAAATGTCCTCGCTGCTCTTATTCTTCCTGCCAAGCTTCTGTATGCTAAGCTTGGGTAAGAAATCTTGGGGCACCCACTCCTCTAAGCACAGCTGACTCCTCCTTTCTTTGGATTCACAGCTCAGCGCTTCACTTCTAAAAACTCAGTTAAGTTTTTTTTTTTCTTTCCTCTAACATAATAGCAACTTCAGGGGAAGTTACGGTAGGTGGGGGGATATAGACAGTGGAGTGCCTGAGGGCAGAAACCACGATGGGTCCTTAGCTTCCGTAGATGTAAGAAGGAAACGAATAAGAAGACTAAAGAACGCCGCAAGTATCTCGCTTCACCAGGAATCCTTGTCCCTAGCCCAGGGAAAACGTGTCAGGGCAGGTGAACAGCAGTGGCTGCTGCAGTGTCCTGAAATAGACGGCACACCAGGTGAGAGGAGCGTGCTGGCTTTCAATCCCAGGGCCTGGCGTGCAGCCCACAGGCAGGCGCAGGTCCAAATGAGGCTCGAATTCCCTCTGTAAGCAAACAGCAAGCCGGGAGCAGACTCTCCTGCTAATTTTGTGCGGATCAATGCTTTCCGTGCTGGAGATGGCCTAAATCAGCCTGAAGAGACATCCAGGCCCCCCTGCTGAATCAGCTGGGGACTCGGTGGTACCGCAGGCACACAACTGGGGCTTTGCTTCTGATTGGGAGAATTGATTATCCAGCCCAAAACAGCCACCTGAAGTTTCAAAAGGACATTTCAAGTAGAAAACATAAACTACATCAGAGAAAGCTGCCTGGCTTTGTAGTCAGACAAGCATGACGTTTTCTTCAGTGACCCAGGAGTAAATTGCTTAATTACCAGAGCCCTGCTTCTGTAAAATGGGAACAATTATAACACCTGCCTCATATCATACAGAGTACTGTATGTTGTGCTATTGACAGATCCATGTTGTTATTGCCTAGCAGAAAACAGGAGTATACTAGAAGGAGCAATTTATGCTCTGAGGGGCATTTGGCAATGTCTAAAGATTTTTCTTTCTTGTTTGCTTTCTTTCTGTTCCCCGTTTTATTTGGCAAAGTTCTCACTGTGACCATTTCAGAAAATGCATATAGTATTTTGATATTTTCTCTTTTCATTATCCTCACTGAGTGTAGGAGTTTCTTCTGTTTGTGTGTTGCTTTCATTGTTTAATGAATAAAGAAACTTCCTTGGCCTAGTTGATAGGGCAGAACCTAAGTAGGCGGAGAAGACAGAAGTGAATTCTGGGAGGAAGAAAGCAGAGTCAGGAGAAGCCATGGATCCTCTGCCTCAGATAGATGCTGGTTATAATCTTGCTGGTAAGCCACAGCCACATGGCGATACATAGATTAATAGAAATGGGCTAAATCAAGATGTAAGAGCCAATAAGAAGTTAGAGCTAACGGGCCAGGCAGTGTTTAAATTAGTATAGTTTCTGTGTGGTTATTTCAGGTGTAAGCTAGCCGGGTGGCTGGGGAGAACAAGAGGGTCCTCCTTTACAACACTCACTTATGATTTCCCTTCCTTATCCTTAATAAGTGTCTTCTTCCTGTTTCCATATTCTTTCCATGTTCTATACATGAAGAAAAAAATAAACCACACAATGTCTGTTTTTAAAGACGCCTCTGATTGTCAGGAGTAAGAGATAGATTCCTGGTATCTGGCTGGTTGAAGGCAAGGATACTGAGGAGCTAATGACTATCTTACAGTGTGCAGGATAGGCCAACAATGTTGAGGTTGAGAAAATCTGTCTGAGAGAAGCTTGGCCATCTGAAGACACTAAACGTGGTAGCTTTGAACATATGATTATTATCTCTTTCTATTTATAAGTACTGAGAATATACTTAGAAAATCAGGAGGAAGTCAGGGCACACCGAGGTGGCTGCAATTTCTCTGATTCTCTTCTCATTGAGAGGCAGGGCCCTTCTTGTCTCTCCCTGAAACTATAGAAGTTCTGCAACTGCTCTGACTAACAAGACATGACAGAGTCATGTGATACCTACAGTTCATGGCGCTGGCAGCTTCAATACTTGCCTTTTGGAGCACCCTCTGAGATTCCCTCAGCTCCCATGCCTATCCTAACACCACCATATTTAAGATTCCTTTAACAATAAATTGTATTTAAAAGTAAATGTTTTATTTTAAAAATTATATTCTATATTACATACATATCAACCCTAACTCCTCTCCTTAAATCCTTCCAGATTCACCCCAACTTTTCTACCCCCAAACCTTATATCATCTTTTATTTTTTAAATTTAACAATCTACCAATCCAAATTTCTGCTTTCCGTATACTTCTGTATGTAGAGTCATCCACTGCAGCATGGCTGATGTGATATGACTACAGCCTTAAAAAAAAAAAACTCAGCAACACAAACAAAAACAAACAAAACCCATATTCTCCCTCCCCCAGAAGACACAGCTCCTCAATTAAGGCTCATGAAGTCTTTCTTGTTCCATTCTAGAACACGGACTACCTGGATCTTGTGCAGGCGACCACTGCTGCTGTGGATTTCTGAGTGTCGTGGTCCTATGATAGTTAGAAGATACTGGTTTATTCTGGTCCTCTCTGATTTATGGATCTTAACAGTCTTTACAACCTCTTTTTTTGTGAAAACTCATCAATGGTCTTCCTGTGAACTGTAGTAATGACCTGGTTGTCAGGACATGGGTACGATAGTGGCATGAATGTTATAGGAGTAGCCAACCACTCTCTGACAGGATTTAAGGTCCACCTAACAGGAGGAAATGCCTGACGTGCACTGTGAATCTGACTAAAAGTCATGGTTGGGGAGCTCACAGACTCGAAGGCTGAGCTCACTACCATTATTTTTCTAGATGCCCATAGCATCAACCTTCCCCCTAAATCCGTATCTCTCTACTTGTAGAGTAATCTAACTCTCAAGATTCTTCATTAAAGAATATTTTGGTGAAGTGGACAATAGTTAACACAAAAGCTCACAGGCAGCCAAAGTGCAGCGAGCATGACTGTAGAGTGCTCAGGCACACATTGGAGGAGTCTAGAGAAAGTATGGACAGTTCAAGCTGACTTCACGTTTCCAGCCGCCACTGCCAAGCAATGAGCCATATGAGTGAAACCTTTTAAGTCACCTCACTTTGCTGCTCCAGTTCCTAGCTTAATCCATATGCATGAAAATTACATGCTTTCATTTTCTTTTACACCTGAGTATAGTTACATTGGATATACACTCATTGTTTTAGGTGTGTTGCTCATTAAGGCTGGCTCTATTTCTTTGCTGTTGTAAAGATAGCAGCAGTAAACATATCTCTGTGGTAAGATATGGGGTCCTTTTGGTGTATGCCAAAGAATGTTAGATATTGATCACATGGTCTCTTTTTAACTTTTCGAGAGTCCTCCATACTGATTTCTGTGCTGACCATACTAGTTTTTACTCCCACCAGCAAGCAGCAAGTAACGTTTCCTCTCTTCCCACACCCTCTCCATCAGTTGACAACAGATTTCTCGATGGCAGCCATTCTGATAGGGATGAAAAGACCTCTCAAGGTAATTTGAATTTGCATCTCTACATGGGATAACTTCGATTTCTCAGTGAACTTACTGATTTCTTGTATTGACAGAGTTGAAATTTGTTAATGTTGTTGTTGTTGTTGTTGTTGTTGTTGTTGAAGTTTGGCCTTCTTGGACAGGTTAGAATGTAAAGTCAGAACTTGTACTATGGAGAATGATTCACTAGAGATTAAATTCCGAGGTAAATCATAAATTAGTATAATGCTGAGTTGTTCCCTCCAGTACAGCAGACAGCATTGTGATTTGCCACAGTTTTGGAGTGGGTTGGAAGTGAGTGACAGTTCTGCCTGTGAATAGTCTCAGATGATTAAAGATATGTTCTGGGTTCAGGACATTCTGAGAAATATTTCTACCAAATTACACGTGGGACATCAATGTCAGGGAAATAAGAAAAGAATAGATAAATATTGTATTAGATGCTAAAATACCCATTATAAACTCTTCACCACCTAGAGAAAATCTTCTCATGCTAAGAGAGCAAAATCTTAAAAAAAGAAAAAAAGATTTAGCAGATCAACCCATACATTAGCTATGACTGACAATCTTGGTTCCAACTAAAGGGCCACATCTGTAATAGTTGAACAAGTGAAGTGGGAAGGTACTTGTATCTGGGAAGGAAATGGTTGCAAAACAACCTCAGAGTCTGAGCAGTGTTATTCCTGGAGGGAGCCCATGAAAGTGGAAGTTCTGGATGGAGTACTGGTAACAATGTTCTCCTGATAGATGGCCTGGAGCTGTGGGAAACTATCTGTAGGAACCATTTATCTGTAGGAACCATAAGGAGCCCATGAAAGCGTGAGACAGGTACCTTGGAAGGAATCAAAAATTTTAGGAACTTAAAAGAAAAAAGAAAACTGGAGGTAGGTGATTGGTCGAATATAATAAGCACACAAAATTTGTATTCAAAGCTGTTGAAATTGATTTCATTTGACTTAGAGAAGAATGAAATAACCCCAAATTGTGAGTCTTTTGTCATCATAAGCTTTGAATCTGTTTGATCAGATTAAATATGCCTGGTCAAAGAAGTGGTTTAAAATTGTTTTCTACTTAAGGTCCTGTGTGTTCATTTAAATTCTGTCCTTCTTGTTTCCTGAAGGTAACAGATTATCTGTGAATGTGGGCAGATGATGACTCCAAGGCTTTCTAAAGAGTTTGTGCTGGCTTATAAACTCGTCCGTGATAAATTTACTCTTCATGTACAACCTCCATTGCAGTGATTTGGATGTGAAACATCTCTCTCTCTCTCTCTCTCTCTCTCTCTCTCTCTCTCTCTCTCTCACACACACACACACACACACGTGGGAGGGAGGGAGAGAGAGAGAGAGAGAGAGAGAGAGAGAGAGAGAGAGAGAGAGGCTCATGTGTGAATGTTTGCCATCATTTGGGGAGATTTAGGTTATTTCAGGAAGTAGGACCAAGTTGAAGAATTAAGTATTGGGGGCATGTCATTGAAAGTTCTGTCTGTGTTTCTATTTTGTTGATTAGATGATATGATAGTATACATAAGCGACCCCAAAAACTCTACCAAAGAACTCCTACAGTTGATAAACACCTTTAGTAACGTGGGAGGATACAAGATCAACTCCAAAAAATCAGTTGCCTTCCTATACACTAAGGATAAAGAAACAGAGAGGGAAATCAGAGAAGCATTACCTTTCACGATAGCCACAAAGAGCATAAAATATCTTGGGGTAACCCTGACCAAGGAAGTGAAAGATCTATTTGACAAGAACTTTAAGTCTTTGAAGAAAGAAATAGAAGAGGACACCAGAAAATGGAAGGATCTCCCTTGCTCTTGGATTGGGAGGATCAACATAGTAAAAATGGCAATTCTACCAAAAGCAATCTATAGATTCAATGCAATCCCCATCAAAATTCTTCACAGATCTGGAGAAGACAATAATCAACTTTATATGGAAAAACAAAAAACCCAGGATAGCCAAAACAATCTTATACAATAAAGGAACGTCTGGAGGCATTACCATCCCTGACTTCAAACTCTATTACAGAGCTACAGTATTGAAAACAGCTTGGTATTGGCATAAAAACAGAGAAGTCGACCAATGGAATCGAATAGAAGACCCTGACTTTAACCCACAAACATATGAACACCTGATTTTCGATAAAGGAGCTAAAAGTATACAATGGAAAAAAGAGAGCATCTTCAACAAATTGTGCTGGCAAAACTGGATGTCAATCTGTAGAAGAATGAAAATAGACCCATATCTATCACCATGCACAAAACTCAAGTCCAAGTGGGTGAAAGACCTCAATATCAGTCCAAACACACTGAACCTGATTGAAGAGAAAGTGGGAAGTACTCTACAACACGTGGGCACAGGAGACCACTTCCTACGTATAACCCCAGCAGCACAGACAGTAAGGGCCTCATTGAATAAATGGGACCTCCTGAGACTGAGAAGCTTCTGTAAAGCAAAGGACACTGTTGCTAAGACAGAAAGGCAACCCACTGACTGGGAGAAGATCTTCACCAACCCCACAACTGACAAAGGTCTGATCTCCAAAATATATAAAGAACTCAAGAAACTAGACCGTAAAAGGCTAATCAACCCAATTATAAAATGGGGCACTGAGTTGAACAGAGATCTCTCAACAGAAGAAGTTCAAATGGCCAAAAGACACCTAAGGTCATGCTCAACTTCCTTAGCGATCAGGGAAATGCAAATCAAGACAACTTTAAGATACCATCTTACACCTGTCAGAATGGCAAAAATCAAAAACACCAATGATAGCCTTTGCTGGAGAGGTTGTGGAGAAAGGGGTACACTCATCCATTGCTGGTGGGAATGCAAACTTGTGCAACCACTCTGGAAAGCAGTGTGGAGGTTTCTCAGGAAATTTGGGATCAACCTACCCATGGACCCAGCAATACCACTCTTGGGAATATACCCAAGAGAGGCCTTATCACACAACAAACGTATATGCTCTACTATGTTTATAGCAGCATTGTTTGTAATAGCCAGAACCTGGAAACAACCTAGATGCCCTTCAATTGAAGAATGGATGAAGAAAGTATGGAATATATACATATTAGAGTACTACTCAGCAGTAAAAAACAAGGACTTCTTGAAGTTTGCAGGCAAATGGATGGAAATAGAAAACACCATCCTGAGTGAGGTAAGCCAGACCCAAAAAGAGGAACATGGGATGTACTCACTCATATTTGGTTTCTAGCCATAAATAAAGGACATTGAGCCTATAATTCGGGTTCTTAGAGAAGCTAAATAAGAAGGAGAACCCAAAGAAAAACATATAGGCATCCTCCTGAATATTAACCTTCATCAGGCGATGAAAGGAGACAGAGACAGAGACCCACATTGGAGCACCGGACTGAAATCTCAAGGTCCAAATCAGGAGCAGAAGAAGAGAGAGCACGAGCAAGGAACTCAGGACCGTGAGGGGTGCACCCACACATTGAGACAATGGGGATGTTCTATTGGGAACTCACCAAGGCCAGCTGGCCTGGGTCTGAAAAAGCCTGGGTTAAAACCGGTCTCGCTGAACATAGCCGACAATGAGGACTACTAAGAACTCAAGAACAATGGCAATGGGTTTTTGATCCTACTGCACGTATTAGCTTTGTGGGAGCCTAGGCAGTTTGGATGCTCACCTTACTAGACCTGGATGGAGGTGGGTGGTCCTTGGACTTCCTACAGGGCAGGGAACCCTGATTGCTCTTTGGGCTGACGAGGGAGGGGGACTTTATTGGGGAAGGGGAAGTGAAAGGGGAGGCGGCAGTGGGGAAGAGACAGAAATCTTTAATAAATAAATAAATAAATAAGAAAGTTCTGTATGATACTAAGTAGCTTCCTTACTTTCCTTGGTTTCTGGTCCACATGAGGTTAACTACTTAGCCCTACCATGATGGGCCATTACACTTAAATCTGTGAGGAAGAATCAGTTTTTCCTCTGCTAATTTGTTCGTTGTCAGTTATTTGGTCACAGTCAGAGATAAAGCAACTAATCCATCCACCGCACAGTCACAGTTCAAAGTCTTGATTCTGTGTAGTGAGAAGTGCTTTGGGGTGTTTATCATGAAAGGAGAGGCACAGAATGAGAGGTCAGAGAAGCGGCTGCGTATCTACTTATCATTTGAAGACCCAGAAAGAAGCTGATAATCCATTAGCTCATTAAAGACCTGCACAAGACCCCCAGTTTGCTTGTGCCCTGTTCTTTGATGGCTTAAAAATTTCAGACATCTGAGAAATTAGTTTTTTGTGATATGTAAGTCAGCAGTCCATGGTATTTCGATATAGCCATCCTGACATGTTCGTTTCATCCCAGAGAAGCCTCTTCTGGAGGCTGTGCCATTCTCTTTATCCTGGTTGAATAAGGAGCAAAGTGTACTTTGAGGACACAGCTTGGAACTTTTAATAAATAGCATAAGTATTAAATCTGAGTGGTATAATTGAACAATTTATGACCTTGGGGAGTGTTGAAATAGGAGGCAGCGGGGCTGCGTCCCCAACACCCCGGCCGCTTGGCTAGCTTATGCCCGAAATAACAACACACAAACTGTATTCATTTAACTGCTTGACCCATTTCTATCTAGCCTCTTCTAGGCTAACTCTCTCACCTGGACTAGCCCATTTCTAATGATGTATGTAAGCACCCCAAGGTGCGCTTACCGGGAAGATTCTAGCCTATGTCCATCCTGGTGTCTCTGTTTCATGCGTCTGCCTCAGAGCACAGAGCTATCGTGTCTATCCAGCAGAGCTGAGCATGGCGTCTCTCCAGGAGCAGAGCAGAGTCTGACCTCACTTCCTCTTCCGCCCAGAATTCTATTCTGTTTACTCCTCCCATCTATGTTCTAAGCTGAGGGCCAGCCAAGCAGTTTCTTTTATTGCTCAGCCAATGAAATCAACAGATTGATATATGACACTCCCACATCAGGGGAGTTCAATACAACTTTTCAAAACTTGCTTTCTTCTGCGAAATGAGGATAATGAAGCTCTTCCAGGAAATGTTTAAGAGGTAGATGTAAAAATGTTCTGCAGAATCATTTACATACTCCTTGGATTTGTGCTTCCTTATTAGCTCCTCAAGTCCAACTCGACAGGACCCACTCGGTATTCAGCATCTTTGTGAAAGTCATAATTACAATGACTCTTGCATTTATACACTTTCAAGAACGATGTTGAGAACTTGTGAGCTAGAAACTCCAAGATACCAAATAACAGAAACAAAGAAGATGCATGGAGCTGTGGTGGTCTGGACCTGTGTGGGCTTTCTCATTCAGGATTAACAAAGGTAGAGAAAATTCAAAGATGAAGAAGCTGTTCATGTAGGTCATTTTAGGCTGTCCAAGGGCATTACCCAACTTGAGCTATGAAAGACTTTGTGAGGTCTGAACAGCAGACATTACTACTGTTGTCCCAAGTTGACAGGTAAAGGCACTAATCCTGAGAGAGTCTCTGTTTAACACCGGACTAATACCCAGATGTTTGAGCCTAACGACACCCACCCAAATGTGGCCCATCCATATTTTGTTTCCTGAAAGTTAAAGTACTGGCCTAAGTATAGAGTTCGAGAAAGGGATTAATATTTTGTACCGTGACAAGTTAATTCCCTAGAAACAAAGATGATTTCATTTCGTCCTCACAGTTCTTCAAAAATGATTAAATTTTTATTGCATTTAATATTTATAAAATGCTTAAAAGCGGGATCACGTCTCATTTATTGCTCAAACTGAAGCTTAGCCATGCTAACTGTGGGCAGGTTATGCAGTAAGAAAGTGGCAAGTCCAGGCCTTAGAGCTGGCCCTTCCATTGCAGGTGTGTCCTTCCTTCCTGTCACCCCCCTGCCTCCGCCAGCAGCATGTGCCAGCAGTGTCTGCGCCTGTTTAAAACGACCTTGCCTCCAAGAGTCTCTGTAATAAAATGACACGGCTTCTCGGCGGAAAGACACTTCTCATAATGACGAGTCTTACTCCCACTGGCATTTCTTTTTTGCTCTGTTAACTTAGTTCTTGGGGAGAGGAAAGAAAAGGTTGCAATCAGCAATTTTGCCACAGGAGTGGAACCCGCACCCTTAGCCAGCTGTGACCGAATGATCCATTATTCATGTGCCACGCGGGCCTCCTCATTCCTCACCTGCCTGAGAGTGGCTCTTATTTCCATCCGTCCTTTCAGAAATATCCAGAATGTGAGCACACAGAGCAAGTCTGACACTCCAGTTCTGCCTAACAATCCCTTCTGCTTTGACTCCTTTCTGAGGCGGAGGGAAGAAACGTTTGCCCATTTCAATGTCACCTGAAAGATCTCCTGTTGTCAGCTGAAGGTATTTCGCTGTAATCCAAAAGTGGAGAATTGTGTCACGTGACTTATAAAGGAAACCCTTAACGAAGGCGAGGGTAGGCAGTTCTCAACTCCAACTGAGCTGGCTGAGGTGACTTTTAAAGGTGGCTTACATATGAGGAAAACAGAGTGACGTTCCTCTCTGCCAAAAAGAATATCCCAGGCAACAGTAAATATAGAGGCTATTCCCTCCGTGCCTAAAGCCGTGTGGATTAAAAAAAAAATCTCTTTCAGCTGAGAGGTTTGTTAGGCTCAGGCAAGAGAGAGAGATTTCATCAAGTATAGATTGTAACGGGCTGATGTAGGGCCATGCACAACTCTATCCTTTTTAATCTCTTGGCAATCATCTTCCAAAGAAGGCTTTACTGTAGGTTGGCTAGGTGAAGTTCTTTGATTAAGGCCTCACAGCTAACAAAGAGAATGTACTATATCACTATATCAGAACTCCTAACTCACAGTTTTGCTCGTTTTTCTTTTTTCTTTCTTTCTTTTTTTTTTAACGTGGCCGTTATGGCTTGCAAATATTTAAAAATGGGTTTTATTGTATTTTGCATAAAAGACCTTGCGGTGTTGTGCTTTGTTTTTGTCATTGGTGTCTCTTACCATACAGAACAGTCATAAAAACTGCTTGGGCCAATATTTTGAGTAATCAAGAAAAATAAGGGGTGTGACAATAAAATGAAGTTTGTTGGTTTTAAAACAGCTGACCTTTGAGTCTAATGCCTGAGGGCCTGGATGCTTAATCACCGTTGGTAGGCAGTTTGGCAGATCTGTCATAAGCTCCCTTAGAGTGTCCTTTATGTGGAGACAAGCCAAGGTGTATGTTGCTGCAGAAAGCAATCAGAAGGGGGTGGAGGAGTAAGTAATGGCATCAGAAATACAGAATAGGAACATTAAGGGAGAATGTTTCAACAATGGCTTGCTGAAGATGGTAGCATGTCAAGAAAGAGACTTGTTTGTCATCTCAGATGTGTTTCTTCAGCCCTGAACTCATGATAGGCACAGACACCAAAAAGCAGTGCCCAAAGCCCTTTCCTTACTGTATACAAAATTCAGATGTAGCGTGTGTGAGTATTTGAGTTTCATTTTATGTATGAGTTTGTATGTATTTATCTGTATGTGTATATGCACATAAATATAAACATTCTATAACTAGTCATGGTATACACATGACTATACACAGATTTGCACTTGTGCAATTGGGATGGTGACAGTGTGATTTTTCTCAAGCAACACTTCAGTAATAGTTCTAAAGTGCTAAGTTGAAGAACCCATGAAGATTTTTGCTAAGGGATAAAAGCTGAAACGAGGAGATTTAACCATTGGTTGAATCCCCCCCTTTGGTTAGCTTAAATGGAACAAGAGTGCCAGTCCCCTGGGACAGTTCCTATTTGGAAATGCCTTTACACAACACATATTCAGCATCCCCTCAGAGTTTGCCTGGTTCCTCTTGTTAATGTGGAATTAATGTCTTAGGTCCTGGTTGCATCTATAGTTCCGCCGCTTGCTTGACAAGCACTTCAGCATTGAGGGTAAGGTAATATGAACATACCTCAACAGTAATTGATTTTTTTTTAGCAGCATAGTAACACAAGTAGAAAGTTCTGCCACTGATCAGATAATTGTACAGGCACGGTTCAGCTGCCTACCTTTCTAGTTGTTTTTAGTGAATTAATCTTCTGAGCATCATACTGTATTCAGCAACATGTGAATAATTATATTCTCTTGAGGTGTGACAGTAAAGAAGAAATAGGTGTACATATAACACACAACAATTTCTTACCCATGCAAGGCAATAAACTAATTATACATACATACATACATACATATATATATATATATATATATATATATATATCTGTCTAGGTGTTTCTCATATATCCATCATTTAACTATTTATAATCTGTAATATACACCACTCACAGTTATGGTTGACTAAAAGTCTATCTGTTCTGGTTCTCAGAAAACTGAAGTAATAATATAGTCATAATATCACAATTACTAAGTCAAAAAGTTTAAGAATGTTAGCTGAGTAAGCAAAACTATATTGTTTTAAATTCTAATTTTACATTTGAAAATTTAAAGATAGACTCTCCAATACATGTGTAATTAAAAGCATTATAGACAGACTGAGGAGATGGCTCCATGGATAAATGTACTACCTGTTCAAGCACAGGGGCCTGAGTTCGAATCAGCAGCACACGCACACAAAAAGCTGAGCATGGTTTTGTGAGACAGGGACAGAATCAGTGCAGCTTGTGGATGGAAACCTAGCTCTAGATTTGATGGCAGACCTATCCTCTCTTAAGGGAATAGGGTGGAGTGTGATGGAACAGGACATTCAACATCTTTCTCTGGCCTCTGAGCATATGTGCCCACTCCCTACCATGTGCACACACCACGAAATACCAAAATAAATAAATAAAAATAAAAACATCATAAAGTTTGAACATAATACAACCTGAATTGTATCCATTTTCTAGATTAGCCTTTAAAAATATTTGCCTATAATTTTCAAAATTTTAACTTATACATAGCTTCATTGATTTCTTCTGTAGAGATTCCATTAATGAGCTTGTCAAATTTAGCAAATCCTACTACAGAAAACAATAATGATGTTAATTGTTACCATGAGAAAATGTATCAATAGTGTATAAAATGGAGCTATTTACAACAATTATTGAATCATTTAAAATACCTTGGGAAGGTGCCTAACAGAGTCTAACTCTAGACTTTGTTGTACATATTGTCAAATATTTTTCTCTAATTCTATTTTTATCTATTTATTTATCTATCTATTATGTATTAATTAATCTATATATCTATGTTTCTATCTATCATCTATCTATTTATCTATCTATCATCTACTGATCTATCTATCTAATTCTATTAATATCATTTATGTGTTGAATACTTTCTCTGTTCATTCACTCAATTATTCATTCATTGAACTTCTACTAAGATTTTTAATAAAGAACAGGCATTGCATAATGTAAACTAAGATAATAATATTTATTAATAAGTGTGCTATCTATTGTACATGAATGGGAAGACTATATAAACATATATGCAATTTTAATATGTTTTTTAAGGCAAAACTGTGAACCAATAACCATGTTAGAAAGCTAGTTTGCCCAAACCTAGAATCTGGGGAACATTCCTATAGGAAATATGATATTTCTAGATGAATTTGGGTGTCAATAGCATGGGAAACACCCTAACGTATAATAATGAGACACATTTTCCAAAACAAAAGCAATCTAACATTGGCGTATAAGATAGTGGATATAAAGATGAAGATGATTATGCTTTTGGTGGAGGAGTGATTGCTTCCATATCAGAGCGATATGTTGTATCTTATACTGTAGTGATATGTACAGTGTAAGAGAGAATAACAGTGTGCCTGGTTTTACAGTGAGATATCACAGAGAAGGCAGCTTCTCTCCTGTGTGACTGATCCTAAGTTCCCTGAAGCCAGGGGATGCAACTCTTTTAGGCTTGCATATTATTTTTTTCCCCAGTATAGCGGCAGGTCCTCAGTGAGATCTGAATACATTTCTAACTTAATGTTACTTATTAAAATGACACCTAGGAGGTTAGAACAGAGGCTACTGGGATGGGATGTATATGAAGCATGGCAGTGACAGGATAGGTTAACATGGGGATTTTGCTCACTACCCCTGTGGTTTCTAATTTGGGATGTGTTTTTGTTAATTTGTTTTTACATTTATGTTGTTGTTATCAGTTACATATTGAATAGAGAGATCATAGTTCATGTCCATTGCCCATGCTCATGTCTGCATGGAGCTAGGATACAGAGACATAAACATACTATTAGATCAGTGTAATAGCAAAAAGTACTGGCACAAGACACTAAGAAACAGGGATGTGAAAGTGATGCTCTGTGGTGTTGGGTGACATTGCTAGGAGCTGTCCTCTGGTGTGGGAAGTCCTTCTGTATATGTGTTACTTTTATTGGTTAATGAATAAAGAATCTTCCTTGGCCTGTGATAGGGCAGAGTAGAGCTAGGCAGGGAAAACTAAACTGAATGCTGGGAGAAAGAAAGCAGAGTCGTGAGACGCCTTGTAGCCTCCACCGGGGACAGACATGACGGAAACTTGCCAGTAAGCCACAGTCACATTGCAATACACAGATTAATGAAGATGGGTTAGTTTAGGATGTAAGAGCCAGTCAATAAGAAACTAGAGCTAATAGGCCAAGCAGTGATTTAATTAACACAGTTTCTGTGTGGGTTATTTTGGTTCTGGGCAGCCGGGAGTGAACAAGCGGCTTCCCCCAACAGTTCTCCGCTTGTCCTCTGATCCCAATTTCTCTCCTAGGTTCCTCTTCTTAGTATGCTCTATGCTGTCATGTCTTTCTCCAAGTTTCATGTGATCAATCCGCAAACCTCTTTCCCCAGCATTGCTTCTTCCCACAACTTCATCTATACAGATCTAATTCTCTGGTGACATCTCCACCTAATAACTTGCTGATACTTCTAACTCAATTTCATCCATGCTGAGCTCATCAAAATGTGTTCATTGTCTGTTCCTAATTTTGCTAATAGCTCCCTGCTAAACCCAATAATGTTGGGAACACTTTGGCTCAGCATTTCCTTCCTCTATTCCTACATCCAGCCATTTTTGGTTGATCACCCATCTGTGATGGGCTGCAAGTCTCAGTTCTACCTGTGTTACCCTAGTTTAGATACTTCTGCTTCTCATGGAGATAAGAAGGTAAGAAAAATGTTCAGCAATAAGATATGGAATGTGGAGGTGGGCTGCGTCGATGGCCTACTTAGTAAAGCATGGCTGAAAAGTGCAAAGACCTGAGTTCATTCCTCAGTTCCCACATAAAAAGCCATATACAAGAGTATACCCTTGTAATCCTCATGCTGGGGAAGAGGGACAAGAGGATCCTTTTGTCTTGCTGGCAGTTAGTGCCGACAAATCAGCAAAGTCTATGAGAGTCTTTCAAAAGTAAGGCAAAGCACAATGATGATCATATCAGACATGAACTTCTCACCTTCACACATGAAAACATTGGGGGAAACTGATTCCCAGGCTCTGCTTACAAAGGCCATGATTTTATGGATATAAGTACAACTTGGACATTGAGACTTTTCAGAAGCATTCCAGGGTCATTCTAGCATGTAATAAGGTCAGGGGTCACTGACACATGCAAAGAAGATTCACTTCTTCCTTCTTGTTTGGCTTTCTCAACACTGCCACTCTTTTTTTTTTTTTTTTTTTTTTTTTGGAAGAGCAGAAAAAAAGTCACTTGAACATTGACATAGTTCCAGAACTCCAAAGAAGTAAAAACAAAACTTAAAGAGAAAGTAAATAAATATGAAATTTGTGAAGTATAAAACCCTTTTGATACCATGGCAATCAGCTCGCTCCAGACTGAAGGACAAATCTCTCACGATAGCACAGTAGCCTTGACATCTGTTTAGAAAGAAACAAACATGAGAATATTTTCTGCTCAGACTTGTTTTTCCACTTCTAATTTTCCCTCCTTCAATCAATCTTAGACAATATTATTGCTTTAAAAAAAAAAGACTGTGAATGTATCTCCTTCATAAATTTCGTTCAATTCCTTTATTGTTGTTGCTTTTTGTAAAACAGGAAAAAGCTCACAGGTTCTTTACTAATTCTGCATACAGCTCACCATTCCATTCTCCCAGCTCCATTTCTCTTGCATGCACTCCTGCCTTTTAGGAGCTTGCTTGTGCTATTCCTCCCCATTCAACACCAGTACTCATCCCATCCTCGCCTTTTCTGTTCACACACTCTCTCTCACACCCTGTTTCCCATGGGCGCTTCTTATCCTCCTAAGAACCATGATCTTTCTTTACTTTACAAATGAATCTATCATTAATTTCAAAATTCATGTACCATTGTTTGATTCATGAAACAACTGTTGAACATTTGGTGCAGACCCATAAAGAGCGCTTTGTACTAGGAAGAAACACAGACCACAGCAGAAATGACTACTGTCACCAAGAGAGGGTAAAAAGGCGCAAGGACTGTAAAGCAATTGGGATTGTTATTTTAATACTGTTTCAGAGGGTTTTTTTTGCGGGGGGGGAGGGGATTAAATGGTTGAGGATTCATCACTCTAAGTGAGAAAAGTAGTTGAGTTAGAGAGGATGAGGCCCTCTGTTCTAAAGAAGTGGTCTTAGAGCTAAGAGAGCGGATAAAAAAGAAACACTTGGTTTTGGTAAGATAAAAACAATTTCAGAAGAAATGGGCCAGGGATTGGATTATTCTGTTGATGGGAGATTTTAGAGAGCGAGTCATCTAAGAAGGTCCAATATTGGTTGTAACTCTGTCTTCCGTTTCAAGGATTTTTTTTCTATTTTTCAATTGAACACTCCCATTCATTTTCATTTCTTGCTAAGAACAGATTGTGGTTTGTATGGGGTCTCTAAAGCTAATGTATCATCAGTTGACTCCTTCATGTTTATAATGTCAGGAAAATTGTAGTCCCCTGGCTTCACACTCCTTTCTCCTTGACCCAATAAGACGAGTAATTATTTGTCCCCCCTTTACCTTTTATACCTCAGTCCTGAGGAATATGAACTTCTCAAAGGGATAAGGGTAAGAGAAAGCAGATCTTCTGGGTAAATTTGGAGGATGGGGACCTTGGGAGAGGGCTGAAGGGGAAGGGAGAAACAGAGAGGGAGGCAGAGAAAAATGTAGATCTCAACAAAAATCAATAAAATAAAAGAAAGCAGAAATTGGTGATACTAAAGGTACTCCAATTTTGTAAATAAGACTCTAAAGAAAAGGTAGTGCCCAAGTCACTGGAGCTTCAGATTGGGACAAACAACAAAACAAACAAACAAAAACTAGAGATATAGTTTTTATATGGGAATCTCTGTTTTATTTTATTTTCATTTTATGGTTACAATGGGCATTTTCCATGTTGCTAAAATCTGGTTGGCATAAAGAACAACGTTTCTTGTTGCCAGAAATAGTCTTGAGTCTCTGAAGTTGTGAGCTCCATTTTGAAATAAAACCCTTACAAAGATCTGGATTTCTTTTGCTTTTATTAACTATGCAGTACAAAATTCTTAGTAACACCAGGTATTAAACACTGTCCAAAGAATGTAATATCTTCTCACATTCCAATTTACAGAGAGCCAAAATGATGGGCATTTGAAATAAAATAGCTGTTGAACTTTGAATTTAGCTTATTTTCAGAAGCGTCCACACTCTTTACCCAGCTGTGTTAGTTCTAGCTTTTCCTCTTTTCTTATCCAAATCAGAGAATTAAAAGAAAATTCAGCAGAAGGAAGAGAAAATTGGCAGCTGCCATGTTTGGTGATACCCCAATGTCTTTTACACTTAAGAAATCTATACAACAGAGGGTGAAAAGTAAAATTATTTTTCTCCTGTCAAATCATTTGTTTTTACTTTATTTTTTTCTTTTCCTTGATGAAATCAAGTCTTTCCACCATTTTATATCCAGTGAGGCCCTGCTTTATACTAAATTGTCTGCAGTATTGGGGGGAATATGGTATGTACTTGTGAAGACACAGAAAGACTGGAAGCAGAGCTGATGTGAACCAAAGTTTGAATAAATGCTCTTGAGGTCACTCTTTCCTATTATAAAAAGTGCTATGTAAGGGCAGAGCTGGATGCTGGGGAAATCTCCATGTTGAAATCCAGGTCTAGTGGGTGTCTAAGAGTTAGGTCATAAAGGGAGGGGCCAGCAGTCCAGGTATTTAGGAAAGTAAGTGATGATGTTGAAGAAGGAGGAGCTTAGCTCAGTACATAAACAGACAGGGGGCCTTTTTTGTTGGAGGGTAGTTGAAAATAGGAAGTTGAGATTGACCAGGTCTTGTACAGATTGGTAATTTATGCTCAATGACAATGACATATGATTAATTCTATCATAAAAAATGTAACCCAATGCATACATCTTATAGGAGAGGAGGAAACTTTGGGCTATTGGAGTCGTCTTTAATTACTGTTCTGCTGGTGAAAGAGACATGACCAAGGCAACTTACATAAGAAAGCATTTGATTGGGGACTTGCTCACATTTTAGGAGGGTTAGTTCATGATCATGGTAGTAGGTTAGTATGACAGTACAGAGCAGTAGCTGAGAGTTTAATTATAGCTTTTCCACAATATGAATGTAGAAGGAGAGAGAGGGAGAAGAAGGAGGAGGAGGAGGAGGAGGAGGAGGAGGAGGAGGAGGAGGAGAGGAAGAGGAAGAAAAAGGAGGAGGAGGAGATAGAGGGGATATATATATATACACATATATATATATATATACAGAGAGAGAGAGAGAGAGAGAGAGAGAGAGAGAGAGAGAGAGAGAGAGAGAGAGAGAAGAGAGAGAGAATGAATCTGTGTCTGATATAGGCTTCTGAAATCTCAAAGTTCACCCCCAGGACACACCTCCTTTAACAAAGCCACACCTCTCAATCCTCCCAAAACTGTTCTACTGCCAAGAGACCAAACATACAAATAGGTAAGCCTGTGGGGCCAGTCTCATTCAAATTACCACAGAAGCTAAACAATATACACAAGTCAGAGCTATTTGTCAGCAATGTTTACAGTTCACTGAACAAAACAGGACTCCAGTAAAACCTTCAGTGTATTTGACATCTGGAAAAGTGTTCATCAATTTTATCCATCAAGGAAATACAAATTAAAATTGCTTTGAGATTCTATCTCACCCAGTCCTAATGGGTACTGTCAATAAATGGCAAGAAATACTGACAACGATGCAGGGAAAAAAGAATCATGTATTTGCTGCTGCCAGGAATGTAAATTAATACAACCATTATGGAAATCAGTATGGGAGGATGATATAATTATTATAATATCAAAAATGAATATTTTATAAAAATTAAAATCAGAACAACCACATAATCCAACTATACCACTTTGGGTATATATTTAAAGGATTCCGAGTCAACATGTCTCAGAAATACTTACACATTTATGCTTATTGTTTATTGACAGTATTGACAATGGCAAATGTGTAGATCCAACATATCTGTTCATTAAGAGATGTATTCATAAAGAAAATGTGGTACAAGTACAATGCAACTTTGTTCACACACAAGAAATAATGAAGTCATGATTTTAGGGAAGTAGATAAAGCTAGATATCACTATGATAAAAAAAGAGGAAGATTCTGGCTAATGTCACATTTTCTCTAACTGGAATATAGATAAATTTATATATGTAGAACATAAAAGTTCTATGAAAGGGAAGGAAGAGGACTAAAGAAAGGGAAAGGAGAAACAAGAGAAGATAATGGAATACATGAGACATGAAAGCATAAGGAATTATTTGGGTGTGGAAGAGGCAACAAAAGAGGCAGTGTGTATGGCAGGAGGTGGAGAACATCACAGGGTCTAATGATATACATGTAGCAAAATGCTATAAAGACACCTATCATATAACAACTAAATATGAATAAAAGAGAATGTTTGCATATGGTAGTTTTCAAAAAAGACTATTGGTATGATCTACAGTGTATCTATATCTATATATCTATGTAGTGTGTGTATACATATATATACACACAGAGAGAACTTGCAGGTGAGTCTTGCATATACCATTCATTGGAAAGGGTCTCTAGAAGCTGCTGAATGTGTTGGAGGCTCAGAGCAGACCTTTCCCTTCCCTGAACATACACAATAAAGACTCGTGTGTTTCAACCATCAATAATGTCAAGGCTGTGAAATTTCAGGTTAAAGTGAACATCAAAGGAAGCTATAATTAATGGGCTGGGAGCACAAGCAGGGGCGGCAGCAGGTAGCTGTAACAGAGAATGGAAGCTGGCAGGCGATACGGTGGCTTTGTTACAAAACACACGCAAATGAGTCTGCGCTGAAATACAAAAATTATACCTTGAGTATTGGCTTCATTCTTCCTAATCACCCAATGGCCAGTGGTGTCTTTCCATTGTCTACACCAGGTAAATTAGTCTGATTTTCCATAGTAATCCTAGCTATGGGCTGCTTCACTGAAAATGCCTCTTAAATAAGTATATAGATGCTGATTTATTTTGAGAAGATGAAATTTTGTATAATCACAGTAACTACTGAGCTTACTTACAGTTTGATACAATCCTAAAAAATCTGTGCAAGGAAATCATTAAGTTTAACTTACAAAGGGAAGAGGGAACTAAAGGTTTTGGATTTGGGCCATGATCAAGAAACTGAATGGCAAGTTATAATTGAACACCATTTTCTGTCCCCTTTAATCACTCTTGGTATTATTTTGCATCAAAGTTTTCTAAAAGAAATATAAGCAGATTCTATCTATATAAGTAGAACGAGGTTATATACACACACATATATATGCATACAAACAGGAGTGACCTAAAGTACAAAGATTCCACCTCAATGAATGCAATTGAAATCCAAAATCAGTGGGTGGACTCCTACTACATCAAGGGTCCATATTCCTTCATTTAGACTTAGTCCTTTTAAGCTAATAGTTTCTGTCCTCAGGGCTATCTCATGGACCAGGGTGTCAATCATGTAGCTATCATTTATTACTCTTTGGAGACTTTGGTAAGAATTGCAAAGAAACGAATGAATGTTAGGAGAACATAAAAGATGAACTCTCTAGATTGGAGAGCTCCGGGAGAATTTCCAATTTAGGATGAAAGTAAAGAGATTAAACAGATCTGGACAAGAACAGCTACTGGAGAGTGCCTCCGCAGACAAACAAGAAGCCAGTGCAGTGCAGAGCCATGGTCTCCTCTCAGCTACTAGCTCTGCTTAGATCATGAGTAGAGGCAAAAATATCCACTTCAAACAAGTTGTGCTAGAGAGAAGCATACTGAAAATAAGCACAAATGAGAGAGATGTGTTCACATACCATTCAGACAATTGAAGAAAGTAAAATATTTTAGTGGAGGAAGGGGTGTGTCTAAAATATGAGGTAGGGCTGGTGGAGGATTGTGAACAAGACAGAGTGGATAAAGGTATGCTTGTCATAATAGTTTGTGAACAGGTCATCTGTGCTGGGTGGGTTAGTGAAGCAATGCTTTTTTTATGTAGATATGTGGTGTTTACAATCATTCTATGTGAAAAGCAGGACTGGTCACTGTAAACTTGACACTGAAGCTCAAAAGAGAAACCCAAGGAGGTGAACTATTGAAGCAGGAGCCACACATGAAAGGGGTGTTTCTGAGGAACTGTTTGCACTTTCTTGGGAGTGAAGGCTGGTATTCAGATTTACGGTGTGGTCTGCACCAGTTGTTCAACCTCTTAAAGTCTTGTTTTCCTTCCCAAGAACTGAAAGTTGTGATAATTGGTCCCAGGAACATGATAACAACCTTAGGACACATGTCACAGTGACCATGCTTGTGGCTTGCATATCACGCATCTTCCCTTTTATTGTCTCCACTTTCCTCAGATAAAGAGCATCAAACCTCCAGTAGGAACACTTTGATCACCAAGAGACCTATTTGAAATGGAAACCTAATAGATTAGATGGTGTTTTGTCTCAACAATGCTACAAAGTCTAGAAACATTCTGAAGATGAAAAGTGAAGTATAGGAGAACTGCACTTTTTTCTCATGTGAAATATTTCCAACCTGCCTGCAGTTTCCCCTCCTTCCTCAACCCCCAACCCATCCCTCCTACATCCACTCTGGCCCTGCATCCATTCCTCCTCCATTTCTATTCAGAAAAGGGTAGGCCCTCTGCTTATGTCACAGTTGTGTATCTTGGTCTTCTTGTGGGACTGCTAACAGAAGTGGAAGCAAAAACAAGAGTCTCTGTCTCCTTTGCCAACTTTCCCCTCATACTGTGTTGTTTTGTTTCAGCCTTAATAGGAGGGGAGGTACCTAGTCTTTCTGCAATGTGATGTGCCAGGTTGGGTTAACAACTGCACTTAGAACTTTGTGGACAATTTATGAATGACTCAAAGCAACTTTCCTGAGCTAGAGAAGGCTTGGGAAATCTCATTGTTTCTGTTGGTACAGCAGAGGAAGGGTTGATTGAACTGGAGACCAACTGAAGACTTTGTGCTGGAGGTAAGTCCAATAAGGATCTTCTTACAAAAGTCAGCTTCCTTTCCATTGTCCCAGTATTTCAGCTAAAGGTAATTAGAGAATATAGGTTTGGTCACAAACTCAGCTTCCCGTCCTCTGCTCACCTCCCATTATTTTTGACTTATTTGGCATCCATGGCACCAGTCTGCTACCTTGAGCCCATCCATGAAATCTTGTGAACAGGCAGCTTCCAGAAACAGCAAAATGATCTCTATGAATGCTCTACATCTTCTGCTTTGCTAAGCCACATTTTAAGACATTTGAAAGCCATAAAGAAGAATTATTTCCAACATGACAGAACTGATTATTCCAGGGGCTCCGAACAGGTTGTAAAAACTGCTGGGATCTGCTTCCATGAAGATCAATCTAAGTGATAATGAGAGACTGCGCCTTGCAGTGGGGATGATTAGGACATTGCAGTGACAGAAACGCTCATTGCCAAGGCAATGTTTTCTTGGTTGAAACAAGGCTATCCTCAAGTGACTTCCTTTCATCCTATATCTCAAAGAATATTACATAACCCAATGTTTATTACTGAAATCAGATTTTGTCCGTAGAGTGCAAAGTAAGTAACAAGCAGCAAGCAGGAGAGGCAGAATTTTCACTTCATAAAGAATTGTGACTAAATTGAATTTATAAAGATTCTATTTGATTCTAGTGGGTCATGGGCAGTCAAATGAAGACACATTTGAAACAGAGGAAAATCAAGAGACTTCAGTGGCATAAAACATTGCTCCAGGAACTACTTAGGCTGGCAGAGACAAATGTGTCTGCCTTCTGCTGGAGAAAGCAGCAGTTGTTTACCATATGCCCTGGATACTCTAAAAACTGAATGAGAGGAGGCAGAAATCAGGGACGGATGAAGCAATGATTGATGGTAATTGAAGCTTAGCAAAGGGAAAAAGTACTAGTCTGTACTGTAGTATTCATATTGCTGTAAATCTTACTCCAAATTGTGATATATCATTTGTATATTCTTGTAATGAACAGGAAGATAATTTATATCATGCTTTAATGCACAGACATACTTTTCAGGGAAAGAACCAGAGCCTGGCTCCATTGCTGTTCTACTTCTACTTGCTCAGTTTTACACTTGCGCTTGGGAACCGAGAATAACATAACTCACCTGCTGTCAGTGTTCCAATATATCTCTAGGAAAAACATAATATGTTTCTTATAGATTGGCCATTCAAACCTAAATCTGTTAGCCATTGCAACAGAATTGAACAATAGAAGGCAGGAGACTAGCACAGTGGTACTCAAAACATTATATGTGGACAGATTTGAATGAGAAAAAAAAACCACAGAAATAGAAAGCAAAGGTTTAGAGACACTTAGAGAACCTTAATGTTGCCAAGACACCTATAAGCATGACAGGCAGAAGGATCATGCACCATTCACAAGGGTATAAAAGTTTAAAAACAGAAAGACAACAGAGAAACAAAACCCTGGCACTTCATCACAGAGTATCAGAAAAACCAAATGGATTATTTGTGACCCTGGGAAAGCAAACCACTGTCTCTGATCTTCCGCATCCTGCCCAGCTCAGGGGCTTCAGAGATGCTTAACTTTTAGAGTAAGTGTACTTATTGAATTAGACAAGGCATTCAGAGCATCTGCTTGTCAATACACTATTTTTTCTAGTTCTTTGGCTTGTATTTTTAAAGCCCATTTGATGATCATGAGAACTAAGTAGGATAGAAGACCCTGGATCCACCCATCAGACAACTGAGAAGAAACTCAAATTGTCAACTTTGGGTTTCAGCCGTCCTTACTAAAGATCCCGACGCAGAACTGTTGTCTTTAGTAATATCTCATTAAGCCAGCTTTCTATCACAGAAGCCAGCCTATCCTCATGAACATTTCTTTAACTTTTCTATTAGCTTATTAATGGGATTGGGGAGATGAATATCATTTAATAGGACATTTCTCTGTCTCTCTGTAAAGCTTGACATTCATAAATTAAAGAGGTCATTCATTTGCACCCAGCTGAGGAGGTCACATGTCTGGCTCTGACGAGATGATTTCTAATCATAAGTCTTCGTTGCTGTTACATCTGGTAAGTGACAGGGAGAAACGAAGGAGACCCTGAGCTAATTAGAATGGACAGAGAAAGGAGAGAAAACAGGAAAGAAGCAAGTCTGTGCTAAACAAAGCTTGCCAAGCTCTGGCCCTGATTAAGATAGACTCATGGAATGAAAAGTCATGGAGTCTGAATCTTGGAGGAAGGAGGGATGGGAAACTGATGTTTTAAGAATGGCACATTTTTTTGGATTAAGGGTTTTAGGGGTGATGACAGAATAGGAAGTATTAAACTGAATTTAATCTGAGGTGTCTCTCATGTTCTGTCTCCCTGTGATGTGTGGGGTACTGACTTCATAGAAGACAGGAACTATTAATGCAAGCATATTAGACCATGAATCTAAAGTTGTAATGGTAGAATGATCTGGGGGCATTTTTATAAGATCCAAATCTTCCTGGGACAGTTAGGAAATGTACCACAACAGATGTGCCTGCCTTAGGTCAGTTCACTAGAAGTACAGCTTACAATAGGGGATTATTTAGAACATATGCTTAGAGAAAACAGATAGAAGAGAAAGAAGACAAGGCTGGGGAAATGATTGTGTATCTTTAGATTAGACCAAGGAAGTTGATCTCTTTAGGCTTGAGCCCTAGATCTCTTATTCATGTGACCCTCTCCTACAGATTTCCAAAGAAAGTTTCTCTGAAAGTACTTCTTGAATCAGGAGGCTCATGCAAGTTCTTAGCAGCCAGTGCAAGAGCAGGTGACAGATGAGTTCCCCAGTAGGGAATTAGATGGACAAAATGTCTGCTATAGTGATATTTGAAGTGATTTAGTCTCTGCATTGGGTTACAGGATGTTACAGGAGTGCACAGAGAAACCAAAGCTTGTGCAGAGACCCAGAAGAGCTAGCAGGATTAATCTGCCTTAACAGAAAAGCCACGGGATATAGGTGAGATGTGATTATGGGCAGTGTGATAGGCCATAGTTACTGTACACTTGGGAAGGAATGATGCAGATTGGAATAAAATATCCTACTGTTCCTTCCCAGTTACGTGATTCTCCGCAAGAGACCCTAATTCTATCTGCTTAAAGCCCTTCCTTTGATAAAGGGTACAATAAGCCTTCCTTTCAGAAGAGCTGTGAGAACCAAATAATACAAAGTAAACGGTTGAGTTTGCTACTCAATCGTAAGTTTCAACAAATGACTGTCTCCTTAATTATTACAGAACTGCATACATGACTTGTATTGATGGTATCGAATTCTATTCAGATGGGTTTAGATTTTATAGAGATGATAGTGATGATGATGACGATGATGACAGTGACAGTAATGATGATAACGATGACGGTGATGTCGACAACAGTGATGGCGATGACGATAATGATGATGACGATACTGATGATAATAACAGCACCATAATGTAAAATGAGACATCAATGAATGTTCTATAAAACCAGGCAATTTTCAGTCTTTAACCTGCCCTGTGGAGGCTGGGTGAGGTACAGGAAGAGAAAAAAAGAGAGAAGAATCAGTTACGATAGTGCAGACAAGCAGTAAGGAGGGGTTGAAGAAACTGGTACAGGATGGGTCAGGGCTCATGCGTTCTACAACTTCAGTCATAATACTGCATGCATGGATTCTATACAGAATGGATAAGCCACTTCAACTGTGCACAGTGCTGCCGATGTCTCGGTGGAGCCCTCCAGTTGCTGCGCACCCCCCCCCCTTTGTCTGCGCTCTGTGTGCTGGCATCCAGTTCGCGAGCTTCAGGCAAGGGAGCTGGAGGTTAAAACACACAGACACACACAGACAGAAAGACAGCAACACGGGTCATCCTTGAATTCCCCAAGAATGCCCCCTTTATTGTGTTCAGGGGCAGATTATATAGAGATAGCCACGCCCCAGCCAAACCCATCAGAAACCACTCTCCTGCCATCAGGAATTCCTGAAGGTCTTGTGCTCAGAGCAGCTGTAGGCACTCAGATCAGGAGATTACAAGAAATTCAGGATCTGGGATCTCACTGCTCCCAACACAGTGCAAGCTTTGCAGAATAGCATTGTGTTCTGGGTTAAGCATTTCAGTGGAAAAGTAGCCCTTAGAGATGCCACTGGCTCCTGGTACTGATGACTCAATGATGCTTGTGAGCCTGCTCTGCTGTGTCTGCTGAGTTTCTGTGTGCTCAAATTCATTAACTAGGAGACAAAGGAGGGAGATGAGTATATGTCCCTCTTGCCATTCTCTGGAAGAGTTTTTCAGGGAAACTATCAAGCATAATGTAATTATTGTTTCTGCTGAAAGCCCATATCTACCCAGAATGACCTTGGCTCCAGTCCATGATGCAAACAGGAAACAAGCTGATTTAAGTTGTGTCATCAAGGTACTGTCCTGCAGCCTTGCTATGGAGGAAATCAATAGACGTACTTTACTACCCAGACACAAACAAACACAGCCTGCTCTTTCGTGCTGAGTTCCCACCAGTCCTCAGATGTCAACTAGTAAAGAAAGCCCACATTCTAGGTCATACAGTGTTACGATTTTGTGATGTTGTATCTCTTCCATGTGGACACGCTGACTGTCATTTTCAAAATGATATCATTAACAGAAGGTAATGGTGGTAACAATCATGGGTCATTCTGTGGAATTCACATAGCGTTTTCACATATGGTGTTGTTCTTGGACTTCATGGTCACTATGAGCCACAGGTACTACTGGAACCCCATTTTACAGTCAATCATACTGAGGATTGATGAAGGAATGCACAAAGGTAGGTGAGTGAGGAAGAGATCTAATACTCCATCTGGTCATGAATGGTTTTCTTTCCCTTGGTTTCCAGTGAATGGCAGCAATGTTTGTTCTTCCTATGTGTCTCAACACAGTTCTCGTCCCTCTGTAATCTTTTGCTCATAGGGTGGCAGGATTCATTTACCTCAATCACAGGAAATATGGAAGCAAGAGCAGTTGCATAGTTGTGTATTTCTCTTACACCATCCTTTAAAATGTTGACACTGCAAGGATTCAGAACTAGTTTTTGTTTTGTTTTGTTTATTTTTACTGAGAAACTTATTATGGAGCAATTGAAATGTTACCTACATATTTCTTATGTCTCAATGAAGATAACTTTTCTGGGCCAAGGATTTAACCCAGAAAGAGGTTTAGTTTAGCACATTGAAAAAAATGAATAAATATGCCTGGAAGGATGGTACCACATACGATGTGATAAGTAGACCATTGAAAAGGAAACTGTTTACATGCATGTTCTTCATGAGTATACATGGAAGAACATGGAGGGATGGTACTACATATGGTGAGTTAGGTAGGCCACACATAAGGAAACCATTTGCATATATAATACTTGATAATAAACCCTTTCTGAAGTAAATGCAGAAAGATGTACACAGTATCACACAACTGGACTTCGTGCACACTCATTTGTACTGTGCTCCCAGAAGCTACCAAGTAAGTGACTTTGAACACATTATGGAACATTATTTGTAAAATAGAGAAGATAATTATGACAAACACATAAAGTTCAGTGAGGATTAACACCCACTGAGTCACAAAAGTTTAATTTACCAGATTTGAAAGTCCTTTATCCCTGTCTGCTATTGTTGCAAAGGTCCTGGTTTAGGGGTCACTGTCTGCCAGTGATTACTGACTGACTGATGGTTTTCTGCTTGAGACAAACTCCAGTTTCTTTTCTCAAGTGCCATTGTCTCTTTCAGACAGGTGCATGGAATCCCAGTGAGCGGAAACAGACCAGTCCTGTGGTTCTGTAACTTATCTACCACCCATTAGCATAAAGCCAGAGCATCAGGTTGACTAGGAATACCTCCCTGCAGAGAGCCAGGCAGGTCCTTTACCTTCAGCATCTTTTATCCTGGGGAAGGTAGAAAAAAAAAACAAAACAAACAAAAACGAATGCACCAAGATGTGTCTTGGATGACAGATAAGTAGAACCAGAACAATTTCCAGATATAGGGTAAATAAAGGCCCTTACCTGATTAAGTTGCTTGGATGACATAAGGAACATAGATGCAGAGTTTTCTAGTATAACCTAGAAATTAATATCTGCTGACTATGGTCAGAGAGGTGAGCTGGCTTCCTCCTCTCCAAAGTGATCCAGTGTCTCCGTTGCCATTTCCTTGCCTTTGCAATCTCCGTTTTATGGACAATAGAGGTACTTACTTATGGTTGAAATACCTGATGAATATTGTATGAAGAAGCTGTCCCACAGGATGGCAGAGAGAAGGTATTAAAGTTTGTCTTCTACTCAAGTCTAGGAAGAAAGAGCTTCCACGGCAGCTACAAATGGAGAGGGTAGCAGCACAGAGCAGACACTTGGTCTAGAGGAGGCAGAACAGTCTTCACATTCAACATGGGACTCATATTTTAATCGGTGAGCATTGTGACAACCACCTTAATTCATTATAATTGTTCTAATACAGCTGCAGGTCAAAGTCACCTCATTCAATAAATAGCAATGGTAATGTTATGTGGTCCCTGGCTGTGTGGCCATCCTAGGATAAGAGCAATAGCGATATGGAGGTAGACAGAGTACAGAGAGCACCTTCTATAAAAGTTTTAGGAGGCTACACACAGACATCAGACAGACAGACAGAAGGAGAAAGAGAGACAAAGACAGAGACAGAGGAGAGATACTTTTCCTGAAGAAGATCATATCCTGTTTCCTCTGCCAACTAGTTTTCTTATTCACTGTATTACACTCTTGAATCTTGAAACTCGCTATTCAAGCATGGAGTACCTATTACAGCCGTCTGTATAAATAATATATGCTAAAATGCTTTTCTCTGCCACAAATATTGACCTTGTTCAATAATTGATGGTGGAGTTCACTGCTACCCTTGAACTATGCAGAGATAGGTTCATGCCCTTCCACTACTCTTCATCTGTGACTTTTTTTTCTTATGCTTGAAATACCTAAATTTCTTGATGAAAGTGGGCGTTTCCCTGGAGTTCTAATGTGATACTAGAAACTGGACTCGGTCAGGCAAACATGACAGACATAAACAGAGAATTCTCACCTTTCCATTATAAAAAATAAAACAAAGAAAACAAATCCCTCCCAGCTTAATATGTTTAAAAAAGGTTGAGGTCATATATCCTCTTTCTCTGAATTTTTTTTCAAAGTGTTATTATGAGCAAAAGATCATGAAGCATAGGAAAGATTTAGTGAGCATTTATCATGCTCCTCATTGCCATCCAAAGACTTCATTTGTATTACTTCATTCAATACTCAGAAATATTTCTTGATTGAAGAGTTGCAATCATTTGTGCATGACAGATAAAACTGATTACATAGGGAGGTTGCCTATGTTGTGTAATATGCCTAGTGAGTGGCTGTGGGAAGCAAAACCTTATACCTAGATCACAATAATAGCTAACTCCCTGCTCACACATCCATATAAAGAGAAATTCCTCCCTCTCTTCCTTATCATTCTTACTTAAAGGAACAGACACTTATTATGGCCATATGAGTGGTTTGAATGAGAAATGCCCCTTCCCCATTGCCTTAAGCATTTGAACTCTTGGTCCCCAGATAGCATCAATGTTTGGGGAAGTTTAGATGGCACAGCCATACTGGAGGAGATACCTCACTGGGGGGCTTTGATAGTAAAGGCATATCGCCTCTTCCATCTTGATGATTGTGATGGAGAATGTGAACTCTCATTTCCTTGCCTGGTTTACAAGCCTTCCTGCTGCCACTCCTCTTCATCAGGATCGAGTTTTAATCCTCAGGAGCTGTAAGCCCAATTCAACTCTTGCTTAAGTTGCCTTGGTCACAGTGTTTTATCCCAGCAGCAGAAAAGCAGTGAGTCCACTTAGACACCATTCCATGCAAGCTTTGTCTCCAGACATTGTTTATAGTTTCTGATTCAATGATGTGTCTTTAAGTCGAGTTCAACATGAAATCAATTGCACGAGTGGTACCAGCTTTCTACTTTACCTCAATTTATGTATTTGTAATGTGATTTTTGAAGATTCACCCCAATGTTCCCCTCAGTGCTTTTAATGTAGACCAGGCCTTGTGATTTAGTTTAATTCATAGCATACAAAAGAAGTGATATTGTGCTGCTAGTACATTTTTATCTAAGATTGCCTTGTGAAGTTCCACCACCTTTCTTCAACTTTGCTATTACCATTATAACTACATAGGATTAATTAGTAAAGGATGGATCATGCCCAGAGAAGTGTTCAATTCTTCTAGATAGCAACTCTAGGATAGCCAGTCTGCTATTGCCCAAATGTGCAGAAGAACTACAAAGGATTAGCAGGGCCTCCAGCTGTCTCACAGATGTATGTGATGCATGAAGGCTAGCTGAGACTAAGGGCCATCTACAGACTCATGAATGTTGGGGAATACATGATCACCCTGTGAACCCCGAGTTTGCATTTGCATTAAGTAAATAAAATTAACCTAGAGTCAGAAGGCTGAGTTAGCAACGAGATGACAGAACGTAATTATAGAGCATCAGAAGGCATCTGGAAAAGATAAAGAGATGCCCTGGAAGGAGCAGGGAGGGATTTGGAGTGGCGCCACTTTTTTGTTGTTTGGTAGAGCAGAAGGATACACTTTTTTAGGGAGGCTCCAGCAAGAAGAGAAGGCTAGCTAGCTGCTACTCAACATCTCTGGGGCTAGCAGGTTTTCACCCCAGCCTTTGAATCTTGAGTCTTACTCATAAGTAGAATGATAGAGGTTTAGTTAAAACTCCTTTAGCAGCAGTGGTAGAGCCAATGCCTGTGGGAACAGAATTCCTGCCAGCCTGTCGTCTGAGTAACCAGGCTGCTGCCAAAGCAGCAGGCTGGTAACTGCAGAGTCACAATTACTGGCTAAAATAGCAGCAGACGCAGCAGATTAAGGCACAGCCACTGGGCCAAAGTTAAAACAACACACGGGCAACAGAGAATTTTGGTTACCTTTTGTGAGGCAAGAGTTAACTAGCATATCTGGCCAGCAGAGACCTGACAATTTTGCTGCAGTTATATCTACTTAGGATAGATAAATTGTTGATGGCTATTTATATTCATGAAAAGCTCCCATGCAAAAATACCAAGACCAGAGAACGAGATCTCAAAGGTTAAGGAGAGAGATCTCTTATGACATTTTTTGAGAAGCTAGGAACATCTACGGCCATACCACCCCGAATGTGCCCGATCTCTCATCTCATCTCAGAAGCTATGCACGGTCGGGCCTGGTTAGTACTTTGATGGCAGAATATAGGGAGTAATGGCCAACAAAACTGAAGATTCTATTAAAGTCATACTTGGTAAACTAAGTAGTTGATTGTGTTTGATTACAGCAATGTGATCTAGAAGCAAAACTGAAAACCTAATGCCCACATGGTTGCTGGAACAAATGTCCCTAGAGTTTTCTATAGGATACTCAGACAGTTCAATATGGCAGAGTCTCTTATGTGCAAAATGGCTGCTCATAGGGGCTCCTCTGCAAGCAGTTGTTTGCCTTGAGAAGGGGTTTTGGGAATCTTGTAAGTTTCAAATTTTAGACCTGACATGTGAAGTTTATTTGATCTCAAATATGCTGAGCATCTTCATTCTAATAGAGAATGTTTCAACACAGAGGAAACTTCCAGAAAAAAAAATACTGTATTCTGGAAGTTCATAAAATAATGAAACAATGCCATGCTTGCTTAAAATAGTGGGTTTGAAGGCCTACCCATCATAAATAGTTGGTTGTAGTTTCCTGTAAATCATCAAGAGTGCTACCTTTTTCTCCCTCTTTAATATTTTTTTCCTGTAATTTCATTTAAAATTAAATTTGGTTTCAAATTTTCATGAAAGAAGAGTCAAGAAACAAGGCAGAAATAAAAGTAATAAGAATACTACATGCCAGAGCAGATAAGAACAAAGGTTGGGATCATCAGTTCACTAAATTAACAAGTAATTGTGTTTGCTGGGGTTGGGAATAGAACTAAAGTAGACAAAGCTCCACCTTCTCAGAAATATGTTTCCTATAAACAGTGACAGATATCTAAATACAATATAAACACTGTGTAACAAATAAGGTGATTTGATATATATATATTGTCTATATAAAATAACGAAAGTAGGAAATAGACCCCTGTGAAGTTGGAGTGCATGGGTTGTTCCAGCAGAGTTCCTGGGAAGTGATGCTAAATTGGTGGATGAGAAGCAGCCAGCCTTAGCTTGGGTAAAGAGCACTGTACATCGAATTTAAGCTTAGAATGAAAGAGTGAGAGAAGACTACAACTTCATGTTCAGAGAATAAAAACAAGTTGACACGTAGAGTAGGATTTTGGAAGAAATGAGGTTGGGTAGGTTAGCCACAGTCTTTAGTGCATGCTGAGGGGTTTGGATTTTATTTTGAGTGTGATGGGAAGTCATTCGTTTGTTGGTGCTGCTGTTTAATAGAATAGCAAAGTAGAGTCAATTCTCAAGTGTTGACTTGTAGAGACTGTTATGTGTGACCATAGACCACTTTGAAAGTATCATAGGAGTTCGGTTAACCAAAGGTGATAGAAACTTAGAGTACTGAATGAAAAATTCTGATAAAATAGTAAAAGCATTTAACACTGCTCAGAGCAAGAGAAAAAAGATGATCAGCACAATATTATAATAAACGCACACACAATCAAACATAATAGATTGGATATAAAGTCGTCTTATCACCTAAGATTTTAGACATAAGTGGCAATTTTCTTCCTTTTTATACTCTTGTATTTCAACAAGAAATAAATTTACAGGAAATAGCCAAGGCTTATTCATACTCATTTATACATATATTTTTAGCTCAATAAAAGTAGAATAATCATTTTGTGTATATCTCTCTTTTCACTTGACAGCAATTTATTCACTTAACAACCATCTTATTGAATCCCTAATATCTGCTAAATGCTTTTCTAGAAAGTGAAATTTAATTAGGAAATAGAAAATACACACACATACAAAAATCACTAAGCATGTCTGAGGGTCTATAATGCTAGCCACTCGAGAAGATAATGCTGGCGGACCACAAATTCAAGGTCAGTCTGGGTTACCGAGTGAATTTGACGTTAGAGTAACTTAGTGAAATCTTGTCTCAAGTGAACAGTCAAAACATGTCTGAAGGCATCACTCATTCAAAAACTTAGGTTCAATGTTCAGTACAAAAATATACTTATTAGTTCTTATTGAATATATATTTTATTTGCAAACACAAACAAAAACAAGAGTAGAATATAAGAGATTTGGTAATTTAGAATTTAGAATACAAGGAAATGTTTTTTGTTGAGAGGATTTGACACTTTGGAACTCAGAAACATATTTCTATTAATTTAAGACAAATATTTTAATAGTTCTCCAATATCCCTTCTCTTAACCAAACTTTAAAAGCCTGTTTGTAACATGTATATATACATATATACATATGTGTGTATATATATGTGTATGTATATATATTCACTGGACTCAATGCTTCCATTAAATTTGGATACCTTTGTTGCTTTAAAAAATATTGAAAACATTTTGAAAAGGTGAAATTGATACTCATAGGAAACAGATCACTTGCCTAGGTCTTCAGAAAATTAGTGACAGTATCTGGTCAATATTCCAAATTATCTAAATTATAGTCCCCAAACTCTTGCTACTCCCAATTCAATATCTTTATCAAGAAGATAAACTGTACATTGTCCAAGGGCATTTCCTATATAACTGCTAACATTTTTTCATGCTGTACCTCCAAGTGTGTCTACCATGGTGTGCCTCATCTTTTCCTATAAATGTGGTTCAGGGTCAGCCACCCATATAATTCAGCACCAAGGAGAGCTCCAACAACCATGTGACCTGCAATCATCTTCAGCTTCCAGAACTTCTTGGTATCTGTTCATACTAATATGAACTCTTTTCTTTCAGAATTGTGGCCTATGTCTTTTCTCAGAAAGCATTTGAATTATCTATGCCAGAGTTCTGAGTTCTGATTAATTGCATGTAGTCAGAAATTCTGGGTGCTATCCAGGTTTGGGCTATTAAAACTTCTTCAGCAGTTTCTTCTATGGACTAGGATGGCCACTCAATGCAAACTGGAAAGATATCTGTCTTATAGAACAGTGATGCCAGAAGCTGCTTTTTACATAGCTGGGCACTAAAGAGCCACTGCTTGCCTGATTCTCATGAGACCCACACACGCCGAAACTTAATGTTACTTTCATTTGTAATAGATTTATTTTACCCTAACAAGAACAAAAGTTGTCTTCAGTTCTTTAAAGCTGTTGTTCACTTTGGGCTCTGTGTTTTCCACGTCTCCCCTCCTATTTACACTTGTATTATTTTCTAATGGACCTCTCCTTTTAGTATCTATCCTATTTCACTTTCTTGCTTGAACAAAATTTAACTCTTCTCTTTACCTCAGTGTTTTACTTTTTCTTGTCAATGAATAAATGAATGACTTCCTTCTCCTTCTTTACTTTTTCATTGTTATCTTTGCCTCTCCCTTATTAATTTGTCATCATGTTGTGGAGAGTTCAGCCTCCACATAAGAGGAGAAACTGATGCAGCAATAGAAATACCAGATAATTGTCATATAGAGAAAATTCTGGAAGGTAGAAGAAGGTATAATTGAGAAGAAAGACATAGGAATTTTCCTTCCAGATGAAGGGAAAGATAAGAAATCCGAGAGATTTTTGAGGAGTGTTCAAGCAAGAAAGTGAAATACACAGGGCCCAATGTAAACAACAGCTTCAAAGGACTGCCATCTAGTTCTTTTGGTGAGTTTGCTTCTTTTTGTTCTAAAGTTTTCAAATGTTCTGTTAATTCATTGGTGTGGGATTTTTCCAGCTTCTTTATATAGGCAGTTAGTGCTATGAACTTTTCTCTTAACACTGCTTTCATTGTGTTCCACAAATTTGGGTATATTGTGTGGTCATTTTCATTGAATTTTAGAAAGTCCTTAATTTCTCCCTTTATTTCTTCCTTGCCCCATTGATGATTCAGGTGAACAAATTTCCATGTGTTTGTGCGCTTTCTGGAATTCGTACTGCTCTTAAATTCTAGTTTTAAGCCACGGTGAAGGCTCACTTTGTCTTGAGGCTTGACACATTCTGTGCTTTCTGGCTGGTGAATTCTTTTCACACATGTTAAAAATAATGCAATTAATGGTGTTTTTGCATTCTCCATGTCTTGCTTTCTTATGAACTTTTTTTTTTTTTTTTTTTGGTTTTTTGAGACAGGGTTTCTCTGTGGCTTTGGAACCTGTCCTGGCACTAGCTCTGTAGACCAGGCTGGTCTCGAACTCACAGAGATCCGAATGCCTCTGCCTCCCGAGTGCTGGGATTAAAGGCGTGCGCCACCATCGCCCGGCATTCTTATGAACTTTTGACTGCCCACTTCGAAACTACTGGGATTCTGGATTCTCTTCCTGCATTTCTATTTTTTGGTCGTTTTCTCTGTTTGGCTTCATAATGTTTAAAGGTGAATGTTCCTTAAGGATCAGGCTTCCCCCTGGGCTCCCAAGAGTTGTCTTCTTTTGCCAACACTCCCCACAGCACCTTCAGTCAGAATTTAAGACACACTAGGTTTCAAATTTGAGCATTTATGTGGCATCGCTCTTCCTCCTTTTCACCATGATTTTCAAAACATTTTCATAGTTATAACCCCGTGAACAATAAAATGTTATGACCTCTCTGATGATTTCAGACAGGCGATAAAAATATCACCCCTGAATCTTCTTATGTTTTGTTTATACCTGCAATTTGAAACACTTTTAGTGTAGCTATAGTAGTCCTTAACCTTCCTTCCTGAAGGGAAAAGGGAAACTGGAGGGAAGATGTAAAACTCCCATTTCCCCTGCATGGTTTTGGATTGCTACAACCAAACATGACCCGCACAGCCTGTATCCATTGGGGATTTTGAGTTAAATCACAGCTCACTTGTACAAGGCTTTATAATCAACTCTGGATGTGCTTAGTGCCATTTTCTACTTCTCTCTCACCCTGAAAATGATAAATCAGACTCATCATTGTATTCAATTAATTTCACACAGTTGGTTCCTCAGGGAATTTGTTCCCAATGTCCTCTAGCTGATGATCAATCATGCTCCTTTGGCTGTCCCTGAGACCAGAGGCAGCAGGCCCATGACATGCTCCAGGTCGTCGAACAGAATGTGTCCCCCTTCCAAGCAGGAAAGGTTCGAGTGACCTTTGATGGCATTTGAGAGAAGTCATTTGCTCTGGCTTTTCTGAGGCCATATTGATCTCTGCTCAGGGTTCAATTTTAGACAAACAGGCGACATAATTTATGTAAACTGGGCAGGTAATTAAACTCTCCTCCCAGCCAAAAAGGTCAGAGCAGAATATTTAAAGTTTTATTTCTAAGTAGAAGGAGAGAGAGAAAGTAGAGAGAGAAGAGAGTTATTAGATTATTGGGCCCTGATTGCCTTTTTGGAAATAGATTTGAGTTATTCTTGTTGAAGAAACTATAAGCGGCAAGAAGCCTCAGTAATCACAAGGGTTACATAATTAAGATACATGACAAAAAGACATAGTACAGTGTAATAAAAATGTGAAGATATTTTCAAAATGATTTTAGAACAGTATCAGCCTTAAAAGTTGCAACTTTGACACACACATTACACCTTATCTCTCCCTGAAACATTTGGGACTAGTTTTCAGGAAGTATACCTTCCAATAATTCTGCATTCAGTTTCTATAAACAATACTGTTCATCCCTGTAGTCACAAAACAGCTATCAAGATCGGAAGTTAACGCTGATCCATTGCTGCCATTTAATCTTCGACTCTCCACCTAAATTGCTCCAATGTCCTAATAATGTGCTTTTAGCCAAAGAATGCATTTTAATGTTGTACTTTGATACTATCTTCATTCGCTCTGGAGCAATTCCTCAACCTTCCTTTGACTTTCATGACTCTGACTTTATTGAAAGCTTATCGGACAGGCGTTTCATAGAAAATCCTGTTTCTTCATGACTAAACTCTGTTTCCCACATTTGGTACGAAGATCACTGAGGTGATACAGAGTTCTCAGCTTTCTGTCTGGTCTGTTCATATGTGATCTCCATCCCATTTCTGGTTATCTGTTTTTTAGCAGGATTTTCTAGGTTATTATCAAATTATTCTTTTCTTTTTGTGGTGAAAACGTATTGTAATAGATACACTATATAAGAAATTTTCTAAATGTGTGATTATTCATCAATGTTTCAATTTATGCATTTCTAGGTAAATTTGATTCTTTTCTTTTCTAGTAAGTTACAATACATTGGTCTCATTATGTTTTGTTGCTCTAATTATCTTTGATTGACTTGACCCTTCAAGCTGTCACATCTTGTCCATGTATCTCTATTTTTGGTGACTTCTTTTCTTGCTAGTCAAGGAAGATGCTTCAGGCTCCTTTGGGCTTTTCTTCCCTTCTTGCAGGGTTTTCCTTCACCTCCCTTGGGTTTCGCCATTGCTACATAGACCCCATACCCCATCAGTGGAAAAGCAATATTTAGAAGTCAATATGTAGATGATATGTATGTTGCTATATGCAATCATTTTTATTTACTGTTCCCAGGTGCTCTATATAAAACAATCTAAGGATTTTCTGATGGCTTGTTTGCTTGTTTTGAAATAAAGTCCTGCTCTGTAACTCTGCCTGGCCTGAGACGTGCTGTGTAGATCAGACAGACTTGCCTTCAATTCAAAGGCCTCCTTTAATTACAGAGATTAAAGGAATTAAAATGTTCTACCATGCCTTGACATTATATTTCACTTTTATATGTACTAGATATGTCTGTGTACACATCTGCATCTATTGGAAAGCCATGAAATTACATTAATATTTTCAGTTGCATAGCCGAATCACAGGGCTCATTCTGGTTTCCTTGCCTTTTGTGATTCCTGATTATCTTCCATCCTCAATGATGGAAATCCTAGCTCTAATTATTCTTAATATGTTTACTTATTTGATTATCCTCCTTGTGGAAAACCAAACTCCCTTTGCTGCTCCATCCCGCTCTTTTGCTAAGACTCTCTGCTCATCCTGCATGATGGTGATACCCTCAAAAGACTCACTATCACTACCAAGCCTGCCACCCTTTGTGGATGCCACCCTCACAGCACATTCCTGGCACACTTTCTTATTGTTATGGTGGCCCCCTGCCTCTGGAATCCAATATCACAGTCTTAGCTTCCTGTGTTGATACCTTGTTTGTTCGTGCAAGGCTGTCATATGCTGGTACTTCTTTCCTATTATCAGGGTCTAATGCTGCTCTGTGATGCCTTCTACTCGAGTGCTCCCTTCATCACTAGTGTTTCGGGACTGCTTTCTGGATTCCTAATCATTTCTCGAGTGCTTGCTCTCCTTTTACTCTGTTCAGGCTCTGATAATCCTATAGGATATTGCTATGACGCAAATGTCTTAGAGACATTCTGACACACAAGGCTGCTGTATACTTTTAAGAAGTCCTCTCATATGGCAGTTTATAAGAAACCCTTGCCTTCAGCCATCTTGCCTAGCAGACACTGTCCTAACTCTGCTCAATTTTTATTTGACTGTAGTGAATAACTTTACTCCGCTCCATTCTAGTCAGAGACCCCTGTTCTGGTATCTAATCATCCTTGCAACGAATTATTTGGGGGAAGAAACAAAAAGAGTATTTGAAGACTTTGTTAAGGATTTACTATTATTTTGTAAACATTCAATTGGAATATAAAAAACTTTGGCATGTTTAGCAGAATTGTGTGTAAGATCCATCTTCTCTTTAAGTTTAAAATTATATACCCCCTTCTTCTGGAATTATTGTTTAATAGAAAAGGATATTAATGTAATAGTTGGTGCTTGAGAGTTAGTGGCTCCTATTCAAGTGCATGCAGGAATGCCCATTGGTGGTCTGTTGTGAATAATATCAGATGTTGTATTCTAGCCCAAGCTTCCTTTTAGTTGGCTTACCTTTTCAAAGACCACAAGATTTGCTTATTTATGCTCAATGTCAAGCTTTCCTCTGGAGTTCTTCATGGAATAGGCTGAGACTTCATCAGATCTGCCTGGGAGTAGAAGGCCTGCTCTCTTCTTCCTCCACCCTGTCAGACTTGCCCCTGATCCCATAAGCCTCCAGCACTAGATAGTTGCAACATCCTATTTTGATAGGGTTTCTTCATGCAGAAATACTAAAGAGACCACTAAGAAAAATCCAGAATTTAGATGACAATAAACATTCTATTATATATTTAACTGATGTTATCTGTCAAGGATTATTCTATGTCTGAAGAGCATAAAGATGGATGAGACTTGGTTCCTGACCTCATAGATCTCAGATTATAACTAAGAAAGCACATACATATCTGCAAAAAATGTAGAGAAGAGTTACTTGAATATATTAATTTTTATTTTTTAAACATTTTTCACTAGGAGTTTGGAGGCTAACAGACAAAGGTAACAGTTCACAACTATATAATAAGTTACAAAAACAAAGCAGAACAAAATAAAACAAGCCCAGGACTTAAACAGACCACTTTCTTGGGATAATAGGAAATCTTCTATATGAGTGATACCCACTGTGCAATAAGGAAGGGCTCAGGGTGTGAACTGCACCTGTATGAAATATTTAATGATTTTGTTACTTGAATTTAGAACAATTAACTAACACCATGTGTGTTCTCATTTTCAAATTAAAACTAGGATAATGATGCTAATAGATCACTTTTCACAGCTGTTGGCGAACCTGTGAAGTGTCTTCCTCATGAAGAAATAACACCCACATGAGGAATTTTAAGTCATGGTCAGTCATATTACACTTTGGCTGTATTTTTTTTTCCCAATTACAGACCCACTCATTAAGAAATTTTTAAACTGATAAGAACAGATACTGCACCTGATCTTAGCCAAAAGGCTGAGAAGAGATTTTTAAAAGATTAATTATATGTAACTCAGAAAAAAATCACAACTGGTTGGTGGGAACAGTATTCCTAAAATAGAGGGGAAAGGTAGGCTTTCAAAATAGGCGTGCCAATGACTAGATATCAGTGGAAAGGAAGATGACAAAATGTCCAGGTCCACTGCATAAGACATTGTCTGTCCTCAAGCACAAGGCCAAAACCCTATAAGAGGTTTAGCAGTGAGAATTTTACAGAAAGTTTACTGTTTTTATTTTAAAAGTAAAAACACACTACTCTGGAATAAATTAGGAATTTATGTAATATTAGCGATGTTACCATATTCCTCTACTGTAGAGTTATTATTATCCCAACTTTCTGTACTTTGGATTCTTTGGAGTCATAGGGAGGTCATGAAATAAGCTTCACTTTATACGCCTCTCATGCTTATGACCTCAGAACCACAAAGGGATAAGTCAAGAGTATCGAAGTCAGCTCCAATCCATATGCCTTGTATATGAGTATTGAAGTATGTAGAACATTCAGTAAATGTATGTAATTACTGTATGTCTGGCTGGCTGTATAGCTTAGTGGTAGAGAACTCACCGAACCTACATGGCCCTTGGATTTAATACCCAATACCACAAACAAGTAAAAAATATCATAAGGATCTATATTTTAGTGGAAAAATATTCCAAAGGGGGAAAAACCAACAATCAAGCACCATTTCTTCGATGATGAAAGATTTGAACAGAAGTTTGAGAAGAGTAACAAATAAGAGTTATAATGTTAGAGGTTTTTTTTCTTCTCTAGCAATGCTTTGTATGAACCAGTCTCTGTTTCATGCCTCTAACATGAATTTCTCTAATTTTATCTGTTTCTAGTTACCTGAAGTCCTAGAACCTCAGAATGTTTAGTCATTGGTTCCAATGTTATGCGGATACTGATATCAACAAGGGGCAAACTAAGCTTGTCAGATTCAGCCTGTGCCAAAGCAATAGAACTTATAGAGAGTGCTTTAGAAGTCGGTGGAGTCTCTGAGAGCTACAGAAAAGCAGAGGTTTAGTCTAAATAATCAACTTGCAATAGAAGCAATGATGTATTTGGTAGGAAAATTAAGCAGGCCAAACTTATTTATTCCTCATGCAACTATGTCATTCTACTCTCCATGTCCCCAACTTTCCCTTCTTTATATGTCTGTCAAAGCACTCGTCAGATGTTGTTCTTTCAAAAGTGGTGTCTATTTTGTAAGTGCTATTCATGTAAATAAAGACCTATGAGTCTGGAAACTTTTACAGCTCCCCAGCTGACGCGGTTCTAGTATCTCCCCTAACTGTTCGACGTTGTTTATTGAGTGCTCTGATTGAAAACACAAATAGGTTTTTTTTTTTTTTTTTTTTTTTTTTTTTTTTGTAAAGATCCCTGATAGAGCAGTCCCTTAAAACGAATGTATTGAATCATTTCCTTGGCTTCACTCGGGTGTTATCTATACCAAAGAAACTGCGATTCAAGTCACCCAACAGAAAACAATCCATCCTTTTCTAGTTAAGCTGGAGACAATTTGTCTGAAAACCCACAATATGGAGTCAGTGGTCGAGGCTCACTGACTTGGTGACTGAAAGTTGGTCAAAATGAATTTGCCACTGGGAAAGTCAATAGCTGCACTGTCTTCTTGGTATTAGTCAAGTGAAAATCGTGGTTATAACTTCCAATATTTAACTCCCACCCTTACTCCTTCACTAACCACTGTGATGACTCCTTTTCCTGTTTGTCTGACTTCTTGTTCAGTAAGCATGGCTCAGATATTGGTTATATCATGCTGTTCAGACTTCTAGCTATAGAATTATATCATTCATTCTTGAAAGTTTCTACTAATGTTAATATCTTTGTTAAATGCTATTCAATTTCAGATACAAGTATTGCATACTTTTAAATGATTAAAGCTATTACTGGCTGTTTTAGTCTACCTAGAGTGTGTTTGTTTGCCGCATTTAAAAAAATTTTTTTGACCTTCCATTGATAAAGTCCAAGTAGGTCCATCTTACAACCACCAGATCCAGATGCATGTGCGAAATCAAGGGTGGTGTATCTGCCAAGGGAAGTTGAAGGCAACCACATATAAACTTCTCATATGTATGCCCCCTGACCAGTACCTAGAGTTAATATATATATTTTTCTCGTCAAGAGCAACAAAAATTATTTAATCAATGACAAATGAGCAGTGGAAGGATGATTTTAATGGCTACCTCCCAATTACTTGGTTTCCTGTTCAGTTTTATTGAATCTCTCAGTTATTACGGTAGCCATTATACAATTGAGAAAAATAGCAAGTCAGAGAAGTTAAATCACTCAATGAAAATCTACCGGCTGCAGACATAATAATGAAAAAGGAATTAGCTGTCTGACTAGAGGTTCAAGCTCTTCCCCTAATACAGCTTTCTTATGCCAAACGTAAATTTAGGGATCTTGAACAATCTATCTCTCTGATTAGGTCAACACCCAGACTGACTTGATGCACTTTGTTAAATTACAAGGATGGGAAGCTTCATAATTTCCTACCCAACCGCATTAGAAATCTGACAGACATTTCAATCATCTGTGGCAAATGACGGCACAGGTGTCTCAGCTTCAAAAATAAAAGCTGTAATTCATCGTTCATTAATTTACTCAGTTATTTTTCTACATATTAATTTTGTCAGCAGTGATTGACTTTGTTCTACATCAGGATAATATGCTTAGAAAAAATCCAAAGTACTTAATCACGAAACCAAAACAATGGTCAACAAAAGCTGTAAGTAGTGTTGTTTTAAAGAAGTAAATTAAATGTGTGCTGTCCTAGTGATTAAGAATCAGCTATGTTAATTGGGTAGTCAGGAGCAGCTCTTCTGAAGATTTATTTTCTTTTATTTACTTTATTTTATCAGTTTCTTGAGACAGGTATGAGACAGCATCTATGGCCTTTTTAAAGACTTTATACATTAACTGTTATCTGTCACATCTGATTCAAGGGGCCAGCTAAAATATATCAAGGGCAAAAGGAGTCCCCAGAGGATATGAAGGAAGACTGAAGAAGCAAAAATCTGGTGAATCAGAGAATCTTTCTGTGATATGAAATGAGAAAACATGCAGGGGCTAGATCACAGAAAATTTCATCACCAGCGGGAGATGATGAAGAATTGTAGAAAGTCTCGGAGCAGGGGAATTGGATGAAGAGAAGATACATTGAGAGCAATACACTAGCTGTTTCCTGGAAAGTGGAGAAGCCTGGGATCACAAAGACCTGTTAAGAGGATTGCTACTAAGTAGAGTAAAAGATACAGAGGGTTCCTTGAGGCTGTTTGTAAAAAGAAGAAATCGGTGAAGGTCACAATAGAAAAGAAATTGGAAGTTGAACATTTCCTTAAGTATCTTTTGGCCATTTGAAATTCTTCTGTTGAGAATTCTGTTTTGTTCAGTATCCCATGGGCTATTTAGAATTTTACTGTCTAATTTCTTGAGTTCTATATATATTTTGGAGATGAGATCTTTGTCTGATGTGGGGTTGGTGATGATCTTTTCCCATCTAGTAGGCTGCCTTTTTGTCTTATTAAGTGTGTCCTTTTTTTACAGAAGCTTCTCAGTTGCAGGTGGTTTCATTTATTTATTGTTTCTCTTAGTGTCTGTGCTACTGGGGTTATATTTAGGAAGTGGTCTCCTGTGCCTATGCATTGAAGACTACTTCTCACTTTCTCTTCTGTCAGGTTCAGTGTGGTCAGATTTATATTGAGGTCGTTAATTCATTTGGACTTGAGTTTCGTGCATGGCGATAGATATGGATCTATTTTCATTCTTCTACATGCTGCCATCCAGTCATGCCACCGCCATTTGTTGAAGATGCTTTCTTTTTTCCATTGTATAATTTTAGATCCTTTGTCAAAATTCAGGTGTTCATAGGTGTGTGGATTAATATGTGGGTCTTCAATTCGATTCCATTGGTTAACGTCTTTGTTTTTATGCCAATACCAAGCTGTTTTCATTGCTGTAGCTCTGTAATAGAGCTCGATGTCAGGGATGGTGATGCCTCCGGAAGTTCCTTTATTGTATAGGATTGTTTTGGCTATCCTGGATGTTTTGTTCAGGCTCTATAAAAATTCCCAGGAGTCCACAAGGATGACCCAAGCTAAGACCTTGTGTAATAGAGGAGAGGGTACCCGAACTGGACTTGCCCTGTATTCAAACTGATGATTATCTTAAATATCACTATAAAACCTTGGTCCAACAACAGATGGAAACAGAGGCAGAATCCCATATCAGAGCCCTGGATTGAGCTCCCAAGTTCCAGTTGAAGAGTAAAAGGAATGAGAATATGGGCAAAGAGGTCAAGACCATGAAGGGTTCATCCACTGAAACAGTTTACCTGAGCTGATGAGAGCTCACCAACTCCAGCTGGACTGGGAAGGAACAAGCATAGGGCCAAACTCTGAATGTAGTTGACAGTTGTATGGCTGGGGCAGACTGAGGGGCCACTGGCAGTGGCACTGGGATTTTTTTCTACTGCATGTACTGGCTTTTTGGGATCCTATTCTCTTTGAATGTATGCCTTGCTCAGACTAGATGTAGTAAGGAGGGCCTTGGACCTTCCACAAAGCAAAGTGGCTTACACTCTCTTAGGGATTAGAGGGGGTGGGGTGGGAGGGTGTTGGAGGAGGGGAGGAAGTGGGAATTTGGATTGGTATTTTTTTTTAAAGGAATCTAATAAAAAGAAAAGAAATTGGAGTCAACCAGACTTGTTAATAATTGAGAGATGGTCTATGCAGTAGATAGGAAGGAAGGGCAAACCCATCAATTTGAGAAATAACAAGGAAGGAGCAGATTGGGAGACAGGCTTAAAAACAGAAACCCCAAATTTTGATTTGGCCCCATGAAGCTGGAAATGCCAACTGAAATTCAAGTGGAGGCAAGAAGCTGAAACTTACATGCAGATTTCTGAAAGTCAAGACTAAGGATACATTTTTGAGCTCTGGCACACAGACTCTGTGGAAGCCTGAGAACCAGATGGGGTCACCAAGGAAGAAGATGCAAAAGAAGAGAGGCAGAGTCCTGAACTTGCCAACATGTTGGGGCGGAGCAGACTGTTAGCCAACAAGGAGAGTGTCAAGCACCACATGTATGTTTGAAGTTCCTGATATGTCACGGCACAGAGGATTATGTATATGTTAGGTTAGTCATCGGTCAAATTCACAAGCAAGGGGACACCTTTCTTTTTGCCTGGTACTGTATTGTGAGCTATAGTGTATAATAAAATTTCTCTACCATTTTTCTTAGTCAAAGTTATACTCATAAGTATACAATAGTTTGTGAAACCTTCTAGAATAACTCTTTTGCTTGTCATGCTTTCCAGCATTCAAAAGTTAAAGCCACTTATTACTTGTTTTATATTTTAGAAAATTTTCTTGACTCTGATGACTTATTAAAGGCAGGAAAACAGGTGATACACAGAATCGAAGGATTTGTCCATGCATGAATTATAGTCTAGATTACATTCCAGATGGCGCTGTTCCCTATATATCCTTTATTCCAAAAGATATAGGTATCTGGGATGCCCCTTTTGTGGGTCCTTATGTTCATTCTGTTTTGCTGTGTCTCAGAGGACAGAGTATGTCAACTTTGAATTATAGGGGCTTTGTTGTAAGTTCTCACTTTGCTACTCATTAGATGTATGATGTTCAAAACACACATTAACTTTCTCAAATCTCTGTTCCCTATGGGATAAACTGAGGTAATGTCAATCTGTGGAGGATGGTTCTTGGTATGTCTTCTTTGTGCTTGTTCTTACTCTTCATTTCACTCTTACAGCAATATTGATTGATAACCCTATCCCAATCATGGTCTTGGCTTTGGTTTTGACTAACATTGTCTCTCGATTTCCACATCAGGTATTATAGTCAGGAAGTTTAAGACCATGCTTATCAGTAAAACTAGTGCATTTTACTTGTCAGTCATTGATAATTGGATTAGAGCTAGTCACGTGATCCAATCAGGTCAATCACAACCATAAAATATGATTTCATAGCATCTTTTCTGAAAATGAAAAACTAGCTATAATGGGAGCTGTGTTTTCTTTGTGGAGCTAAAATCACCAGAGGGTCTGAGAATGGAACCTATCTAAAGTACAACAATTGGGCCACGTGGTGTGGCACATGCCTTTAATGTCATCACTCCGGAGGCAGAGGCAGGTGGATCTCTGAGTTTAAGGCCAGCCTTGTCTACAAGAGCTAGTTCCAGGACAGGCTCTAAATCTACACAGAGAAACCCTGTCTCAGAAAATAAAAAAAAACCTGAAGCCAAACAAAAACAGAAAAAATAAAGTACATAGATTGTGTGAACGATCTGAGGTTTCATTGGAGTCCAAGATTAAATTATGTCCAAGTCTCTGTATTTCAGTCTGGATACAAGTCAATAAATATTCTTCTTTGTTTTGTCACAGTTGGGTTTTCTGTCAGCTGCAAGTGCAAGAGTTTAAATTGATAGTATTTCTGAACAGGTAATAGCAAGGATATGATAAATACTTCTGAGTACAACTAATCCAAATGAGGTTCTCATTAAACAGCAGCCATTCTAGTGGTTTTATTTTTAAGTTCTTTGTAAACGCTACTCTCTCATCATCATAATTCTTGATCTAAAAAATTAGATATGAAGGGATTTAAGTATAACCAGGTGTGACAGGTTTTCAAATACTCAGAGAGTCAAATGAAAATGCCAGTTACTCTGGCTGAAAACACACACACACAAACATATCCTACAAATATGTAAGACTCCCTAAGGCAAAATTCTATAAAATAATATATCCTATCAGCTTAATTCAATGGAGTGTCTAAAGTAGATTATGTTAATTCTAACAGTAAATTTTAATATTTGTAATGTAATATATTACTTGATAAGATTGTAAAAACTTCTGACAGCTTATTAGCCAGTGCCATTAAAACCAAATGTCAACTTTATCAACTGCTGTCAGGGAAATTAGCAATGAGACAGTCTCCAAGGGATGGAAGTTCAATTTGTGTTGTATAATAGCATGAATAATCACTTGGATTTATATAGCACTGTTTCTCTGAAGGGTTTGAAGAGTTTCTACTCACTATATTCTCCCCTTGAATGGAAAGAATGACCAACTTACTGCTCATATGTGGCTTATGGTCACACTGCAACCTTCAGTGTATGAATCCAGTTCTTATAACTGGCTTTCTAGCCTCTTTAATTGCTTTGCAAACGGATGGAATATGTGATGCCACTATGTAATGAGAGACGTCCATGTGGAACCACACAGTCATAGAATAGCAGAGAATGGAAGTTTTGGGGCTTAGTGGGCGTGGGCACTTGTGCATAGGCTTGATGACCTGAGTTTGATCCCTGGATCCTACGATGTAGCGGGAAGGAACTGACTCCCTCTGATCTCCACATGTGCACAGCTGCAGCACATGCATACACACACATGAATAGAATGACAGATAAGAGCCGAAGGATAGGGATGAGTACTATGAAATGCTACCTTCTGAGAATGACATGGCTATCACAAGAAGGAACTCACACCAGTTGTGATTATCTGCACAAGACCTAAACAAGGACAGACCAGCAAAACTTAGGGCATAGATGTGGTAGATGATCTCCAGGCTTCACCCTATACCAAGGAGCTATTGCCAAGACACATAGATGCTTGGGGAGGGAGACTCATTCTTTACTGATGATATGGCCACTGGCAGATTTCCTATGCTTTAATGGATAGAACCACACTTAAGCATGTGTGGAAGCCACTAATTGAATATAGAAGCTTATAAAAAACTGTTAATATAAAGTTGGAAAGGATCATGTTGAGAAAATATGAGAACAATTAGAGGGGGAAATGAGAGGCAAATATGATCACACTTCATTGTATACATGCATGAAATCCTGAAATATAAGGAAAAATAACAGCAGAAAGTGCCCTGCTATTCTAGTTTATTACATTTAAAATGGGAGCTGGAACTTGTTTATATATAGTTCCTTACAAAGAAAAGCTAATCACCTTTATTCATGAAAATAAACATATCATCCAGATGCATCTTGAATGGATGAATATAAGAGACTTATCAGTTCTGGAAGAGACCTTACACCAAGTCCAGTTTGTTACAAGCTTTTGGTTTTTTTATGTTTGAGTGACTAATTTGTCTTTTCTCCCAATCATTCAATCCTCCTAGATATGTAATTCTAGATGTCATTTGGGAAACCATATTTTCTGCTTTATGTCCATTGAAGTTGTTTAGAAATGATGCCCAACCCAATTCCCAGGTGTGAACAATTATAACAATGAGATTTGGAGACATGTTGAAATACCATGAGTGTGATAAGGAAATGGTTATGATTCTTGAACTGTTTCTTTCACCTGTTTGATTATTTTTTTTCTTGGCTTTCTTGGCTTTATTTAAGGAATTTATTGATTTTACCCATTCCCTCCCCCCTCTATTTCTTTGAAGGAATTTTTCATTTCCTCTTTAAAGTCCTCTATCATCTTTATAAAATCATTTTTAAGGCCATTTTATTTAGCTTCATCTTTGTTGGGATGTTCAGGCCTTGCTATTGTAGGACCACTGGGTTCTCGATAGTGCCATATTGCCCTTTATGTGGTTGAATGTATTCTTACACTGGCTTTTATCCATCTGTTTTTCCAAGTGATATGGAAAGTGCTTGTGCCTATTGGGTCTGCTGATACTGCTCGAAAGAGCTGTCGAGGAAAGGATGATGGGGTAGGTGTGGTTGGGTGAGAGAATGGATCTTAAGGGAACAGAATCCAGTGGGTAGGAGCAGTGCTCATGCAGCAGGCCTGAAGGTCTCATACCTGGCTCACAGCTGGCTGGCTGCCTCAGACAGCAATTTTTAATTGTTGACTGAAGACATACAGACAAACAAAAAGCACAGCAAATGAGATAGAAATGCTAACAATCCCTAGCTGTACACTATACATTATATAACACATGGAAAATGATGGTTATACCTAGAAACATGTACAATTAAAATAATAATTAAAAATATAACTTGAACAAGCAAGCAAAAAAGAATGCTAATTGTAGGAGAAGGAGCCTCTTTTTCCTCCTGGCCACCCAGAACCAAAATAATCACATAGAAACTGCATTAATTAAATCACTGGTTGGCCCATTAGCTCTAGCTTCTTATTGGCTAACTGCTACAAATTAGTTTAACCTATTTCTGTTAATCTGTATATTACCACGAGGCTGTGGCCTACCAGCAAAGTTCCAGCATGTCTATCTCTGGTCACAGACCCATGATGTCTCTTAACTCTGCCCTTCTTTCTCCCAGCATTCAGTTCTGTCTTCCCTGCCTACCTAATTCTGCCCTATCAGGCCAGGGCAGTTTCTTTATTCATTAACCAATACAAGCAATGCATAGACAGAAGGACCTCCCACATCTGCTAATGAATTTTAAAAAATCTTAATCTTTTGAAGCAATCTACCTTATTACCGGGGTTAGAAAACTTACTGGGCTTGCTTGAGAACTTTACTTTAATCTGCAGAAAGACTTTCTCAAGACTTCAGTATTTTTGAACACTAAACATAGAGAGCACAGAATTGGCCACATAAATTGAATAAAACATGCAATCCACATACCTTGCTACTTGAGTAATGTATTGGGAAAAGATTTGTTAGAACTTCATTGATGTCTTCATAAATAAAGTTTTCAGAAGTGTTACCCAAGATGACATTATTGGCGGATGAATTATGGAAAGGTTTGAGTAGCCATACTTAAAGAATATTAATGATGACTCCAACTCCCAAGGGGGACGTGTCTGCAGTGAAGACTGACATGATGGTTTAATAGTTCTATCTGTTATTTGGGAGATTCTATATAGAGAGCACTTTTAGGATAGAAAAAAATTGCACAATACAAATTGAGCTCAAGGAATTGAAATGCTGCAAAAAAAACCAATAGGATGAATTAGAAAGTTGAAATCCACATTTAGGATGATAAAAATGTATTAATAGGAACACATTGAGTATGGCATTCATCATTTTTATTTTTGGCTTTCAAATTTATAGATTCTACTAAATGCAGATAAAATATTAAAAATGAATTGTACTTTACACAACAGAAACCAACTTTTTTCTCTTGCTATTTCTTAATCAATGCAGCATGACAAATATTTGCATATCACTTACATTGCATTAGTATTACATGTAATCTAGAAATAATTTCACATCTGAAAGGGAATATGAAGAGTATATGTAGATGTTCATAATTTCCTTGTGTAGGAGATGTGAATGTAGAGATTTCAAACCTCTGGGGGTTCTAGAACCAATTCCCCATTGATCCTTTCGTTTGTTATTAGGAGGTAACTTCTCTGAATACTGAGAAAGTTCTAAGTATCATTTGAGAAGAAAGACTGAGTAATCAGTGGTGTATTTGCTGAGGAAGCAATATTATGACTCTCTGGGCAGTTAGACTTAAGATCTCTAAGGTTTTATAACGCCAGTGATTTTGTTCTACAGTGAAATTATAAGGTTTAAAATAACTCATTTTTAGTATAAGGTTTAGAAAGACTTATTCTTAAAAATGGATGCTGACAATAAAATCTGAAGAAATAATAATTTACACATTTTTCTGTGACTTCTGTTAGTCTTAAAAGTTTTACTTTGATCTAGATTGTTGGCAAATAGCTTTTAATAAATATATATGTATCACTAATTGCCAACATATGGTCCATCTCTATATAGCATTTGTAAAATATTCAAAGTACTAATTTTATCACAAAGATGATAAAAATCACATCAGAGAATTCAAAGATAAAGGCGGAAATGGGCACTGCACACACGGTGATGCTTAATAACTGTCATGTTGACTCTTAATTTGATACCTCATAATTCCTCAAGATGCAGTGTACTGGACTTGACATTCACAGTTGTCAGGAATCTCATTTTTGTTGTTGTTTATTATGAGTCATTTTCAGTGATCGAGCCCTTTATACTCTTATAACACCAAGACAAATGCCTGACCTTGACAAACCTTTGTAAAGTAAACTTCAATGAGAAACATATAAAACTTTTTACTGGGCTCTCAGGAGTTTCCCTAAGTGAATCAGAGGCAGCTGAGAAAGGGATATCTAGCTGCCCATTAGCACACACGTTGAAGGGTCCCATATGTGAGGCTTTATAAAGCAGATTTGCATTCCTTAGAGGTCACTTTCTGTTGAGTATTTGCAGTTACATCTAAGACACGAGAAGGCCACTCTACCTCGTGCCTCCAATTTGTCTGCTCTATGATCAATACTGAAGTCTAGACTAGGGCAACTACAGAATCTTACCACTGCTTCATCTCCCATCATTTTGACTGGAATTCCTGGACATCTGGGGTGGGCAGCAGTGAGGACGGAGCAGGAGTGACTATTGTCCCTATGACACATTAAGAAACACAATGATGGAGCTGAGTGCTTCCTGTTATGTTTCCTGGCTATTCTACTGAGGTCTTCTAGAGGAAAGTTTATTTTTCATTTGCCAAATAAAAGAAATACTACAAGACTGAGTCACTGAGCTCTGTAATTGAAGAGAGTCAGAGATATGGTCATTTCACACTCTGATGTTAGTCTGCATCCTCTTCCAGCTAGGACCCCTAACTCCCAGGGAGCCCAATGCCTTCCATGTAAAACATTGCTCAGTTTCTGGCATTTGCATGAAAGTGAAGTTACCTTTATATGACAGCCTTCAAAGAGTCCTGGGAGAGTCTCTGTTGTAACAAAATACACAGTCACGTTGTCCCTTCTGTCTCCTGCTTCTTCTTAAACAAGCCCTACTCTTTTCTCTTTTTTATTTATTTAGTTATTTATTTTTAGTAAACATGGCCTCTTTCCTTTAACTCACTGTAGCCTGATGATACTCTTTAACTCTTGAGTCTTTTGTCTCTACCACCTACAAGTCTTGTATTTGTGAAGACTAGTTTCTCTGGGGCCCAGCTTTAACCACATTTAGATATTTCCCTCATTTAATAAAAGTGTATTTATAGTCTCCTAAATACCAAATAGTATTCTAGATAACCTCCTCAAAGCACAACAATGAACGTGAGAGAGAAATTTGGTTTCAGGGAGCTTTTTGACCTACTTGAAGAAGACAAAAATAAAGAAAAAGGAGACAGTTAAGACACTCCACACACAATCTGTGAGGAGGCATCAATGGAACAGAGGCTGAACCAGCAAAGACAGAAAATATTCAAGCACATGGAGGACCAAAGTGCTAAAGGACAAAGGCATGGCAAATGACAGCAACAAGGAAGACATTGCTTTTTATGTTTGAGGAAGTGTCTGTGGCCAATATGGCACAGGCTGGAGTGGGAGAGGAGCTGGTGGTGGGGTGGGTGTTACTCAGGATTTCCTTCTGATTCAGCTATGCAAATTCCCTGGATCTTGCCCAAGGTCATACAACTAGAAAACAGGAAAAAGTCACTTTCAAAGTCAGGTTAGCCTTAGATTCTTTCTCAGATTCATCACTTGCAAATGATATCAAATATTTGAACGTCTTCCATGTAAAGTGCATACAACAATGCATTCTGTGATTTGAATAGGAACATTGTCCATAGTGTCCATAGATGTGGTCTGGAGTCCTAGATCCCTAGCTGTTGGTGCTGTTGTGGGAGGTTATAGAAACATGGGGTATGAGACTTAGCTGGAGTAAGATCACTTGAGTCAAATGAATTCTTCCTCCTTTAAGATTAACTACATGTTAAATATTCTAATGATGAAGCTAGCTATGTTGTTGCCAAGAGAAGGCAAACACACACACACACACACACACACACATCATATTCTGATTTCAGAAAGCCACAGTCTGTTAACCACCCATCCCCCACATACATAAGCAGATATCATTATGACAGCAGTCACAGGTGGCAACAGAGAGCTATCACCTCACAGAAGGTAGAAAGCAGAGGGATAGACAAGAAGTGGCCAGGATCAAGAAACCCCCAAGGACTCATGCCAAGAGTTTTCTGCCTAAACCAAGGGCACAACTCCCAGGGCACAGATGGAGCCACGACTACTGCCATGTTTTCCCTGTCCGAATGACCAAAATCTCTGTAACACCATAAGCTCAAATAACCTTTCCTCTTTTAAATTGCTCCGCCAGATATTTTATCCTAGTCCTGAGAAAGGAGCTGACCCAGATTTCCAGGACCTTTGGCATACTTTCATTAGATTCCCCTATTATATATCCTGAAAGCAGTCTGAGTTTCTCAAAATCATATCTTAAAGCATTTTTTTGAGTATTTTTTTCTTGGATTTTAAAGCTCATAGGGATGAGGATCGGAACTGCCTTGTATTCAAGTAAGTCTGCAATCTTTTTTCATATAGTTAACAACTGATAGCATTTTACTGCACCCTGCGAGAAAACTTCTTCCTCATCCTATGGGTCTGGAAGTGGCTGAAAGAGTTTCAGTAGCATCTTACTCAGCTCCGGTTGCACCTGCGCACGCATCTTGTAATTTTTGAACTGTGTGGGTTTTATCCCAATTCTCAAGAAGCTAAAAAGTGAAATGCCTTGAAGAACCACTCCTGAACCAATAAGGATAAGAGAAATTCCTACATTAGAGTGACTTTAATCAAATGTTTGTTTTTGTTCATCTGTAATGTCGTGCAGGTCCAGAGTAACTCTTAGAGCCACAGTCTTACATTTGTCATGATCTCAGGATGTCTGAGTTTTTGGTGCTGCAATTTCTGTACTAGGACACCTCTACAATGGCTGGAAGAAAGGAAGACTATTCTAGATGCCCTTATATTTAACCAGGTCTTAGACTAGTTAGGATAATTAGGATATTCTAGTATCCACCCAGCACGTCCTTTCAGACTATTGGCTAGAATATTCACATGTCCAGCTAATGAGGAAGTAGAAAAGCTGACCCTTTCAAGTTAATGGAGACAAGAAAGAGAAATATGGATGTAAGTTAGCTAATTTGTAAGCAATTGCATTTAGTGTTAATTGGATACATTGAAAATTAAGCCATTTCTGTCTTCCGTGGAAGCATGTGGTTTCCTAGGCAATGGGTTATCACCCAGGGTTATAACAAAGTTGAAAGGAATCTTAAGATCAATAATATTTTGTCAGTTGGTTGATGACCTGAGTATATTTTTTCAGAATATTGGACTTAGGTATTGATGCATTAATTTAAAATCTAGTATATTTGGTTAAAACATTGTTTCTCTTTAGATCACTTGAACTAGGATGCAATGCTAAACATTCTGTGACAGCCTACTTATCAACTGCTGATGCTAGGTAGGCATCTATAAAATGGTGACGATTATATCCATGCAGTCGTCCTTCTCAGCCTCATTTTAAGAGTTGTAGAAGACGCAACAATGTTTTATAACGAGTGATGTGTGTGTGTGTTCACATATGAATGGGCATACATGCTTGCTCAAGTTTGTATACCCGTGAGTGTATATGTGTGTGGAGACAGAGGTTAATTAAAAGTGTCTTCCTCTATCACTGTTACCTTATATACTGAGGCAGGGTCTCTCACGCAAACTCAGAGCCCACCAGCTTCGCTAGTCTTACTGGCTCACCACAGAATCTCTGATCCCGCCTCCTGAACATGGAGATTACAATGGGCCACCTCGCTCTCCGGGCATTTGTATGGATCTTGAGGATCTCAATTTCACTCCTGATTCACCCATTCAGCCCCTTCTCCAGCTTGTGTGAGAGCCTTCCTGTGGTAGTAACTGAATAGCTGCGGAAATACTGTGTGATCTCTAAAGGACTATGTAAACATATACGTTGTATCTTTGTGCAATAACTGTTAGGAGAAATAAAACAGAATCACACATAGATGGTAGGAGGAGGAGTCAGGGTGATCCCTTTTTGAGTATTCACCTGAGTACACCTCCGTTGATTTGTATTCCCCGAAAGAGGAGCATGAAGGCCTCTGTGTTTAAGACATATTGATGCCGCTCCTCATTTGCATATTATGGATTGCCAGCAACAGGCATTGAGTGGAAATCTTTATGAAAAAAAAAATGGTACTGTCAACACCGGGCTGTGCTGTAACAGCTTTTTTCACCCTCTTTTCTGAATATTTCAGCCTTGGCCTCTAGACTGAGGTAAGAGTATTTCAAGTAAGCCATGCTAAAAATAAATAAATAAATACAAATAAAAATAAAAAACAACAGCAAAAACAAAACAAAACAAAAAACCAAAAAAAAAAAAAACCCAAAAAAACATAACATGACACATGGCTCATTTGGTCCTAATACATATAAGCTGCCCATGAAATGGCATTGAGAGACTTGAATAAGTAGGACCATTTGAATATGGATAGCACACAAGATGAAATTAAGAGATTCTTGTTGGGTCTTTTAGGTGTGTTACTGTCATGGTGCTAAGGGAACCATATAAACAAAACATGACCTTACCAGTCAGAAATTCGGGCTGAAGCTTTTGCACACAAAATGACCTGGCATCTGGCATTTGCTTTCAGCCAACCAAGCAAGCAGTGAAATAAACAATCAAAACCAAAAGAGGGGGGTCTCATAGATCAGGGATGATATTGGCAGAATACTTATTACAAAAGATGAGGCACAGAGGTTTGTCGGGGTATCTGTGATGCCTTTTAAAGATGTTGTAAAGCCTGCGTAATAAAAGGACTATAAGAAATTGCCTCGTAAGAGGATGAAGTCATTCCTGAGATGTGGAGGAGCATCAGAAACGTCCTTTTGAACAATGAGTACTTTTGGAATCCTCTCATAGGAGGTTTGTTCCAAGAGGGGGATGGCTGCCTTCCACTGAGAGTCTGTTCCTTTTGCGAGTAGAACTGACATCCAGACATGGGATTACAGCACAAGTGTTGTGTCAGGAGAACGCAACTCATTCTAATAAATAGACAAAGAACTGGAGAGAGTATGTAGAGACAGACAACCAACCTTCAATCACTACAAGTAACTGGAAAGTCTACGTTCTCTCCAGTCGATCTCTTCTGTATCTTGTTCTGGCTCACAAACTCTTGAAGGCTTTGACATTCTCTAGTCCCGTTTATGTAAACAGATACAAACATATACATACATCTGTTTTTGATGCACAACTATTTTTCTGTCAAGTGGTGTAGACAAATGGCTCACCAAAACTATGGAAAACCACCTACTGATTGTAGAAATTACAAACAGTGTTGTTAGTGTGTTGTTGATGAATCTGTTCTTGCAGTTGTTGGTTCTTTCATTCCCTCATCTAAATATGAATGCATACACACCCAAAGCACTGAGGTAGGCATTGGGACTCTAATGGTAAATCATTCAATGAGTTCACAATTTAGTAACCCAAAAACTCTATACCTTGTTATAAAGAAAGACCAAAGAGCAAAGTTGGTGGTGGTAATGGTGGTGTGTGTCACATAGTGAGGTAAAAGCAGATATTCATAACACAACTACACAAAAATCACTTTTTCTATCGTCTGTTATTGCTGGCATTATCTGCTCTTTCTCTTCTCAGTTAGGACCTATATGGACAGACCACCCTTCAACCAGCTTAAAACTCTTTGCTATGAGTGCATCGCCTCATTTGATGTCTTTGTATTTCTTTGCTTCCTTTCCCCACACTCAGAAGAACCAACTCTTCTCCATTCTTCAGTACCTAAACAATGCATCACACCTCTCAATGTGGCTACGGCACCTATTGCCTTGCTGCCAAAAAAGAAACCATGTTCTTTTATAGACATCTGTTATAGTATTTAAGATTCTTGGTTTCATTCCTGTTCTTTATATGTCTGAATCTTTTGCTGAACTCTGAAATGCTACCAGCCGAGTCTATACCTAAAGCATATGTAGCATCAGTGCCTCAGACGACGAGTGACTCATGGGGATGACTAATAAATATTTATTAAACAAACAAGAGGATGAGTGAGTCATAGCAGGGGAAGCTTTCTCATATAAAGCATTGGTCCTTTTATCCCCTGAGAGCAATATACAGTCAGAGTCATGGGCTTTCAAAGTTGTAAGACATTTTAGAGATCATCTATTCCAAACCATAATTCAGTACATATTGCCATCAAAACTGGGCTTTCTTCATTAGCACTGAATGAATTGCCTTATTCTGCACTGATTCAGAAAGACAACTTTATAGCCAAAGTATGTGATAGGATGGTCGGGGAGAAGTCTATGAAAAGTTAAACATTCACAAATAGAATTATCTGCCTAGGAAAAATTGACCACATTCTGCTCTTTTGTCTGTGGTGTTTAATACTGCATGCCCCTTCCCCAGGTCAGGATTCCTGTCGCTTGCTTTCCTTTCTAAGCTCTTCCATGAAACTTATTAACTTCTAACATGCCATTGCACCTAATCATTGATCAGGACCATTGCTTATTCTCTTCTGGCTTCTGAGTCCATGTTCCCTTCCCTTCATGAACGCACGCCTCCCTAATTCATTCTGTTTGCAGCAAACACTCAGCCATGTCCACGGTGTTTCCAATCAGAACTTAATAGACCTTCTCTGAAGACAAACTTGTTTTGTAAATTTTCAGTGGAGGATCTATATGTTTCCTGACTGAGCTTGAAGAGTTTGGGTCATGTGTCCTTCACTGCGTAGGTTGCACAGTGCTGAACTGCTCTGGATTCTGTTCGCTGAGCAGACTCTGCTGAGAGCACTCTTGGATGCCAGGCAAAGAGCAAGCGGCTATAAAGTTTCCCAGTTCTCACTCACAGTTTCTATTCTTATCTCACAGTCAGCTGCCAACAAACAGGTCATAGGATGGACCACATTCAGAGGAACGATTAATTTTGAGGTTGGACTCCAGAGCTCATTGGCCTAGATTTGGATTCTCTCTGTCCTCTTTACTAGCCTTGTAAGTCTGAGCCAGTTTTGCTAACATCTGTAGCTCTCAGTTTACTCCTATTCAAAAGAGAGTTAAAGGAGCCTACACGGAGGGTTGCTTCGGATAGAACATGGGTTCCTGCAAACGGATGGCTGGGAACACGGCTGGCACAGTCAGTGCTTGTTAAATGTCAGCTCTTGTTATTGTTGCTTGACATTTCCTCAGTCAGGAACACACTCTTCACATCCGGGTTCCTGAATTTCAAAGCCCTAGTGTCATCCAAGGATGCCATCCTGGGAAAAGAAAAAAGCTGCTAGGGAGACCAGAGGCCCAGTGGGATGTACCTGTCCAGGAAGAGGGCAACTCTTCTCTTCCTTTTGTCTTTTATACTAACTCACAGTGGGGGGCTATTTTCTTCCTCACTTAGGAAAAGGACTAAGACAGAGGTATCTTTTACTTGGGCTGGAAATGTTGGTTGGTTTGCTTTGCACTGTTATGTGGCATTGAACTTGTTCTGAAAGAGGTGAGAATGTGAGGAAAGTGAGCATCCAGCTCAATGTCTAGAAAGTTCAGGACTTTGCCAGTTGCTATAACTCTCTGTTTCAAGTCAGCCCCGCTGTGGGGCATGGGTGATTGTCTTTTGAGTTGGTAGTAACGTCCCATATAGACACTGATGTCCCCTTAGCTGTGCTACATCTCTAATTCTATAAAATATCTATCTTTGCTAAATGGATTCACACGTATAAAACCAAGATATCTCCTTAAGAATGTGTAGTAAATATATTACTCTCACACTTTGGGCATGTAGAACAGATTTTAAAAAGAAAAGTTACAAAATGAATGAGAAATATAGAGCTGCAAAGCCTAGTTAAAGGCTAAAGTAATAATCAAAATGAGAATATATATGTATATATTTCTGTTATATATGTATCATATATATGTGTGTGTGTATATATATATATTATGCTATAATTTGGTTAGCTGATTTAACCAACATATAAGAGATAGCAACTAAAATTGTTTCCACCCATATTACATGCATATATTAGAAACTCTTGTATACCAAATACTTCATTCCAGATACTTTTCAAGGTCTTATTATCCTTATTTTCCCACTTACTGGATTGTACTGAGTCAGATCAACTTCGCTTCTTTTCTACTTTGACATAGTACTTCCTTCTACAGTAGGAAATACGTTTCTGTTTTCCTGTTCCCTTTTCCTAAACACAACAAAGTTTCAACTCAAGTGTTTTGGGTGTCAGAATTTCTCCCAAGGCGCTAAAATCCAAAGAACAGACGGTCCAACAGAATTGGTGGGTGGCAGCAATTCTATGGTTTAGTTCTGCCTGGCATAGAAGAGGTAGGACTTCCGCATAATTTTGATAAGAATTAGCCTTGATACTGCCTATGTCTCAAGTCACCTTCAAATTGAAGGGCAATAGTAAATCTCTAGGTGTGATTAAGAACCTTTTAAGAGGGCAAAGTTTAGCAGGAATGAAAACACAGTCTGCACAAAACCATAAATAGTGGTCTTTCACCTTTTTTAAAAATTCAGATTGCTAATCAACTTTTTGCCCAAGGATGGAAGGTGAACTATTTGTGTACATGCCAATCAAACTGTGGCAAACATTAGGTTCACACAAGACTTATGCTTCTACAAAGTAAATATGCCCTGTTATTGGTTATCACTTCAACTACAAAGAGTTCTTAGCTAAGCGCTATTGATCCAAGTAAAGGAGATAAAAACCCAAAGGACTTGGAGTGCACGTTCTTTTGCTCGAGGCAACTTCCTTCTCTCCAACTGCACATTTCACAGCTTCATAAAATGGGCCACGGGAGCCCCATGTGACTATGGAAGTTACCGTCATCGCCAATAACAACAGCCTGTAAGAGGCGGTAGGTGAGAAGTAGGCACACAGGACTGGTGGGCTACAAGGAACAGAGGCGGGGGTCTAGACAGGTCGACGTCTGCAAAGAGTGTTACTGTTGTTGTTGCTCCCCCCCCCCCGAAACCCTGAAACTCAAACAATACATTTCCAAAGCTATGTGAGTGTCTACAAATTTCACTCCAGAACCCGAACAATATGTTTCTGAAGCTGTGTTAGGAAGTACCTACAAATTTAGGATGCTCATGTTTTCTTGTTGAACTCAGCTCTCTATCATTGCAAAACGTCTTTGATGACAACTCTAATGATGGCTCCCACTTTAAAGTCAACCCTGCCTCTGTTTAAAGCTACGAGGGCCATATCAGCTGTCTCTTGTTACCCACGTGAAACAGCTCTTTCCTGTAATTCTGTTTCGCAGCTCTAACATCGCTATAAATGAGTTTCACAAAAAGCCTATCATTGCATCTTTTATTTTCACTTCTTTTTGAAATCTAGAGCGATAGTTTTGTCAGTGAACTGGGACGAACAATACATGTATGGATAATTTCATTATTAATAAAGCCATGCATAAGCCCATGTCTTGATATTCATTTTCTCCTTGTCATAGCTTCTCAATCCTCTTTTTGTATCATCTTCTGGATTAATCAAGTGTTTTTATGATTTTATTTTATTTCTAATATCTTTTTTAGATGTTATCCCTATCATGTTTCTCTTTAAACCCTAACATAGCATCTAAACAAGAAAGATGTCTAGTGTGAAAAAAATTGCTGTAGGCTCTTTTCTGATGGAAATTTCATGGAGCATGTTTTCTTTTTTTACATGTGGTGTGTTTGTATGTGTGTGTGTGTGTTGTCTATACATGAATGTTTGCATGTGCTAGCTTATGTGTGTCTATGTGAAGGCTAAATCAGGTCATCGGATGTCTTCCCTTGCTACCACATTACCCTGAGACAGGGTCTCCTATAGTTCCAGCTTAGTGTCTTGGATGTGCTGACTGGTTAGGGATCTTTATGGAGCTGTCTTCACCCCTCCGTACTGAAGCTGGAGGGACATACAGCTGTGTTCAGCTTTACACGCTTAGGAATTGAACTCAGGTCCTCCTGCTTCCAGCATAAGCACTCAACTCGTGTCCCTAGGCCACATATCTTACAATTGTATTTCAAAATCCCCACGTCTGCTCATGAGCTCTGGTAGCTGATGTGCCTCTGGGTTGCAATATGTCCCGGGTGAAGATTGTTGAATGTGTGCAATTGTCCTCTTTCATCCACTAAAAACCATTGGACGTTCCCAAACCCAAGTCTTTGCCTATGTCCAGAATCAGCAAATGCCTTCCGAGAGGAAATGACAGGTTCTCAGGTCATCTTAGAAATAGTCTTTTCATTTTTGAAGTCTAGGTCTTCCAGTTTTCTTAGACTTCCTGGTATGACAATGATTTTTACAATTGTGGCACTTTTATAATTTGTCCTCTCAGTGGAGTAATGACTACCATTCCTCTCCGAGAAGCCAAAGCTCTGAGTGCTATTGTACATTTGAGATACAGAGGATTATCTCAGGGTTAGGGGGCAGGGTTGGATTGCGCAGTTTACATTCCACCTGGGCCTTGGGCAAGTGATTGAACCACTGGGCCTTTGTTAATTCTCTTGGAAAACAGGATTAACGATTCAACATGTCTTTAAGGTCATTGTGAGGATATAATATCACGAATGCAAAATATTTCACACAATGGCTGAGCATAATGATTTCTTAAAGATTAGTTACTGCTATGGCTGGGATGTACTTTGGGGTTCTTCCCCAAGGGTTCTCAGGCTGAAAGCCGGGCCTTCAGTGTGATGATGGCCTTAAGAAGATGTGGAAATTCAATAGGGACACAGAGGTGCTCTGCTGCTCCCTGCCTGCTAACCTGAATTCTCACCCTCACAGGCTCTCCATTGTGCCACTGGCCTTGAGGCCTTCACTGGAGCCAAACATGGCAGCCGAAACCTGCTGATTTGCGAGGTAAGGAAGCTTCTGTTCTCAGGAGCTGTCTGTTTTTTAGCACCTTGCTATGTTGAAGTGGACCAGCATACCTATTGGTAGACAGTATTGATTATGCTAGACGGGAGCCCCCTTGTCGGTTTTGAATCAGATACAGCTTAGGAACACTGTGACTTTGAATGGTCTATTTGATGGTTTTATGGCTGTTGCTTCATTGTGAAATATAGTATCCGTGATAATATTTCATAAATGCTCATGTTCTCACATCATAGAGGTTAGGGCTTATTTCATGGGATGTTAAACAATATTGATCCGTAAATTGTTGTCTGGTAAAGTATCAGTTGTAGCTATAGTTTAGGCTGGGAGCATAAAGCTGAGCTCAAGTCTCAGGGAAAAGAAAGTAATTTAATTGGAATTGAAACTGAATCATAGTATTCAAAGCGTGATTCTCACTTGCCTCATATGAAAATGAATGTCTCACAACAGCATGCCAGATGATAAGGTTGCATTTGCTTTTATTTACGGCGTCAATGTTGACTGCAGGCTCTCACTTCATAAGCAAGCTTCAAAATAAAAGTGCACCATCCATTAATACACTGAGAGTCGTGATAGTTAGTCTTCCTTGGCAATTGTATTTGGAATCACCTAGGAGACTTACCTCTAGGTATGTTCTGTGAGCCTTTGTAGAAAGATAGAACTGAAGAGAGAAGATCTACCTTGAAAGAGAGTGGCATCACCCAGTAGGCTAGGACCCCATACTGAATAGAAAAGAAGAAAAAGAGAAAGCCAAGGAAAAGTCACCATTTCTCTGTAGCCATAGCTGTAAACCTTGCTGCTATTGTTCCTTCTTCACCATGATACTGTGTACTGTTGTCAAACAACAAATCAAATTAACCTTCCCCCCCCCAAATATTCCTTGTCGTATACTCGTGTGTTTGCATTAATGCATATCAATTACCTTTCTTTGGAAAAATACTGCCTTTTATCCTTTCAAAACAATTTTAATTAAAAAATTCATTTTATGAAATCACATTATATAACAATTGTCAAGTTCTTACTTGAATATTACTTAACAGAAATAAAGTCCTGAAAAAATCTTGTAACAGCCATAATTTAAAACCAGACCATCTTGATTTATTTTATTTTTCATTATAATATAGTTTTATGACTTCCCCTTCCATTTCATCCCTTAAAAGACTCCCATGTATGCCCCCCTTTTTCAAATTCACAGCCTCTTTGTCACTAATTGTTGTTTAATATCTGTGAGATATAGCATATATAGATACAATTATCATAGATATAAATTACATAAGCACAATCTGCTCAATCTATATAATGTTACTTATACATTATAATTTTAGGGATGGCCGTTTGATATGGGGTAACCAATCAGTGTGCTCATCCCTAAAACCAGAGCCTGTTGCCCACTGATAAAGGTGAATATTGGAAAACGTGTCCGAAACTTGTTCTCTTTTGTAAACTTGAGATATAACCGTTACCACCTACCTACATGCCACAGATCTTAATTATTCTCTCATATTTCACTGCATTAAATCAAATCACAAGAGATTGCTGGCTTCAGAAATTCTTGACAACTTAATACATATGGCTACATTATTGACATTTCTTCTCTCTTCTTTTGCTAAAGGGGAGAATGTGGAACACAAAAGAATTTAAAGGACTCTCAGGGGATCTCAGGATCAATGGTTGACTCGGTCTTTATTTCAGAGTCTTATATTGTCCCAGCAAACAGGTGGTCTTCCTGTCCTATGGACAGAGTAAATGTAAAAGAAGGAAGTAAGTCTTTTTCCTTCTCCAGCCCACTTCCACTGTACCCCAGCACCCATACTAGAAAGATTCTCTGTTTCTGCATGGACCCATGTCACCACCCTACTCCAGCGCCAGGCCTTCTCCTCTCTGGAAGCCACTGTGGTTTGCACCCTTAGTTCCTATCATGGCTTCAGGAGAAGCACAGAAGCTATTTTGTGTGCCTGCACTGCATCTCAATGGCTCTCTATTTGTCCCATCAGCAGCACAGACTGTTCACCTACTTTGAGCATATTTTGTGGTATTTTTTCCCCCTGTGGAACTTGCAGCCATGGTAATAAAGCTAGTGTTCCGGGAGGAATGGATTGAATTTGACTCTTTAAATGAAACTAAGAAGCACAGCACATACTTGTCTTCTGAGGTTGACAGCTGCATTTTTCTGGAAGAACTCTGGCCTGTATGTGTTTTATTCATGTGGGCCTCACACGATGAGATAGATTTGATCAATGGAAGTCAACTACCTCACACTAGGTCCTAGAAGATTCTGTTCTTGGCACTTTATGAACCCAGAGAATTGTTGATTTTTCAAATAGGAGTGTCAACACTTGTTTGGATCACTGTCGTGTCCTTCAGGCAATAAGCTGTAACTGACCTTGCGAGGGATGAGTCAACTGAGGTTGACCAAGACAAAGTTTCTCCGAAAGATCCAAACAAGCACCAGAGAAAGAGGAGATGAGTCTCTGTTATATTTGATTATCTTTAGCAATGAATGTTTTTCCCCCCTCAGGCAAAATCTTATGTGGAAACTCAATTAAATCTATTAAAGAAATTGGGGTGTCAATGTTGCATCACTTCTGATTTATTATGTTTATTTCTACTGTCAATAAATGCAAAAAAAATCCTGAGGCTGTTTTGACGAAATGAACATGTGGAATTGAAGACCAGAGATGATAATTACTTCATAATAGAGTCAGTGCTCTATTTACCTTTGGCTCTTCTTCCTTGTTTTGTTCTGCTGTGTCAAACAAGCCTCTACTCACATGGAAAAATAGATGTAAAAGTTAGTTAGGTAAGGATTTGGCTTGCAATTCCTGTGTGTCCTTTGGTTAAACTGACTACGAGCTTTTGAGTCTGTTCTAGCTTGAATTGTTGACATCTGAAGGTTGCTCATTCCGTTGTTATGGATGCACCAATTAGAGAAACCCAAAGCTATAACAGCAAAATAAAATCATGGTCTTCTGGTGATCTGTGAAACATGTAGCATCTATAGTTTTTATTGGATCACTTACCCCACAATATGATAGAACTACTCACTGGCTCCATTTATCCTTTCCTGGTGCTCGAGTACAATAGAAGTATAAAACAGCAACAAACACTTGTTTATATAAATAAATATATCTTACATCCCAAGAAGAAGCGGCTTCAACTAATAATCTTCCCAACTAATGATATGCTATCACACAGACTGTATGCACAAAGAAAGGGATAGAAGCTTTATTTTAAACTCTACCCAAACAGCACAAGATAACCATATGGGGCCGCTGAGATTTCAAGCTCTAAACAGTATGTTTCAGTGCACCTGCTGTTACTATTTTAAAAGTTTATAGATATATCTGAGTAAACATACACACTGTTGGCTATTTGAATCCACTGGACGGGAGTCTTTGGGTCAGGGTTGTGAAACTGCTGAAACATCTCTGGAGAGTATTTTCATATTTCTGGACTGGCAGCATCACTTCAATGTCTCCACCTACATCATCCATGGAAGTCTCCTCTGCATCCTTCGCCTAGCAAGTCCCTCGCTTTTGCTCATTTTTCCCTAGGTGGCTAATTCTTGCTCCTTATTTTTCCACTCAAAAATCAATTTCTTAGTGTGGCCTGCCTTCCTACCAAAAAAATATTCCTTCCAAAGTAGCCTTTTTTTTTTTTTTTTTTTTTTTGTCAATCACCAACTATTGTTCCACCCTATTATTTTCTCAGCTCCATGCCTTACCTGAAATTATTAATTATGGCCTCTCTTCCCTCACTTTATAAAATATTTTTCAATAGAAAAGATTGGCTGCTTTAATTCAGCAGAATACTCTTATATATTGCTGATTTAACAATAGGGTTAGGGTTAGGGTTGGGGTTATGATTAGCACCATTTCGTCATTATCAGAGTATTACATTTAGGGCAATAAGTAAAGTGTTCACTTTAACCATGCCTGTTTTATAAAGCTCCATCCTCTGCTCCCAGCATAGTGTATGGTACATAAGAGATGGCTCCCATTTTTTGTTGTTGTTGTAAATAATGGAATGTGAATGAACACTGTGTTTCTTTGGGAAGTAGTTTGGCAGCTGATTAGGTAAACAATGTGTCTTAGATGCTCACTTTGACAGCATATGTGCTAAAAGGAATGAAAATTAGGAATAGTTGGTTACTATTCCAGATTCAATTGTACAGTGGATCAAATATCCCTGAATGAAATAGGAATGACACAGAGCAAGGCCAGCTTCCTCCTCCAGTAAGGCCTCACTCTCTGAAGGTTCTACAACATGCCCAAACAATACCACCAGCTAGAAATAAGTTTTCAAACAATAGAAAGCCAACGAGACAGACTTTACTCTGCTCACAAAACAAACGAGGAACCTAAAGCTAAGAGGGCTTCACATATTCTAGGCAAAGTACACCACGGGTACCTAGGCCTACATCTCTGCATGATGCCAGTTAGAACTCAGGCCGAAAGACTTGCTTGATTTGTCAGGATAGACTTATGCTCTCCCACACCACAAACTTAAGATTATAAATAGCATTCCTGCTTCTGTATCACTCTCACCCTTGCCTGTGTGCTGTCTTGCAACTCGAGGCCACTTCTGTGGTTAACTGGAGAAGTGTACAAAGTGTGTGTTCATCTGGATTCCTGCCTCATGTGTCCTTCACAACCATGGTCTGTGGTCTGCTTATTTAGTAATAAAATAACCTTAAACTGAGTTTCTTCCAACATTCCCAGCAATCTTGGGAGGCAAGCATCACCTGTGGTTTGGCTTAGAAGTAGGTTGCCGTGGCAGCCCCGGTCCTAACCGGCCACCTTTCATTGCATTACGTTAATAATTCTCTTGTCCATGTTTCAGGAGCTCTGGTAGCCAGCTTCCTTAGGGTGGTGGGAAAGTCTCTTTTGTGAATGATAAGAACAATTTTGAGGATGTGGATGTCTTTCAAGTTCCCTTGAAACTAAATGAATCGAAGGCGTACAACTGCAGAGAGGTTTTGGAGATCCTAATCCCCGTAGGAATCCAGTCCCAGTGGAATATAGTGGTTGCTGATCTTCAAATGTTGTTTTTTTCCTTTGTTGGCAAATGGGATGGAATTGATGACTAACCAGTTCTTTTATCAGCAAGGACTATTATTGTCTCACAATGACCTCAGAGTAGCCATGGCATTTATGATCTTAGTCATACAGGCTGTCTGCCCAGGAGCATAGGGGAATGAATCTCTGCTTGAAATGAATACTATTACTGGCTTCCGATACCCCACTTCTTCCTAAGATAGGTCAAACTTTTTGCTATTAATGATGCTACATTTTAAATACATGTGGCTTTCACTTATTCTCTATCACAGGGAATCTATTTAAATTCTTTATCTGTTCTTGATTTAATTTTGGTATGGGGTATCTATTCAGAAAATTGTCCATTTCCTTTGAATTTTAAAATTTTGTGGAATATGGGTTTTTGAAGTATGACCTGATGATTCTCTGGTTTTTCTCCATGTCTGTTCTTTACCAAGTGGCACATATTTCATTTTTACATACATTTTCAAGAGCACACTTATTTTTTTTTGAGGGGAGTATGCTCATTTAAGAAGAGACAAATTCTGCTTCACATTTTAGACCCAGTGCTGATAATCAACTTTATTGTATATGCCTCAATTTTCTATATGTATAAACAGATGAAACCTACTTGCTTTAAGGTGTGAAAGGATCACAAAAAATAATACTACAGGGCAGTAGGTTGAAATTCTGTGTCCCTCTCAAACTCATTTGTTGACGTCTAATCCCCAATGCCATGGTATTTGGAGACAGTGCCTCAGGAGGAGATAATGTCATGAAAATGGAGTTCTCATGAATGGAAGACCTTCTCTAAGAGACCCCAGAGAGCCCCTTTTCTGCTTCCTTCAAGTGAAGAAATAAAGAGAATTGGGCAGTGACTGTATTATGCACAGATATCTTCTTGGGGTAGATGCCACGTCTGTCAGGGCTCTAATCTTTGCCTCCTTACCATAATCAGCAAGTTTCTGTTATTGATATGTCATTCAGGCTCTGGTATTCAATTACACCAGGCTAACTGTGGTCTTAAAATGGATGTAGTAAAACGAGCTTCAATGGGGATGGGGAGAGCACCTGCTGCTCTTACAGAGGACCTGGGTTCAATTCCCAGCACCACACCTGCAGTTCATAACTGTCTGTTTTTTTTTTTTTGTTGTTGTTGTTGTTCCAGGGACTGTACCACTTTCTCCTGACCCACATGTGGTGCACATATAGACAAGCAGGCACACACACATACTCATAACAAATACATAAACAAACAGATAGCAAAAGCCTTGAGTGCTGAGGAAAAATAATGAATCTTGCTTGGGTTTAAGAGCTTTGCTTCTTCCTCACAGTGAGGAACAAAAGAAGAACTCCCCAGGATGGGCTGGTGTCAGCGCCATTGATTATGGCAGTTAGTGCAAGCAGGATGGGTAAATGAATCACCGGCCTTGATCCCGCAGAGGAAATCATAGACAGATTACCTTTTGAAGTCCCGTTATACTGGATTTCTATCGAGCATGGCTGTTTACTCTCTGGAATTTTATGCTCCTGTTGTGATAGAATATCTTGACAAGAAACAATGTAAGGGAGAAAAGGCTTATTTTGACTTATAGTAGGAATCATAAGATGTATGATCCATCATAGAGTGGAAGGCATGGCAACAGAAACATGAGGCCATCTTGGCAGTCAGGGAATAGACTTGTTAGGTTTTTATCTGCACACAGGAAGTAGTCAGAGAGAATGGGAAATGGGACAAGCTTTGAAATGCCTCCAGTTACGTTAATTCTCTCACAAGACTCTATTTTCTATAGGTTCCATAACACCCTCAAGAAGCACCACTACTAGGGAGCGAGTGTTCAGATGTATAAGCCCATGGGGGACATTTCCCATTCAAATTGCTATTCCATGAGATCCTGAGGTACAAGCATGTGATTCTGCTTCTGTTTTAATCCTTAGCACATACTGGAGAAAGAAACACTGTATTTCAGTTAAAGGCCCGAGAGCAGTAATGAAAGAACACGCACTGTTATGTCCTGGCTTTGGTGATTTTGTGCATTTGTTCTATATGTGCAACATCAGTGTAATTACAGAACTATCTCAGAGCAGCAGTCTGAAGTTTAAGGCAAAAATATATTCAGGGTTCTTAGAACAGGACTTAGCATGTCCTAGAGGCTCAGGATAAAGAAACAGAGACTCAGTAAGGGTTTCAAGGTAGCTGGATGGGAACCTCATGTGTCCAGGTCCTGAACACAATAGTTTGACTTTAGAGGCTCCCGTTTTTCACCTCTGAGCCTCATGGAATCTCTAGACCTTTAGAAAACACAACTTGAATGGCCTGCAATCTCTATGTGCACAGAGAAAACAGATTACAGTTAGGATAGAGAAATGATCCAACTGCATGTGACTTTGAACCATCAGAATCCTGTGATTCACGATGCCCTCCACCATAGAGAGACTGGTTCTTGGATTCTGGCCTGGGTTCCCTGGTCCCTTCTCCTTGAACTTAGAGCAGTGGGTGCTGAGAGGGCAGGGTTGAGGAAAACAAATTCTAGTACCTTCCTTGCATGACACTCATGCATTCAGTTTCCCATTGATGCCTCAGAATCATCACATGTGAAACTGAGGTATGATTTTTATAATCTCCAAATTACCTGCCAGTCCTGCCAATATTTCCTGGCCCCCTGGGAATCAGGTTTATGTTACCTCTTATCTGGCAGAAGATAAATCCCCAAAATATGTCTCCAGCATCTCCCATAGCTCACTAGACAGATTAAAGAATTAGTGAGCTATTTTCCATGTACAGATAAATCTGGACACAGACATGGGGGTTAATGGCATTCTGTTATTTCCCACCTCAGGTAGGGAAAGCATCCTGAAAGCATTGTCTGAGAATGTTTAGATTTAGAGCCTCAGGAATGTAGCAAGGTCTCCTACTGAATGAAGTCTCTAGGCAGCCTGTCCAGTGATGTCAACCTCACTTTTCTGGTACGCTGATTCAGCCATCTTTAAATGGTTCACACCTGTTGTTACTATATGTGTGGCCAAGGCTTGGATACTTTGGCATCAAAACAAGAATGGTTGCCTAGAGACAGGACAAAGACATAGTATTCATGGACACTGTGTCAGGATGACAGGATGCTTAGCTGCATATCAACTCTATGGGTACACTAAAGAAACTGCTAAATGAAAGACATACATCTAAACAAAAATGACCTAGAGTCTTACAATAGAGGAATATAACCTATAAACTATGTTAGCTGCTATGCTCAATGCTAATTTCCTTCTTCTATCTTTAGCCAAGGATGTACCAACCTCTTGCTGAAAATGTCCCCTGGGATGGGAACTTTATTTTCCTTGACAAACTTCCAAAGTCTAAGCTAGATCAACTCAATCATTTTCATGCAATAATCACCATTGAGTCAACATTCCCAATTCAATCATTTGTCCATATAGCAGTCAGTTATTACCAATAGCCTTAAGATATTTGCCAGGCATGGTAGCATTCACCTGTAATCATAGCATTTGGCAAGTAAAGAAAGGGGAATCAAGAGTTCAAGGTCATCCTCAGCTATATATAGAGAGTTTGAACACAGTCTGGGCTACTTGACACTTCACCTTCAAACACACACACACACACACACACACACACACACACACACATATATATATATAATTTTGCAATATTTCTCATTTGAAAATTTTCAAGTTTACAAAGACTTTTGTCAGTCAGAAAGACTAAGCCTGTTTAATAATCCAATCAATCATCTAACATAAATGTCTAAGAACATGATACATTTAACACACCACAGAAGATAGGGAATTTAGCAAGAATGTTTTTTTTTTCAGAAAGTTGTGCCATCTTTTCAGCTTTTCATGTCAGTGAGCTTCAGTGAATAATTTGAACTCTTTGGATGCATTCTCTGCTCTTTAAGTTGTAGCTATATTGCGCAGCCTCACAATGTTGCTATAAGGCTCAGATACAGCAATATACATGATACTCTTTGCAAACTGTGTGTGAAAGTGCAATAAGCCTATTGGTTATCTCTGCTAGAGGAGGAAGGAAGATGGCAAACTACTGTATTAGGGAGAAAGTAATCTATCAAAATGAGTACAGCAACATGCTAACATTGGCGTGCTATGTGGTGAGGGAGAGCCATGCCAAAGTTAGTAATTACCCTACAATTCACTTGAGGGAAGGAGAGCAGCAATTTTATTTTTATTTTTGAATATTTCATACTTGCGTACAATGTATCTCGCCTTCCAATTCCTCCTGCCTACCCAAAACATCTCTTCCCCAACTTGTTCATATACTTTCTAAACTGTATTTTTACAATCCTCTGATTCTAATCAGTAATGCTCATATGATCATGGGTGTATAGTCACTGGTGCATGGACAACCACTTTGGTTCTTTCACTCCTAATAGCCAGCAACTTCCAGTAGCACCTCAGCAAGGGGTGGGGATCTGAGAACTCTTCCTGCATCATTCATTGTCTTGATCTGTGAAAATCTTGAAACCACAACTCCAGTGAATCCATGTGTATACGATCACGCCTTGCCCAGAAGATGACATTTGACAGCACTTCCCGCTCCTCACTCTAGCTCCTATGCTCTTCCCAGACCTCTTTCGCAATGTTTCCCGAGCTTTGGTAGGACAGGGTATTGATACAGACATCTCATTTGCAGAGCTCACAGTTAGGCATTACCAACAGTCCGAACACTAACGTGTCTCTACATTCACCACTCTCCACTGTAGTGAGAAACTTTTCTGATCACGGTGAGAGCGGCCCAAATCCACGGGGATAAATATTTAGAAGGCAGCTTGTCAGCATGACCACTTAGCAAAACATTAATAGGGCCTAGGACTTCCAGAATTATGGCTGTGGATCATGGTTACATTATTAGGTATAAATTCTCCAGTTTCAGATCTCATCAAGATTGGTGAACCTACAAACTTTATTATCACTATTGTGTCTCTGGGAAAATCTTGCCTTGCACGGTAGTATTGTAGCATGCAAGGTCCATAACTGAGTAAGATTATTGATCTGTTTTTTTTTCTCATTTTTTTGCAAGAACCCAAATATCACATTCTATCATTATGAAAACAAGGCAGCAGAAGCTTCCTGTTCAATTTGTGTTGGTGTCTGTATGTCCTTCAATTAAAATATGTAGTTTTCAGCACAGGGGATTACCATCTAGCTACTGTGGGTAGCCTATAACAATGCTAATAACCTGTGTTGTTTTAGGGGATTCATGAGCCCTCCTGGTTTATAACTAACAGGGAGGTCACCTATACCTGAAACTGAGAGTTTTCATTTAATAACCCATTTCTTCTTTGAGCCGCACTGTTGAGCCATGAGGGTTGCCTGTGTTTAATTTTTTTTGAAGTTCTATTTTCATTATCTTACAATGTAGAGGAATCTACATAAAGTAACTGCACTAAAAATTTGTTCCATGAAAAAATGGAAGCAGAGGATGATTTAAAAGTAAAAGTGTGTTTGTCTACCTAGTCCTATGCTTTTTCCCATTCATGGACTCTATCCACAGGTTGTATTTATTTTTAGGAAAGCTCCGAAACTTTGTCTGTCTAAAGATATAGAAGGCTTGGAAGACGACTAGAATAGTTTTTGAGAGTACCAAGGATGGTTTTATTTATTGTAACAGGGCAGTGGATGTGTGCTTGGATACCCATTTTTTTTTTTTGTAGTACATTCCACATTAAGAAAAGTAGCTTTAGAATCAACCTAGACAAGGTTCTTCAGTTTTTAGCTGTGTCACCTTGAGCAAGTCACTAGCAGTGGTGGCTTGGACAAGTATGGGGCCTATAGGCTAATACTTCTGAATTCTTGGTCCCCAGTTGATGCAACTGTTTGGAAAGGATTAGGAGGTATGACCTAGTTGGAGAAGGTGTGTCACTGGGGAAGTACTTTGAGGTTTCAAAAGACTTTCCTCATTTCTAGTATATCCCTCTCTACCCTTGCCTCCTAGTCGTGGGTTAAAATGGCAGCACTTAGCTATTGCTACTCCCATTCCTCTGCCTTGCCATCATGTACTGTAACCCTCTTAAACCATAAAACAGTTAAATGGTTTCTTTTATAAGGTTCTTGACCAAGTTGTTTTATCACAGCAATGAAAAGATAACTAAGACATTGACCCTCTCTAAAACTTCCTTTGTTTGCACAATGCATCTAGCGATAGCAATTTCAAAGTGTGTTGTTAAGTATTGATGAACCAATACCAGCAGAAGTCCCAGAGAAGCCGTGATCAAGAAGGCTTGTGAAAGTAGAGAGAATGGAGAATGGGGACATGCCATTCTGAAGAGACTTTTCTGCTTGTTTATTCCCGATTGCCTGCCAGTTTGAACTTCTTAGGTCTCTGGCACTACATTCGAAGCAGTGAGTAAAGCAGATGCATGCTGAGTTAGTTCATCTGGGGACGTTGTATTGATCTAAACTGCAGATCCATTGTAACCAAGGGCAGAAAAAAAACACATGAGGTAGATTCATAGGAAGAAGTTAGCCATTGGTTAAGGCAATTTTTAGTGTGGGGGTATTTGGAGATGACGTAAGAAGGATCAGGATAAAGAAGAAACAAAAAGAAATGTGGGGTTCTCGGGTTCATTTAATTATCATCCCTTTCTTGGAAAATGTGAACTGTACCTTAGGTCTCCAACTGTAAGCATGGAAAAAAAATGGTAGTTGCCTAATATGGTCATGAATCTGCCTTTGTGAGATTCACGATACAGAGTTTCAAGAATGCTAAATGACCCAGAATTCTCCATGAATATGTGTAAGAAATTTATAAAAAGATCTCAGCAAGTGTGTCCAAAACAGTTTATTGTTGCTGACATTTTTGCATTTCTCCGCAAAGCTGCAGATGTGTACATGGAAGCTTCATGCTGTTGAGCTGAATAGGAATATTATGGCAAGCATTAAGCATAGTAAATTATTATCAGCTAAAGGCACATCCTCTGATCCTGGGCTACTTTTGTAAATGAAGTTTCCTTGGAGCGTGGCCACATCAAGTTGTGTACATATGGTCTGTGGCTTCCTTTGTGCAGCAGAATTGAATAGTTGGAACAGAGATCTTAAGGCTCAGTCTCTAAAGTATTTACTATCTAACTCTGTAATAGGAAGTTTCCCAATCTTCCGCTCTAATGCTCTTTGCACACTAAAAGCACCAAGAAGTCACATATCCAAGAAATCTAATTTTTAACTCAGAACTTCTGGGCAGGCCACTCCAAGAAGGAACTCATTGCTACCTATGTCTTGCTATTCATGCCTTTGGGTAATATTCTCCCATAAGTTTTGACCACAGAGATCTGCTTTTGAATGGGGAAAATAGAGAGTGAGGACATGCCACTCTGAATCTTATGTCATAAGGAAGCTATGTTTCCCCCTGAAATACTCTCTACTTCTTCCCTGGTCTAGAGTCACTAGATATTGCATTGTAAATATGTAGAGGAAGCCTCCAGGGAAATCCATGTGGTAAGAATCCAAGTCCTAAAGTAACCACATGTGGACAACAGAAAGAGGAGCTCCTCAGCCTGCCAAGAACCCCGTGAGCAAACTTGGAAACAAACTCTCCAGTCTCAGCTGAGCCTGAGATGACTGAGGCATGACCAGGAGCCTTGATGCTCCTCATGAGAAATCTGAGTCAGTGACATTCTGCTAACCTCTAGTTAGGTCCTTGAGCACCAGAAACTGGGATACAAAAAACACTTGTGACTTTAAATTGTTAAACTTTGATTGAGTAATAAAACAATGCTAATTAAACAACTTTTAAAAATATTCGGCCATTACAAAAGTCATTTGTCTTAGTAAATTTTCTTTTGTTGTGAAGAGACACCATGACCAAGGCAACTTACAAAATAACACATTGACTTGGGGGCTTGTTTAGAGTTTCAGAAGCTGAATCCATGACTATTATGTCAGAGAGCACAGCAGCGGGCAGACAGGCATGGCGCTGGAGCAGTAACTAAGAGGTACTTACCACATCTTACTTACATCTTATCTGAAAGTGTGTATGTGTGTGTGTGTGTGTGTGTGTGTGTGTGTATGTGGTGTATCTGAGAGAGAGGTACAGAGAGAGAGAGACAGAGAGAGAGGGAGAGAGAGAGAGAGAGAGAGATACACACAGAGAGAAACAGAGAGAGAGAGAGACATAGACAAAATCAGAGAGGGCAAATATGCCTGGGATGCCTACCCTCCGAAACATACCTCCTTTAACAAGGCCACACCTCCAATTTCTACCCAAAAGTTCCACCAACCAGGAACCAAGCTTTGAAACAAACTAACTTATGGGGGCTTTTCTCATTCAAACCACCACACCGTTCTCCATAGCTTTCTGCCTTAGTTTAGACAGTGAAGGGTTAAATAACTACATCTTTCAAATTTAGATAAAGGGAAAATGTATTTTTGTCCTGGTCAAAAATTAAAACCTCAAAGAGTTTGATTCATTGTCATTTATCTGATGTAGTAATAACAACCACATTAGGAAAATGACTTCTTCAAGAAGAATGATTATGAAAAATGACTATAAATAATTAGTGCTATATAAACGAGTTGGCCATCTCTTTCCATGTGAACTCTGATTTTCCTGCTTGAGAAGCAACAGAAATGTAGAAACGACACAGCCCTTGAAGCTGTGTCACTATCCCCGAATTCAGCTCCGAAGACACAATTATACATTCCTATGCATGATAGCTTTAGGGAATCCCTTGGGTCTGCAGGAACTTGAATTCCCTTACTCTCTGGGGCAGTGCAACTCAGTTTCTGAACATGTGTCCCGTCAATTCACTGATCTCATGGGTTGCTGATGTACTTTTTCCTTAGAAGTCAGTACAAAGTCTCTCTAATTGGGTCCAATTGCCAGTATTTAACAGCATACATGATAAGAAATTGCAAAACGAGAATTCCAGAAATTGTTTTCTCCATCTTTCATCGAGTCTAGACATTGAGCAAAATAGACAGCCCAGGGCTGTCTTTACTAGGTGTTTCTGCAGTATCTCTTTGGTAATCAGCATGAAAATTTCTATGTGCTGGCAGTCCTTGCAGGAAGGGATCTTTGCCCATACCTGAGTGGGTCCAATGACAGCGTAATGTCATTTGCAAATTGGAATTAAAGAACAGTGAATTTCCATAGCGTTTTCACTGGTCGTTGGTTGTGTGAACCTGGGCAAGAATCTGTAATATATGAGCCTGTGTTTTCATCGATAAGATATTGAAAATCATGATTTGGGAGTTAAGAAATATACCCAGTATCTCTCACAGAGTCTGGTTCATCATAGGCCCACAGGAATGCTAGTTTCTGTCTTTGCCTCTCTTCAGAACCTATCAGACAAGGACTGGATATGGTCTGGATGCTTACAGCTGCTATTTTCTTGTTTGTCACTTTCCCCTGTTGTTGCTCTCTGAACATTCTTTGACCTGAATGGTATGAACCTTGGTAAGTTTTATGTTCATGACTAGCATCCTTAGCTGTTAAAGAAAACTCTAGTTTTGAAGATATTTACTCATCAGGAGATTATCTAGAAGCAATCCAATTTACAGTAGAGTTTGACAGAGCTGCCTGTTACCAGGTTTTGTAAATGAAGTTTTCTTAGGATTCAGTCACATTCATGGCTGCTTTTCCAATTCAAAGACACACCAAATAACCGAAACTCCATGGCCCATAAACCCTAAAATATTTACCATCTAGCCTTCTCTAGAAAAATGTTTACTCACTCCTAATCTACCTGCTTGATCTCTGGAGGCAACTCAGGAGACAGCCCTCTAAATGTCTGAACTGATATATAAATTTTATACTTAAGTATATGAAACTTGAGGACAAAAAACAGAAATGATTATTTCCCATCAAAACATGAGAAAGAATACTTTTAGAATCAAGAAGTAAGATTCAACCCAAGTTAAATTGGTTACCTAAGGCAAGGAGGAGCATATAGGCATATATTTAATATTTGGAGTAAAAATACATACATTCGTTTCATAGTTCCCTGACTTTCAAAGGATATGACTTTGAACAAGTGACCTTCCTCTTGAATTGTTTCTTTACCCTACAAAATAATGATTTCAGTAATTCTTTCCTCAGAGAGTTTTTTTTTTTGGCAAGAGTTAATGAGATAATATACTCCATAAACTTTAAAACTTTATACAAATGTTATTTTTGCGATTAAGATATAGGTCCTCGAAATATGTTTGTTGGAACAATTAGTAGAAAGATTACACCTCTAATATTGTTGGCAGATTTCCAGGCATGTACGCCATGAGACATGTTGATTGAAGAGTTAAACATGGGTTGATTCTTTCTTGCCTAACGTCCCCAGGACATTTTTGTTTTAACGCAAATGGTATTTTAGGCTTTTAAATTTCGGGCCAACTTCCAACATAGACATATATTCCAACATAGACATTTTAAATCCCTGTAGACTATGCTTTGTGGGTAAAGCAGTGAAGTCATGAAATGCCTCTGTATCACCCCATTCTGGGTCATGGATTACAGAATTTATCCTCCTTTGCTTTCCAATGGAATTATTCCATCTCTGATCTTGGAGCCACCTTCCTATCTCAGAACTACCGAAAGCCATATTTAATACAATCTTTCCCGGTCTTCTTTAGTCTTATAAGCCAGATAATATGTGAGCAGCTTGGGAAAACATCTCTGTTTTGTGCCTCTTGTCTCTTCTGGATCCAGCAAAGCAGTTGCAGTCACCATGTTGGTAAGTGGGAGTCTACAAATCGCATCCCTAGGAAGGCCCAAGGAAGATTCCAATTTTTCTGCTACAGGAATGGGGAAAAGGGGGAAATCGAGCAGTTAAGATGATGACAGAGAAGGAAGCCTGTCTGCCTTGAGGGGAGAAAATGGTGTGAATTTAAATGAAAAAATTACTATTCTGAGAAGACGCTGGCAGAATTCCCAGATCTCCCTTTGTGTGAACGGCGCTCAGTTCAGTTAGTCTTCTAGCCCATGCTGTGCTCCAGCTGTGATGTGTGCCTGCCATGTCAGTGATTTACTCTCTGCCACTTCTAATCCACACATTTTCAGGGCTGGTGACAACACATTCGTGGCATCTAATTTGCAGCGACTTTTGTCATTCTGACATAAAAAACATCATAAAATACAAAGTACCCATGGTGAGTATCCCTTGGGGTGTGGAGTGTAAAAGATCCAAAGTGTCCAGGACATGATACCTAAGGGACATCTGTGCCTGGGGTCTGAGGTATGAACAGTCTCTCTTCTTTGCCTCATAGTTCAAATACTACATATGAGTAGGTATTCCAGCCATTTCAGATTAAGAAAGAAACTTTGATATATGAAGTACACTCAGTAACTCAGGTAGTAAGTATAAACCTGGGAAGAGAATCAAGGCCTGTCTACACTGTTTTCACACTAAGGTGCTTGGCCCAAAAATCCCGAGTTGATTTGAATGTTTTTGTTTGTTTGTTTTCTATGTATTTTCCCTGGTTCTCTGATTCTTTCTCCATTTTTCTTTTTCTTTTTTTCATTTTTAAGAATTTTTTTTTTTATTTCTATCAGGGTTCCACCTCTCACCCTGCAATACAGTACCTTTCTCTTGGTGGTACAGGGTTTGGACTGTGAGTGAGAAAAACACACTTCGGCTCACTCACTCACCTAATCCCAGAACCAAAGCTTTATCACAGCAAGTCATTGAAATAACTTAAACATCTTACTTGCTGCACAAGTATTTAGGGATCAGAAATATGGGTGTAATACCTCCAATGAGATAAGAGAGCCCATTAGATGCTGTAATCAATCTGCAAACCTAATTCCTCTGTGGACTGAACATGCGATATCCCCTATAGTCTCATGTATTTGGACAGTTGATCCCCAACTGGTTGCACCGTTTGGAAAAGCTTTGATACCTTGGAAAGTCAGAGCTTCCCTGGAGGTGCTAGGTCATTGTGGGGAGGACTTGGGGGCTTCTAGGTCAACTCTACTTCCCATTTATTCTATGCCTCCTGCCAGCAGATACAACATGATCAGTCAGCTTCCGGTTTTTACCATCATATCTTCCCCATCATGATGGACTGAAGCTGTAAGCCAAAATAAACCCTTCATTTCTTCAAGCATTGTGTCAGTTATTTTGTCGTAGCAACAGATACGTAACTAATGCAGTTCCCCGATTACAGTTCCTGGTTAAGAAATTCTGTGACTCCATCATGATAATTGCAGTTCTGTTGTCTTCTCTAATGCAGCCATTAGGTAACCAAGAAGTATCACTTTGTGTGATAATGCTATTTCAGGGAATACAGAGCTCTGTGGACCTGTAGTGCAGAAGCAAATCAATTGAGGGGGACTTTCGCTATTAGCGTTAGCCTTGCAAACAGGAAGGACTTGTTAGTGGCCATAAATAAAGCTTATGTCTCTCTTAGCTTCAAAGATATTCTAGAAGAAAGGCCTGAGCTGGGAAAATTTGAAATTGTCGAGGAGAGAATAATTTTGTAATCTGGAAGTAGATTTACACTTTGCAATTAGCAACGAGAAATGTCAGTTAAGGCTTCAACACACACTCCAGAGTTATTCTGTTTTCTGCTTAGTAACAAGAGAAGGTGGTGGACACACAATCAGAAATACATTTAAGACTTCTTCATGGTCCCGGAAATACTGTACGATCACTTATCTTATTGAGTCCTCTCAAGCATGTGGGGCTATTATTTCAAACAGAGTACCACCAGCCTCAGAGAATAGAAACAGTGGTATAGCAGAGTGGGATGAAAAAGACACATTTAGTGAGAAATAGATATAAGATCTGCCTCAATTGCCTGTATGCAAGTCTATTTCTTTGCTTGGAATATTTCACTTCATCACTTGGTTTATTTTGTCTTGTCCAGATGGAAGTACACATCCTTTTTATCCTCTTATAATTTTTTATTGTTCCATAATTGTACAACACATTAGATTTGTGATTCTTGTATTATGTTCTGCTGTGTTGAATAGCCCAGGTGTTCCTTGACATCTGCTACATACGCAGAAGAGATGTTTAGGATCCATGTACCATGGACGTATGAGAAACCTCAATTCACTAATAGATAAAAAAAAATCCATGTGTATTAATCACAAAAATTGTGCCTAATGGGTTACAGTTATGACATTTATTCTTCCCTAGGGAGCAGTTTTAAAATATTTAAATGTGAAAGCTGGGAGAGATTTGAATCCCCTCAATCCAACTTCATGGTATTACAAATGAGAGAAATGAAACAATATCTCAGAGCCAACTTGCTCAAGGCTACAAACCTTACTAAGCTTTGAGATCGTTGATCATTGTTTCCCAAATCAGTGCACAGGGAAAGATGGTCACGAGGTACAGCAATTGGAAGGAAAACCCATAGTTAGTGTATGGAACATAAAGAGATCTTGTAAAGATGGGGTGCTTGAATGAATAAATCAATTTCTATTTCTAGAGGTAGATTTTGAGTATATCATATTCAGATGGGTTATCCAGTCACTATTGTTAGGAAGTTTGTGATCTTTCTGTTCTGGAAAAGGAAGGGCTTCAGCGATTTATTGGCTTCTCTCCAGATAGCTTTAGTGGACAGGAACAAGTATTCTCTACATAGGCTTTGAAACTCTTATAGATCTACTTCTTTTGACAAGATATTAAATATCTCTTGGCTCTTTGTTCACAAAGATGAATATTGGGTCTACTGCCGACTCTTGCTTTATGCTTCTTGCAGAATATTTGAGGATCCAGTTTTCTCCTGGAGAAAACCATCTGCACTCCTGCAGGGCAGCAGAATCTCAATGGGCAGGCTTGCACATTCCCAAAGAGCTCATCAAAGCAGAGATGGGCCTACGTGAGCTTAGCAGAAAAGAATGAATAGTACTCTTCTGATCTTTTCCAAGAATATTAATGTGGTAGGGATATGATTTAGTCTCCATTACCCCCAAATTAGATAAGAGCAATTTATTGAAATACAAATTTAGAATAAACCAGGATCTCAGTTCTCTGAAAGCTTTTGAAAAATCACCCTTGATAAATGAAGTCAACCTGTATATCTTTTGACATTTAGAATTTGTCTAATTTGGAAATCAAACTTTTACAAATAACAGTTATTTGTATCTTCAAAGTAAAATTGAGCAGGAACAAGCTTGGAGGCTGGAGAGCAGGGTCCATTGTCACCATTATTTCCTATCCGCATCACTTTGCAAACTTAGGCCATGAATGATCTTTCTAAGACTTGGGTTGCTTATTTGTAAAACAGAGATAATATTTACCCCCAGAGTTTAAACTGTGAGAAGAACTAACGCAGATAGAGCTTTTCCAGTTGTTTCATGGCTTGATTACAAACTGTGTCTGAAATTTGAGGAATAAATTTTGAGCATGCCTGATAGTGAGAAAATGGCTGACTTTGTATTTTGAGACATTGAGATAAGTGGATTGCTGGGAGTCGTTCAAACTCTCGTAATTATGTAAAATTACTTTGTATGCAAAGTCTTATACATATAGATGAACACATATTTTCCATATATGCATACATATAATCTATATATACACATCACTTTGCTTAATTCTCATCACACTTTGCGAATTTGCATATGTCACATCCATCCCCAGAGGAAAAAGTCAAGTCTGGCAGAGAGCAAACAGCATCCAAGGTCAGATGCTGAAAAATAGAACTGAGATATGAAGGTGACCTAGGAGCACCTCAAGGTCCCTCCGGGACTCCCCATGTGGTACAATCATCTCAAATTGAAAATCCTAATAGAGAAAAGAGGCACTCTGGGGACATTGCAAAGGCTCTGAAGTCCATATGTCATGCCCTTATAGCGATTACAGCAGTGTCTTCTAAAGCCAAGTCTGTGGAATCTAGAAAAGCACAGACACAAATGTAGATAAACAGCTCACAATCTCTTCCTTTTATTTCATTTAAGCCAATAAATAACTACAAATTGGCTATGAGTGTCTCCATGGAGGACAGCATCATCTGGCACCCACTGGGGCTTCCTGAATCGTCCTTTAAATTGAGCTGCCCTTAGACTTTCCCCATTTTTTGATTCTGGAATCTGTCTTTTAAGAAATAAAATTAAAATTACATTCACATATTTATTTTATAGTGTTTGTATGTGCATATATGCATGTTTGTGTTGGATGTTTGTGTGTATTTATGATTATGAGAATGTGAGCCAGCCCATAGTATGCCATAGGCTTACATGCTAAAACAACTTGCAGAGAAGTTGATTCTTCATTCCACCATATGGTTTGAGCTCAGGTGGTCAGGGTTGGTGGCAGAAATCTTTATTACTGAACCATCTTGCCAGCCACCTAGGGCCTTTCTTACCTCTTGTCTTTATAGTTTCTTTATTACTTTAGCCTTACTAGTGGCTACACGATTTTAACTAAGTCTCTCCTTTCTTCAACAGCCACTAACTGCCTACTGATCCTCAGGAAGGGGTGACACTTCTCGAGCTCCTCCCCACCCCACGACAGAATGTTAACTGGCTCAATTATGTGCACCTTTTGCGCAGGTAATCACAGCTGCTTTGAGCTACTGGGTGTAATTGCCTTACCACACCCAGAAGAGAGCATCAATTTTGATGCTTCCTTGTTCTCACAAAGTAATTGAATGATAGAGGGAGTCTGTTCCTCCCTGAAGAGAGAGGTTCTTCGTGCTCTGATGCTGCCCCTCCTTTTTTCCCACCACCCTGAGCATTAACGCAATGCCTTTTCTCTGCGATTGGTATTGGTCAGGGGTGCATTTTTCCTGTGTCAATTGCTGATTATTTGATTATCAGCTATACAAGTAAACTGCTGGGTCAGAGGTTCCTAATTTTACTTACAGCAATCCTTGATTGGCTTTAGTTTAGAAGCTTCTTTTTTATTATTATTTTATTGATTTTTTTTATTGAGCTCTACAAAAGCTTCTTTAGCCAAATGCCACACCAACAAAAATCAGCTAAGTAAGGAATACTTAAGGCAGAGAAGGACTCCAAAGAAGTGGAAGGAGAAGGAGACTAAAGGAATAAGTCAAATGTAGACACTAATATTTTATTCATTTATCTGCAGTGAAAACTCTCAGCGGGTTATGCCATGTTCCAGCAAGGCAACGTTGGCAATGAGATAGCTGTCACTTTTATAGAAAGGAAGAAGATATCTTTAATCTCATTAGGATTGGGCTTTGTCCAAAGAGGGCCGCCTACCTACTGTCGCCTGGAAAAGAGAAAGATGTATAGGACAGAACCTATTTATAGATTACCCCAAGGCACTGGCAATGATTTTAGATTGAGAAGAAGAAAGAAAATGATCTTTTATTGAGGACCTGTGCTTCTTCAAAGGTAATGGTCTAGTTTCCAAACTGCCGTGCCTGTGAGTGGAGTTATTAGACTTCCCACTGGTACAACCTAACCTAACCTTGCAGCACATTGTGCAACCCTCCCAAGGAAAACTCAAATGAGCACTATAAGTTCTTAGAATGCTTTCTAGCAGGTGGTAGGTTGTATTGCTAATCTTCATCTCTTCTACTGTCGGGACTTTTGCAATGTGGATGTGGGCCTCTGGGGCTAATGTTCTGAATAGAAGCACTGTGCTGGAATTAGAATGCAACTTCAGAAGTGCTTAATGTTTGAAAGTGCATACAACAGAGGGCTGCAAAAGGGTTTTCTTCATCTTGCATGCCATTAGCGTACATGTTGAGAAACAAAGCTGGGCCCCATACTGTAAGTTGCACTTTTTTTTATAATTACTGCAAATACTAAAAGTTGGTTATTAATAGGTTTAATTCACAGATGAAGAGATTGAGACTTCCAGGCATTTGCATAAAATAAGAAAGGTTATGATGGCATTGCTTGGGTTTGACTCCATAGATTTTTATCTCTAAGATTATAATTCCTTTTGCTCCACTCTATTTCCTGCGTGGGGCGAGTCAATATATTTCTATCATAATGTGATATTGCTCCAACTGGGCAGAAGACATACCTAACATGAGCAGTTTCAGCTAGGTGCAAAGCTATTTATTATCTGAGGAGTCTGCTTCTATTCTCATCTGTTTCTGCTCTCTTGGAGACCTCTTCACTCAGCACCACTGTGAACAAACAGTGGATCCCAACCTGTGCATCCTCTGCAGTGGCCAGGGACCACTTTCAGCCTCCAGCAAGTGTATGTATATATCACCCATTACCTAATTTGGTCTAAGTTTGCATTCACTTACTCAATAATCATTTCTTAACTCATTCCAAGGACAAGCCAATGTATTAAGACCAAGAACACAAAGATAATCTTGTCCTCAAAAATTCTCTGTTCAATGTGACAGATTTACATAACATTACAATCCTTTGAGAGAAGAAGGATGGCAGGAGAATTTGTCAGTTACAAGGAAAACACAAAAGAAGAAGAGGTGGCTCTGATCCAGGGAGTCCAAGAATGGCTCCACGTTTTCGTATAGGTTTGTTCATTTGTCAAGTGCGCATCTAGGAAGAGACTGTAGGGGAAGACAAGGCAGCAGAAGCAGTGTATTAAACAAAGCCAAAGAGTCAACTGCAAGCACTAAGCAAGGTCTAAGCAAGAATGTGAGTAGTAAACCGGGTGGTCTAAGGTGACTTGGAGCCAAGACCAGGAAAGGGATATATGGAATAATTCACCATATACTTGGAAGTTAAGAGTAAACCATGGCAGTGTGACACTATAATTATTTAAATGTCACAGTATTTGACACATCCTGATAATGTCCCCATTTAGTATTTAATGAGTCAGAAAGTCTATACAGCTATTGCAGGGTTTGTGTCTCACCTCTTTTCTTTCCTCCTATCTCCTTATGTGGTCCCTTAACCCAAATTCCATCTTTTCTACTGTGATGATCTTCTAATTATGCCCTTCTTCCCTTAATTCATCCCTTCCTTAGAGAGATTTAAAAGGCAAGATTCACCAAAAACTTGCTAAAAATATGACAAGACTTCAGCATATACTTTTAAAGGAGTGCAATAAACAGGAATTGAAATTCATACTGGAGTTCGCCATTTTCATTTTTAGACCCTTATGTTTTATAGCCGTTTCTCTTGTGCTGTAGTCTTCAGGGAGTGTAGGCATAAAAAAGAAGACCAATGCACATGATAAGAGTAGAAAGCAAAGAGTTAAAGATTCTAGGCAAGTGAAAGGGCTCAGCCTGTGAAGACATTTGCCGTCAAGCCTGACTACTTAAGTCCAATCCCTGAGACCCACATGGTGGAAGGGGGAAACCAATTTCAAAGTTTCCTTCCAACTACCACAGGAATGGTGCAGTTCATGTGTACAACAACCTCCACAAACAAACAAACAAACAAACAATAAAAGTAACTATAAAAAAAAAACAAGAGAGTTAAAGATTCTACAGCACAAAGTAGCTGTATGAAGCTATGGTGTTAATTTTTTGAACTGAAGTTAATAATTTCAAAATAAAAGCTATCTTATTGGTTGAATCATGTTTCTTGAATGTTGAAATCTGAGTTCTTAGTGTCCCTAAACTTGACATTACATGGCACTAGTATCATTGCAGATGTAAGATGATGTCCCTCCTATCATAGGGTGACTTCCTTATTGTTGCTGTCCTTGCAGAAATAGTTAAATATGAAGTTAAGCAACTGAGCAATGAAGGAAGATTCTGTGAGCAATCAGAAAAGATGATAATGAAGAAGACCGGAACTAGTCTCTGTTTTTAGTCCCCAGAAGGAGCCAGCCTTGTAAACACAGTGACTTTGATTTTCTGGCATCTAGAACAATGAAATGATAAACTTATGCTCTCTAAATCTTCTGGTTTGCTGCACTTGGTTTTGGGATGGTCTTAAGAAAGTAACATAAAAGTCAAGGAACTTTGATGTTAGCCTTTGAATGGTAGGTTTGTACAGCCGCCTCTCACAGACACTGGGGGTACTTTAGCTTATGTTCTCCTGGAACCTTGTTGGACTTATTACGTCTTCATTTTGGAAATGAGACCTCAGGTTCCTGGGGGCAGTTTCTTTCCCCAGGCAACCATTAGAAGTTTGTAATCTCCTTGTAGATACCTGGTGACTCTGACCCATGGATGAAGAGTGTGAAAGAAAGGTCTATCAATGCTTCACCTTCTGAGGTAGACCCCATACTCCAGAGTTCCCCACACTTCAGGGGGAGGCTCTCTTTCACAAGAATTCATTTGCAATCCTCTTTTGAACTTCCCCAATTCTTTTGCCAGAGATCACTTGCTCTCCAATCCTTTTATCAATATCTGCTTCAGGGAATTCTTAACTACCATCCTGCTGGGTCTCTTTCTGCACTCATCACCTCTAAACTTGAAGGAAAAAGTCAGTCTTTGATTGCTTCACAAGCAACGAAAGTGGGGTTGGTAAATGCCAGCCAAGGGAATGGTTGAAAGGCAGAATGGCAGGATGGCATTTCCTTTAGGAACAAAGAGTTTTACACAAGGCAGACAAATACCATGATCAAGGTGGTAAAGAGGATGTAGTAGAATTCCAACACAACCTTGGTGTCCTTGGAGCACAAGGAGCCGCACATTGTTATGAACATCACAACTATAGTTGCAACATAGTTCAAGAAAAATTATAGCATGTGCCGTTTATAGCTCACATCCTTTGGTTCCTAGTGTGTGCTTCTGTCTTCTCGCTGTGCTCCGAGAGTTAAGACAATGTGCAACTTGTCACAAGGAAGTGACTTTTTCACCTGCAGAATTTGGCTCAGTGTTAGTTAAATGTTCTGGAATTTAAAGTCGTCTTTTCCCCCCCTTCTTTAAAATGTCTAAATGCTGTGTTGATAAATGTCACATAGAATAACGAATGTGATGGAATGTGCTCAGGATAATGGGAGTTACTTTCTAGCTCGCCTGAACCATGACTTGCCTGCATTTAGAAAGAATAATGAATGTAATTTAATACAGCACCTTTGCAGAGAAGTGACTCAAAACACTTTCAAAGTGAATATTAAAATGCCAAATTATGCAATAAGGACACGGACTTAAGTAGATAATAATAGATCACACACAAAAATGATACAATGCAGCAGAAGGTGCATTTTTTAAGGTCTGCGTTATGTAGTTATTTGTAGAAAAATGAACAGAGAGGTTGGCATGGGATGAGGTAGACAAAGGTCAGATAGAGATTGAATACTTAGGGCAATGATTAGAGTTAGCACAGGGCACCTGCCGAGGGTACATAAGGAAGCCAAAATCATGGGCAACAAAGTGTGATCCAGTATTCATAATCTGTGCTGCTATGAACAAGCTCATTTCAAACTTGATCTTTAGGATCCCTGCATAATATATAGTCTGTTTTGTGGAAACTCATTAGTTCCATACATTTTAGGAGACCTCCAATAATAAATAGTTTCATTAATTTATCTCTTATCAAAGTGAAACAATAGCCTCAGCATCTTCTACACACACTCTTCTGCTGCCTGTCATACACACACACACACACACACACACACACACACACATACATACACATGAGGGATATCACTGTGTAAATTCATCACATACACACACACACACACACACACACGAGAGACATCACTATGTAAATCCATCACAATTCTCTCTCTATTCTATGGAATGTAATCACACATCACTCGTAGACCTTGAAGAAAATTAGGTTTAGAGACCATCTAGTCCCAGACTCTTATTTTCACATTATAATGATTGGCAGCCTAATGACGTGAAATGATTGGTTTGAAATCGCACAGTCATAGCCAGCTTTTTGTTCTAGGTCCTAGGCTTATTACTACACACGCATCATTTTATCCTTATGAAATCATTATGAGGGATATATCTTTACTTATGACTGACAAACTGAGGTAGATAGAGAGGAAACAGCTTGCACCAAGACTCAGCTGCGTTAGCCTACCTAGGCCAGACTCCTAAACAGAGTCTCGGACTCCTCTCCTATTCTGCACTCCCATTCTCTGTTCTGTCTCCACAGGGCCAGATAGTGGATCAGGCCTTACTTTCCGGGAACTTATGTAAGTAGGCCATGTAATGTCCTTTCCTCTAACATTTTCTCTGTCCCAGGAGAGATGGGGAAGTAGGGAGGATACTGTAATTCAGCAATGACTTGTTTTGCTAAACATGAAGAACTTTTGCCTTGGATCTTTCCCAGTCTCCTTTGCTGCTCTTTAACTCCGAGCCAAAGATTTGAGTCAGAAAAATCCCTATTTAAACATGTGTCTGTAAGCAGGACTTAAAGGCATTCTGAGTCTCAATTTGTTCATATGAAATATAGGGTTGCCATTAGTAACAGGCAATCTCCTTGAGTACCAGATGATAAGCATGAAAAGGCCTTGAAAACCCGAACTGCTAAATATTACCCACTTTTGCTATGCCAGACGGAAGATGAAGCTATGAGTCTCATAACCCATAGTCTTTGAGTGAGATGTAACTGTAGGAAACTAATTCTCAAAGCCATTATCAGTGTGCTGCCCTTTAGAAGCTCTGTAGGTTTTTTTTTTTTTTTTTTAAATACACACAGAGGGAAACTACTGGTTACTATGACATGGTGGCTAAGGAAGTGATGACTGAGAATACAGAACCTTATCAGGTCACCAATATGACTTTACAAGCCAACAAGTTCCTTGGCAATAGCCTCTTTCAACAAATCAGTATGTCAAAAGAAACAGTGACTCCTCCTGTGATTAAGAACAAAGTCACCAAACTCTTCAAGATGGACTCGAAATAGAACTCTTCAAGACAGCCTCCCTGCATCTCATTCCTTTTGCATTCATTAAGGACAAGGGCTAGCTAGTGGTAATGGCATTCCTTTAACCCAGTCAGCGAACAGAATCATCTACCCAGAACGACCCATAGAGGCTCAGATAAGAGAGTGAATTGATTGTCCATTGTAAGTTTAAGTATCTCTTATCCAACGAACCAAGTACAATTTTCTAATGTGAGATGTTCTTGGTATTTTTATTTGGACTGGAACCTAGAAACCAAACAGAAAACATGATTGTTAGTTTCTTGCAACAATGAGGGTGGGACAGCTTGCTACTAGAAATCTAAGGGAAACCAGATCAACTGTGGAATGCTATTTTTTTTTGTCTTAGAGATTTTTAGAGATAAAAAGATAAGGCTTACAGCATCTTGCCCTACCTTGCTTTATCCGGGAAGAAACAAAGACTGAAGAGGTAGACAAGGGGAGACAATATGACCAGGGGCACAGTCACCTGATCAAACAGTTGCTAGTCTCTTTTCACCTTTTTCAGGGCTTTCCCATAAAAGCATGGCCATTTCATTAACTACCTTTGACCCAGTGCTCGCTCCTCTCAGCTGCTATATCTCCAGAACTAACTAGGTCTAGAGTAGAAAATGTCAGAACCAAACAACATGGATCTATTTATTGGTTCACCCTACTGCATTTAATACTTACAACAGCAGTGTGAATCGGTGATTTTTGTCTCTGAAACAAAGGAGTAAATGAAACCTTGTCTGTAGTCACACGCTACAGAGCTGTGATTCCAATTATAAGCCATTGGACCTCACATTCCAGATTTTTAGCGTATACCATGTGATCTTCTGCACCATAGATCGTTTTTTTCTTTCTTTCTTTCCTTGACAACTCTTGCACTTGCTTATATGTTTATTTCCACTGGGCCTTGTTACAGTTAAGTTGTTAGAGATGTACAATGATCTGGGAACTTTCAAAGTCCCTGATCTCAGGAGTCAAGAAGGTCCACAGACCAGAACCCACAGCTTCTGCAGATCAGTTTTTGTTACAGGCTAAGAAGGAAAATGAAGCAAAATAAAGGAAAGGCAGACAAGCCAGAAGAAGCATCATTTTCAATGAAGAACCAAAGGAAGACTCTCCTGAAGGCACACTATTTGAAAACAGACTGAGAATTGCAAAGACCGGGGACAGAAAAGAGAAGCTAGGCGAAGGCCTTGGGTTATCCTAGAGAATAGAAATACAGTTCAAGACCTGGTGGAGGAGTCAATATATTGTATCAGATAAGAGTACAGGCGTGGATGTCCATCCGGCTGGTAGAAGCTATATACCAAACCGATGATTAGCTATATCACATAAGCACATCTACTCTAGTTCTCTGTACCTCAATTCTCCTTTCTGTAGTAAGGCACTGATGAGATGCTTCACTTCTGGGGTCATGGGAGGATTTCCTGTTGACAACAGTACCTGACCCACAATCAACAACCAACCACTGTTTCCCTTCACGTCAGAGCTAATGCCATTATTGATTCTGCCTTTATACTTTTTTTCCTCCTTTGAAAAACAGCAGGAGCTTGTTATATACTTATTTCTTCAATAAAATGTGAGGAAGGGCCAATAAAATAAAATCAGTAAAACAGGAAGCTGGCAGTTCTGGCTGACTCAAGAGAGTATCAGGCAACCACACCATCTGCTCAGCTCCACCCAGGCCCCATGGTGGTCCTGGGGAGGCCCTGGGCTTTAATACTCACAATTAACTACTTTCCTATGTGAGCTCAAAACAAAGAGATTAGCATCAAAGAGGGCGAGATGCATCATTGTCAAAAAATTTTGAAAATTGTAAAGTAGAACATCTTGCCTCTTAAACTTATTTGACTCCCCCCCCCCTTCCTTTTTCTTCCTTTGAGAACAGAGATGGCAAAGATGCTCCACACTAGCCACCCTTCTTGAGGTGGTTGCTGGTGCCTGTTTATTCTGCTCAGGCTTAGTCACAAGTTCAGAACATTCTGTGGGTTTTACTGGAACTCAATATCATGGCTCATCCATCCCAGCTCAGATCACTCTGGCGGAGGCTGCCAGCAGTCTCCCCTGGGACAATGGCTCAGAGTCTCAGGCTGCACACAAGAGAGAAAACAGGTCTTACAATCCCTTTTAAGATTTAGGAATGGCCTCTGGGCCTATTTCCAAAGGCCTAGAACTGCTGGACTGGGAACCTGGGGAGGTGTGATGGCCCATGTTTGATGTTCCCTAGGGACACCTATTTCGCAAAGTCTAGACAGTCTGTCACACTGTGTTTCTAGATGTCCTGAGATCACCTGCACATCAACACTGTTGTGGGGTTATTCCTCTTATGTGCTTTACAAGCTGCACTGAGAGCTGGCTATGGTTAGTCCAAACACAGGTTTGACGTTGAGGGTTTGATGGCTTCTGACTATTTCCTTCACTTTCGCTCCCTGCAACACTCACCAATCCCCCATCCTTTCGGAGTTTCTGAGCCTCAGCTCCTGTGTGCTCACTTCTGTTGTGTGTTCTGTCAATGGAGCACAGGCACAGAACCTGGTGTGATCCCGACAGCAATGTTGCGAGTGGGGAATGAATCCTGACTCATCCTTTAGACGAGGAAAGTGGGATCTAAAGTCATTAAATAAGTCACTAGCACTCACACTGTAGATGGGTATGAGAGCATCCACGGAGCAAAGTCAGGTGGATTCCTGGTGCTCTTTTCTACTGAACTGTGCTCTAATGTGAACCTCCATTTCATTTTAAGACTAAGACGACTGTATCTCTCATGAAAGATTTGCATTCTTGATACTTAAAGTTTGCTTATCCTAGCGAATTCTTAGATTCAGTGAGAGAAAGGAAGTGACAGAGACAAACACAGAGAAGAAACACGGGGGAGGTGGAGGAGACTGAGTCTGTGTGTGTGTGTGTAATAATTTATGTTCACATGTAGAGAAAAAGGCAGAAAAAGTAAGAAATTAAATATCTTTCTGATACAACTTTAGTTCCCGATGCTGTCAAATGAAAAAGTTTGTTGAGAGCTCTTCTAACTTCTTTGCCAGCCTATACTACTGAATCTCTGCACTGGGAAGAGGGAGAGAGTGCTCTGTCTTCCTTCTGTCTCTTGCTTTCCTTCTTAAAGACCTTTAATTCTCCCAAAGACAAATCAAATCAGAGAGGAAAATCTGGTGGGGCACCTGTAAAATGGGCCTGCCTTTTGATGTACACACTACCAGAGCCGAGAAGGAAGCTGTTTTGTTTGGCTTTGAGCAAGCTTCATGTATTTATTTATACGTGTATTTATTTGGTGATGGGGTTGTGAGAATCTAGCATCACAGGTTATGAGTTGTTCCAAATTCCAATAAGAGAAACATAGTGGTGTGAGATGTCTGGTTGGATCAGAAAGAATAATGAGAATACAAGGCTAACTTCCCCGTGCCTCGGAGAGGGTGTTTGGAAAGCGGCAGCATTTGGGATCAAAACATGGGAGCTACTGGCTCAGAAGACTGTAGATACCAAGAAGCCAGCACAGTGGAGGTTTCCAGATGCACCCACTTGGTTTATAAACTGAGTGTGCAGAATAAAATCATTTCAATAAAGGAAAGGAGGAGATATGACAAAAGTTTAAAAACTCTAGGGGAAGAAAGGCTTCAGTTGTACCAGGGATATTCGTTGCAAAGAGTAATCAGAAATTGCCTGTCACAGACAAATCAGGGAAGTATGGTTTTATAGCTCATACCAAGTCAGATTTGAACAATATATGCTTATCTCTTACCCAGTACCTTAGGAAATCTATTTTTGCATAGACAAGAGTCAATGCTGGAAGGGGCTTTAGAAACTACTACATCTAACTTACTTTACAATGAAAAAGAACTTTATAAAACCCCCAGAAAATAGGGAGAATTTCCACTCTTTTTCAGGACTTTAAATATTTTGAAGACCAGTGGTTAAGGCCATAATAGAGCAATACAAAGGAACTTAGAAGGTCAACTATGGTATTTGTTTGTTTTATGGTATTATGAAAAAGTTTAATTTTATGAACCTTAATTTCTTTAAAAGAAATTGGAACTCTACTTACTTTACAAGGGATATCATGAAAATTAAATAAGATGTTTATAAAGTGGTTAGTACAGCTTGCCACAAAGAAAGTGTTCAATAAATGTTCGCTGTTAATATGTTTATATGAAAGCATCTCATTTTAATTCTGTGAGTAGCCTATGAGGTAGTCCTTATTACTCCTATTTTACGCCTAAGTAGATTGAGCCTAAGACAACTTAAATTCTTTTGATCACGGCAACAAAACTAATGGATAGCAGAGTTGGGATATAAGCTTAGGTTGATCAAGCTGCAAAGCCCAATTGTTTAAATTAAATCATGATGACATCATGTTGAGAAAAAAAATGCTTTTCAGCAGCTGAGAAGTGGCATAACATGGTTCTTAAGTACGTGAACCAATACTGTCCCTGCAGCAGGACGAAAATTAACTGAGATAATAAAAATAAACACTTTACATACTGCGCATATAGTAGTAACTTGTATGGGCACAGGAAAAAAAGTATTCAATAAATGCCAACTAAATAGTTGATGGCATTCACCTTGCATATTGGAAGCAGCACAGAAGACTTCTGCTTCCAGCTGAGCACTGTACGGATGGGAGAGGATAGCCCTATGTCCTCTTCCAGTTTTTTCCCCTCTTTCTCACCTTCCTCTAGCTGCTCCGCACGTCTTCAGACACAGGTCATGTGGGTATTGCAAAATCAGAACTCCGCACCCCCTGGTCACTTACCTTCATTTGCATTTCCCAAACACCTCATGAGATACTACCTTGATTTTCTGTTGTTTTCCAAGAAGAGAGAACGTTAAGGTATAGCTAAGGAACTTAACTTGGGTGGGGCCCACAGCATGGAAAGATCTGGTGAGCTTGTAACACTTTGACTGTAACCTGAGCACAGCACATATGCAATTGGAAGGGGTGTTTCAGCTCTCTTCCGAGAGCTGCCTCCTCTAAGTATTTGTGCTTAATTAAATATTAATCTCCCTTATGCTTCAGCATTAGCTCTCTAGTCTGAGACCTGTTAGCCCGAACTGGTCTTTGTCTTCCCATTGTAATAATGACGACTCTCAGGTTATGGGCCAGTAGGAGAGCATTCTTCGTGGAGGTGATAATATGCTCTAATGAGTAGCAAGCAATCACATATGTGATTTCAGCACATGACAAGCATGAGGGTGTCAGAGAGAAGCCAGGATATTATCCCAAGGCAAGGGCTGCTCTCTGTAGGGCTTGGATACCAGCTGAGCCCCACATGTTTTGGGTCATAAGATAAAACCATATTATTTCCATGTTGAGAAGACTGCATTTTACAGTCTGCAATGCATAAAATCTTGTGTAAACTGTTAAGACTTTTTTTTATTTGTTCAGATACATATACATATAGCAAGTTTTCTGATAATACTGATTGACATTTATGAAGATATTTTCTCTTCATTTATTTTTTTCATTTGTGCTACATGTCAGATGGGGTATTTTTTTTTGTTTTTGTTTTTGTTTTTGTTTTTGTTTTTCGAGACAGGGTTTCTCTGTGGCTTTGGAGCCTGTCCTGGCACTAGCTCTGTAGACCAGGCTGGTCTCGAACTCACAGAGATCCGCCTGCCTCTGCCTCCCGAGTGCTGGGATTAAAGGCGTGCGCCACCATCGCCCGGCCCAGATGGGGTATTTTTATAAACAGTTTTATCTCATCTATACAAAACTTTTAGGAGATAGGTCTTGATTACCACCTATCAATTTTTGATTGCAAATCTGGAACACAGAATATTTTTTGTTGCAAGTCCTCTAAACAAAAAGAAAGTTAGAACTTGTTATATTTGTGGCAATTGTCAAATTAACAAACAAACAAACCCAATTCAAATCAATAAGGAACTCACAGTCTTCTGGATGATATAGATAGAGGTACAGAAAAGTAGATACAAGAAATATATTTTAAAATGGGAATTTAATTTTAATAGCATGAAATACGATCTGCATTAGTGCAGCTTCATATTAAATGTATTTCTACATATACATGTGGTTAAAATAAGTATTTTAAGCTATATAGCTAAGATTTTTATGAAGCTGAATCTCCAAATATCTAAGATTAAGATGATTAAATTGGCCATGAATGGATGTTTAGCAGTGTGTGAATGGACACTAGTTACAGGTCTAGGCTCACATGAATGACAGCTGAAGTTGTAATGTCCCTTGGTATAGAAAAGCAGCATAAACCTTTCCTCTAATCAGGACTCTAGTGGGAAAGGAACCATCTCTCATGAGAAATGGAAACTCAAGGATGTGGATCCGAACTTACTCCAAAAGATAATTCTTTATATAAAATCTATGGGCAGATAAATAAAGCAACGGGTTATTGACAAGGAAGAAAATATAAAATGTTTACAGCTCAACCTGACTGATTCTAACAGAGAAAGAGACAACCTCTACTGAAATGAGTTCCCAATACAAATTATAAACACCATAGGAATTGATATGCTGCAAGGACATTACAATAGTTATGGATCATTCATGACAGGGCCTACCAAGAATTCAATACAACAAAATAATCTGAAAGAATTAAAATATTTGATGTAAATTTAGTAAAGAGAAATTTAAACAAGTTATAATCAATATAAAATAAAAAGTGAGCAAAAGCATTTATCCCTTTTATCAAAACCAAGCAATCATAAAAAAATTCTTTTTACTAGCTTTTTTTTAAAAAAAAAATGATATATGTGTGTGAGCATATGCAGGTGAGTGTAGGTGCCTGCAGAAGCAAAAGCCGTCACACACCCATGGAGCTGGAATTACAGGTAGTTGTTACTGACCCATTGCGGGTGGTGGAAACTGAACTTAGGTTCCCTCTAAGAGCTGTGTGTGTTTTAACTGTTGAGGCATTTAAACAGCCCTCTAAAGAAATTTCTGAAGTTGAAAATATGTGTCTGTGATGGGGGAAAAGTCAATAACAGCTTATATAACCAGTTGAATATAGGAGAGAGAATTGGTGAACGTGAATCTTAAAAAAAATGCATAACAAAACATAAACCACAGGATGCTTGAAGGATAGCTTAAGAAATTTGGAGGGTGGAATAGGTTAATTTAACACATATATTATATATAGCTACTTATCTAAAAAAGAAATGACTAGAAGCCAAGAGGTACCAAGGATCACAGGATAGAAATTCTTTGATTGCAACTTCAGAATAAAAAAACACGGTGGATTCTGAGGGTAATAAGCAAGTGAACAAAAATAAAGACTGCAGTGAACACATAGTGAAATCAATAATTCCAAAGCAAAGAAAACCAGCCCACAAATCACAACCCCAAAGAACCTAGACAGCAATGAGGACCCTAAGAGAGACATGCATAGATCTAATCTACATGGGAAGTAGAAAAAGACAAGATCTCCTGAGTCAATTGGGAGCATGGGGACCTTGGGAGAGGGTTGAAGGGAAGGGGAGAGGCGAGGAGGGGAGCAGAGAAAAATGTAGAGCTCAGTAAAAATCAATAAAAAAAAAGAATGTGTAGAATTGAGAGCTATCATACTTTCTTTTCATTTGATGTGATAAAATGCTCCGCCAAAAGCAACCTACCTAAGGGTCTACTTTAGCCTTCAGTTAAAAGCATCATTGTGGAGGGTATGAGGTCTCCTGCTCACAGAAAAGCACTAGAGAAACCAGGATAATTAGCATGCTGACTTGTCTCTTCAATGGAAGAGATGTGTATACCTGTTTTCCACCTATAAGGCTGGGAGTGGGTATGTTTAGTTTATAGGGCCGGGCCCACATCCAACCTCCCCAGACTATTGTGTTTATGCTAGATTCTTCCTCCCTACACCTTTTTCTTTAGTTTTGTTTCTCAGTCAATACAACCCTTACTTAGGGGGAGATGTCACAGGTACTTTGCAACTTGGTGACCCCTATGACATCGGTATGACTGAGACCACACCTGAGCCTCTCCTAGGCCGTTAAGCTCCCTTAAGCTGTTTTGTGCACATGGAGTTGAGATCATTGTTACCAGAAACCTTTTCCCCTAAATTGTACTGTACTTAAATGCCTTAAAAGTAAACTGCCTCGTGTCAGAGTCTAGAAGTTTGAACTGGCACCTACTAACTAAGTCATGCTAAACCACGTCTCCTTCTTGCCTCTCTTGGATTATTCCATTGCTGGCCACAGGCATTTGCAGGAACTCCACACATCATCATGATAGAAAAATCAAGGAACCAGGAGCTTGAAGCAGCTGATCCCATTATCCCTATAGTCAGAAGAAAGTAATGAATGCATAAGCTTAGCTCTGTTTCTCTGTCTTACACAGTACAGGATCCCTACACAGGCAGAGGTACCAGCCCCAGTGTCCAGGTCTCCCTACTTCATTTACCCCAATAAAGGTAATTCCAGATAATTCTTGATCATCTCAAGCTGGCCATTATTGCTGACCAACACAAGAATTTTCATTTGTTACCAGCAGTTTAGATTATAAAGTGACTGGCCCAGCTACTTTGCAGTAGTGATAAATTTAAAGAGATATACATGATGCCTACCTATGGCCCCTATCTTGGCAATTAGGAAAACTGACTTCATCTTTAGACCAAGGGGTGAGATACATCATCGCTCAACAGTGAACATTGAACATACAACTCTCTTCCCATTGATGGCTACAAGAATTCAGCACAATCAATTGGTAGAAGCCAAAACTTTCATTTGATGTGTTCTTGATTGTCATCCACAAGCCCAGCAGTGAGCATCTTCATCAGCCAATGGCAAACATTTTAATATCTCTAGGGAAGGATCCTGACAATAGTGAATTCAAAGTTGAACAATCAATGTTGAAAATATAGAGAAAGAAATTCCTGGCCCTATTTTAAATCCCCCAAAGAACATTTGCTTCAAATCAATTATACCTGGAATTTTTAGTCATCTGACCAAATTGATCTATAAGCTAACAAACAGTAAAATTCTGTCTCACGCTATATCACTCTAAGCTTTGATTGCAGTGTTTATTCTTCTCTATTATTGTACCCAGTAGCATCCTAAGATGAGCAATATTTAACAAGGCATAGGAAAATTGGGTAAGATGTATTATGGAATATTCATATACTGTATTTTGCTTTGAGCATGCTTTCCCATAACATCTTGAACTGCCTAAACTTATCTTTCCCTCCTTTCTTTGAGAGGTGATATAAATATAATTCACCATACACAAATACACTGATGCCATAGAGTCAGTTCCAGTAAATACTTGTTGAATGAATGCTGATCAAAAAGAAAAGCACAGAGCTGGTAGACACCATCCAATCCAGCCTTCAGGAAAATCCACACAGAGGGAAAACTGTATGGGAATCAGATATATTGGAATATAGTGTAAAATGGCAGAAAAGGAGAAATAAATCTGAGCCTTCACTCACATATTCATTTGTTCAAGAGGATCATTGATTAACACCTATGTATCATAGATCATTTACTCTGGCACTACAGCAAATATAGCATGTTGGCCCTATTAAAATCTCATGGCAACCCTTCAGGATGTAAGAGAACCTTGAACAGAGTACATACTCAGTTTATTGAGTGGTGGCACTTAGATAAATGAATAGAACCAAGATCTGTACTCTTTTCATCTTTCTATGAACTGAACATCGGTTGAGTATTTCTCCTGGGCTAACAGAGTGGAGAGAAATTGGTGAAGCACTGGGAAAAGCCTTGGCAGATGGTGTTCCATTGGTGGTGAACACCTGCTTTCCAATCTGGCCCGCAGATACTTTACAAGCCTCAGTTGATATTTTCTACAAAGTTTGAATCATGAAGAGAATGATAGATATGGCCTGCGGCTCTAAGTTTTATTGCTCTGATAGAATGCACAGACACAAAGTAATTTAGAGGATAAAGGGTTTATTTTAGCTCACGATTCCAGGATATAGCCCATGGTGGCTGGAAAGTCAAAGCAGCAAGAACTTGAAACAACTAGTAATATCACATCCATGGTCAAGAGGAAAGAGAAATGAATGCATGCGTGTTGCTTATTTGCAAGTGTTCAGATGGCTTGCCCTTCTCTTTTAGAGCCCAGGGCCACAAGCTCAAGGAATGGTGACACCCAAAGTAGGCTGGATCTTCTAGTATCATCACAGGCAATCAAGACAATCTCCAAAGGACATGCTCACATATGTCTAGATCACAATATGATCTAGACAACTCCTCATCGTGACTCTCTTCCCAAGTGATTCTGCGTCATGTCAAATTGGCAATTAAAGTTAACCATCATATCTGGGTATGCACAAGGAGTCTTCTGTCTTGAAGAAACAAATGAAGGAACACTTTTGAGGACAAAAATGAACAGGGGATAATGGTTCCAGTATAAAGTATTTAATTAATAACAGCTGAAAGTACTTAACTGCATTGCCAGAAAAGCGGTAGTAACCCAGAAAAGATACTCATTTTATAACCATATACTTGAGAATTTATTCCTGGTCTTGGTAATGGGTCTAAGGAAGAAATAAGTGCAGATTCTATGGAAAAGAGTGTTAGAAGTATTGCCAGAATACCTGGCAATAAAACCTAAGGAATGAGAATTTTAGCTTCTAGATTCTCCCCCCATTCCTACTCTATAAAAGGGAGCAATCATAAGACTTACTTTATTAGGGCTAGAGTGGAATAAAGCATTTTCCAGAACACCGCCAATGCTTAGAAATAGTCAGCAGTGATTGTTTTGAGGCAGGTCCCTAAGGAGCAAGACATACCAATAAAGGTTGGACAACTTAAACACAAGTAAGAAAAAGTAGAAAGAAATTGGGGAATAGATTTATGGCAGAAGAGAATCTGCTTGCTCTGGAGGGTGAGGGTTTAAATTTAGCATATGTTTATACTTACTGTGTGCTTAGCTCTCTGCCAAGCCGAGGGATGTAGAGAAGGAAGCTGGAGCACACAGCGTTCAGGGTCCTGCAGCTTTCAGAGGCAATTAAGGGCTGGTAGCCTTGGCTTTGGAGTCAGGTGATGATGTTATTCTGAGCTCACGTTCTCCCACTTAATAACATTTGTATTCTGTCTCCAAATCAGCTCATTTCTAGTAGGCTTAGGGTGGTAGTGATACTGAAATGTATCCCTCCAGTGCTTAACAGGTTTGATGATGTATTTTAAAGACATTTGCCATGATATCTGACACATATTAAGATACCTGTAGGAGCAATAATAACAATAAAGCAAATGTAAATAACTTAAAATAGTAATATCAACATTGGAAGTGCTACCTGTGGTCACTTAACTCAGAAGTCCACATGGAAGCATCATCTTCAACAGGCATGTCTGTGGGAAGAGAACTCCAAACAGGGGATGGCAGCTTGAAAAAGAGAACAAAGGGATGAGTGACAAAATAAAGATGGCTAAGTGTGTGTGTGAGAACTGAGGGGAAAGGACCTCTCCGGAGCCTGCAATGAGTAAAATGCGCAGTTACTGAAAAGTCGAAACACGGCTGATGTTGGGAGATCTTTGAAACAGCAGTTTGGCTTCATAAACACAGGCAGGAATCCAGCAGTAGATGGTCAGAGCAGGCTACACAGTGAAAACAACATTAAATAGGTTGTAAAGTAAACATGGCAGACTGGAGGATCATCTGGAGAAGTGTCAGTGTGGTATCATGTGTCCATTTAGACCTCTGCAGTGTGACAGTCTGCTGGGACAGCAGCTCTGTGACCAGGGAATTTGTATCCTGTAATACCTGACCACTTAGGCTTCTTATTGACTAATTCTTACATTTTTATTTAACCCATTTCTATTCATCTGTGGCTTACCAGCTAAAGGTTCCAGCATCTGTCTCTGGAGGGGCTAGATTCTTTCTGACTCCACCTTCCTTTTCCCAGCATTCAGTTTAGTTTTCCCCCACCTAGCTAAGTTTCATCCTGCTCTGCTATAGGCTCAAAGCAATCTTTTATTAACCAATGGTATTTACAGCATTCAGAGGGGGATCCCACATCACTGATGCCCCTGTGAGTATCACCAGTCCTCCAGCTTCCCTTGTAGATAGATGTAGTGTGGGACCTTGTGGGTAAGAGCTGAGATTTTGGCAATGAGATCCTAGCTGAAGGTGCTGTGACACTATACTCCTTGGCCTGTGACTTCCCGTATCACCCCACGTCTTGTATTATCTTGTCCACCACCCCAAAACCAAGATAGGGCCTCTAACAGCACAGGCTGATCTTAAACTCAACCTGAGTATGCTGAGGATGACCTTAAGTTTTTTTTTTTTTTTTTTTTCCTCCCGGGATTACAGGAATACACTCCCACACTAGATATATACAGTACTGGGTATCAAACAATGTGCCGAGAGTGACAGACTTTGGGACACTCAGTCCTAAATGTAATGTCTTCACTGAAAGCCTCCTCTCAGGAGACAGGGAGCAATGTATAAGAAGAGGTGAAAAGGCTGTAAGAGCCAGCAGCAATGGAGGACAGCAAAGAAACAGTGTCTTCCAGACCTAACAGGACCGGCACACATAGAAACTCATTGAGCCTGGAGCAACATGCATAGGTCAAAGCCAGATGGAGTCTCAGGACTGAAAGGAAAGGTGGAAAGAAACTCCATCCCTAACCCAGAGGCTATCTTCAAATGTCAACTGCTTGCAGAGGAAAAAAGAGCATTTTTTTTTCCAGTGGAATTTTACTGAGCATACAAACCTCACTTATGCCTGTAATGGCCAGAACAATGTAAACTCGGTGGTATTTTTGGAGACTTTTTTTTTCTTCTTTGTTTGAGTTTTTTCTTTTTTTCTTCCCTTACTGCTTTTTTGCATATGTGTTACGGTTTCTGATTTTGTGTTTTTATCAGCTTGTGTGTGTGTATCTGCATATGCTTGTATATGTTTCCTAGGTTTTATTTTTTCTCTATTTTTTTTCTTTTCTAAAGAGTGAGAAAAGGAAGATATGGGGTTGAATGGGTGAGGAGGCAGTGAGGATATGGGAAAAGAAGAGGGAGAAGCAGCTTTGATCAGAATGTATTATATGGTAGAAGTCTTTTTCTCAGTTAATGGAAAGAGGGTTTCCTGTATGCTAGGTAAGCACTCTACCAACTGAGCAAAAACCCTAGCTTCTTCTGCACTCTTGCTCCCTCTTTTCCCACCTAAGTGGAGGAATCCAAGGATCCATGGTGAAACCCTTATACTGACTGATTGTAGGCATAGTGGAGGAATCCAAGGATCCATGGTGAAACCCTTATACTGACTGATTGTAGGCATTTCTACCCTAACTGTCATTGTACAGGAGTGAAAAACACAATGTTTATAAAAATTAGACACTAATGTTTAAAAGACCTTGGATACCATGGTTAATATACCCTAAGACAGCTCATGACTTTATTAAATCTCTGCTTCCTCATTGATAAAATAGGATTTCCTTGTCAATGGGCCCCTAGCCATGACAGGAGAGTTGGTGATCTTTTGTTTTAAGAGAATCAAGATCTGTCCTCAGCGCTGGCCATGTGGCATGTGTAGCACATCCTAGAAGGAGGCTGAGGTACTGGGTGATGGCTGACCAATTTGCACCATTTTTGACAAGTTTTCCTTTGTGTCGTGAATGGTTCAATATTGTATATGGAGTAAACGAGATATGCAGAGGAACCCTTTGAAGTTTCTGGAAAACTTCTTTTATATTGAAAAGGTGACTTGAAGAACACTCATTTCTTCGTGCAGAATTTGCATATTAACATGTAAGAAAGTGCTACTTGCAACCACCTTGCATTTTTTTTTCCCACTAAGAGAGAAATTGAAGGCAAAAGCTAGATGAAGATGGCAGAATGCCAAAGACAGGGTGCCAATCTCCGGAAGCATCCTGACAGCTGAGGATCTTTGGGGCGGTGAGAACACTCCCTTTTCTTCATAACATTCTTCGTTGTTTCTCTATTTAAAATGAAAATCATCCTAATCAGTGTTTCTATTTAGACTAAACTAATTCAAGTGCAAGGCATGGGTCAGGGCTCAGCAGGATTTTTCACGTAATGGCCATGATGATCACCATCAAGATGTGGTTCTCCTAGGGTCAGTCAAATACCTCAAACCTCACTGTCCCAACGTAGAACCAGGACTTGTGTTTCAACCATGTTACAACATGTTGTAGAGGTTGTGGACCTGGTAACAAGACCAGTGAAAGACAACCAGAGAACCTGGGCTCCTTTAGAAACCCAGGGTGTAGACGGGATGTGGTGGTAGATGCAGGAGGATACGTCTTTTAAGTGAAGTATGGAGTAAAATGTGTCCTATACAAATAAGGGTATTACTAGCTAGATAATATTTAACTAGCACTCCCTTCTTATCACAAGTAATTCAAGGCAATAGAACAGAACAGCACAACCCTTGGCAAGAAGCAGGTGGGAAAGCATGGGATCCTCACATCGTTTCTCCTGATTGGTAGAAGGGGTAGACACAGAGCCTTTCGTCATCCTGCATTCTGCCTGTCAAGGTTGATAAAGAGCAATGCTGCTTTGTGAAAAATGATGCCGCTATAAAAGCCATCTTTCCTATCTCTCTTCTGCAAGAAATCAGAAAGGGGAATCCAACTGAGTATGTGTGTTGAAGTTCTAGAGGAAATAAACAAGCGATTTTCTCGTCCTCCAATGACCCAAAGGATAAAAACACAAGTAACATCATGAAGAAGAAAGAAGGGGAGTAGATGGAGAAAGAACAGACTTTCTGTGATAATTTCCTCTTTATCGGTGTCTTTCATGCGTAATTTCATTTTAGAGCTTAATGATTCAATAAACCAGGGAGTGCTCCTCCATCCTCAACACCTCACAGATTAGCAGAGTGATACTCAGTGAAGTTGAGGGCTTTCCTCCGAGATGTCAGCCAGGTCCTTGCATTCTAAGCACATGTGCCTGCCTAACCATGTTCCTTTTCAATTTCTCCTCTCGAGGATGAAAGTCTTGGGTGGCCTGGACTTTGGATTCAAATATCGTCACGGCAGTCACCCCGCCCTCGGAGGAGCTGGCTCAGACATGAAGAGGTGCTAGTGAACACTGTGTTTACGAGGGAGTATGGGTCTCAGGATTCTGGCTAAGCAACAGCTGGGTGCAGCTTCTGTGAATGTACTTATACTTGAGCCCCAAGGAGTGGTTTAGAAGATCTTGTCTCTGACTTTTGTTTTCCAAAAACAAATAATAAAGGAATAAGAAACAACACTCTTGGCCACCAGGACTGTTTATCTGTGTTTCACGTTCACATTTTGCTAATATATATATATGAATAGAAATGCCAGGGAGTAAAAGGTTTTTAAAAGATGTTGCCCGTTGTTTTCTCATAGATTTGAGGACTTCTGTCTCACAAGATAGTCACTAGGTAAAGCGGGTCTACAAATGTTTTTAAGAACTACAGGAGATCCAGAAGCAAGTCATAGAACTGTTGAATACATATGAACCTCTTTCTGTTCTAGTCCCTTCTGCATGGATCCTTTTAGGGGACAGTGGACTGGCTGGACTCGTTACTCATGCTTCAGACCAGAATTCCAGCTGGACTTATGACATTTTCTCTAAGATAATTTCAGCTTCCTTCTGCCTGTGTGGCCCCAGATTCCCGTTTGGAGCTGTCTAGCGGCACACAGTGTAGGATAATGTAGGACTTTCTACTCTCCTCTGAAATGGCACTTTTCGACTCTGGGCAGCATTCATTCACCCCACAAACTGTATCTGCAGCGAGGATACATGTGTTCCCTCTGTTCTGCGGAACAATCACGTTAGGCAGGGATTGCTGGTCACCTCTGCTGTGGAAAGAGAAAACAACTCAGAGAGATTAGATCAGAGGTCCAGAATGATGACCGTTGCGAATATCGCCAGTTGGGCTGTCCCTGTCTCCGTGTCACCATGATTCCTGAGCAAGCACTTTCACGCATTGTCTAAATACAGCGCTGCCCACGATGATAATCTACTTTCTAGGAAGCTTTAGGAAAAGACGCTTTTGCACAACCCATTGTTTCCGTGCCTCAGTTTCTCCATGTCTTAAAAGAAAAGCAATGAAAAGGAATTGCCTATGTTTGGTTAGATGGAGTTCGTCTTATTCTCCTCTGAAACGTGATGAATGCAAATTACCTTGTTATTTCACTAATTAATAACATCTGCTTGGAAATGCAGCTATTATCACACAATAAACGATATGGCTTATAATTATGGATGACAGTAATTGCTTCGTTTTGCCTTACCTTCATTGCCGTTTATCTCCCTGAACTATAGCTACCCTTGTAGGGGTTAGGAAAACATATTAGAAGAAGCTAAACGCGGGGTTCTTTTCCTGTGGGTTTGCAAACTGATGAATCAGCATACTTTGCTCAGGCTCCAAGTGAATGTCTTCCTGACACACGGGGAGAAGCAGGGTGTTGGAAACGTCAGCTGAGTACAGATACATACTGCCCGCTGGGAGCATGACCTGTTCCACTCCCGGGCTGACCCCTTGTGCCCAACGTCACCTGGAGCCTGGAATCTGGAAGCAGAAAGTCCTTGACTGGAGTCAGCAGAGAGAAAATCATCACCTGCTTGGGCACAAACATGCCTAGGGACTGCGTCACTGTTTGTCAAGTGGATCAGCTAATAGTTGCTCAGCGGACCTTCAAAGCTCCACCGCGAAGTTGCCCTTAAGTTCCGTCAATGCGCTCCCTGTGCCGGGGCCTTGGACTTTAGCTCTCAAGTGCTCTGAAAGCATTTGAGTCTGCTGACTGGCTCTGGGGTGAATCTTGGTTAAAGTGTAGGGGAAAAAGACTAACTTTATGCCTCATCACCCCTGGCGCCACCATGTCCTCCCCTGGGCTGCAGGGCTCTGGAGTTTCCCCGCTTCTCTTTACCTGGGACACTGTCAGACTACCTGCTTGGCTTCCTGTTTCACCGACTGACCTACCTACTGATAACTTTTCTAAGGACCTTGAAGCATATGCTCCCTTCTGTACCTGCTTCATCCTTTTTCGTACTCCTTACACTAGCTGATGCATTTGGTTGACATTTTGAAAGAACAGAAGTCCCCAGAAAGCACGGCACATACCTGTTTCACCCACTGCTCTTTCTCCAATCCTGGAGAACAGTTTTGAATAGGTGAACAAATATATGAAAAAATGATCAACCCCATCTTACAAATGATAAGACTGAAGAACAGAGCAAGGCAGTTGAACTTAGTGTCAGTACAATGACTTTGTAACAGCATCTGGGATAGTTTTTAAGTTTTTTTTTTTTTAATGTATGATGCTATTGTCCACATTTGCAGCTAAGATAACTCTCAGGACTCGCCTTCATGTTGGTTTGACTGGCTTCACCATATCTATATCTATGAGATTTATGAAGGCTAAGTCTTTATTAGCCAGGTTCTTATTGACTTTACATGGTTTACAAATTCCTTCTAGAAGAAAGGTACCTGAATGTGACACTATAATATTTTAAAACACACCTTAATGTAAGTAATTTTATCACTTATTGTATAACTGTGTATGCATATAGATTATAAGTAAACACAAAAATCCCTAGAGAAGCTCCACTGTCTTTCAGTATATTTCATATGAATCTAATAATTAAAAATACACTGTACTCAATTGAAAAATCTTTTTACATATTATGCTTAAGGAGCTTGCTATTTTACTATTTATTATTATTATTTGTTTTTTATTTTTTCAAAAGTTCTCACTACGTAACTCTGACTATACCGGGACTCACTTTGTAAACCAGGCTGGCCTCAAACTCACAGAAATCCATCTTCCTCTGCCTTCTGAATGCTGGGATTAAAGGCATACACCACTGTGCCCAGGTTTAAATAGCATTCTGATGCCATTAAAACTAATGGTCTCAGGAGCCGCCAATATTTCAACTCATGACTGTGCCATGACTTTTCTTAATAACTTTTCTGTTGAGAGTACTATGCCTACTTCCATCTTTTACTTAATTTTTAGGTACCTGTCTTTTTATTTTATGGGGGTTCTAATACTATGCTAACATAGTCATACTTTTCCAAAACCAAGAAAAGAATGGGTTATTCTTTATGTTTTTGCTGAAAATGTTAGAAATAATCTTGAGAATCCTCGAATTATAGTTCAAAGCTTCCCTTCACATCACCCCTGAAGATTTCTCTCATTTGCATTTCTGGTCTTTGAAGCTGAATAGACGGTGGGAGTGTGTGTGAGGAGTGGACAGGAAATATTGGCCAATTTGAAAGTAAATAGAGGTTTGGGGAGTGTGTTTACATTCCATCCAATGTGTGGGATCCTGTCCTTTGTAGCCAGGCGGATAAAAAGGCAAGACTGGCTTTCATGGCGCCTGGGAACCTCTGTGCTTTAGCAACAGGGGCACACGTTGTCCTGGGAGCTAGTCCACATGACTCAGCCACAGAAACAGCAAGTTTTGCAGGGCCGGGACCTGCTCTTCCTCCCCAGTTGTGTGGAGAAAGAAAGGCCAGCAAAGATTGCTAGTCTGAGAAAGAACTCTGTGTTCAGAGTGGCTGGACCCAGCAGGTTATTCGAGCAATAACTCTGGCTGGGAGATAGATGCCTTAGCCACATGCCTACCATAGTTGCACAGCTCACATGGATGTTCTACGTCTTCCTGTAGCCTCACATAATCGCCACCATTGATTGGGTGCCAGTTGCTAAGCCAGGCACTTACAAGCCTCAGAATACCAACTCAAGGACAGTATTGTTGACTGTGTTTTCCAAATAAAGACACTGAAGTTCAGAGAGATTAAGAGAGTTCCCTAAACTTTAGAAGAAGACTTCTTCCAGAGATCAGAGACGATTAGGGACCCCAGGTGAGACACTGCCTACTGTCCACTAACATTACTTAAAGCATGCTCAATTACCCCAGACTGCACCTCCTCCCCTAAGCTCCACTCTAGGGCTCATGCCCCAGAAGCTTTATGGGAAACCAGGCTGGTTTGGGGAACTGATGTGGGAGTGATTTCTTATTAATAAAGAAACTGCCTAGGCCCCTTGATAGGCCAACCCTTAGGTGGGTGGAGTAAACAGAACAGAATGCTGGGAAAAAGAAGCGAGTCAAGAGTCGCCATGATTCTCCCGCTCCAGACAGACACAGGTTAAGATCCTCCCTGGTAAGCCAGCTCGTGGGCTACATAGAATATTAGAAATGGGTTAGAACAATATGTAAGAGCTAGCCAATAAGAAACTGGAACTAGCCGGGCCAGGCAGTGTTTAATAGAATACAGTTTCTGTGTAATTATTTCCGGGCATAAGCCTGCCATGTGGGAGCCAGGGCTGCCAGAATGCAGCCCTGCCGCTCCTATCACTACAGGGAACCCAAGGTTAGATGCTACCCATTTCCCACAGAACCTTTTTAAAGCTTGCCCAGCAACCCCAGACTGCACCCCCCCTACCATCCCAACCCCTCACTCCTGCCTCCATAGGCTATAACTTTGGAAGAAGACTTATGCTTTACCAGAGGCAAGGCCAACTCTAGAGACCCCAGGTCAATAACTTCAGAACTCAGCTTTGCTGGAACACAGGCTGGATTTAGAGACCCCCGTGCTGGCAGCTATAACAGCATGCCAAACTGGTGCTAAGGACCCCAGAGGACAGATCAGATATAGGGACATTAGTCTGCACCCCTTTCCCTGCGCTTCATATCCTAAGCTACAATTTCTGAACAGAACTTCAGACCTACCAGAGGCCAGGCTGGATCTAAGGACCTGTAGTCCCAAACAACACAGAGTGGATACCCTATTGAACCTGAAAACACACTAGCTACCATAACTCCTGACCATTTAGGCCAGAAGACCAGAGAGGAAAGAGAAAACAAAGAACAAAATACCCATCTAACAAAGACAAACACGGGCATCAACACCTAGACCTACAATTATCCCAAATCCATGATCTTGGGCTCCAGAGGTTCCATAACTATAAGGAGTTAATTTTCTTATGAGCTGCTCGTCTATGATATTTTGTTATAGCAGTGCAAATGAACACAATAAGCCAACATTAAAATCAATCAATGTGGGAAGTGGAGAAGTGGGGTACAGTTAGAATTTAAAGGTGGAATTTAATCTGGGTGTTGTCTTATTTGTTGCATCCATGGGCAGAGCACGTGTTATTTAGTTGTGTGCTCCCCATTATAAGTTAAACTCTAAATAAATAAGGGATTAAAGTGGTACAAAAAACATCAAATTTACTTTTTTCATGTTCATTGCTGTTTTTTTTTTATTAAAAAATTTCAGCCTCCTCCCCACCTCCTATTTCCCTCGCTCTTCCCCATCCATTGAGCCTATAATTCGTGATCCTAGAGAAGCTAAATAAGAAGGTGAACCCAAAGAAAAACATATAGTTATCCTCCTGAATATTGGAAGTAAACATCAAATTTATTAACATGACGCTATTATTATAGAAGAACGAAAGAGTAGATTGAATATAAACAAAGAGCCACCCTGTTGTCTGAGTTCGCTTGTTTGTTCCCAGCTGCTCAGCCCCAAAATAACCACACAGAAACTATATTATTTAAACCACTGCTTGGCCTATTAGCTCTAGCTTCTTATTGGCTAGCTCTTACATCTTAATTTAACCCATTTCTATTAATCTGTGTATCACCATATGGCTATGGCTTACCGGCAAGGTTTCATCTGGCATCTGTCTCTGGTGGAGCTACATGGCTTTTCCCTGACTCAACTTTCTTTCTTCAAGCATTGAGTTTAGTTTTTCCTCTCTGGCTCTATTACGCTCTGCTATATGCTCAAAGCAGTTTCTTTACCATTTACCAATAAAAGCAACATATATACAGAAGGACTTTCCACATCATTACCCTTTATGTGGGTTTACACTCTGCTACCCTGGCTGTTTCCTACTTCTAGATTTAAGTGATTCTTCTGCTCCATCTCCTTCATACTGGGACCCATGTACCCTTAAGCTTGCATTTCCAGAAATGTATTTTGAATACCTATTGGTGGGACATATCAATATAAGCTCCAGAGTAATATAAAATGGTTAGCTTGGATCTTGCATTTAAGAAACATTGAAGTAAAACTGAGGTAGGTATGAGAACCATTATGGATGAATGTGGACTGGAAGGGAAAAGAAAAGAAATAGAGAGTGAAAGAGCCTAGTGAAAGTTTATTATGCACCAAGAAAGAGCCAAAATAACATGTTTCCATTGTTCTGTGAATCTTGACCATTTTCCTAATCCTCATTTGTTAGATGAGCTTGTCCTGCATGGCCTTGAAGCTACTCTTTTGATCAAGCTCTGTATATACTTAGAGAGAAAATTAATTAATTGCAACTGTGATCATTGCTAAAAGCTAGAAATGTAGAGTGACCCAAACTGCCTACTCTAATCAGCAAGATCAAAGAAGATGCCTCACAAGTGACCATGACATGGAAGCCTGAAAGACAAATAGCTGAGTTCTCTAGAGCTCACTGTCTCAACCTTGCACTATGACTATTGACATTTGAGGCTGGGTAATTTTTTACTGGGAGAAATTGTGTATGATGTAGGATGTTTGATAACAATCCTGGCCTTGACCTCCTGGGAAGAAATATCACTTCCACCCAATTGTAGCAATCGGAAATATCCCTAAACATTTGTAAAAGTCCCTTTGGAAGAACACTATCATATTTTCTGAACAGAGACCCATATGTGCAACTACAAGGAAGAAAACTGCATAGCCCAAGAAATAGTGACTATAGGTGATATATATATATATATATATATATATATATATGTATATATGTGTGTGTGTTTGAATGCATGTATGATATGTATATATAATTATTCTTTATATGTATGATAAATATATGCCTGCACCTGCCTCCCAAGTGTTGGGATTAAAGATGTGTGCCACCACATCCAACTACTCTCTTTCTTTATTTTTTATTTTTAGGACTTTTTCCTTTTTCTTTTCTCTCCCAAGCCTACATATATTTTTAAACACACTGTAAACGTCTTTCATCTGAATCTATCTTTACTGAATCTCTCTTTTTCTGATCACATGAATCTTTAATTTGCTAAGTGATATGGCTAGGATTAAAACCATGGGTTTGACTGGTGGATTCACCCCATTCCATAGATTTCTGAGAGCCTAGTCTCATGGCAGAGGTAATTGTAGGAACCATGTTTATTGGCACAACTCTATAGAGTTTCAAGGTCCATGCCACCACCAAGAAGCATGCTATCAGCTATCTGTCAACACCATTTAAGTGTTTGGTGGTGGAACCACTTAAAAGAGCTGCAAGGATTTTGCAGCTAAGCTAAATCAGAAAGCCTCTCTTAAATGAGATGTGCTTGTCTCTAGCAAACAGAGCCCACCTGAAAAAAATGTTGTTACCAAGAAGCCATGCTGAACTCTGTTCTTTTGTGTCTAGAATTACTTCCCAAGCTCTCTCAGGTTTTATGTGGATATAGTTGTCCATGTTGGCACTATTTGTTGACCGAGGTTTCTGTCCTGATGGAGGAAGGACATTGGTTAATTATAATAAAGAAACTGCCTTGGCCCATTTTATTGGTTAGAACATATGTGGGTGGAGTAAACAGAAGAGAAAGCTGGAAGAAAGAAGCTTAGTCGAGGAGTCGCCATGGTTCTCCCACTCCAGACAGACGCAGGTTAAGATCCTCCCTGGTAAGCTACCTCATGGGCTACACAGAATATTAGAAATGGGTTAGAACAATATGTAAGAGCTAGCCAGTAAGAGGCTACAGATAACGGGCCAGGCAGTGTTTAAAAGAATACAGTTTCCGTGTAATTATTTCGGGCATAAGCTAGCCATGCAGGCAGCCGGGTGCTGGGGACGCAGCCCCACCACTACTTCAACGCTGTCCTACCTGGTCTTGCAGCCTTTGGTGCAACAGTCATCTTCCACATCAAGAACATGTCCCACTTTTGTGTGTGTTTGATACTTTTAACTCTCTTCTCTTCGACATTTTCTTTTAGTTCCCAATCACACTATCAGAACTCACTAACTCACTGTACCATTTGCTTGCTGTAATTCTTAGTTCAGGAACTGGCTCGTGTCTGAGCTCAGCCAATGAGCAAAACATTAGAATATGGCTGTTCTTCAGCACACTAACTGGTAAGCAAGGTGTGTGTTGATGTTCTTTTGTCTGCACTGCACATCGTAATGCCACAGCAGTCTCCAGTATCTGAGCAGAAAAATGAATAAGTGACATTTTTGAGCAGTAATCTTTCCTCGGAGTTTGGGTTCAGAGTTTAACACATTGGTTCATTTTTCACAAGATCATGAAACGCCATGATTAGTCTCTCAGAGAAAAACATTAAGTTTTTGTTGGAGTTTTATTTTTTCATTAGCTGGTTCTAGATGAGATAGGACCTAGAAATGTTTCTAATATTGTCTTTAGAAATGTTAGGCTTCCGATTGCATTCAGTAGTTGCTCAGTGATAAAACTAGCATCCAGTGCAATAGTTAATTCACACGCTTCATGGTTGGCTTACCATGATTTAATTCCTGACTGGGCCAATTAACGATTTTTTTCTTTGTATTTCTAGAGATGGAAACGGGGGCCTCACAAATACTCGAAAAACACTACCACTGAACAATCTTCCCAAGCTTATTATTTTTAGGTTGATCAAATAAGTATTCTGAGCCTGTTTCCTTATTTGTAAAACCAAGAATATAACAATACATGAAGTCACACACAGATAGTTTCCTTAGTGGCTTAATATTTTTATTTGTGTGTACACACACACACACACACACACACACACACACACACCAAACAGAGAGGAGACCGGAGACTACCTAGCAAGAGTCAAGACACTCTTTAGAACATGTTTTACAAACTAGAAGTCAGTCAAGGAAAAAGCCCCAATGATTCAGCATGATGGGCTATGCTCTACTAGATGAAGAGATCATAAATTCTGTCTTTAAGATATGTGGGCAAAATACAAAATTAATATAATTGTGTCTGAAATGTCACAATATAAACTATTGCTTCAATAGCAAAATAAAATTGTATTTGATGGAACATATCTCCACCTCCAGATTTAAACTCAAAATTTAAATGCTTTGGTGTAATAAGATTAAAAGTAAAAAAAAAAATAAATAAAAAGAATGTGTGGGTTCTAGGAGAAAGAACAGACTTTATAATTCTGCAATTCTGCAAAAAGTAGTAGGCAGAGAGAGGGGAAGAATGAGGTGGGGGAGAAAAAAAAAACAGAAAATGAGGAAGGAACTAAAACAGAGAATAAGGTGACAGGAATCAGCCTGTGGAACTTTCTCTGTTTTTTTTTTTTTTGCAGGAATCGCTCTCTCCACAGGAATATTAATAATTTGACCTGAGTAACTGGGGATGAGGGTGTGGGTGACAGAAGAATTGAAATGAATTAATATGAAATGAATGAATGGCAAGAAAAAGACAGGACATCCCTCCCCCCCCACACACACACAAATCCCACCGAGGCCTGTTTGTTACACAGAGCATGTGTGATGTACAAGAGGTAAAAAGGCATGCACGCTTGGCTCACAACTCTTCTCCTCCTTCACTGCTGAGCAGCTAACCTATTCCAGTTCCCAGACCACTTTCTTGCTTTGCTGGAAGTGTTTTTTGTTTGTTTGTTTGTTTTCCCTCAGTCGACTGTCTCCCATTTCCACTACTATTCATGCATTCTTGGTTCAGTTCCTTATTCTGGAACTTAAGAACTTTGAAATTCTTTTAGGTGCCTGCTGGAACCTAATTCAGGTTTGCACCAGCTGAATTGAAGGAGCCATAACTTTAAAATGGTTTCCACGAACTGTGGTCCATCTATGGAATACTCTTTACCAGAAGAAATGAACTCCAGTGTTGGGAGAAGACAAGGAAAACACTTAACAGCCTATGCTAGGTGAAAGCAGCCTATGTGAGAATCTTAACAAGATATGAGTTGAACTTTGAAAGAATTTTAGAAAGCTTAGACTGCAAGACAATAAAGGGTCTGTGGTTTCAGGACTTGGAGAGAAGAGAGGGTCAGAGCATAGAGTTTTCACATCTCATGAAACCTTGTCCCACGTTACTATAAGGTTAGATGCCTGGATGACATAAACTTGTCCAAGGCAGGAAAATATCTGACGCCAGAGTGACCTCACAAGTGCATCAGACTCAGGACTCAGATGGTAACATGAGCCACTGTGAGGAGTGGTGGCGGGGGTGGGGGGGGTTGACAAGGGAAGCTCTGCCTCTGTCAGGGCCTGGCTTTGCATGACAAACCAGCACCTTCTGCTTAATGTAATCCTGAACCAAAAAAAAAAAAAAAAAAAAAAAACCGCCAATTTCAAAACTAAGCTCTGTGAGAACAAATTCAGACAACTTTCCTCCATTCATTCTTTCACAAACAATCCAATTGCCACCACTGACTTTTAGAGAGCCTTTGCTGGGCGGTAAGACCTCTACTGAGCGCTTTTCATGAAACAGCTCACTTAACCCTCACCAAATCAAGGGACATGTTCCACTGCTTCTCCTTTTAAAGGTGAGAAAGCTGCAGCTTAAATATAGTAAATATCTTTGCAAGGGAAAATGGTGTGTGAGAAGGTCATATGATATTTCAGAGTAGAGCGTTAAAAATCCCAAACAGTGTATGTACAGAAAGATACAGGCCAAACCCCTCGTTCCCCTCCTCCCCATCTCTCGGAAGTCTTAGTGATAGTGAGAGCCTCTTAGAATTTCCCGAGAACATAGACTAGTTAGTCATGCCATCTTAACTCTATGTTCATGAAAGCAGTTGGCCTTTCTGAGTCATCTAGGCTATGCAAACCATTGTTAACACAGCTTCACATAGCTCTTCACAGCTGTAGTCACAGAAATTGGCAAGCTACAGGTGAAGGAAGTTCAGCACAGACGAGCCATCAAAAAAAATGCATCCTCAGTGAATGTGGCCGTGGAGGCGACTATAGAATGAGAGGGCTAGGGATCGTAGGGAAGGCCTTACAGAGGACAGGAGCTGGACGGTGGAAATAGCTCTGACTCTGAGCTATTTCAACAATAAACAAATAAAATGCCACTACGTAGTTCATTGTTCAAAATTCTGCTGCCTCCCGAGGGAAGACCCCAGAGACCATTCAGAGATGAATGACTTTCTATTTTTCTGACAATCCAAGCAGTCTAGTTCTCTGATTTCCTAAACCTTGGCAATTGATAGGTAGGTTCAAGAAGGTGATGTTAGGGACAGGTTCTCGTAAAGGAAGTAGGAAAAGCCTGCTGCATGGGTTTGAAAACTGTGGAAAAGAGGCCAATCCATGGCCCTAATTTGATTTTGCATTCCCTCAAAACTTTGTTGGAATCTGATCTCCAAAACAGCAACAGTAAGAGGTAGTGCCTTCAAGAGACAAATAGACCACAAGGTCTCCACCTTCATGTCTGGGATTAGCATCGGATCAAATATCTGGAGGTAACTGCAAAGGCCCCTTTGATCTCTTTGCAATAAGTCAAGTGAAGACATAGTGTTCAAGACGCCATCTTTAAAGCAGAAATTTTGCCCTTACCTGACACAGAAGTTGCTTGAAACTTAATCTTTTACTTCCCAGGTTTGAGACCTGTGAGGAAATTAATTTCTATTTTGTTTTACATAAATTTTCCAGTCTGGAGTATTTTGTTGTAGCAGCACAAATAAAGCAAGATGGAGAATTTTTTTTTTCCAATTTTAAGATGAGAGGCAGTGGGAAAGAATATCTCACTACTGTTAAGGAAAGGTACTACCTTAAGTTTGATTGAGGTTTCATTAGAACAGTAGCAGTAGAGTTGGAAAAAAATCATGATAGGCTTCCAGTTGGGATACCAGAGAAGGTATCAACAAATGTGACCAGGAGCTGTAACTATTAGTGGTGACTGGTAGAGGTAACACTAGAATAAGAACAACAAGATTTAATTATGAAAAAGTAATTCATGATTTTCAACATAGACATATTTAATATGAAAACTTGTAAGTTATAATACCTTTCTTCAACCTACGAAGTTGAATTTCAGACTAGAAATGTAGATTTTGGTTATCTTGACATGGGCTTGAAATTTCAAATCACAGGGTAAGGAACTACAGGGGGGAAGAGTCAAGAAATTTCATGAGATTAAGACCTGAAGTGTCCCTATCTTAAGACAGTATGCAGAGGACTTGGTTGATCAAAGAAATTGAGAAGGAAGAACTGGAGAGAGAGAAAAGCACCTTCTCTGAGCACAAGAGATAAAGGCTTCTAGATAAAGATTCTGACAAAAATGGTACTAAGAATAGGAAGTATTGGATGCTACATGGACATGAATATATTCAAAGTCTGAGATCCTGTAGCTCTCACATAACAGAGTCTTATTATATTTTTGCTGAATCTGTGAACAACTCAGAAAAAAAATCCCCAATGCTTGATTCAAGTTGTAAAACATTCTAGAATGGATGTCCTAATTACACAGTGAAGGAATCTTACTACTTCTATTTCCCAAATGAGGAATTAGTGTTCTGGAGAAGATAAGTTTCTTTTCCTAAGTAAAATGTCTATTATTACAGTGTAGCAGGAACTAGCCTGACATTTTGTATCAACACCACAGCTGCTGGTAGACAGGGATATATGAGATCCTATAACTGCTTACATACAGTATCTGTAGCAGTGATTCTCAGCCTCCCTAATAATTAGACATTTTAAGAAAGTTTCTCATGTTGTGCTGACTACCAACATAAAATTATTTTCATTGCTACTTTATAATTGTTTTATAACTTTATAATTATTTATATGTATATGTAAATACCTGTTTACCAATGGTCTTCTTGGAAGGCCCTGGTGATAGGGCCACTCGACCCCCAAAGGGGTCTCAACCTAGAGGTTGAAAACCACTGACCTATAACAACATTCGTGCATTGGAACATATTTGTGCAGTGCTGTGTGCATGTGTGTGCGTGAGTGCATGCATGCGCACCTGCATTTCCTCAAACTTGAAGCACAAAGATAAAAGTTAAACTAACACTCAGCTTGCAAAGACAGTGGCCACGTTTCCTGGAATAGAAGAGGATGTGGTGCTATACTGTGTTAGGGTGATTGATGAAAGGGAAGAGATTGACAGCATGAACCAATGGCTGTAGAGAGTTGACAGTAGGTGGGGTTGTGTTCCAGCATCAGTCACTGTGAGAACCGGTCCCTCCACACGCAGATGTTTACAGAAGGCAGACTCAAGGTCCCCTCAGGATGAAGGCGCTTCAGCTGCATCTCAAGATTTCTAGGCACATTACCATAGTGAAAACAGGTGAAGCTGGGCAACATCTAGAAAGAGAAAATAGAAAAAGCTACAACGGGAATATTAGTCATTATTCACCTTCTTTCATGGCACTATTCATACTAAAAATTTTGTTTGTTTGTACATCATCATTATATTTATCATTTTCACCTCTTCATTTCCTCTTCCAAGTCCTTATATGTGCTCCCCTACTCCCTTTCAAACTCATGACCTCTTCTGTGATTATTGTTGGGGTGGTGGTGGCGGTGGTATGTGTGTTCCAATATAACCTACTGATTTCATTTAATATTGCTCATTTGCACAAGTATTTAGGGCCCCCCAGTCAGAGTTGTGTGACCTATCAGACAGCTCTTTACTAAGATAATTGATTATTCTCTCTGCTTCTCTGTTCTCTCTCTCTCTCTCTCTCTCTCTCTCTCTCTCTCTCTCTCTCTCTCTCTCTCTTCCTCTCCCCCTCTCTCATCTATCTCTATCTCTCCCTGTCTTCCCCCACCTTCTCTGTCAGCAGTCATTGGTTGCCTATAGTTCTTCATCCTCATCATATTAATGGTGGGAAATTCATCCCATCCACGTTGGCATGTGAATTAGTATGATCCTTACACAAGTCTTATTTAGGCGATTGTATTGTTGAGATTTACTGCATACAGCTTCCCTGTCATGTCTAAATGCTAGTATCTCTCAGAGAGAACAATGGTCTTCTGTTGATTGCATACTTTTTTTTCCCTTCCTCAATGCTCCCTGAAACTTTGCAGTAAGGGTATTGTTATAGATGAACCAATCTGGGCTGGGCATCCCAGCATCACTTATTCTCTGCATTTTACTAAAAGGTAAGATATTAGAAATGAGGAAATCACCCACTTTAATGGCTTCCATTTCCAACATCTTTAAATCCACATGATCCAGTCTCAAATGTGAGTTTGCTTTTAGAGAATGTAGGAGCTATATGACTCAGGAAGTATTGTCTCAATTTGATGTAGAGACTCAAAATTCATATCTAGAATGGCTTCTTCTACAATTTCTCTTATTTAGACATTTTCCTGGTTGATTTAAGACCAGAAAATCATCTAATAAAGATTTTTACTCTGTCATATGCACATTTAAAACTAGGGCATATGTTTATTGTTTCCCAGAACTTGCATGCTTTTTAAAAACCCCCACATAGTGTCTCTCTTTGATTCTTATAATCTACAACTTTAAAATATCGAGTCTGTAGCTCACACATAGGATTTTCCAAATTTATGTTCTTGGTATCCTTCTGAGGTTTTAAATAAGCAGAAATATTATAAATAAATTCAGCCTGAGCTAACCTCTGTGCTTCCAGTGGCTTTGTGGGTACAGACTATGTTTCTCCTGCTGTACCTCAAATCACTTGGACACTGGGACAGTGTGCTGAACCAAGGGCAGCACAGCCACTCCAAGATACAATGAAAAGCTAAGAGCTGAAATACGTAAGGTAATATTTACCATCCTTTGTTAGTCCTATGAGTGACTGTTTAGAGACTGGATTTCATTGATGAAATATTTGCAACCCAACCCAGACACAGCCCTTCTAGGCTCACTTCTAAGGCATTCTTATAGCATCCTTTTTTGATGTCATGAAAATGCACTCAAATGGATTGTGGTGGTCATTGTGCAACTCTACAAACAAACTAAGAAGCCCTGGGTTATACATGTTAAATTGGTGAAGTTTATGATCTTTTAATCTCAATGAAACTGTTTTTCCAAAAATCTTATGTTTAACAAAGCAAGTTAATTGTTTTTATTCCATACTTTCCAAATGTCTTTGACTACAGGAATCCCGCCCCCCCCTTTTTAAATAACAAGTTCGTTTTGTATCCTATTGTATACAGATTTGGCAAATAGGCCAGTGGATAAACTTTGGTTCAAATAGTAACTGTGTCTTTTTCTAAGTGGTTGCTCTAGAGACCAACAGCTGAGTGAGCTTTGGCAAGTCATTCTGGTCTCTGAAGCTCATGGTAATAGTAACACATCTCAACAATCATTGCAAAGATTAAATGAGGTAACAAATGAAGTCTTGAATTTTTAATCACAATACTTGGCAGTAAGAGCCTACAAACATCAGCTGACTCTGATTTGCTGTGCTGAAAGAATAAAAATAAAAACAAAGTAACAAAAGGGAATTCTCATATTGGTAAAGACACCCCGATTGTACTTTGTGAAGCATTAAACAGTAGGCACAGGAGACTATGTGTCAGTTTGCTATCTACTTCTGAGCATCAAGTGTTGTGGTGGTAAATGCTTAAGTAACTGAGCACAGATCCTTGAATACTTCCAGGCCTGTTTTGGACTGTAGCAGTCAAAAGCCCCCAGGCTCTGCATCAGGCTTCCTCCAGGAACACCATCATGGCAGTCTAGATGTTCTCTTCAAATACTCTTCTAGGTAATGTAAATCATTTTCTGGGAATGATGAACAGAAATGCTATGATGATGAATGAAAACATTAATGCTGCATCTGGTAGAGTCGCTTAACATTAATTTTATGTTGTGTGCAATTGGAAAAGAACAAAAGAAATGTTTTTGTTAAGGAAATCCACGTAGCTCGACAAGTTTAAGTTTTTCACTTTGATAATTGTTTCATTTGCTGTGTTCATTAATTTATTTATTTATTAGTGATGTGATCTCACCATGTTACTTCGCCTAGTGTGGAACTTTTGGGCTCAAATGCTCCTCCTGTATCAGCCCCCTAAGCAGAGGTGACACTGGCACATGTCACCACACTTGGTTCTTTCACTTTTAAAAGACATTATTTTTGAACAGCAAGAAAATATTTTTCCACCAACTTCAAAACAGAATCTCCTTACGAGAGGGAAGTCCAAGTCAACTGTGTACTTGGAAATGAGCATGCGTTTACCAGACTTCTAACCAGACTGGAAATCCCTAACTGATCTTTCAACTGTATCTATGACTTTGGCTTTGTAAAAAAACAAAGCCAGCTTTCTGGGAAGAGTTATCTTGTCCCAGCTTGAAAGTGGAGCACATTAGTCACTACGTAACCTAAAATCTAGAAGAGCACTGAGCAAAATAAACACTCTGGTTGGTCCACTTAATTTGACTAGAAATTGTCAGGTCGCTGAGAACAGTGTGACTCAAGATGAACAAAGGCTGGATGCAACAGATGCGAACCTCACTCAGTAGCAACTTATACTTGTAAGCATTTTCAATAAGAAAATGATATTTTTGTCTAGACAGGTCTGGAGTCTGGAAAGAAATGCCCTCAGATTCACAAACTTCCCCTCAACTTTCTTGTAAGGCCACACATGTGACATTGGAGATCCTGAATCCTCTCTGTCAAGGGAGAGCATTGTCAGTTGTGGGCGGTGAACTTGAGTCTAAACTAAACTCTTGAAGAGTGCTTCATGCATGGTTGGAGTCTGAAGATCATCTGGGATGGAAACCTCTCCAGTCGATACAAAAGTCTTGTCCTAAAAGCTCACTGTGAACTGTTGTGAGTCCTGTAACAAGTTAAATCAGTTCAAAAAGGCAATGTCTTAGAGCCAGGAAAACAAAGTGTGCAAGGAGACTCCTATGCATTCACTCTTTCTTCATTCTCTGGAGGTGTGATTAGAGAGTTAACTTGCACACCTGATTTTATGTGTTCCTAGTACAACAGTCTATCATTGAAGGAAAGTGACAAGAGCTCTAGAGAGGAATCTGAAGGCAGGAGTGACTGCTATCCTATGCACAATTACCGCCATGTGGGAAACTCACTTGTCAAGGGAATATAGCAGGAAGTATGGTTGTTGCTGCTTGCTATCTGTCTTGTTAGCTTTCTCTTGCTTAACTAACTTTCTTGCACAGCCTAGGACCACTAGGAAATGCCATTTCACACAGTGGTTTGTGTTATCCTACATCAATTAAAATATTCAAGACAGTCACTCAAAGACATTTCTACAATGCACAATGTTTCATTCAATAGATACTTTTCTTTTATGGTGATTCTAGGTTGTTTCAAGTTGATAATTGATGCTTATTAGGACAGCATCTTTCATTCCACAGAGGCAGAGAAAAATCATAATATATAACATTATTAAATGACAGAAAATATGCTAGCAACGTTACACATGCAATCTCCTCTAATCTCCACTATAAGTCCAGGACATCATCTAGAATTTGTTTCACAGGTAGAAAAATGGAAGTTCTCTGTATACTAGCCTCAACACTTTATAGTTTGAAAGGGCTAAGGCCATTTGAGACCAGGTAATCTTTCACATTGGCCAGTCATACATACATAATTTCTATAGGGATGTTCTTTATCAAATTATTCTGCATTATTTTTACAAATATAGTTATATTACCGGTGGGTTTCATAAATAGCAATGATTTGCCAGCATAAATACCTATGTCTGCTTCTCAAATGATGATTTGGAATTCTGGGAATGTGGCAAATTCTCATTGATGGTAACATCATGAAATTGATGTCATTAATCTAAAGAATTGGTCTGATACTTGTAGTGGAATTTCATTTATATGTTAAAAAAATTAAGCTTGCCTGAAGATCAAAGAGTAAAAGAGCCCCACTTGTCAGCCTTACAGACCAGGAAGGGTGACATAAAACTTTAATCCCATAAACCAAATTAGTTTTCCATAGAAACCACATGATGCATCCCTTGAATTCCAGTGGCAGACGCCTTTAACCCAAGCCATAGAGAGGACTATAAGGTGGGAGGTGACAGCTCTCACTCTCATTCTGAGATTCCTGGAGGCAGTATTGCCATTTCAGACTGAGGTAGAGGTAAGAAACAGTAGCTGGCTGTTTTCCTTTTCTGACCTTCACATTGAACCCCAATTTCTCTCTCTGAGTTTTTCTTGATTGTACATCATTTGGCACCCAACATGGGGCAGAATTCACAAAGAAAGCTGTTTGTCTGAAGCTTTTTGGCCAATGTCACAGGCTGGAGCCAAACCCAAACCTAAACACCTGGGTTTGAAAGAAAAACTAGAGTTCCCAGCATCCACCTAAGTTTAGCTTCCATGTAAAAATGGAAAATATACAAATAATCTGGATGTTGTATGTTATTGTGGTGTCTTTGAATTGCTTGACTGCTGAGGAAGGAGCAACAGCTGCTAAAAGACATTTTATTATAAATACTGCTGGATTGATCCAACCTGTATATTTTGAAATTGCTTTAACTTCAAAATTTAAATAAAAAGATATGTTACTTTGGAGAAGAGCTTTGGCTTCCATAGGAAGTGAAAGGCTGTGGAATAATTCTGGGTTAAAAAAAATAAGGTTTGATCAAGGAAGACCCCCTGAAAAATCTCTAATAGGAGCAGATGACCAGATGATCTAATGTTTTAGAGCACCTCTGCTGCAGTTTTCTCTGAGTTTTACATCCAGAACAGTTTCAAGGCTGCTGCATAAGATGATTCAGTCTCACAGAATACACCAGTCAGGACTTCATCATAATCCTAAATTTTTTGGGGGGTCCCCAGAAGACTATATGTGCCCACAATCAGCAGGAAGTAGCCTAGAACACTAGGTCCGCATTTCCAAAAAAATGAATTATGGATGTCTGTCTTTGCTTAGTGTGTTGGTTACAAGTTGTTATAGATAATGGTCAGGAAAAAAAGCTAAACAAATGCAATTAGATTCAATTCCATTGTTTTGAAAAGAAAAAAGGAAGGATATAGATATTATCTTGTTTTGAAAAGGAAAAAAAGATAGAGGTATGAAATGATAAAAGAATAGATTATTGAATCTACTTTGAAAAGAACAAAGGGAGGATATAGATAAAATTAAAAGGTCTACTTTTAAATTGAATCTACTTTAAAAAAGCAACTATTAGTTTTAAATGTTTTACCTTGGATTGGACTTTTATATAATGTATATAATTTTATATATTGATATTAATTTTGTTAAAACATACTATACTACTATTTTTACTCTTGTTCAAGGTATTGTACTTATGTAACTCATTTAACAATGTAATGCAAATATATAGTCCTTGTAAGTTATTATGACCAACTTTCTAGGATAATAAGGAAATGCAGGTTAATAATAAGTCACTTAGTATAATCAAACTTGTAGTCACTTTGGTATGTTTTCAAGGCCAAAGATATATTTTAGGTAGATCATTTTCAAAAACTTCAGAGATCTACATAATATGACATTTAAGATGTTTTAATAACCTAGGTTCTTTTATGACAATTAGACATGTCTGCTCCTGGCAGTACCAATCTACTTCAGAGAAGATATGAGCATTGAAGAAACTTCACATGTAATTTACTTTCTTTGTGGCAAAAGTAAGACACTGGGCAAGAAAATGCCTTTGCCTTGACTGCTGATAGTATGTTGTCCTAATTAGACATGCAAGAACCAAAAGAAAGTGATGGTCAAATATTATCAAGACAAGGAGGGACAGAACTTCAGAATATCCTGCTTCACAGAAAAGTCTGTTGAATATTCTATGCCTGTAGGCCAAAGATGGATGCCCCAACATTGTAGAAACTTTGGGTGACTGTCCAGGCAGCTATTCAGTTTTTGGAAGTGACTTGCTTGAACTTCCTGATTATTCAGTTAATATTATTTCCTTCTTGTGTCTCTGAGGGAGTTGAAGATTAGATAGTTATAATTAGTTTACCAGATGCAGAAAGCAAGTTATGATAAAAAGTAAATTAGGTATAAGTCTTTGGACTCACCAAGATATGACAGATATATATGGAGGACTTTCTCTGAATTTGGCAAATGTAATGGATTAGACATTGACGATGTATTTATTGCTTGTATATATTATATATAGTAATTGTACTTATTGTATATTGTTTCTCTTATAGTAGTTATAGCCTTCTTTTTTATTTTAGACCAAAATGGGGGATTCAGTGGCTTTTCATTTGTATTTTAATAAATAAAGTTTGACAGAAGATTATGGAGAACAGCCCCACTTCTCAGCCTTACAGACCAGGCAGTATGGCATGCACCTTTAATCCCAGTAGCCACAATAGTTTGCTATAGATACCAGGTTGTGAATGCCCTTAATCCCAGTGGGACACACCTTTAATCTGAGCCCCAGAGAGGATTATAAAATGGGATGAGATAACTCTCACTCTCAGTCTCATTCTGAGATTTCTGGAGGCAGGATTGCCATTTCAGACTGAGACAGAGGTAAGAGTCAGTGACTGGCTGTTGCTTTTCTGACCTTCAGGTTGGATCTCAATTTTTCTCTCTGAGTTTTTATTAATCGTGCATCATATATTTATATATCTTGGGCCGACATACTGATTTTTCAAAAATATCAAATATTGTTTAAAGAATTTCATTTAGCTTACTGGAAGCCAACGAACTGCAATGAGTAGATTCCATGAAAATCCTGACATACAAACCACAACATGACAACAACAACATGATTACCAGGAACGGGAATGAGGAATTCACATAGTTTTTACAGTAGAAAATTTTATCCACACAAATATTGTAAAACATGTAGGCTTAAATAGTTCAATAGAGATCAGAGTATACCACAATCTTATGAAATTGTGTTACTTGGTGTTCTACTGCTGTAAAGAGACAATATGACCAAGGCAACTCTTTAAAAAAAAAAAAAGAACATTTAATAGAGGGTCTGCTTGTAGTTTCAATGATTTAGTCTAAAACTATCCTGGCAAGAAGCATGGTGACATACACAGAGTTGGAGAAGTAGCTGAGAGCTTACATCCTAGGGTGTGAGTTAAAGGGAGACTCTGGCCCTGGTGTGTATTTTAAAACCTCAAAGCCTATCCCAGGTGATGGGGTTTTCTGTCCTGCCTGGTTCCTGCGGTCGTAAGGTCCCAAAGAAATCACACAGAGGTCTACATTAGTTATAAACTGATTAGTTCATTAGTTCAGGCTTCTTATTAACCCCTATAACATATATTAGCCATGTGGCTTGGTACCTTATTCAGCAGGGGCAATCATATCTTGCTTCTTCTGTGGTTGGATCAGTACTGCAGAGGAATGTGCTTCCTTTTCCCCCAGAATTCTCTTGTTCTCATTGACCTGCCTCTACTTCCTGCCTGGTGGCTGACTAATCATTGTTTATTTAAAATAAAATTGACAGAATACAGACCATGGTTCCATATCAGTATACTTCCTTCAACAAGACCACACTCCCTAACCCTTTTCAAATAGTGCTACTCCCTGATGACTAAGTGTTCAAATATATGAGACTGTCAGGACCAGTCTTACTCAAGCTGGCACAGAAACATATTTAGCATCATTCTTAAATATTGTCTTCTGAATTTTCTGCAAGAGCCATGTAGCTGCTTTGGATAATTCTTTTCAGAGTGTCAACAACTTTTTATGGTGCATTAATCCAAATCCCTCATCACTGTTAGTAGAATTCTTACCCAAACCTGGCATACTCAGGATCAAGGTTAGTTATGAGAGAGCATAGCTGATTTCTGGTAATAAGTTAGATAGCAGACATTAGGCCAGTAGCTTGGTTTTTAGTGAAAACAGTCCCAGAGAGGATGGGAATTCCATAGTTGTTTGTTTGAAGGAACTGATCCTAGAGAAGCAACTTCCTATATACCAAGCAGTCTTAGACTAAGGTTGAGTGTAGGGCACAGAGAGAATGGACATTCTAAGCAATTGGTATTGGCATTATTGAATTCATTCAATTTAGGGCAACTAATTTTAACAAGATTTTTAAGTTGACCACCAGTTTTTATGCGTTTTTATATACCATCACTCACAAATATAATTAAACATAAATTCAACAATATTTTATCCTAACATAAGCCATTTTTTAATAAATAAAATTCTTAAATAGCAATTATCCATTTTATTCACTGTCTCCTTTATCGTTTGTGCTGAGATACATGGTCGAAAATACCCCGTTGTCTACCACAGCACACCTCAGGCCAGCATTTGCTACTGATTATGTCATATCATCGCATGGAGAGCTACCCAGTAAAAGTGGGCTATTTTCCAATGTTTCCCTGGCTTTATAAACAGAATGCAGTGTGAGGGAGTTTTGATTCTTAAATATGACAGTTTATTTTGGTGAAATTATGACAACTTTTAAAACTCTTTCATTGTGTTCCAAAAACTTAGCAACTTTTAATTATCATAATTGTTTTCATTTTTCAATTACATGTATGCATCTCATAAGAAACATTTTGTCTCTGCAGTTAGACAGGTTGAAGCCCCAAAGAGACAAGAAGCAGCTTAGCTGATTCTAGCCTACATTTCTAGGTGCAGCAGAACTCCACATGTGGGGAAAACTAACTCATTCACCCAAAGGGAGAACAAAGGGACTTCAGAAAAAATGAAATCCATAGATCACAGCAGAATCTGTGTACTTCTCATTTTCACTCTTTTCCCAGGACCTCTTTAAAGCTTGTCCAAGAGCTATAAAGGTTCAGAAGAGAAAAAAATAAAAAGATAAACAAAAATTTCTCTGAAATGAGGTGGGGTGGTGCCTATATTTGAGTTTGGACATTGTAGAATGAAAGATCTAGCTAATAATGCTCCCTAATTATTACCTGTGTGAACATGGTAAGGTCACATTATCCTGTTAGATATTCTTTCCTATTCTGTAGGAATGTCTCTTAAGATTGCTGTCTGGAGCAATTAAAAGAGTACCGATATTGTAGATACATTAAATATAACCAAAAAGTTATTCAGTTGGTCTCAAATTCGCTGCATACAGTGTACAGGTTGTGTATTTCATATCTAGGCATGCCCAGGGGAAGGGGAAGAATGAAATCTAAACTGAGTTCAGTTGATAAAACCACGTACTCAGGCATAGGACTTTAACACATTTTATATTTGGTCATTCACATAAATGGACTATTTACTGGAGTCATGGCGGTACAAAATAAATCAGGGTTGCTTTTAAGTATTACATAAAATACTCTTATACATACTTCAATGGCTCACATGTCAAAGTATAGGAATTACATTCAAGGAATCTGGGTACTGGACCTGCCTTACTGGAAATCAATAATTTTAAGCTATTTTCATAGCTCCTTTGAGCTCCTACTTGCTCATTTTCAGAATAAGGTGGTTTTCTTCCCTCTAATCTGGAGAATTCGTGTTTCTTACTTGCTCTGAAAATGGAGACATGTTCATTATTCAATGACTGCTCTAACTGCATCTTATTCAATTATCTACCTTATTAAAACATTCCTGGTAATCTGTAATTGGCTCCTAAGATCAACAAGCTAAATCTTTAAAATCCAGAGAAACCATATAACCAGGCACCGCCTGGTGCGAATGAGGCTGGGCATTCTTTGTTCGTGGCAGAGAGCTTGTGTTCATCTTCTATCTTCCTTCTCCATCGTGTTTAGTCTCCACATTCCCTTACTCATCGCACTCGGAAATTACTTGCTGGCGACGTGTAAAGGATAATTGGTTTAATTATTTTAGCCTAAACAAATAAAACTAAACATTACAAGATGGAATTACCTGTCGGCATCTTCAAGGCCGCTGTTCTTCAGCTCTCTATTTAAGTTGCACTTAAAACACTAGGTTCATAGGCTCATGGGCAGTGTGCTAAGAAGGGATCTATGGGGGGGGGGCATCAAGCACAGGTTTGTTTTGTAGGAAAAAGGTTGAGGCTCCAAGCAGATCAGTGGCTGGCCCTAGTTCCCTCCTCTAGAGCAGAAGTATCTGAATAAGGAACCAGTACTTTAAGGCTTTGGGTGTGTCACCTATGCAAAGACAGCTCAGTTCAGTTTTGCCAGCTGTCTGTGTTGCTCACCTGCATCTTGCTTTGCAGGAACTTGCACCTCCCAAGCTGTACCTAATAACGTTGGGCAAGTTGGCAACATGATTTCTCCCTCTAGAGATCACACACTGGAACCCTTCTACTGACTGGCCATCGATTGCCATGAAAGATTTTTATGTCTTTCCAACTAGGTCTTCAGTGTTCATAGTTCTCTAAAAATATTATTACTGTGCTTTAATTTCTTCATAATCCTTTCCAAACTTTAATAGTATGTTTACATTATTCATGCTATACTTGAAATTGCATTTTCCCCCTCAGTTATAATGAGAGTTCCATAAAAACAAGGCTTTTTCTTCCCTTTTCTTTACCCCAGTTCCTAGAAAAGTGTCTGGCAGATGGTGGGTGCCTAAGACCTTGCTGTGGGAGAAAGAATGAATAAGCAATGGCTTAGTTTCCAGGTTTTATTTTGCATTCTTAGTAAAAAAGCTTGTTGATTTGGGTGCTTCTAAGAAATCTGATTAGCATAATTGAAGCTGTTTAACAATCTTTGAATGTCAGCTCTCTGTTTTCTCGTTCACATTGAAATCAGACTTACTCTCTAGTCTCATGTGGCATGGGAGGTTAGCGTATGTGGTCCTGGAATCACAGAATCTTTTCATGTAAAACAAGGGATTCAGAAGTCAGTACACTTAGTACAGGGCCTTGCAGCCCAACTGAAAACTGAGCTTCTCTTTGATAAACATTTCTGGTTATGGATATTTAGTTTCTATTCTGTGTTGACTAGGATGCTCTGAACTGTGGTTTTCACGATCATGGACGTCTCAGCAAATTGTCATATTAATTACGTTGTTTATCTGAAGCTTAAAATATTGATGGATGGTGGGCCAAAGGTCTCCATGGAAGCACACTGACAGAACTTCTTTCCTATTACATGTTCATCTAGTTCACTCCTTATTTTCTCATCTATTTTCTTTAGAATTTCCTCATGTAAGGGGTTATTATTCACTGTGAGAACATTTTCCTTTATGGAGGCAGAAAAGTATTGTGCTTACACTTGTGCAAGGGCAAATTCAGGGGCAATCCAAGCCAGGCTCTGGCCTCTGTGCATAGCCAAATCCATCATGCAGAGGCGATGAGACAGTGAGTGATATTCTTTAATTAGTTCTGTCCACAAAATGTGGTTTTTCAGGGGCAGAAGGAATTGCTGGCTTCTTTATACAAGTGTCTTCACTTGTCCATCAAGGATTTTTTTTTTTTTGTAGCCTTGAGTGAAATTTTATGTGAAGATTCATCTTTCCTTGGTTTAGTTTGACATAAAATTTAAAGCTGATATATTCAACGTTTTTAATGACTTCATTTACTTAGACATTCATGAGACTGGAATACATGGCCCTCAGGAGGTAAAAAGTGCACTTTATTGTAAGTGGGGCATCTGTGTGCTCAGTAAACTTTCTAACGTGTAGGGAGAGCCTTCTATATGTTTGTGAGTAAAAGGATGAATTAGTAAAGAAATGCAAGAATGAGTAAATAACATAAATCAGTCATCTTTTTGCTAGAGGAATATTTGCAATAAAGAATCAATAAAGTAATTTTGCTTGTATAATTATCTGGAGATGTATCAGCCCCCTGACTCTCTTTGGGATAACTCAAGAGCTCCTCTGAAAGTCAATTGAGATCTCCACTGTATGGACACCATGCTTTGCCTTCTCCTCCTACCCTATCCTGCTCTGTTTACACAGTTTCATTTTTTTGAGAATTTAATCCCTATATGTGCATCACTCTGGATTTTCTGACTTCCCAGTTAACTGTTTCCCATGCTGCCTTTTCAAAATTCATTTTCTTTAAAAAATATGATTACATATATATATGCAATAAATATGTAACATATGTATATACACACATGTATATAAACCAACTTAGTCTATTTAGATTTACTTACATTTACATGTGTCCGTGGATAACCACTTGGTATTGGTAAATCTGTGTGAGGATTTGTTACTTCAGGGAGCTGTTTCTCCCTCTCTTGGAGAACATTGACTGCCTGTATCTTTTATTCTATTGATGGGACCATTTGAACTTTCTCTTGTCCCTACCAGAATGGCAGGGACATTAACAATAATGGTGTCGTTATTATACTTGTTCAGAAAACCATATTGCTGAGAGTTTATGGTTGAATTTGCTCTTTCCTCTCTAGGGGAAATGATTGACCAGCAGGTATTCAGGACCTCTGGCCCTGAGAATTACTCTGATCTTTCTTCCACACATTTTCTTGAGCCTTTGGTGTAGACATGTGACAGATGTATCAGTCGGTGTTGGGGACTTTGCAGTCATTTATTCTCTGCATTTTGACTAAATAGTATCTCTCTAGTATCCTCCATCAAGTTCAAAAGAAATAGATAGATGAGCAGTGAGGGATCTGTGAGTCTAAGTGTTTAGAAAACGGAAGCTGGCAGTAGTAAGTTCTTCTTTTAGGTTCATGATTTTTCCAGTCATGGTTGGTTCTTTCATTAGGTTTACAGTAGCAGTTATAAATTCTCTCTTGTTGAGCAGGACTTAAATCCAATTAGAGAACTGCTTCTTACCCCCAAGATAAAATTGCCACTATTGTCTCCTATAATATCTTCTCTGGCCTGACATCAGTCCAGTTTATAAAGACCTAAAAACTTTGCAGCTGTGTAGGAGTACCAATAGCACCTTCTAGTATGCGAGCCAGTCTCCAGAGAGGAGGGTTTCCGGTCAGTTCCAGGTTTGATTCTTCCCAGTTCTGGGTCTGAAGTCTATGTATCTTCAGTAATATCGCCCTACTTTCAAATTCTGGGAGGCAATCTAGAACACTGGCAATATAATTTGAGGGTTTATTGGATTCCTCCAACCAACAACTCAGCGGGGGGGAGGGGAGTTCTTGCGTGGCTATTGGAGTTTTGTTAGAGAATCTACAGTTTTGTGGGAGATACTATCACCCCAAATGGAATAACTTTATTAAATTGTATCCATATACTTAAACACTTTATGCAATTCCAGGAAACATAAAATTATCCCCTATATCTTTTCAAACATTCTTAGTATTAATGTTCTTTCCTCTCTCCATCTACATTGGTTTCTGACCCTCTCCTCAATTAAACTACCCATCTTCCCATCTCCCCCTTCATAGCACACGTCCTGCTCATCTCTTTTTACAGACGCAAGTCTTAGATTAGCATCCTGACAGAACTCTACTGTATGAATCTCTGCAATCAAGCATGTTGCAAGGAAGCCATCTGAGGTTAACGTTCCTCACTTAATAAATAAAGGACTCTACATACCCGAAAAGACTATCACAAGAATTAAAAGTGTAGAAAAGAAAGGTTCTCATTGGTCTTTTGTTGGCGTCAATTTGTATACTTCCTTTTCCTCATAACCTTGGATGCATCTTAGATCTTCTATTACAAAATAAGTAGGTACACATAATAGCGTGACAGAAAACTGAAAATATCACTTTGAATTTTTGTTTTAAACCCAAAGAGTGATAACACAGGGAAAGGTCAGGACACTTAAGGGTCAGGTCATTCCATGTGGACTCTGCAAATACACCCTGAAAGTTTGTGTTTTGCAGAGTTTGCTTGCATTAAGTTCAGGTTTCTTTCTTTCGTAAACACGAGCAAAAAGAAAAAGAGAATTCCTCTTTGCCTCTTCAAGGGCACTGCAAACATTTTTTCCCTCTATTTTCTGGGGATTCAGAACAGCTTCATCAGCAGAGAAACAAACTGGTTACCTTAACAGTAGTGATTGTGAAAAGTTTTTTCTAAGAACCCTTTAGTTTCTCTGTACGACTGTGTCCTCCAATATTTGGATCTATATTGGAAGAAAAGTCCACCAGGGTTCAAGGAAGACAGAATCCCCCCTAAGACCTTCGCCCCTCTTCTCTGAGAGAAACAAACATAATTATTCAACTTACATCACTAAACGAATACCATTTTCTACATTTGGCCCTGTGGATCTGATATGTAGAAGTGGATTCTTGGCACTGTTCTGGGTCTTTGTGCTTTCATTTCTCTCCCTGTCATGTAGCAGTGGGGTCTGTCTTAGAATGGCAGTAGCAATGGGTTCTATCTTAGAATGGCGGAGAAGTTCATTCAAATATAGAACAGCTACAAGTTCATTCAAATATATATATTCCATTTTTAGTGGCTTCTTGACATCAAAAGGAGAAAATAAGAAGGAGAAGGAGGAGGATATGGAACAGGAGGAAGGAGAGAAAGGGAGAGAGGAGGTCAAACTACTTCAGGATATGGACCTGGTGTTCTTAGAACCAAGGGGTGGAGCTAGTGTGTATTTAGAGGAGGAGTAAGAGAGAAAGGAGGAGGAACACAAGGAGAGGGAGAAAGAGGAAGAGAAGAGAATAGGGTGGAGGAAAAACTATTTAAGGACATGGTTGTGTGCTCTTGGAGTCAATGGGAGGTCTTAGTGCATATTTTGGAGTAGGAAGAAGACAGGAGAAGGAAGAAGGTAGGGTAAGAGTTGGAGTTACCATTTAATGAGACTTTTTTACACTAGAATTTCATTATTCGGTTTGAGTTAGCTGTTGTAGCAACGCTTCACAAAAGAAAAGAAACTCAAAGGACTATGAACAAAAATGCATTCATTCCCATGGCCACATTATCATTGGACTGTTGCATGTTGAGATCAATATGGTGGCTATTCTTCAGGCTTTGGGATCTGCTAGGGTTGGAACCAAGAGATGGGATCAATGCATATTTTGGTTTTGTGTGTTTTATGCCTGAGATAAAGGGTGCATAGCCACCTGAAACACCTCTTTCTCAACAGGGCAGCTCAGTAAGTTACACTGTAATTCTATAACATTTGCTATTATTACTCATCATAGCCTACCCGTGTTTCCATATATATTGTCTGTTAAACCTTGAGACTTTGAGGGGCAATGGGTCTTCCTCATCTCTCGAAGAAATGCTTCAGAATTTTTTTGCTATCTGAAAGCACTCAGTATATAGCTTTTGGTTAAGAGATAAATAAATGAAAAAAAATATCTGCATGAATGTGCACCAGTAAGTTCTAAATGAACTGTACTCAAACGATGAATAGTTGAGCTACAATTTATAATTAGGACAAACTAAACCTGCTTGGGCAGTTGCTGAATCCTTTGAAGCTGCTGTTATGCAATATAATTGGCAAACTGCCTTTTCATGGCAGCATTGGCTTTCTACGCTGGTAGCGTAGACCAACTGATCTGGACTAGGATGCTTGCCTTTTATATTCACTCATGAGAATGCATTGAAAAAAATTGAGAGAATTTGGTGAATTTGCACAGAGAACTCTGACCTTTTCAAAGCACGGCATTTGGAATCATCAAAGAAATGGAGTTATCTGCATTGTTAAGGAAATATTCCAGTGACTCAGTCACTCATCCCCAATGAGAGAATTCCAAAAACTCTTCCACTGCAAAAGAATGAAGGCAATGAAACTTACTTACAGAAGCACTGCTCTAAAGGACAGTGTTGGGAAGTGTCCACAGGGATAGTGACAACAGCAGTTATACTTAAATCTTCAACGTTCAAACATGAATGTGCTAGGAATGTTGCTGTTGTTTTCTGACTATAATATTTCTTCTTTGTAAAATGGAGATAATAATATCTAAATGCCAACCTGATAACAGATAGTCAATCTATGTATCTACTGACAGTAAAATTTCCCCCTCCTCTTCTGCCTCATTTTTTCTCTCTCTCTCTCTTTCTTTCTTTCTTTCTTTCTTTCTTTCTTTCTTTCTTTCTTTCTTTCTTTTTTTCTTTCTTTCTTTCTTTCTCTTTCTTCCTTCCTTTCTTTCTTCCTCCTTCCTTCCTTCTTTCCTTGTTTTTTTTTTCCTTGTTATCGATGCTCTTTTATTCTCTTCATTCCCTCTCTTGTTTTTCTTTTTCTTATTGGGATATAAAATCACTTGAAATAAGCTTTTATGAAAGCACAGATATTACTACTATTATCTTCTTAACATTTATTTAACCATTATCTTAGTTTGCCAAAGAAATAAAAAAATTATTATTTTTTACTATCTATCAGTTTATTAACTATGTGAACTCTATTAGCATTATGATGTGGGTAAATGGTATTAAATTATTAGATAATCTGAATCCAATTTCATTTATGACCATAAATAAGTTACATATGTTACTTAGTCTTTTTGAGCCCTCATTTCCTATAGGATATCAATATTTATAGTTATTGAAGGCATACAGATCTATTCCTTCAACATCTATTTTCTCATTGATAGTCTCTTATTTATTAATTCATCCATCTTTCTACCATAAACACTCCTTGTGCCACTTCTGAAGTTAATGTTTTCAATAAACAGTTATTCATGTCAATTTGAAGCTTCAGATAAGTCACTGATACTAGCAAAATCTTTGCTAAAATTGAGGCAGTCAGGATAAGTGAGAAGCAGTTACATTATAACAGTATATCATTTAACAAAATAAAACTGAATCAGAGGCCTAAGTATATAAAACATGTTTTGAGCTAACCTCCAAATCTAAAAATTTGGATTCACCAAGTAGGTGAGAGAGTTAGTATCTGTACCCAGTCATCAGGGAATATTTTAAATCACAAGATCTTCCACCATACTTAAATTTATTTGCTATAAATCCACTTATACATAGGAAAAAACATGTATCCCAAGTGTTAATAGAGTCAATATTGTTTATTATTTTTCATTAAATATGAGCAATGCAAGCATATATCATTTTTTCTAAACTATGGTTTTAGATCTTAATTGACTATTTGCAGCCTCAAAATAACCCATCCTTTCACTTCCTTTTCTAGTCTTTCTATTCCCATCATTCTCAGTGCAAGACTGTGTGGCTTTTTCTTCTGGGGATGACAGCCTCCTAATTGGTTACCCTGACCTAGAGTCATGCTTCTTCAATTCCATTCAGCTTCCATTCTGATCATCCTTAAAGGTGCAGAATTGACCATTAAATCAAGACAAAGCTTGCCTATTTCACTGCGAATAAGGAGCACACTGCTAAGCATAGAACGTATTGTTGTTTCTGCGCCACTTAAATCTGTTCCTCACCATCCTACTAACACATCAAGATAGTGAGGAACTGAATTTTATCCCCATTTCTGGAATGTCAACATAGCTGTGTGTTTCCACACTTCTTTGCCCCATAGAAACATCCCTCCTAACATGATAATCACTGAATCAAGGTTCTGTCCTCCAGAAATCCAGTTCTAACCTCACCACATACCTATGCTCAGTCATTAGTCCTATGACAAGGTACCTTTTCGTGCTTCAAAGACCATTTTGGTTCACTACTGACTCCAAACACTATATACTTGATGAGAAAAATATTTCTGTCACCCATACTGTTCCAGGGATGGCTGATTACAAAGGTTCATGATCCCAGCATCACACCCAAATTAGCTAGACATTTAACAGACATTTGTTGAATTAACAGAGTGAGTGAAAATTTTTATAGCAACAGCAACCTGGTCGTTGTTACACATTAAAAAATTTAAATGAGACAGAAAAATTTCCATACAGGTTGATTTGTCTTAGTGCATTGTTTCCCTGTCATATTATGTCAGAGATCAAAAGATAGTTGTTTTTCTTTCTAAAAATTCAAAGCAGCTTTGTTTTTACTGCTTTCATGTCCCTTGTATTAAAGGGAGCTTTAGTGGTTGACTTTAATATAACTTGATTGTCTCCACATTCATATCCCTTGATACCTCACTTTCACCACAAGTCAGCACGATCCAAATCTCTTCTTAATTATGTTCCTTACCTGCTGCAATAGCAGTTGCTGAGAATGTGTCACTGGCTCAAATGATTACACTGGTGGTAACGGCACACATTCCCACAGGGCAGGGTGGTGTAGTGGACTTCAAAGGGCTCATGCCAAGTGGTGATGTGTATTGTAGTCCAATTAAAGCTTAATTACAGTGGCATGCTATATTCTGATTTCTGCTTGTGTCGTAGATAACCTATCCCTATATTTTCTCCTGTTAACCTACACAAAACCTCCCAGGTCACACCAGCAGAGCACAGCTCAAACTCCTCCAGTACACACCCATGGGAGTCAACATCAGGTGTTCAGTAGGGACCAGATTCCTTTACATATACATGTAGTAAGTCTGACGTAATGCTAAGCCTTATGTGCAATATCTAATGGGTCCCTAGAGGCAAGTGTTACAAATCTCAGTACCACAAGGGAATGATAAAATTCAGAAACACTCTGGTATGCCCAAAGTCATGAGATCTATCATTGACTTTGACTGCATCATGATCTTGGCCTCAATTTCAACACTGCAGTACCTATACAGAGCCTGAAGGAGAGAGAGAGAGAGAGAGAGAGAGAGAGAGAGAGAGAGAGAGAGAGAGAGAGAGAGAGAGAGAGAACACCTATAATTATTTAACATAAAGATTGAATCATGGTTAAATTGCTTCTCTCCCTCTCTTCCTAGATGTGATCTTAGAGGGACTTCACATTTTGATTCTAGCCATTCCAACAGCTGTCAAGCTTTGTGGAAATAGATTTTGGATTCATCACTCACCACCCCAGCCTTGGAGGAAAACAAACAAAGAAACAAAACCCAAAAAAAAGAAGCCCAATAGATAGATATTTTTGTAGCTCTATTGAAAGATTCTAAGAGACTTTGGTTTGGGTATTTTAAATGGTCCTCTGTTTTGGGTTCTCCTGTCTCTGCCTAAGGCTTGTAAAGTTAAACTTCCTATTAACTTGTGCGTGGCCCTAATGAAATAAAATCTTTCTTTTCTCCAATTTCACACCTGGGACTCTTCTCCTGCTTTAACTCCTCCCTCGTATCACTTTCCAGGTGAATGTAGTTCATCCTTCCATACACTGTAATTACTGATACAAGTTTGAGGACCCTCACTGCAAAGGAACCCAACTGCCACCTCTGATATCCTAACCCAGGAGGAAGCAAGAAGAAGCTAGGTTCATCCATTGTTCTTTCAAAAGGAGAAATAATGACTGGAGAGAGAAATGAGACAGGAAAGCTAGTTACAGTAACCTTGATTTATATTTCAGCCATAAATCAAAATTTTCATTGGTCCTTCTTGGGATTAAAGCCAAAAGTGATAGAATTGTTTGGGGAGTCTGATCCTGGATCAATTCTTAAGTAATTTTAGGGATACTACTTGAAAAGGGTGACTTTTATAACAGGCATTAGGGAAAGTTAGGCTTGGAGGCAGTACTACAAGCTACCCAACAAATAAAAATATTTATATAGTTGGGTCACTCACTGATCTAGAGACCACCCCTCAGGTTCACCTTAAGTCATGATAAACATGTAGGTAGAACAATTATCCAAATTTTAATGAAGATTATGTTGTTTGTTTCCGGAATTCTAACTTAGGTATATTATTCCTGGGAAGACATTAACAAATGTCTACTTACTACAGAGAGACCAAAGTACAGATTAAAAAAAAAACTCAACTTGGTAAATCAATGAGTTTTATTGGGAATAATTAATAATTAGAGGAATATTCATAAGGGTTTATATAACAAGTCTCTCTCTGTTCTTCGAGTTACCAAATGATTGAGGCTTATTAACTATGAAAACTCAACCTCAGCTTAGGCTGGTCCCACTACCTCTTATAACTTAAATTAACCCATTTATTTGAATCTGTCTCCTGTCACATGGCTTATTATGTCATTTCTCTGTACTATACATGCTTCTTCTTCTGCATCTGGCTGGTGACTCTGCCTTCTTTTTCCCACATTTCTATCTCTGCCCAGAGGTACTGCCTATACTTTCTGCCCAGCTATTAGCCATTCAGCTTCTCATTACACCAATCACCATAATACATTTTCACACAGTGTACCAATATTCCAAAACATTTCCCACTTTTTGTTTAAGTGAAAATGAACGGTTTTAAAGCTAATACACTAAAAGTATATACAGTAAGAGTAATCATCAAGTTAGAATTACATTCACAATGATCAGTCCATTTGTTTCTGTCAAATTTGGAAAAATTATTATCTTTCTTCTCTTGATGAGTCCAAAGTTTTATCCCTAAATCATTTTCAATCATAACTTCTATTATCATCTTAAAATACCTTTTCAGATATTAAAACATCTCTTAGATAAACAAGTTAAGCTTTTATGTTTTTCAACCTATAAATTTTATATTTTTTATATATGTTTCTTTCTGAATTTCATAGCAAGGAAAACAGTGTAACTATCTAGTCCTGAATCCCCATCAGAGACCCAAGAATGATAAAATATTACTTGAGTAAACAGGACATGCAGAGAAATCAACTTTCAAAATTATAAGAAATAAAAGAAAGAGCTATTTGTAGTCAGGTTTTTTTTGTTGTTGTTGTTATTACCATTGGCTCCCTAATAATGACACAGAGACCTACTATTAATTATGAAAGCTCAGACAAGAGCTTAGTCTTATTTCTAACTAACTTTTATAACTTAAATTAACTCATATCGTTTAATCTATACTCTTTTATGTGGCTCTGTCACCTATATTCTGTACTGCCCATGGCTCTTTCTCCATGTCTTTTGACATCTCTGTTCTTCTTCCTAGCATTCTCTGTGCCTAGAAATCCTGCCTAGCTATTGGACATCCAGCTTCTTATTAAGCCCATCAGAATGATACATTTTCATAATGTACAAAAAGATTATTCCACAACAGGTTTACTTACAAGACTAAAAATGGCTCAGAATAGATGTGTCACCAAAGCTCACCACAGCATGAGTGGCATCTCACAAATGTTGGAAACATGGAGCACACTGCACACAGCCTACAGGCAGCTCAATAGGTTAGGGAGTGTTAATTACACAGGTGATCAGAGCTTTAGCAAAGCAGTTCACCTGGTCTTTGTTTTTTCTAGGCAGTTCTGCTGGTGTATCTTTCAGGTTGCTGCTTTTCTTACTTCTTCTAGTCAGCTGGGCTAATAATGTGAGAGTGACTTTCAGCAGTATATATTTCTTAAATGCTCTTGGGAAGGGAGGGACTTAGTGAATCTGATCAGTTTCAGGGGCTTCCTGAAACTATTTGAGTTGTTTACTTCAGGTCTTTTCTTTTTATTTTTTTTATTATTTTTACTGAGCTATATATTTTTCTCTGCCCCTCTCCCTTCCTCCCCACTCTTCTTCTGCCCTCTCCCATGATCCCCACACTTCAAATTTACTCAAGAGATCTTGTCTTTTTCTACTTCCCATGTAAATTGTAAATTAGTTCCATGTATGTCTCTCTTAGGGTCCTCTTTGTTGAATCGGTTCTCTAAGATTGTGAATTTTAGGCTGTTTTTTCCTTTGGTTTATATCTAAAAGCCACTTATGAGTGAGTAGTGAGTATATATTATATTTGTCTTTCTGGGTCTGGATTACCTCACTCAAAATGATGCTTTCTAGATCCATCCATTTGCCCACAAATGTCAAGATGTCATTTTTCTTCTGCTGTGTAGTACTCCATTGAGTAAATGCACCACATCTTCTTTAACCATTCTTCAGTCAAGGGGTATTTAGGTTGTTTCCAGATACTGGTTATGACAAATAATTTTGCTTTGAACATAGTTGAGCACGTGTCCTTTTGGTACAATTGAGCATCCTTTGGGTATATATTCAAAAGTGGTATTGCTTTGTCTTGAGTAGGTTGCTTCCTAATTTTCTGAGAAATCACCATACTGATTTCCAAGTTTGCACTTTCACCAACAATGAAGGAATGTTCCCTTTGTCTTAAATCCTCTCCAGCATAAGATGTCAACAGTGTTTTTAATCTTGGTCATTCTTGCAGGTCTAAGGTGGAATCTCAGAGTTGTTTTGATTTTCATTTCTCTGATGGCTTATGATGTTGAAACATTTCCTTAATTGTCTTTCAGTCATTTTAGATTCATCTGTTGAGAATTCTCTGTTTAGGTTTGTACCCAATTTTTAAAATTGGATTATTTGTTCTTTTGATGACCAATTTTTTTAAGTTCTTTGTGCATTTTGGAGACCAACCCTCTGTCTGATGTGGGGTAGGTGAAGATCTTTTCCTGTTCTGTAGGCTGCTGTTTTGTCTTATTGACTGTGCCCTTTACTTCCAGTCTCAATGAGCTTCCCCGCAGGATGGAGTGTTTCAGTCTCTGAGGAAGCAGTTGCTATACATCACCATCACCTAGTGTTGTCCCCGTAAGTAGCATGTAGTTTTGTTAGGTCAGTTCAACTTTCTGAGTTCAGAATATGATTGGTATAACAGGTTTTATAATTCTTTCTTTTTTAAGATTTATTTATTCATTTTGTATACAGTGTTCTATCTGCATACATTCCTGCATGCTCGAAAAACATCACCAGATCTCATTACAGATGGTTTTGAGCCACCATGTGGTTGCTGGGAATTGAACTCAGGACCTCTGGAAGAACTGATGTTGCTCTTAACCTCCAAGCCATCTCTCCAGCCCCAACAGTTCCTTTTTCTTCTCATCTATTTTTCAGATGCAGGTAACAGACTAAGTATGTTCTCTAGTACTTTGGGCTCTCTTATTCTTTCTCTAAAGTTCCTCTTCCTGCCATCTGGCTGACCACCATGCTTATTTAACACAAACAGCTTGGCTTTCTGCTTCCTCATACCCATCTTCCTCTTCCAGGCTGTAGCCCATGTTTTAACAGCTTACTTACACTGGGATTTTTCTTTTCTTTTTTTCCGGATGTTGTAGTTTCTTACTTGTTCATTTGTTTTTAACTTCTTTATTGAATCTTTTGGGGTTTCACATCATGCACCCCAATTCTTTTAACCTTAGCCATGCTGTGCCTCTCCATGAAAGAAAACAAAACTAAGTAAACAAGCAAGCAAGCAAATAAACAAAAGCAAGAACAGCAACAACAACAAAAACCCAATATTTCAAAACAGAGCAAAAACCATACCAGGGACAGAAAAATTTTTGCTTCTCTTTGGTTCCTGCCTCTCCATCATTTCTTTATTCATTCTCATGGCATTGGAGGCTTCAGTGTGTCATATATTATATCCCTTTGTCCTATCAGCTTGACTGGCAAATAATCATTGCAATGAGTCACTGGGCTGGTTCAAGGCTTCTAGGTTTTGGTACACCATCCTCATTGGGTCCTCACTAGAGCTCCTATGGGGTATAGTGTGGCTACCTTGGGTCTTAGAAATCTTGCAGGTATTGGTCCACAGAACCAGTCCTTTCATGAGCTCCAGTAGATGCCAGATGGGGTAGATGCTAGTGTGGGTCAACCCCAAGGCTCAGTTATGGGCCTGAGTGTTAGCCAAGCAGGTTAGGTCCATTCACTGTAGCCACCTACCTTTGGTGGGCAGTGGGTGGGGATGAGGAGAGGGTCAGCTCCTTTACATGCAGGCCCTCAGTTTAGGTTTATCCTAGTCTTTAGTGAGGATGGGGACTTGTCTTCCTGGTGAGTGTAGGGCCAAGCTCTCTTGCTGTAGTAACCAGCCAGAGATAAGACCAGCTATTCTAGGGCAGCAAAGGGCAGGGCTGGCTCAGCATAGCCATCTGATTTTATCTCATGTAAGTTCTTCTGAGGTGACACTGACCGGGAATTTTTTTTTTAACTCTCATAAAAATGTGCTGGCCTTTCACAAGTTTCCTTACATTCTGAAGAGAACAGGAACTAATACCTTTATCATCGATATGCATAGAGTTTGCATTAATATGTACTTACACACACTAGAGCACATGTGTCTGGGTATGGACATATTTATCCATGCAACTTTGTGAAACACATGCCTATTTTCATCTGTATCCCATTCTTGATCCTGTTTTACAATGCACCACCATTTTCTTTAGTTTCCAAGGCCACCAAACTAAGAGTGCCACCCAGCCTTCCACTTTCCTCAGGCATCATGATACACTGTCCTTTTTCTTGAACTATGTCAATTCTACAAGAAGCTAATGGACCAGTACTTGGGAGGTCCCTAAAGTAATGGGACAAAATCACATGTTGATTCATCTCTTCTTATGTCTTAAGTCATACAGAACTAAAGTAGGGCATGAAGGACTTCTGTGGATATGTGGAGGCTACCATAGACAGGTTTTTTTTTTTTTTTTTGTGGTATCTAAATAACCCCTTTCAAAGACAGCAAACAAGACACACGTACATACACACTACCACCACCAACAACAACAACAAAAAAGTTGGTTCACTGTGGTTTTGACCAATGAATCAAGATTTAGAAAAGTATGAGCTTATAGCTAGACCCCTGTATTTAATAGTTGTATAAATTTAAATACATTCTAGGCTTTAGTTTTTATCATTAATAAAATGAAAATGCTATTAATAGGGTTAGGAAAAGGGTTAGATGAGATAATGCATAGAAAGCTGTTTGCCATGTACCTGTTTTTTTTTTTCTCAGAACTCAGTCAACTTGTGTACTGTTATTGTTGTTACTCCGACTTCCTCTTCCCACCCTCCCCTAATCTCATCTTTTTTCATGTATGCACGCAACTCTCCCCTGCCCTTTGTCTCACCTCAGACTTCCAAATACTTCTTGAAGGTGCTCTCCTGCAGGGGAAGAAATAAGCAAACCTATAGACTGTATGCGGATTTACCTCTGGAATTCAGTCCGCCCCCCATTTTTAAATTTCAACCAGATTCACATTTCAAGTACTGAGCCAGGTTTGACATTTCTCCTGTGTGATAGCGATACTGTAAACTTGAACATGGATTCTGAACCCTTTTCACAGGTTCCTAGTTATCATAATAAACCTGACTTAAGCCTATACCAGGTGCTGTGGGTGAGCAATATCAAACCTTCAGAATGATGGGCCTAAAACTAGGTTAAGTTGCATGGAAGAGAGCTCCGAATGAGATCCTATCTCTTCCTGTCTATCAGAGTCTATCACAAAAGAGGGGTCTCTGTGGCAGTTTTTGGGTCTCACAGTATTTCAAATAGCCCTCATGCAGCATCCTATTAATGGCCCAATAGCAAAAGGGCAAGATCCAGCAAAATATAAACCTTCTGAAATGCTGAAGTGTAGATTTAACACATTTAAAGAGCAGAAGAACGGATAATGGGCAGAAAGAGGGGGAAGGTAAAACAGCACTAATGATGTAGGAAGTTGGAGAAGAGGTAGCATGACACAGATAGTTGTCATGCAAGTACTTGGTAGAGCAGAACTATTTCTAGGTATTTCCTCTCTGTTAAGAACTTTCTTTTTGCCTTGTGAATTTGTGCCTTCTTAAAAATTCCAAATGTTTAATGAATTCTCATAAATGCTCTTTAAGAGATGATTCTCAGTTTCTAGAGAATTATGGCAGCAATTGGAAATTTTCAGACTTGATGAGTTTCCAGACATCCCAAATTTACAGTAAAACTGCAGTTTGCTGGAAACAAGTGACTCTTCTTCATTGCTTAGTACTTGGTGTTATAAGATGCATTTTCAAATCTAATGTATCTCTCTCTTATTTCCTAAATATTTGGTATGAGGGCACAGATGCCATTCAATAATTTGAATCCTTTAGCAATTCGTGAACATGCTATAGAGATTTGCATTGGTATGGATCTTGGTTTATTGATGTAAATTTAAGGTCAATTTTGTTATATGTATATTTATGCTCTTGATTAAGGTATTGTGTTTGTTCAGCTCATTTAAAAATGTAATGTATAATTAAGAAATATACGTTAATAGATAGTCATCTATAATAGTCAAACTTGTAGTCATGTTAGTTAGATTTTCTAGATGAACAGATATGTATTTCAATTAGATAGGCATTCTTCAGACCTTTCAAAGACTATAGAATATGACATCTAAAATGTTCTAAGAATTGAGGGCTTATTATGGCAATGAGACACATCTGCTCCTGGCAACTCCACTCTACTTCAAGAGGCAGAGTCATGGAGAAGCCATGGAGTTGCTGCCTTGAGACAGATGCTGAAACTTTAGCAGGTAGGCCACAGTCATGTGGTGATACACAGATTAATAAACATGGGTTAAATTAATATGTAAGAGTCAGCCAAAAAAAAAAAGCTAGAGCTAATGGGCCAAGCAGTGATTTAATTAGCACAGTTTCTATGTGATTATTTAGGGGCTGGGCAGCCGGGAACTAAAAAGCAGCCTCCTCCAACACGAACATGCTCATTATTGTCATCAATTTTAATATATATTCGTATTCATATTTATACAAATGTTGTATATGCTGTGTTAGGGTTTCATAATGTTTGTTTTCAATTGATTTCTTTCCCTTATTCTTAAAAAGGCTCTAACCTGATGTGGGATTCTCCTCTGTATGCTGTGAATACCTTTGGTGAATAAAGAAACTGCCTTGGCCTATTGATAGGGAAGAACTTAAGTAGGCAGGGAAAACTAAACTGAATGCTGGAAGGAAGAAGGGCAGAGTCAGAGAGATACCATGTAGCCCCGCTGGAGATGGACTCCGAACTTTAGCCAGTAAACTACACCCACATGGTATACACAGATTAATAGAAATAGGTTAAATTAATATCTAAGAGTTAGCCAATAAGAAGCTAGAGCTAATGGACCAAGCAGAGATTTAATTAATACAGTTTCTGTGTAATTATTTTGGGGCTAAGTGGCCAGGAATGAAATAAGCAGCGTCCTCTAACACGAGGCAATTATACCTTGTTCTGGACATTAAGTCCACTTTGTTAGAGGAAACAAGATCAAAAAACCTGAGTTTATTTTCATTGCAAAGCTGTATTGAACTATTACTATAAATCAAGTACATAAGAAGACTTCGAGAGACAGAAATGTGTGTCCCAACAAGCTCCCAAGCAGTGGAGGAAGTAACAGACATCTGTCAAAGCAAATGGGATGCAAGGTATTAGGGATCCAATAATGGTGGGAATAAAGTGTTTTTACAGGGTTTTCAGACCCACAGAGAAAGGAAAGAGAGGAGTGTAGGTTGTGTAGGAAAAAAAAGAATGCTCCTATGGGAGAGACTATAGCTTTTTTTAAAGGCAATTCCAGTCCATTAAAAAAAAAATACTTAAAAGGGGAATCCAGAGTGGCCAAGCGTTCATGTGTAAATTGTGATTTTCTCATCTTCAAACTATTTGTCAGCTCTTTATCAAAGTCTGTCTCTTTTAAGACCCCTGGGTAATAATGAGAATAAAGTGGAAAAGATGCTTAATTATACCTGCAAGGTCAAGACATATGTTAGATCTGAGTTGAACCTGAAGAGCTGAAGAAGTGGGGAATTATATTCTGTAGACTTAACGCCCTCTGTCTGGTACAGCATATGTTTTATTCATCTATATGTCTGTATCTTGCTTCATTGCTCAAGGGCTGGGGTCTGGGGTACTCAATATGTATCTGTGGAATAAATTTTACAAATCTCAGAAAAAAAGGTACTCAAATATAAACCGAACATAAAAAGTGCAGGATGCGGTAGGAATAAGTCTTTGATCTGTCTTATTGTTATATTTATTTAACAAATAAATGCTGGGAGTCTATTTTGTATGTGAAACTGTTTCAGATACTGCAACATAGCATGCAAACTCTTTTCATCATGACATTTACACACTCTTGTGGAGAAGACATAAAAAAAAGCCACTAGAATAAATTCAATGTACTTATCTCCTGTGCTGTATATGCTATCCACACTGTCTTCACCATCCCAGCTAGAAAGTATTTTCTGTCTCTCTCTGTTTCTCTATCTTTCTTATATACTCAGAGAGATGTGTGTACCCATGTAAGCCTGTGTATAAGCATATGTATGCATGTATCTATATTATGTTTATATTTGTAAAATAACTGCTAAAGTAAAAATAAATCACAGAAAATACGTTGTGCCATGAAAAATTGTGGGACAGGTCATTCTTTTTATGAGGGGGCGGGGTTCAAGACAGGGTTTCCCTGTGTAATAGCTCTGGTTACCCTGGAACGCTGTATACCAGTCATGCTTTGAACTCACAGAGATCTGCCTGTCTCAGCCTCTGAAGGTTTGGAATAAAGGTAGGTGCTACCACTACTGGCTGACATGTTAGTTTTATACTTAAGTCACACACACACACACACACACACACACACACACACACACGAGATTACAAACAGAGAAGCCTACACATCTAGATGAGGTGAAAAGTGTTCAGGAATAGAAGTTACTGGATGAAAGGACAGCCCTAGGAAATAAGGTCAGAGAGCAGAGATCTAGCACTGGATGCATCAGTGAGTCCATTTTAAAAGAGGTGAGAAATGACTGGAAGCTTCGGATCAGAAGCATGATGTGATTTGACTTTCATTTTAAAGGGATCATTTGGATAGTTACTTTAAGAGTATGATATAAATACCCAGAACAGAAAGAGGAAGTAGAAATTGTGAGAGGACCTTGTAGACACCCTGGAGCATGAAAGATCATACTAGAGAAATGAAGAACTGGTCAGACTATGCATCTATTCTGGTTCAGATTTGTTGATGGGTTGGATGGATACAGGGTATAAAGAAAGCCAAGAGGATAATGCCAAGATTTTTCTCTGAGCAACAGAAGGCTAGCGTTATCCTGAGCTTTGCCTTGGAAGTTTGAGACAAAGGTTAAGTAAGGATACATGAAATTCAAAGTTTCATTTTGGCTTCACAGAAATTGAGATGCCTGTTAAACATCCAGATGGAGAAATTAAGTAGACAGGGCATATGCATGTTTAGTGTTTGGGAAAGAAGTCTGAACTAGAGATATAAATAAAGCAGTTACCAGCATGGAGATAGAATCACTACATCTAGTCAGGTCAATTGAAGACTAAGTTTAGATAAAGAGAAAGGCTGTGCAAATGGAGGCTTGGGGTTCCCACAACTCTTACAAGTCCTGGAGACAAATATAGAACACGCAGTGAGATCGGAGTAGGAAAGTAGCCGCATTAAGGTCTTCCCGAATGTCAGTTGAAGACTGTTTTAAGCAGGCAGGGGTTATCAGGGTGCCAAACACTGTACCGTAGGCTGACTGACAAGAGGAAGTGAATTGAGTAAATGAAGGTTTTTTTAGTGACCTCGATCAAAATTGTTTTGTGTGGAACAGATTGCTTAGCGTTCCAGAGACAAACTGAGCAAAGATGAAGATGAAATTTCTGAGGACGAAACAAAGGAAGCAATGTGTGAGAGGAAGAAAGAGAAAACATTTTATTTTACAGGGTATGCGTGGACGATAAGAATAAATCGGGAATGACGGCATGGAGGAGGACGGACATTTCCTCAGCTGACCTCCCTTAAGAAGGAGAAGGGACTTGTCTGGGGCACAGGTAGAGAGGTAGGGTATGAATGAAGTGTGTGCATCCATATTAGGATGAGAGCTGTGCAAAGCCAATAGGCCAGCAAAGAGGGTGTGAGATTGTGGTGAATGTCCCAAATTCAACTGTTACAGAAGATATCAAGTGTTCACCCCGAATGGCTGAGGTGTTATAGGTTTGATTTGAAGTGCTGTGTTCAAAGGTGGGTGTTTGGGGAGCGAATGGACTCTGGCGAAATGAACAGCCAGTTCTATTGGTGACTTCATAATTGGAATGTCAGGACATTCCAGAAACTTTGAAGTATGACTTAGGTGAAGGAAATAGGTGGAACAAAGGGACTGCCCCTGAAGGGTGTACTTTGTCCTCTATTTTCATTGCTTTCTTTAATTCTCAAACATCACAAGCTCAGCATTCCTCGGCCATATCCTCCTACTGACATGATATTCTCCTTACCACAGGTCCATGGCAATGGAGCTAGACAATGCATGCCAAAGGCCCCCAGACTCCAAAGTTGTAGCATTTCTTCTTTCCAGCAGATATGCTCAGGTGTTATGTCACAATAATAAAGAAGCATGCTAGGACATGGGCCATGGAAGCTCAGCAATTGCCTTCCCTCAAACAAGTGTTCATGTATGCATCTTGAGGGCTAAAGAGGTGATGGAGCCTGTTCCTGTCTAGGAGACACAAGGCATACTGGAAGGCAGTCGCTTGCATACTTCTGTCATGTAAATGCTCCATCAATTTATTGTCATATAGTTGTATATTCCCTGTGTTAGTAGAAAGTTTCCTTTAAATATATATACTTTCACTTATTGCTGTACGTACGTTGAAAAGATTTTTTTCTGCCAATGTGAAAGAAAACTAGTCTTATTTGCCATTAAAAGAAGTAACTATTAAAACCAAATAGAACTCCAATAGTAAGTAATACTATAAAATTCAATCCTGCTGCCTCAAATGCTCAAGGTTCCTACCCAGAATATCTTCTTCTTTCATTAATATTGGAAATTATCAAGTAGGATGACATTTTCCAATATTAAGGAAAGAAGAAGATATTCTGGGTAGGAACGTTAAGCAAGAGTAGACTAGCAGAAGGCTTAGACTTTTCCCATAAAGCCGCCAGAGGATTGAAGAGAATGAAAAGGGGAACTCTACCCTCTTGTCATTACGTATGGAGTTCAATATAAAAGTAGCTCTCCTTCCTCAGGTGAGGCACACCCTGGATTTAGATAAATGCATGTTTCAACAAAAAAACCATTCTCACAGAAAAGCATAACCTATATAGCAAAGAGATAGGACATAGGCCTCACTGGAGGACAGATTAGCAAACTTGCAAGTCACGTTAATCCAATTTGTCATTCATTGAAAAGTAAAATTTAGGAATCATAATATGGTTTCATCATGAATTCTCAGGAAATTGTGATATTACTGAGTTAGAAGCTAATTTGTAAGGGAGTAGACATTGTGAGAAGCCAAACAAACATGGTAATTTATCCATCCTCTGTGGCGTAGCTGAGAATAGAAAGCTGCTCGGCCAATTTAGAGTCTCTATTATTCTATTTCATTAGGACTTGAGTTTGTTTTCGCTTTTAGTCTTTTTTTTTCCCCCTGGGGAAAGACACTTGGAAACAGAGAAGCTAGTTAAGAAGATATAACCTAGACAGCAGCCTACAGTGTCTAATAAGTTACTGAAAATTGGGATGGACAGAGTTGGAAAGAATGAGTATTTGATTTTAGACTTGGTAAGCGATGGATTAGACCCTGTATTTAAGGAGGGGACAGTCTGTAGCATATAATCATAGGTAGAACGTCATAATGATTCATGAACATCGCAAGCTTTGTAAACTACTTACACTGGAAAGATCTACACACACACACACACACACACACACACACACACACACACACACACATTTAAAAAATTTCCAAATCTTGCTTTGCCACTTTTTCATTGCTTGAAATTGATGAAGCTGCCCAACTCAGTCTCTCCACTGCAAGATATTAGACCAAGTGGATGACTCCTTGGATAAAATCATTGGCTGTAAATGTTTGACAGCCTATGTTAGATCCCTGCAACCCATGTTAAAAATGGGATGCCGACGTACCCGTTTTAAATGCTAGCATTTCTATAGCAATATGGAAGGCAGAGACAGGAGAATCAACTGGAAGCTCTTGGGCCAACTACATCCTGGAATCCACAGTGCAGCAGCAGAAACCAGAGAGACCTTACCTCAACAAGGGAGAATGCCTGAACTGACTTCCCAAAATAGTCATCTGACCTCCGCACGTAAACCATGGCATGCACATATCTATATGAACAGATGCATGTGTGCAGGCATGCAAGCTCGCATGCACACATAAACACCCACTAAATAAATAAACTAAAACTACTTAAGATCTTTCTGTTAGGTATCATGCAGATAGTGAGTATATTTTATGATCAAACAAAAATATCTTGTCTTTACATACCCTATTGGGAGACAAGATAGTTGCATACATAAATTTATAATTGCAAGTGTTATTTCATGGCACTAAAAGAGTGGAGTTGTCAGGAGAACATAAATTCATTCATTTGGTAATCAAGTAATTATGTTGCGACTCCAACAGAATTGTATTGTGTACTGGGTACAATTTTTCGGCAATGTGTAAAAGAGAATGGGGTGTAAGGGAAGATAAAAGCAGATGGGGTGAGGAACATGGCCTTCAAGCAAAGGACTCCCTTCTGGAGGGTGGGAATATGAGTTTGAGTAAGTATGTTAAAATCATTTATTTTGAATTTCTGTCTCCATTTCACAAATGAGTAGCCCATCTCTGTACAGAATCCATTGAGGCAATCAAGACATGAAAGATTCCAAACTCCATGGGTTCACTTCCTATATACAGAAAGCACTAAAATTCAGTCTAAATGTATGTATATTTCCACCCACTTTAAAAAAATGAAGCAAATCAAGTCCCCAGACTCAATCTGCACATAAATAACATTTGCGTGCAACCAATACATTTTATTCTTAGACTTGGAATTATTCATTCCCCCTTTTGCTCTATGGTCTAAGGAAGTCAGCTTTGCAATATACATTTGTGTTAATTGTTTCAAGTCTTGTTTGAGATGTATAGAAAAACAAAATTTAATATGCTGGAAGTTTCAAGTCAGCATCCAGATATCCTGGATGGATTTCCCCTTATGAGTTCCAGGCTGCCCACAACCGGGAGTAACAGGTTGGGTAACATTTCAGCTTGCTGGGTAACCTTGGTAGGAAGCTCATCCATCCTTTTCAGATCTCAGTTTTCTCATCAATAAAACAAAGGGCATGCTAACCTTCTCTGACCCCTTCAAAATGTTAGAGAAGGGAAATCAGTTAATGTTTGGAAAGGCCTGTGTGACCCTTCAAACCAAGACATTATCAAAGTACAAAGTAAATGGGAGGAACTGTTTGCTATCCCATTAGTAACTCAAATAGTACATGAGCTCCTGCTGTCAAATTCTTGCCAGGCAAGCTTCCAACATACACTTGTTTTGTTTACCAGGATGAAAACGGAGTAGAAGAATTGTACTCCCTGACTCCTGCACACATTTTTAAAGAACTCTGCTGGGGAAATTATGGGCACAGGCAGATTCCTTTTCAAAGAACCCAACCCCAAACTCTTTATTCTTGTTCAAGGATTCTAGAAACAAGATAAAGGAGTTTGGAAATGAATCTAAGACCTTAGAACTTTTATGAGGTAGAAGCCCTGATATTATTTCTGGCCATGTAAAGTGACAATCACTATCCTCATTTCTAAAAGTCCAAGGTGAAATTTATAGACCCTTAGGATGCTAACTGCTCTATTGGTACTACTTCCTTAAATTCTCACAAGTTTGTGTGATGTGTTCTATTACTGCCCTTAACTGTCATATGAATGAAATGAGATCATGTAACAGAATGTTGGGACCATTTGGAGTCCTGGATTGCATCACACAATGCCTGTCTGCACTCTATGCGCTTCCATACAGTTCTCGAGCTTCGCGCAAGGGGCTGGAGGTTGAAACACACAAAAACTCACACAGAAAGAGAGACAGACACAGACCTCTAGTCACTGGTAATAAACCCTTTATTCAATAGCACCATGGAGGCTTATATACCCAACAGTCAAGTGGGCCAACAGGTGAAAACCTTATCCTCTGATCTTTAAGGCCAAGGCAACACGTGCTCGTGAAGCAGAACTGGTAAACAACTTTGACACAGCAGCCTTTAGTAACTCAAATCAGAAGGAAAGTAAAGATCTCTAGTAGGGAATAGCATCTGGAGACCAGGACTCCAAATGGTCCCAACAACAAAAGATTGTATAAATCAGCTAGCTGAATTTTGCAAGCCTTAAGAAAGCCTGAGACTGTCCATGCATCTGCCTGAACTCAGCTTAAGCTCCCTGACTAGATATGGCACACAGTCTAGTCAGTAATTCATTGATACACACCTACAAAGCAAACATGCATTGTGACTTTTATTCACATGGGAAGAGAGTTGTCTTTCCCCTAACAGCCTTTTTGTTGTTGTTGTTGTTTACTTTTGGAAAGTTAAATGCTGTAGGACATGGAGAAGTTCTTTGATCATGCTGATTGGGAAGTTAGTGAATGCCCTATACAGATAATGATATATAATCTAAGATTCATGAAAATGTTTTCTATTTGTTCACTGGATATATTTTCTAATCTATACCTCTTGTACATAACATGTCTCCTTCTCCATTTACTCATTTTAAGTTTAATCTCTTAATGGTGCCTCAGAGATTTTATACAGACTTCTGATTCATTCACACAAGAGTGAATAACTGACTATCAATAAGCCAATTATACTTACATTGGGAAGAGGGTCTTAATGAGAGAGTATTTAGATCTTGTTGACCTGTAGATAGGACTGTGGATGATAGTCTAGATAAAATTAATTAATATAGCAAGACTCAGCCCATCATAGGTGATTCCATTCCCTAGCCAGGAAGTCCTGCACTGTAAGAGTGGAGAGACTGGATATAAATCAGGAAAAAAGTATGCTGGTATGAATGAATATCTGTCTGACTATGACCGTGAATATGAAGTGACTGTAGCTGTTTGAAGTTCCTGCCTTGATTTCCTCTCAGTCACGGATGTGACCTGAATTACAAGCTGGAATAAGCTGTTCTTTCTCCCAAGATGTGTTTTTTTTTTCCAGAATATTTTATCACAGCAACAGAAATTAAATTAAGCAAGGACAGTCTGTTACCCCTGTCAAAGTGAAGAAATATTTTATATTTTTAGATTAATATAGCTTCTTGTTTCTTATCAATGCCAATCCAGCATAGTAAACTAGAATGCTCTTTTCCAAATTTATCAGCGTAATTAAAGCTTACAAAAGTTCAAATTAGACATGCACATTTACTTCTGCTAAAAGACAAATAATAGCAATGTTGTGATTTATGAAATAGCATTGAAATGATATTTGGGTTCATGTTTACATTTCCACAGACCAGTGAATTTATCAGCTCTTTATGCAAGACAGTACATGTTGAGATCTTTCGATATCGATTTACCCATAGATTGACTCAGAGAAAAATGCTCTTTCTGTTCAGCATGAGAAGAGTGTTGATTAGTTCACACCAGGCCAGTGCTGAGCTCTCCCAATGGTGCGTTTAGACCCTTTTCATTCTATTAACCTTCAGTGTTAACTCAAATTGCAGCTCTCAGAATCTACTGTTTATTCATACCTTCAAGCTTCTACGTGATAGAGATATGGGTGTTCTAAGGTGAGTGGAAGTGAGGGAGATAAAGACTCCTGATCAGCATTTTCCAGCACTCTTCCAAAGCTTCTGATACACTGACCTGTAGTTATGCAGAATTACAAGCACCTCTTTTGTCCAGGTACTAAGAACGAAGACATCAGGTCACACATCTATGAAAGGGAAAGGGCACTGTGAAGAACTGATGCTTAAGAGAATGGTTTAAATTCATTCAAATATACTCTCTTGGGAGGATAAGAGAATAAAACCCAAGAGTATTGAGGAAGGAGTCCTTGCTTACACTTAGTATCTCTCCCAGGGGCATGTACTCTGCTGAGCAGGTAGTCGCATGATGGCTGATAAAGAAGACATCTGATATCAGAGTTCATCACAGAGAGTTGGACCATTGGGGAACACCTGGCTCTCTTAATCCTGAAGCATCTTCTATAACTGATACTAAAGAATCACCATTTTTGGGAGACAGAAAATAGAAGCAAACAGTCATAACTTACTTCATTTTCTGCGTAAATCTCTAAGGTTTATAAAACTGGGTATCACAAAATTGAAAGGAATGAAGGAGACAGAAGAAATCTTTCGCTTCATCTCATACGTCTTCTCAGCTCGTACACTTGGAGATTCCAGCTTACTTTGCATAAAGTAGAAACACACGTGACTGTTAACCTCACAGCAATACTCTATTGTCATCAGGAACAAAACAAAATAGTTCAGATTATTTCTCCCATGTCCCCAGTAAATGCAATAATATGCCAAAGGTATCTTCTAGATACAGAATAGCTTTAAGAACAGATGGAAAGATGTATCTTTTTCTGAAAAAAAAAAACACAATAGAACATACCACACCACAAGGCTGCTGAAACTACTGTCCAATAACACAAAATGTCAGTTCTCAAAGTGGCCATACATCATACCCCAAATGACCTTCTGAGGTTAAGACTGGACCCAATGAGCTTCTTCAACAGTTCTTTTGCATTCATTCCACAAATATGAGATGGGTACTCCCTATTGTTGAAGATGCTAGAAATGCATCAGTAATTCAAATAGGAAACATCTCTTGACAGTAGAGTTTTATCCCAGTGGTAAAAGCAGAATTTACAAAAATCAGTGCATCCATAAGCAAGATGGTTTGAAATAGAAAATACTAAGGAGAAAACAAAACAGAGTAGAAAAGATGTAGTTAAATTTATTTCAGAATGAATTGCAAGAAACTTCCTTTCTCAGAAGGTGATAATTCGTGAAGGTGTGGCTGGCAATTGGGAAAGAGCCAGGATCTGACAGCTGGGATGCAGAGGTACCAGAGGCAAAAATAGTCTTCCTGAGCAGGGCAGAGCTCAGTGCCTGAGGAATAGCTGGAGTATGCGTGCAGCGGCAGCTGTGGACGTGTTAGACCCTGGAAACACTTGTTTTCAGCATATGAAATACTCTTTGATCTACTTTGCCATCCTCTCAACCGACGTTTTTGCTCTCTTCTTCCTAGTTTCACTGAACAACTTACAGACTGAAGGTGAATGTACCAAGCCCTTCACATCTCCACTCCTCAGTAATCCTTGTTCTCCTTGCCTGAGATATTTGTATCCATTCATCTTTGAATATAAATCTTCTCTTTTATCCCTGTAAGCCAGAGGGCATGATTAACTATTCTTATTATTAATCTCTATTGCTAATTAATGATTTGTCTTTTTTTTTTTTTTGAGCCTAAATTTCAAATGAACATTTTTGTCTTAGTTTTCTGCTTTGGCCAATTGTAAAGTTCAGAATGACATTTTAGGTTGTAGACTCCAGAAAAAGATGCACCTGTGTTGTGGAGTATAAAACGATGAATTTGGACTGGGTGTATATTTCAGGGGCTGAAAGCTTGCAAGCCTGTACACAGCCATGGATTTAATCCTCAAAAATCAGCAAAAAGAAAAGAAGGAATAAAAATTAGGACATAATGTTGGCAAGATGGCACAGAGGGTGAAATCACTTGAGGCAGCAGGCCACGTTGTATCTATAGTCAGGAATCAGAGAAGAGTGGTTGCTGCCCCCAGCTTTCTGCTTCTTATGTAGTCCAAGACTTGTGTATAGGGTGGGTCTTGCCTTCTTAATTAACCTAATCACAATAATCCTTCACAGGTAAGGACAGAGGTCAAAACAACAAATGCGTTCTAAAGTCTATTAAGTTGGTAACACTACACATCACAAAATATAACAATGTGCTAAGTCTTCAGCTTGCAGAAGACAGATCATGGCATGTCTCAGTATTTTATTGTGTGCAGCATCCCATAGTAACAAATCTCTCCTTTTTGTCTCTCATTGGTTCTGTTCCTCTGGCAAGCAATGACTAATATGTAACATTTCTATTTCTTGGATAATCAGTTATTCCTATAAGATGACACTACTATTTGGAACCTACTAGTAGCCAGGACTACTAGTTAATCTCACAATAGTCAGAATGGGTTAAAGTCAGAGTCTTCTCTTCGATTCCATTGGTCAACTTCTCTGTTTTTATGCCAATACCAAGCTGTTTTCAATACTGTAGCTCTGTAATAGAGTTTGAAGTCAGGGATGGTGATGCCTCCAGACGTTCCTTTATTGTATAAGATTGTTTTGGCTATCCTGGGTTTTTTTGTTTTTCCATATAAAGTTGATTATTGTCTTCTCCAGATCTGTGAAGAATTTTGATGGGATTTTGATGGGGATTGCATTGAATCTATAGATTGCTTTTGGTAGAATTGCCATTTTTACTATGTTGATCCTCCCAATCCAAGAGCAAGGGAGATCCTTCCATTTTCTGGTGTCCTCTTCTATTTCTTTCTTCAAAGACTTAAAGCTCTTGTCAAATAGATCTTTCACTTCCTTGGTCAGGGTTACCCCAAGATAGGAGAACCCAAAGAAAAACATATAGGCATCCTCCTGAATATTAACCTTCATCAGGCAATGAAAGGAGACAGAGACAGAGACCCACATTGGGGCACCGGACTGAAATCTCAAGGTCCAAATCAGGAGCAGAAGGAGAGCGAGCACGAGCAAGGAACTCAGGACTGCGAGGGGTGCACCCACACACTGAGACAATGGGGATGTTCTATCGGGAACTCACCAAGGCCAGTTGGCCTGGGTCTGAAAAAGCCTGGGTTAAAACCGGTCTCGCTGAACATAGCGGACAAGGAGGACTACTGAGAACTCAAGAACAATGGCAATGGGTTTTTGATCCTGCACGCATTGGCTTTGTGGGAGCCTAGGCAGTTTGGATGCTCACCTTACTAGACCTGGATGGAGGAGTGTGGTCCTTGGACTTCCCACAGGGCAGGGAACCCTGATTGCTCTTTGGGCTGACGAGGGAGGGGGACTTGATTGGGGGAGGGGGAGGGAAATGGGAGGCGGTGGTGGGGAAGAGACAGAAATCTTTAATAAATAAATAAATTAATTAAAAAATAGTCAGAATGGTTCTCACTAGAAAAGAAGTAACATTTTCTGGAGTGTACTGACTGCTCTTCCATAAGACTGGGTTCTGATCCCAGCCTCCCCATGGTGGCCCACACTGTCTGTAACTTCAGTCTGAAGTGATCCAACCACCTACAGCCTCCTCAGGCCCCAGAAACACATGTAATCAAGAGACACCCATACATGTAGGCAAAATACACACACATATAAAGTAAATAAATTTTTTAAAAAATACAGCCAATAATAAGTTTTGGCAAAGATGTAGGGAAATTATTCATTAGAGGCAATAGAATCACCAAATTTGTGGCATAAATGTTCAGAATTGAGACCTCATCTTGGTGGCTTTTTCCTTTAATGAAGATGAAAAGTCTTTCTTCATCTATTTTGATTAATTTTGGCTCGAAGTCTATTTGGGAGCTAGACTTCTGATGCCCTAGATAGCCTCTTTTACATAGGGAGGTTGCTGGCCATGTTTGGCACTGAAGTTCTACTATGTATGTGGGTGGCCTCTGATCTGGCTGGGGTCTTCTGGGGTTCAGAGGATGCTTCCACCATAGGTGTAGGCCAGGACATGGTGACAAGGAGAGGGGCTACATTGGGTAGGTCATGGGTGGGGTAGTCGGGGGGTGGCTTACCTGGTTTTTGGGGAGGTAGCCTGGCCTCTAACGGGGTGGAAAGCATCCGTCAGAGATATGGACTGGAAAATCTACATAGAATCCACATAGAAACTGTCTAGGTTTCTAAGGATTCATGTTCTTTACAGAGCAGTATAGACACTATATTTTTTCATGTTATCATGCTATGCCGGGAGCTCCTGTTTCCTGTCCCCAACAGAAATAACCCACATCTTATTATTATTTTTTTAATCTTTCACATTATCCTAAGAAGAGCCTTATATGAATACAGTTTTCTCAATCTGGTGACATTTTTAGAGAAGTTAAAATCTCCTCCAAGATTGAAGTCTGCAGTTAGTGCACAGTCACTGACCGGCTAAATCTAGCTCCATTGAGCAGTTCTAATTCTGGATAAGCCAAGAAAAAAACCCTGTGACCTGAGCAGTCTGTTTCTCATTCATCAGCTCAGTTACTTTATCCGGATTACTTTCTATGACCTTATTTATAGGAAACATCCAGAAGGCAGATCCGTACTGACAAAGTATGTAAGTAATTTCCAAAGGGTGACCTTGAGTTTTTGATCGTCCCTCTTCTACTTTCTGATTGCTGGGATTATAGCCATGTGTCAAGACACCAACTTATGCAATACTGGAGACTGAAAACAGGGTTAATATCCATCATGCTAACTACGACACTTCACTACGACATTTCCATATATGCATGATTTATTTTCTTCTTTCCCATGCCCCCACTACACTTTATTATATTCCCTTACCTCTCTCTATTTCCATTTCCATATCTCTGATAGCACCTCCCCCACCCCTTACATTGCCCCACCCCTTTTTCTTGCCAGAGGCTACACATGGAAAACAAAACTTGATATTTGTCTTTCTTGGATTTATTTGACTTAGTATCATGATCTCCGTTTCCTGAAAATGTTAAGGCCTCCTTGTTCTCAACAGATGAACAAAGTTTCATCGAGCATATGCACCACGTTTTCTGTATCTATTCATCTGTTAGTGGGTAGCTGGGCAGATTCCGTCAATCTGATGTTGTGAATAGCCCACAAAGAAATGTGGGCATTTCCATATAGGAAATTCTTGTGGATTCTTTTGAGTATATTCTTTTGGGAATCATGAATGTTTTCTTTTTGGTGGTTTTAAGGACCTCATATTAAGTTTCATTGTCAGCTTTACATTTTAAGGTGACAAAATGTTCTATAGTTGGATGGAGTGATAACTCAAACTTTTGCATATAGTAAAAATAACTATTTATGATTTATATTGGGAGGGCAAATTTTATTGGATATACATCACATCTCAATCAAAGTATATGACCTCCTTCAATACTACTGGAATTTGATGAAGTTTCCACAAATCAGTTTTTGGTTTGTTTTAAATCAAACTTCTCCAGGAATATTATAGGCACTCAAAAACATTTTGGATTTGATCATCCATTTTCTCACAAGCTGCAGACTGCAATTATTGCTGCTTACCCAGTGGCTGGCTTTTCTAGAAGGAAGAACTAGATAATTATTGGCAAATTTGCCAGATGGGTGAATTCGGGAATTAGAGAAGATATTCTTTTGGGTTTGAGCCTTAAGAAATGAATGATAAGTATATTTATCTCTGTGGGCTACATTCCCATTTCAGCCAGCAGTTTCGATTGAATTCAAGTGATTTGGCTGTGATACAAATAGCATACATTATATGCAAATTTCCCAAGCATATGAACACAATCACATTCACAGTGGGAAGAAAGTGAAACAAAATCTATATTTAACCACACAGTCACTTATGCTAAAAATATCCTCTTTCAAGACACATCTCATTTTTTTTCCAGTGCTTGGAAAATATATTTGTAGTATGCCCTCTGTGGCACTAATGATCAATTGTAAAATTATGGCATAAAATTTTAATCTGCTATTTTCCCCCTCTGAGCAATTGATTTTTCAAAGCAGAGAAACTGTAGCTTTCTGTTCTTTCCAGACCTTTGAGCAACTGATTATTTTAAACACCTGCTTTTCTCGAAAAAAAATTATTTCAAAATATGTATGATGATGCATGATGGCTAAGCTACTTAGTTGTGTATCTTGGGGACACTGCCACTCAGATGGAACCTGGAAAGTGCCTTTTGCTGTTCTTGCTCAGCATCCATTACTAGTGCTCTCCCCTTGAGATACTTCAAAGCTCATCTGCTAATAAAACTCATTTCTGAGAAAATGGGAGGTAAAGCAAGTACAAAGCTTTTAAATCTTAATATTCTCTACACCCATTTGACTTTATCTTTCTCCTCTGGTGGTAGAAACAATCATAGAAACTTTATGGTCTATAAAGACAATTCCATGCTCCCCCTTTCCAAGGAATGCTGCTGGAACTAAGATTTAGGAATTTCTTTGACTAAAAAGGGGAATCACATAGTACTTTTTATATATTTTCTGGGTGGGAATACCTTTGTGAGTCTTTGGCAGTATGACAGATGGTAGGGCGTGGATGGGAGACTAAGAAAAGTAAGTATATTAAAATATAAAAGTTCAATAGTACTTAAGAACACTGTTTCTTCATGTTTGGAAAACAGGCTTAATAGGTTAAAATCTTAAGTGTGATCATTTGAAGGCAAATGAAGGTGATAAAATTTGTTTTTGTTACTTTATCTGTCATTTACATACAAGAGATATCTATCTTCATTATCTACATGAGTCTCATTTCATTTGACTGTTTTCTTTGAGATTGGAAATGTCTTGTCATTCTGTGTCTTTTCTCATTAATTTGGTCTCCTTTCCTAGCTTTAGAAATATATGTCCATAATATATTTTAGGTATAATTCAGATGAATTATTTCTTGTTAAGGCCAAAACACAATCCTTAGTCTCAGTGATGTCACAGAAAACTCACTCCTCTCATCCTCGTCACCCTCATCACCATCTGATCTGGGTCAGACACCTCTTTCAAAGAACAGTTTAGAAATTCCAGTATTTTGAATATTTTGGCTCAACTCTACAATTATAAAATAGCTCTCCCAAGTTGGGAATCTTTCACTTCCAGATTCTCGAAAGGAAGGGAAGGACAGGCTGAGGTTCTAATGAAGACTCTTAGGACCCCTTGAAAGTACCTTTCTTCTGTTAGACCCACCTTCTGTTGGCAACAGCTGACTGTTTCCCAAGTGAAGAGGAATTTGGAAATGAGGTTCTGTGTTCGCATGAAAGGGAAATAGAATTGAAAAGGAGTAAGAGAACCAACTGATCCTTTTTGGTCTCCAACAGTCAATTGCATTCTTCCTCTTAAACATGAAATATGCTGGCCGTCTCCCTACAGGGGACAGTTTAATGTTTTGTTCAAAGAGATCATATCTCCAGATGATGCACAGGCCTGTGCACTCTTCCAGATGCTTGCCCTCATGACTTGATGATCCATGAGGACACAGAATCAGCCCCTAATCTTTCTTTCCAGCCCCCCAATGTTATTATACAATAGCAGACTGTGAACAAATTACCAAAACATATAATCTAATTTATGAAGGAGAAACATGCAGGAAATTAAACCACTAGGTACAAAAAGATACTTGGGTCCTCCTTGCAGACCTCCCTCAAGGGCATTACTTGCTGATAGTTCATGACAGGATCTCTTCCAAGAAATGCTGTCTAAGGAAGCTACCTGGGCTAAGGCTATGACCTCCTTTTGCAACAGCTTGCATTCAAGGATTAATGTAGGTTAAAAAGATAAAGCCCATTTGCCTCAATTGGGGGATTTTGGAAGAGATTTTCCAGCTTCTAAACTTTGGCAAGATTGGTGGGATCTTTTATTGCAAATATTTGTGGTTAAAATTCTTTCTCAGCAAAACCTTTATGCTTCCCCTCTTTCCTTAAAGTGATTCCCAATGGCATTTTTCAAGTACCCTTTATACTCAGATTTCAGATTGTAGTTCATGATCCGAGGATCCTGAATTCAAATACTGGCCGTTGTTGTCCTGACATTCCACAGGATCCATCTCATGAGGTCCTACTAGTGTGGACACTGGAGAAAGTTCCATTTAGAGGTTACAGTTCTATTAACTAGTAGGAAAACATCCTGTCTTGTGTACCCAATGACCTGTCATTCTATCCTGGAGTGTTGGCTCTCTTTGGACAATAACTATTTTAGGGGACATCATAAATAAGTGCCAGAGTATACCATTCTTAAGGTATTTACAATCTGTACCCTGCTTGTTAGGTTATAATTTTAAAGGTGATGATCCAAAGGACTTGAGCTTTTAAATGAACTAGTGACTTTATGTCAGTTTAATTTTTCTAACATTACCACGTTTTCTAATTGCTACATTGCCAGTCGATTCTATGCCCAAAAAAATACTCCATTTGGTTTCCTAGACTTGGTTCTCAGATACACTTTGTAAATTAATTAATTTTAGTTTTCATACCTCTACCTTTCAATCTTAGCTAAAAAGGTCCTTAAGATTGCATGGATTGATGGAAACATAATTCATCTTTTCTCTCAGTTACTTTTGACAAATAAGAAGTCTCTCCCTAGCTTCCCATTAGATGACTTGTGAGGGCTTAGAATTTGTTTAACTTTTCAACTTAAAAGAAATGTATTTCTGGCCCTGTGCTATTCAATTTTATTTTTGCCGACAAAATATCTAATTCTCCCTTGAGTGTTAACGTTATCTTGCCAAAGACAGCCATGCGTGGTCATTGTGCAGTATTAGGATTCTCTTCCTAAGCTTTTCTATAAGATGTTAGTTTTCCAGGCATGTGAATTGTACTCCAAGCACCGGCAAATTGGAATGAAACCAAACTTTTTGCATCTGCATAATCAAATGACCTAAGCTTCCATCCTGTACAACTTTGTTGATTACCTATCCCTGCTAATTAATCCTTCATTTTACTTTTTTGTTATGGAAGTATCTAAAATTTAATCACTAAATTCTATTTGATATTTGGTAAGTGGCAAACAATTATGAAATCTCATTGACCTACGGGACAAGATTAACAAATACTCCCTCATATCAGTGCTTATTTCAGACGCAATTGGTTTCTTAGATTTTCCTCTGAGCCATATGTCTGCTAGCCCCTAGCCACATGATAACCTCTGCCAGGTCCTTCTGTGCTTGTGAACTAAATAAGAAGAGCACATGAGAGCATGTCTCGAGAACCTAGAGATGGGATTGGCTGGCTTTGGAGAGGCTGTACATCCCTTTTGCTCTCATCTCATTGTCTTGATTTTGGGCCATCTAAACTTTATTTGTTCTTGGGAGAAGGAAGAAGGTTCGAAGAGAATCTAGGACTCTGTATTTCTGCATTCATAGCTCTGACCTATATATTTCTCTGGTGTGGGACAATGATCTATATTCTGTCAATTATATTTTAAATAAACACTGATTGGTCAGTAGCCAGGCAGGAAGTATAGGTGGGACAACCAGATAGGAAGTAGAGGTGGGTCAATGAGAACTGGAGAATTCTGGGAAGAGGAAAGCCCATTCTTCTGCAGTCCTGGCTCAGCCACAGAAGAAGCAAGATGTGACTGGTTTGCTGAAAAATGTACTGAGCCATGTGGCTAGCATAGACAAGAAAAATGGGTAATATAAGTTATAAAAGTTAATAGAAGCCTGAGCTAAAGAGCCAATCAGTTTATAACTAATGTAGACCTCTGTGTGAATTCTTTGGGACTTAATGCCTGTAGGAACTGGGGCAGGACAGAAAACCTCAGTCAACATTTCTCTCAATAGAAAACATTTCCTAATGAATACTTAATATGTACATGGCATTTTATATGTGTTATATGTTGCAGTCCCTAAGCATGTTTATGATTTTTACTTTTATTCTCTTTGGTGGATGGAGCAGTGAGGCTTAAGAGTTTAATCATGTTACACATATAAAACTTCTCTATATCCTATGATGTCTGCTGAGATTAGGGTCAAAATGTTACCCTCATGTGCATGCAGGTTGTGGTGATGGTGAAGTGTAAGAAACATATGCAAGCTGAGCAATAATATTAGCGAATGTGTGTTTTTAAATGATATCTGCTATCTGTAAGAAGGGAAGACAGGCTAGTTTGTATAAAAATATAATAATTTATAATATTAAAAATAGCATTTTACCAGGTGGTGGTGGTGAAACCTTTAATCCCAGCATTCAGAAGACAGAGGAAAGTGGCTTTCTGTATGTTTGATGCCATCCTGGTCCACAGAATAAGTTCCAGGACTGTCAGGACTACACAGAAAAACTCTGTCTCAAATATCCAAAAATAAGAAAATGAAAAACAAACTGCAGTGCAATAATGGTTTTGCAGCTGTGCAAATACCCTCACTCAAATGAGTGTGCATTTTCATTGGTGAACTTAATGGTGTGGAAATCATCATCTCAATAAAGTTGTGAAAATAAGAGTGCATTCAAGAAAAGAATAGCAGATGCTTCTTCCATGTTATTGACAACCTTGCAGTTTCGGGTGGACACCAAGGCTGACGAACCAAAGCCTATGACAAACCTGTGATTTTTCACCACTGACCCTTGCCAATCTAGAGCGAGCAAACAGCTCTTGTGAATCCTTCTAGCTCAGCCTGGTTATGAAGATGAGTTTGAGATTTGTCATTATTAGATAAATTATTCTTCCTTCTTCCCCTTCCAAGCGACAAGTGGGAACTGGCAGAGGTTCTGACATGATTGGTATGATGAGGGTGGGGGGAGCAGGGCAATTTAAGATGGGCACAGAGAGAATAATGGAAGTAGTGTGTTTCAGTCAAAAGTTCTGTGAAGCTTCTCTGAATTGAGGCCCTGTAGTCAGATGTTCAGTAGGGGCTTTCCCAATTCTGCCCCAGCCATCTGGGAAATTCTCCAAAGCCACCCAGTGACTTTGTACCTACTACATGAATGGGGTCAGTGGGTGAAGGAGTTGTTTTTCCTTTATATGAACTTCAGTACAGACGTTAAACAGATAAACCTTCTACATATAAACACCTAACAGTTGTACTGCAGTGGGACACTATACAGGAAATTATGCTTAGTTTTTGCAGCAAAGCATTTTGAACATACTATTGTTTTCCTTTAATAAATGAGAGATGTTACTATCAAGACAGTTAAGTAGAGCAGCAGATTTTGCTGTGAGAAAGTAAAAGGACTAGATTTTTTTTCTGATGTTCCAGCTCTTTAATATTCAATGTTGACTCATTAAACATTTAAAAAGTGAGAAACCTTAAGACACACCTTCTTTTTTACTTTTTTATTTAAGTAACATTACCCCATTCATTTTACATAGCAACCAGTTTTCCCTCCTCTTCTCCTCCTTCCATTCCCCTTTCTTTTCTATCTATCCCTCCTCCCATCCTTTATCTCAATTCAGAAGGGGGCAGGCCTCCCATAGGCTTGCACAAAGCAAACTGAAGCAGGACCAAGCTTTTCCCCTTACATCAAGGATGGATCCAGGTAATCCAGCAGGGGAAACAGGTTACCAAAAGCCAGTGAAGCTCCAGGGAGAGGTCCTGCTCCCACTGTTAGAAACTTTACTAAGAGACCAAGCTACACAATTGTCACACATGTGCTTAGAACCGAGGTTGGCACTATGCAGGCTCCCTAACTATTGATCCAGTTTCTATGAGATCTTGTGAGCGCAGGTCCACTGTCTCTGCGGTTTCCCTCATCATAGCTTTCCTGGCTTGTACACCTGCCCCTCCCACTTGTACACTGTGAGTGTAGTGCTTGTCTGTGAATCTGATGTCAGTTACTGGATAGAGTATCTCTGATGACGATTAGGGAAGTCCCCAATCTGCTTCCAATAGATGACCAGTTCAGACACTCTCTCCACTATTGCTAGGCGTCTTAGTTGGAATCATCTTTGTGAGTTCCTAAAATTACTGGTCCAATTAAGCATAATTAAACTTCAGCAACTATCGATTGTGTTTTCTATATTTACGTATGACACTTTAAGCACTTTAAAAGTTGAGGAAAGTAAGACAGTGTGAGGTTAATGACTATCTCATTCAAATACTTCAAGTAAAAACAAAGACTATGAAAAGAATTAATTTGAAAGGAGACATATCAAAACGTACCAAGTTCATGAAAGTTAAATGCTCATCAACTAAGTTATTTTGAAAACGCCCACTTTTATCAGAGGTACTGGGTAGCATCAGAGGATAAGCTTTGAAATCAAAGGACTCAATTGGATCTCTTCTTAACAAAGTTCTGAAGGATTTACATGGTTAAACAATGTTCCTCACTGAATGTGGTTCTACAGGAAGACACAAAATGCTTCTACCCTTCTTATATTTTCAAGTTAATTCTACAATTCTGCTTTATTAACAATCTGTCTATTTATCTATGCGTATATATAATATTATGATAAAAGCAATAAAACTTTGTTGAGAGCCAATACAGTTCACAAATGGAGATCACCATCTTTATACCTTAAGTTGATAAGTCAGTCTGCTTAGTCAAATGGTATCAATAGAGAACATTATAAAAATGGAAAACATCTGCCTAAGAGAATGACTGAAACCAGAGCTTCACCTGCTTTTAATGACTCCTACCTACAACTTTCACATCTCTTGAGTCCTATTCTCCCCGCAACCTCTACCATGTTTCTTGTTCCAGCAACATGGAAATAGAATAGAAAGACCTTCACGTCAGAGAGAAATGCAAAAGCCATGGCAGAAAGTCAAAAGGAGATTGTCTAGGGGGCATTTGAGTGAATGGTCAGTACTAACCCTGATCACAGGCAGTCCCAAGCAGCATAAACAGAGCAAGTGAACATGAAATGGGTTCTAGTGAATTGGGTATAAGCCTCACCCTTTATCTTTGTGGCACACGGGATGCTGTCATGTAAGTGGTGCAGCTTCTAGGAAGCATGAGCCAATTGTCCGCAGATGGAATAAAAACCTTACTATTACTTTCAAATAAAAATGTATTGAAACCCCATTTTCATACAGATTTTTCTGATTTTTAAACGCCATCTCAATTTTCTTTTTAAAAAAACTCCTAGGAGACCAAACCATGTGTCCCTTGTTCTGCGGCTCTGTCTTATAGTCTTATTTTTTTTCTGTTTACAAAATGGCCTTAACAATTTGTATTTGGCAATGTTGTAAAGGTTACAACATTTGATGTCAAGGGCTGCTTTAGTATAAATTACTTTTATTAATCATATGCATATTCATTAGTGATTACATAATGAGAATGCCATAAATGAGCTACAGTAAAGAATGTTTCAACTCAGAGGTGATTAGAAACCTTGTGTCTTCCTGTCCAAAATATCTATGAATCTTTTGGATTTAAGGATGAAGTCAATCAAAGAGAGATGAGCTTATCTTTGCCAACATTTTAGCTTGCTGTGCCTTCCTGGATCAATGGTTTGTATCTGTAATGATTATTAGTGATAAGGGACTCTTGAAATCGATTAATGATACTTACCAGGGTCTTAGAAAACAAAACTGTTCATACACACATGCACCTTTGCCATCCTTTGGCTAGATGAGTTGTCAGTTCATGGTTTGCTTTAGGAGTTTAGTTCTATTGTCTCCATTACTTCATGGTGACTGCTGAAGTTTGCACAATGAAGATGGGTGGCAGTGAAACATCGACTAATGAAAATTTTTGTTTGATAGACAACCAGCTTTATCACTTTTTATTTTTATGTTGGATCTACTCTTAGACCTTCACAAAGCAGGTGTGCTATCTAATGTCATAATTTTTCTGTATGCGTGGTGAATTTTTGCCTACTTTATTTTGGCTAAAGATCAAAGATACAAGATTCCATCTTATATCTGAGATGTTAATAACAGTGTGTGGATTTATGAAATTTGTTTCCCATCCATTAATACAAACATGGAGCAAATGAATAAAATTTAAAGAGAGATAGGGAATCTTAGAAGTTTCCACCACTGCTTCTCAAATGTTCCTACCAAAAGTTTTTAGTAAGGCCGGCTGCACCAAGGAATCAAAAGTCAACTGTAAGAGGAAATACTATCTGAGAAATCTTATTTAATACCTTAAGAAAAAATTTAAAGCACTACTACATAATATTCCTATTTCTTAATTTATAGGATTTTTATCTTAAAGTAGTCTAATATAATTGCTAAACAAAAAGGTGTGGAAAACTTTCTATGAATTTCTACATGCCTATGAGAGCACACAGACCAACAATATACAAGGGTAAGACTGGTAGAGTAGCGTTTCTGCCAAGTCATGGAAGACACTCTTAGTGTTGCTATTTGAAGAGGGAAAAGAGGGAGCTACACAGCTGAAATCAGACCTGAGGAGAGGGCCAGACCTATGTGTAACCGAAAGAGGAGTTCGTGCAAAGATGTGGATGCAGCACATTGCAGAGTGTCCCCAGGAAATTGCAAATACGTTTGTACGGTTGGATATGAGGTTTCCAGACTGGATGACCTCTGAGTGAGGGAGGTCCACTGAGTCTGAGGAGCAACTGTTAGACACATCACCATCTTCTAAAATATGTATTCCTCATTATTCTTTTTAATTGCCCATGTTCTTCTAGCTTAACTTCCCGCTCGCAGACCAAAGAACAGGTCAGGTGGAAGTGCTCTCTAAAAGTTATTCATTCATAAACCGTACTTCAAAACCAAATCATCTGTGACCAACTCTGGCCTGGCCTTGGCCACCTATCAAAGGTATCCCCTCACCGGTGATCAATGGTTCTGAAAGTCCTGGAACTGAGCCAAGAAGGAAACAGCCACCGATGAAAGAGCAAGGCGGCAATGCAATGAGACCAAAATATCCTCCCCAGACAGAGCTGGAGGGTTCCTTAATAAAAGCATTCTTCCCGTTCAGGGATCATTCAACGAGTGCTCTCCACATCAGGGTGAAAATTCCTTCTGAAAGTCAGAAACAATCCACCTTCTGTGTATAACCTTGCAATCCTTTTGAGGAAATATTTACAATAGAAAGCTACACTGTGCTGCGGAACACCAGCTCTGTTTTGAGGGACTGAGGACCAGCAGGCCTTTGAAGATGCCTTCTCTCTGCTTCCTCTTTGACTGCCCGAATAGTGCCTGACTTATTTACCCAATCCCATTCCCACCAGGAGCCTAAACTTTAAAACAGTTTTCACATGCACAGACCGAAACCACCAAAACTGTTCTTCCTGTGAATTGGAGGTCATTAAGTAACATTTGTAATGCACTTCATCTTTGGAATATTTTGCAAATGGTCTGCACATGGAATGGTTGGCTGTATTTCCAAATTGTCTTGCACTATATTGTATCTTGCCCAGCCATGAGGTTGACTTGGTGGTGAGGGTTCTGAGAGGAATGATGTTGATAGGAAGGGTGGTTTTACAGTACTCATGTCCGCAAACCACCACGCTGTGGAGAACTTCTATGTACCAGTCCCTTGGCTTATGCTGCTCATGATACACTACTTAATCAACTATTTAGTTTATACATACCCTCAACAGCCTAGTAAGAAGAAAAACAGTACTTCACACTTCAGAGCTATGGGACGTGAGGCTCAGAAGAACTCATTCATTTCCCTAAATTTGGAACACTACCAGAAATGGAGCTGGTTTAAAACCAAGGGTATTGGGGTTTCAGTCATTCTCTTTCAATGTCCTCTTATGTCTGGGTCCTTTGCCCTTGTGGTTGACTTTGTCTGACATGCTTCTTCATCCGTGGTTCTTGACTTTGTCGTTGCTGTTCATTGTTTTGTGTTTGCACTTGCTTTAAGATCTGAGCTTAAACCAGGCATAGTGGCACACATCTTTAATCCCAGTACTCAGGAAGCAGAGGTAGGTGGATTTCCAGGAGTTCAAGGCCAGTCTGATTTGCTTGGTAAATCCCAAAACAGTCAGAGCTACAAAGTGAGACCCTGTCTGGAAAGAAAAGAAAAAAAAAAAAAAACAAAAACAAATAAACAAAAAAAAAAAAGAATGTTTGAGTTTGTAGGCAACTCTCCATTGTATGCCCTGTTCTAGGATAAGTGATTGTTGTCTATAATTCTATAGTATTCAGATCTCCCTGTCTTCAAGTTCTTCTCTGCTCTTCATACTGTTTATTCTAAAGTCTAGCAAAATATTGTTCCATGACCTTTATCTACCCATACCATACAGGATACATATTGCAAAGTTTCTGCTTAATTTTTAGTCATTTAATAGAGCCTATCAACTATTTTTGCATTTCTGTGATACTGTTTTACAAATGCTTTCATGCAAACTGGCTCATTTAATGATATGCAGAAACAAGTAGCATCAGCAAATTAGTACATCACATGAGGCATGTGATTAATGCCAACACTGTGGATTGCTTTACAAGAGTCTGATTAACATTAATGTGTTTCCACATATTATACATATGTAATGTTATCAAATATGTTAAATATTAAAGCACCGGAGTGGGTGATTAACAGGTCAGCAATACCATCTTTGAACCACAGTATACTCTAGCAGTGCACATATAAACTCTGTATTGGTGGTAGACAAGTACATACTAGTTCTTGCTGTATAAATGGACCAAGTATAACTGATCATGGGATTGTCCTCCTTTTTTTTGTAAAGATGAAAATTTGATCCTCTTCATAAATTCAAGGTGTATTCATCTAATGGCTTTAATTTTAAAATTTGCATTTATTTCCCTTTCTGTAAATTTAGTCTATTGTAGTTATTTAACATTTTAAGTATGAATTTCTTAATAAGAAATATACATGGTAATGCCATATATATGATATTATATATATATGATATATATGTGGTAATGCCATTTCAATAACACCTGCCAATGAGTATTATCCTTCTGTGCTGTACTGAATTGTATCTTAGCACTCAAATCCTGAATCCCATGATCTCAAAATGAGATTATGGCTTGGAGATATGGACATTAAGGAGGCAAATATGTAAAAATAATGCCATTCAGATGAACTTAAGCCCATGATAATTAGTATCATTCTTCAAGGAGGAAATTTTGACCTGAAGAAAGACATTTGGGATGAGCTCCCACAGAGGAAATGTACAAGAAGAGGGAAAGAGAAGTTGGTGACAAACCCAACTCTACTGATAGCTTGAGGTTTAACTTTCAGCCTCTAGGACTGTGAGAAAATCAGCTTATGCTACTGAGGTAAACTAGTCTGTAATGTTCTGTTGTGAGAGCATTAAGGGAGTAATCTGAATTTTGGTATTAGAAACGTGGGTTCTACTGTAACAAAAGTTGAAAATATGGAAATTGCATTAACACTGCCCTATGGAGGCTACTCTTGTAAACGTGTAGGAAAAACCTAGGCGACCTTGAAATAGACTGGTAGCCGACAAGGAGATAGGAGGTGCCTCTGGTGAGGCACTGATGAAAGTGGAGAGCATGTGGCTGAAGAAAGATAATGGAAAGAATGTAAGATCCAGGAGAGTGGGGAAGTTGTTGCCTTTATTTTATGTATCTATCCACTGGTCATGATCAACTTCTAATGGATAGCCCCAAATACAGTACTCACACAGATGACCCTTGTTACACTAAATGGAACACACACACACACACACACACACACACACACACACACACACATTAAAAGTCATGAATCTGAGTTGATCAGTATCAAATGCTTCAGCATTGAGGGATAAGGCCTTTTGAGCCCCTCCTGTACCCATGCATGGCTATTAATGGGCTTGGGCTCATTCTTGTGCAGACTCAGTTTAGAATTCTGCGATAATGTGAACTTATGGTCACAATGACTGTATCTTTCCTAGAAGCTGGAATTTGGCAGTTCTCTTTCTCAACTCCTGGATCTGACATTCTTTCCATTATCTTGTTTACAATAGTCTCTGAGCTTAAAGGGAAGGAACGCTCACCCATCACTCATCTTCAGCATCCTGTGCTTCTGTCAGTGTCTGTGTTTACTGCCATTCACAAGAAATAGATCTATTTCCAATTAAGACTGAGAGTAATATTCATATATAAGTATAAATATGAATATTTAAAATATAGCTTGATGTCACGCTAATTTGGACAATAGACTCAGTTCCTAACTAGTGTGCCTTATGACCTTACATTGTTTTTGAAATAACATTATAATACCAGGTACAGATCATATTCTGTGTAATGGAACTCAAATCCATTCAGTAGTTGGTTACTCCAATAACAGGACTGTCATCATTAATCAAGTATGCATATTTTATCTTGTGGGATGCTCCTTTAGCTCGTAGGATTAGGAGCTTCTCAACCAACAATCTGCTAGTACCCTCTGGAGCCATGAATGAAGTCCTAGAGGGGAAGAAGGAGAAGAGGGAAGATGAGGAAGAGGAAGAGGAAGAGGAAGAGGAGGAAGAAGAAGAAGAAGAAGAAGAAGAAGAAGAAGAAGAAGAAGAAGAAGAAGAAGAAGAACAACAACAACAACAACAACAACAACAACAAGAAGCTTCTAGCTGAGGTACAGATTGATTTCTCTGTATCCCACAATCAATGTGTAAATGGTATTGTCTTAGTTTATTGCTGTGAAGAGTCACCATGACCACGCCACCTGTTATAAACAAAAACATTTAATTGGGGCTGGCTTAGAGTTCAGAAGTTTAGTCCATTATTGTCATGATAGGAAGCCTGATGGCATACAGGCATACATGGTGCTGGAGAAGGAGCTGAAAGTTCTCCATCTTGATCCACAGACAGCATGAAGAGACTGTGACAGGTTAGCCAGGCTTGAGCATCTGAGACTTCAAAGGCCACCGCCAGTGACACACTTCCTCCAACAAAGCCACACCTACTCCAGCACACCTTCCATTTTCTTTCAAACCACCGCAGGCATCTTCAGTAATAGGGTCTTATTTTCTGATTCAGAGCATAGATATATGAAGTTGCAGTGAGAGATTAGGAGTGGAAGTGTTTAAGAACAGAGATGAGTAATGGAGAGGGGGCGGGTGTCATTGACCAAAATAAAGATCTGAAGGGAAATACTGTGCATGGGTTGAAAAAAAAATGCTTCTAGAAGCTGTGACTTATTAAACAGAAAAACCTAGTGCCAGAAACAGGGTACCTCCTTAAGTATTGTTAATCAGGAAAGTCCTAGAGGCCTTCCAAATAATACAGGTACTTGTAATTTATTTTTACTTTATTTTATAAACTTCAATTTAGTGACTTGCATTTGAAAAATGTTAGGTCTGGAGCTTAACCAGGCTAAAAGTCCACACATCTTAATGAATGGTACAGTTAGAATCGCCATTCTGATGTGGTGGATCTTCACTTTGCATTTTTTTATTTTTACTATCAAATATATTTTATACACTTATCCATCACTCAAAATGAAAAATCCATGAAGTAAGTGGAAATAGAAAAACACTTAAATTTATATTTTTTTTCATAATTCATGTCAGGTTCATTAGCAGCATTGAATCCTTCCTCATGCCTAATATTTAGCCTTTCTTATCTCTTTCTACACATTCTATATGCATAGTCTTAACAAGTTCCCTAACTTGGGGGCTTCACTGTTTGTTCTGATATTCGACACCTCAAGGTACTGTTAGTTTAAGACATCCAGAGTTCCTGATATACATTACCCTGCTGATTTATAGTTCTCCTCTGTATAAGCACTTCACATTTTTGCCCTACTTTAGCGTTTTCTCCATTCATTCTCAGTCGTTCCCAAATTCAGACAGCCCTTTCGCTTTGTTTGCTTTCTTACTGTTCTATTCTATTTTGTCTTTAGAATTCACAGCTTCATTTCAAGCAAGAGCACAGGATATAGCATCCTTATATTCAAGCATGTAAATACACATCTTTATAAAGTTTAAAATAAAATTATGTAGTTTCTTGTCCTTGACACAGGGATAGAAAGAATAAACATATACACTTGTCAGACAGGATATATGTCACTATAAAGTTTGCAAATTTTTCAGTCTGGTTTGACTAGCCTGGTTAAAAGCATTTGGAGTAAAAAATTAAAACATAAGTGCTTCAATCAAAACAGAATTTTATATTTCACTTTCTCCCTAACTCTGTAGGACAAAAGCCCAATGTCATGACTGAGACAGTCCTCTTCCGTTTATCCTTTCCAATGAATTCTTTGGAGAAGGTGATTTTCCTTATCTCCTAAATCTAGCCCTGCTCTCACTCTCTCTCCACAGACTACAGTGATGCCAAGTCACCAGCATCTTTCTCCTAAGGTTGGGTCAAAGCCATGCCACTGAAGAGTAGTCTCCATTGGCTGCTTAAATCACTGAGGTCATAATCTTGGAGAAATGACTCACAGGTCCTCATGAGGAGACTAAAATCCTTCCTATGGTCTACATAATCTTCTGCAGTCTTAACACTGCTGAATTCTGAGTTTTCTGGTTCCAAGCTATACTAATCCTTTTTTGTTGCTGCCGTGTTGCAAGCCCTCAGCCAGTGTGACCTTTACTCACTGACTTGCCTGGAATTAGTGAGTCTCTGGCAACTCTGTCCTTCATATGCTTAGTATTCAAGGCCATGACTTGGTACAGCTGGGGGTCTGGCCCTGGTGAAATCGTAAGACGTTTTCAGAGATTATTTAATTATTATTTCTATGAATCACACATTGTATGACTTATTCTGGGTGACTTTTGAGTTCTTAAGGGCCTGCCAGTTTGTTCAACGCAAATTAATTTAACAAAATAATAAATAAAATATTCATTATAGGGTTTTGAAATAATATAGGTTCTATCACATTAGTTTACTCTACCACACTCATCTTTTGCGTGACAAATTATTGGTGACGATTTGGTAAAGGCACAAAGTTTGTACAAAATCTAACATAAAATAAAATGCATTATGTTTACACAAATTCTCTCTATATATATATGTAGAAAAATTATATATGTGCATGTGTGTGAGTATGTGTGTGTATGTGTGTGTGCATTTGTAATAGGATCTTGCTATGTAGCCCTGACTGACATAAAACTCACTGTGTAGACAAGGATGGCTTTGAATCCACAGTCATATACCTGTTCCTGCTACAACTAAGCTAAATATAAATATTACAGCAAGGCTAAATTTTATATTTTAAAAACAGTTTTAGTAGAAGGGCATCAGCAAGTATGGGGTGGGGGAATAAGAGCGGACAATGGAGAGGAGCTTGTGATCAGAATACACTGTATACAAGTTAGAAACTGTAAAAAAATATTTTCCACAAACCCGTGATCTCTCAAATAAACTACAGAAAGAACTAATCATGAATTTCTTATGAGAATATTTCTTGTTTTTCACCTAGAAAATTTCTTAATGAAATGTTCTCATTAGTTTTAGTTGTCAACTTTATATAGCCTAGAGTGAACGTTTCCATTTCTGCGTTTTCTAGCTCGGATTGGCCTGTGAGCATGTTTTAGGGATTATCTTGGTTACTAACTGGTACAGAGGGACCCGCCCCTGCAGACAGCACCATTCTTACACATGCAGTCCTGGGATATGTAAGAAATCTTGCTAAACATTAGCCTGTTAATGAGTGAGCCAGACAGCAACACAACAGGTAGCTTTCTACAAGGTTTTTGCAGCAATCTTTGTGCAATTGTTCTTCAAGTTACAAAATCTTGACCCAGAGTTTTACTGGATTCCTCTTCCATAGTACGCACAATGTGACATAGCCGGGCTATTTCTTTTCTCAGAGAAGGAGCTCATCACAAACTGTAAAATTACAGGGATCTACCACTTGCACTGAACAGATTTGAGAATAAATGATCTATGGGTTATACTTTTTGGCTAAGAGGAGTTTGCTTTTTAATTTCCAAGTTCAAGTATACAATTTCACAATGTTCAATTGTATTATGAATTCTTTTATTTAAATTTGAATTTAAGATATTAAGTGATATTTACTCCATTTTTCCCCTTTTCTAAGATAGGATTTTGTATGTGTGTGTGTGTGTGTGTGTGTGTGTGTGTGCACAACAGTCCTGGCTATTCTAAAACTCACTCTTTAGACCAAGTTTGCCTCCAATCACAGAGATCTACCTGCCTCTGCCCTCCAAACTGCTGGGATTAAAGGCATGCCACCACTGCCTGGAATACTATTCAATCTTAGGAAGATAGAATTTGTTCCTAAACTTTAAGAACTTGTCCTATTCTTGCTTGTTTAATTTCCTAGCACTGACCGCTGAATATGAAGATAATATATACTACACTTCATGCATCTGTTACACCTATAACAACAGAATTAGATGTAAACTGTAACACAAATTCAAATTATGCTTTTTTTCTTGATCATTTTATTACTACTTTTTAGAAGTCTTTCTTCTCAATTAATATAAGGTTCGAAGCCCCATTTATGTAAAAGCAGTGTGGGTGTACAGGAAGTTGACAGAGATGAAAGATACTGGTGTCTTCTTGATGGAGAGCCTGTTGCCCCAGACTCTTCACTGAAAAGAACCTAGAGACTTTTAGGCAAATGGCTGAATCCAGAGGTCTTTAAGTTTTGTTTTCCTCCTTATTGGTTGCATTTTCTGCTCTCGAATATATATTCATAAACCTTTATTGAGTCTAATTACCAAAAGTCAAAAACAAAAATTATAGGTAATGGTAAGGTGTATTTTCTTTCCTCTCCCTCCTCCTCCTTCTTTCTCTATTTCTCTTCCTTTCTCAAAGACATGAATTGCAATTAAGCAGAAACACAGAGACGGGGGAAAACCCAACTCAGAAGTTATCGTAGTAGAAAGCTGTGGGCTAAATGAAGCTGCAGTGAGAAAAAAGAGGGAGTGACAGAAAATATTACACATGTTGCAAAAATTAGTCACCAAGTTAACTGGTGCTCTATTCAATTAAACAACATAATTATGTTCCATGCTATTTTACAGGGGAGCAGGTCTAAGCAGGAATACATGTAAAACTATGGTGCTGGTCTATAGTTAACTGATAAATCTTCCCAGAGCTAAAACCTTGGCTGAATCCCAAGAGCATTCAACCGGCTCAGATTTCTTCATTTAGAGTTATTCAAAGTGATTTTGCAAATTTGTATAAAGGAACAAAATAAATAATTTGTTGATATTGTCAACTTGTATCCTATTAAACACTTTCATGTGGCAAAACATTGCTGTAGGCACTTTGTAGGTATACTTACTTTCCCCACTTCCTCTTTTCTGCTCTACTTCCTGCTTCTCCTTCCACAGCAGCCTGCGTATCGCTTTCTGTCTCTGTGTAAGCTAACCAGCAGGAAGAGAGTTTCTTGGTCAGTCAAGGTTTATTTCTCTATGAACTGTATCTGAAATAAGAGGTCTTACAATCTAGTTATGGTGGGCAGTCAAGGACAATGGCATTCGTGTATCGTGTTTGGGTGCTTCAGAGATCTTTGGATGCCTGGCTCTGAGATTTGCATTTACTAACCCATGTCTTCTGAGGGCAGCATGGTTCAACCACGCAGGACACTCCTGCTCGAGTTTGACAAATAGGATCCTGAGTAAGTGAAGTGATTTGTATTACTGATCTGAATGCTGCCTTTCTAAAATTATGCCTTAGTTTACATATTCCACATTCTTATATCTACACCCTTGCCAAGTATCTGTAGGAAGAGACAGGATCAATTTATAGGTCCACATCATGAGGGCACATCACAGAATTATAGTTCAGGCTGACTGAAGTGTATTGTGCATCATGGAAAAACATGGATGCATTACAGAAGATAGTGAACCTGAACTGTTCTATATTAGTACATTAAAGATGGATTTGAAATGTGTCCGTTTCTTCTGATTCAGAGAGGTCAAGGAGAAATACCTAGGTTTTAACTAGGATTGCCCCTGCCCTTCTTCCTGATGAGGAATGGGAGCTTTCGACATTTCCACGTGGTAGGCATCTGCTCATGCTGATTGTTAATGAAATATATGGTTTCCCTGCAAGAGTTAGAGCAACAAGCTTTAGGGTTAGAGAACTCCGTGCCTATAGATGTGAACTCAAATTAGATCCAGGAGGCCCAGAACAGACTGACAGCTTCCCTCTAACACAGACACTTATAGGACTGGGTGGAATCTGCTCAATCTATTTCAAAACTGGTATTTCAAAGACAGTTTCATTGATTATCCCATCACAGTTATTGTAATTCCTTTTGGCTGTTTTACAAAAACTCCATAAAAGTGCTGGTGGTAAGGACTTTTCTCATAGTCATCCACAATCTGAAATTGCTGATACAGCCTCCAGTCTCTCCTCCATTTTGGGCATGTTGAATTATTCCTAAGGCTTTGTTTGCTTTGTACCAAGAGAAGACAGCTGTTGCATGTAATCAGATTTTTCATTTCATTGCAATTTCCCATGTATGCTATAGACTGTCTCCACAAGACATAATTTAATAATGATTATCAGGAGCCATTCTAAAGTCTTGCTACTTCACTGCTTCATCCTTGTCCTGGTTAGTTCTTATTGTCAGCTTGATACAACATAGAGACACCTGAGAAGAGTGAACCTCAATTAAACAATTGCTTCAATCAGATTGGTCAATAGCTTTGCCTGTGAAAGATTGTCTTAGTTGATAACTGGTTTGGGAGGGCCCAGAATACCGTGGGTGGAACCATCCTTCGGCAGGTGGGAAAGCCAGAGATTGAACCAGTAACTGGCATTTCTCTATGGCTTCAGTTCCTGCCCCGGCTTTCCTGAATTATGGACTATGCCCTAGAATTATAAAACAAATAAATCTTTTCTTCCTCTGCATTGCTTTTAGTCGGCCTGTCTTATATCACAGCAGGAAGAAGAAAAAAAAAAGAAAAACAAAAAAGAAAAGCTAGAACACACTCCAAGTCTTTTCTCTGAAATGTAAGGGCAGCATTGTACATAAGTACAACTTTTAGCTAGCTTCCTAACCTTTTGCTGATCATGCATCATCTGACAAATTGAATAAAAAGGGCTGAGTGTTCCTCACGTGTACTAAGTAAACAAACTCTGGGAAGAGTGATTATTTATCGCAGCTTTCTTAGGAAAGACTTTCCATGGAAGTGTTCTGTGGAGCCTATTTAGATGTATCTTAACTTGCATTTGAAATCTGAACTCTAATGTGACAACAATTTTCTGGGGTTATTTAAACTTTCAAAGCCAGTGCATGCCCATTTTTTCATCAAGGGGCAATATTGGGGTGCTTTGTTAAGTTCTGTTTTAGCTACAATATTCAGTGATCCTAGTCTTAGGAATTAAAAACCATTTCTCTTGATTTTTTTTTCCTGGACGGTCCACCTTGCCTGGCACCACTCCTCAGCCAGCACAGACTAGTGTAGGCTTACAAAAGCCCAGAGTTCAAAGGCACTATCAGGTCACAGAGCTCAACCCCTGTGGGCATACCTAATACCTTCTACAACATCTCCACCAAGTGGCCAAGCAGTCTGTATTCTGCAGGTAGGATCACAACGATTGGTCCTCAGCACATCCATTCCAGGCCAATCAGCATTTTCTCTCAATGTGAAAAATGTGGCTTTTATGAAGTTCTTTTTTTAGTTGTTCCCAAAGATGTTGTCTCTCTTGCTTCATAAGAACAACAAAATTCTACCATTTATGATTTAAGCATTTTTTTTTTAAATAAAGCATCCCTTAGCTCTAGAACAAGCAAGCCAGCTCTTGAGAGCACCTTTGTTCTGAGTGTGCCCCTGGTTCTGATCACTATCTTCCTAATTTGACACAAACTATCAACTTCCATTTTTTTTGGCTCTTGGGATCTGTTAAGTGTCCTAAGCAATTTGTGATGATAGAATTTTGAAGTTACCTTTCACAGAAAACAAAAGAACCTGACAGGAGACTGATACCATAAGTAATCTGTCAAAAAATACAGAACCTTAGCAATGATAAGAGCAGCAGTCATTTCTGTTGGGTCTTCGAGTCTCGACTTCAATGCATTGTCTTCGGTATTGTGTGCTAAGTCTTTCCCATGTGTTGTGTCAGTCAGTTTTAGGAGACTGAGGTCGTGGTAAATCGAATAGCCTTTCAGGTTCAAAAGTCCAGTCATACCCCGATAGAAAGAAAGATTCCGGAAATATTCTATGATAAAAAATAAAACTCTTAACACATAATTGAAAAGAGTAAGAAATCTGGCTGCCCAATTACTTAACTTTTCAAGAGAAACTGCTTTGGGGATTTCTATAGACAGTCGATTCCCAGAGTGCGACTACCAGACAGAAATGCCATAAAATGACAGAGGGATTCTGTGTACTTCTGGGTGAATGAGGATGAGTTGTTTATATATGTTTATGGTTGCTTTTCCCCTAGGCTAGTTCCATCCATTCATAAGGACTTTAGACCGTGTTTGTTTTTAGATCATTGAATGATGCTTATTAGGTCTAGGCAGGTATTATCAGTGAGAAGTTTGTAGCAGCTTTAGTTTCTGGATAAACTGACTTCTGCACATACCTTTTGCTTTGACTGAGCCTCACCTGCTTCTCTTCTTGGAGTATATTCACACAAGAGCTATCATTTGAAACATCTGTCCCACATCACATACCACAAAGCCACATTCTCCAGCAATAATCATTGCTGGCTCTGATAGGTCTATGGCCTTTAAAACACCAGGTTGTGAGGGGGAACCTTTTTGCTCAATATACTTAGCAATGTAGGTAGAGTTTACCATTATTGCTCCTAAAGCAGTCCCAGGAAGCCAAGAGGGAGTGATGAGCCCTGTCAGGTCATCCTCAGAGCAAGGTTGTGAAGAGTAAGAGAAAGGCTGGGCTGGGGAAACCTTTTCTGACTGTGAGCTATCCCTCTGTAGACTAGCCAACAGACAGAAGTCCTTTCTCATTTCTAAGCAGTCTCTGGACCCCATCATAGCCCAGAATGCATCGATACCTAAATTCTCCTCCAGACATAAATCCTTAAATGATCACTGACAAAAGACATAAATTTATGAAACGGGGTAGGTGAAACTCAAGAGAGCAGGTCACATAGATTGACAGCCACTGACTTTGCTTACTTATAGTCTCTTCCATATGCCTAAGGACCCAAAGAACTAGCCATCAAATGAACTCCTTAAGAAACCACTTTTAGAGAAAGGATTATAGAACATGTGAACGTATGATATGAAAATAGAAGGAGGGATTGTAGAGGCTAAAACTTTAACCAAAAATGGAGGAAGGGTAAGGGAAAAGAAGGGGTGGGTTAACAAAACACTAAATATATCTGAAAAACCTCTACTGATATCCAGTATTTTATAAACTAAGTATAATATAATTTAAAAAAAACAGTTTATACCCATGTACTTGCATGGGCATAATGACTCCCCAAGAAGACATGTCTTATTAAATTAAAAACTCAGTACAAGTCTGGGATGCTTCACTATGAGTTTTCAGTCAGGAAGATCCCAGAGGTCTCTCTGAACAACACAAACCATTACCGTTGCTCTTGGTTACCCAAGAACTAGATGGGAAGATCCTATTGCTGAAAATACATTACACTTCGGTCGTAGAACATAGAGAAAGAAATCTTGAACTGACAGGAGACCTTCCTACTTACTGGCTAGCTTCTGAAGTGTTAGAAGGTGATGTGCAGGTCACTGTGGGAGAAAAAAAAACATCAAGACTATTCCTGCAGCCAACCCTGCTTGCTACAATACGGACCTGCCAGGCAAGGTGTGCCTGTTGGTACAATAGCAGCAGGAAGGACACAGGGGTAATACACAGTATTTGGATAAGATTTGAGTCTTCCACAGCAAAAAATTCATGCCTGGTAAAGTAAATTTGGTCAAGAGCCTATGACTCAGGAGGTCACAAAAGGCAGAACCAATGACTGTCTTTTTGCCAAACCACATGTTGTCAAATTGTCGTCTAAATGCTTATTCCCATAGATTACTGTGGCCTCACCCTTGGCCAGAGAAGGACAGTGGCCAAAGTAGAAACTCAACTCATAAAAGTGTTGAGAGCAGATTTCTATTGAAGTCCCATTAATATACACAAGGATAGAAGCTAGAGACCTGGACTTGGGATTGTTTGGACATGTGCTCCCATCTACTGGGGAGGCTGAGGCAAGAGAATAACAAGTGTGAGGCCAACCTGAGTTAACTTTGTCAAGATAACAAGTTAACATTTTTCAAAGGAAGTGCAGGATGCCACTTATTGGTAAAGTGTTTACCTAATATACAAATAGAAGAAGCCCCTGTGAGTGCATACACACACACACACACACACACACACACACACACACACTCATAGGATCTGGAAACGCAATTCATGTCTGTTCCGGGGCTTGAAGTTCTCTGACTAGAGGCCTACCATAAAGGCTCTCTATAATTAGGTGCAGACTAGACATTTTTAGCATTAACATGAATTTTGCTAATGCCCCAAATGAACTGACTTCAAAAAACTGGAGTTGGAGAAAGAGCAAGGGGAAGTCTCTAGCAATATGTGAATGACAAGGAAGGGGTGTGGTTGCTGGGTAGCAGGGGCACGTTTCACCAAGAAAGGCAAGAGAGAAAGAGTGCAGGCGATCCTTCTTGTGGTGAGTCACCTGCCTGGGGTTCCCCTAAATCATGAGCACCCAGGAAGAGTTACAAGCTACTGAATGCAAGGACCATATTGGGGGTGTGGACCTGAAGTTCATTTGAGTCTTACTTACTGCTACTACTTGCTCATTTGAGGAGAGATCCTAAGTTCCATAAGGTTATTTCCTCTTCAAACCTACTCTCTCTTTATTCTTTGAGTCTCTGTGTGTGTGTGCATGTGTGCGTGTGCACACACGTGTGTATGTGCACATAGGTGCATTTGCAGAGGATCTATTTACATTGGTGACTTTATTCTGAAGAGTTTGACTATGCACTAATGAATGTGGAATAGAAATCCAGACCGAGAGAAAGCAAATGAGATGGAGTTTCCAGACCCTCAGTCAGGCAATATACTTGGATCAGGAAACACACAGATTAATGAAGTCTATCTATAGGCATCTGTGGTCTAGACAGAGTTATATAAGGTTTAAAGCATACTAGGAAAATTGTAGGCATATTCTTAGGCATAAGGAAGGCATGGTGCTAATCATTCTTGACCTGTTGTAAAAGGAAACGAATCAGTAGCCTGCCGGAAGCCACAAGTGGCAATCCCCTGTCTGGCCTCCTTTAGGCCTCTTCCTGGGTACCACCAGCCTAGCTGTCAGGGTGGGGATGCATAGACTTTCATCTTACTGTTTTCTTCATGGAAATTTACATCTCCTCTTGTTAAATATCTAGCAAACAAAACCCATTAAGGAAGTAGATCAAGATATGTTTCTAAAGAAACAAAAAGAGACAATTTATTTAATTTAGTGAGATACTAAAATTGTGACTCTCCTCCGTTTGCTTCTTCAAAAATGCTTGAAGAAGACCATGGTGTTGGTGATGACAATGATAGCAACCACAGGATGAAAACCAGTAAGAATAACAGGCATCTTCAAAGCTCCCTATGTCTGAAAATTTTTGCGTGCATTTTTGTGAGACAGTTCTATTGTTCCAGTTTTCCAGATAAAGAAATGGGGATACTTATTTACTTGAGATTATACAGATTACCAAGAGCAAGGCCTCCGATCAAATCTAAAAACGCCTGACTGTAAAGAGGGAACAGAAACAGTACCCTGTGGAGTGACTATCAGGGCTTGCAAGCCATGTCACCCCTTAGACGCCAATAACTTGTCAGTGTTCATAGCCTAATCTCCTCGATAGGTGCTTTCTAGTGCATCCATCTTTTTCTATAATCGGGGTGTCAGCTGAAATATCAGTTAGCCACTTCCAGTAATAGATACTATTCAGAACTCCAAAAAATTATTTTCCTACTCTTTAGCTTCATATGTGCAAGTGAGTCGTATTAAGATGTGATGTAGAGGGGACTCCATTACCCAGCTCAAGAAAAGTGGGTGAGTGCCTTTGCAACCCCCCTCTCTTTGACGCCACACTCCTTCCTCTTTGTGGAAACTTCTCTGGATATATCATCCTGACCTCCATTTCTTTACATCTACTCTGATGGTCCCGCCAAGAAGGAGGGTGATCTAGAACTTGAAAATGATTAAAACAGAGAATTTGGGGCTCTTGTGGAGGCCTTTCTTAAAGTGCTATATATAGCTGTTGCTTTTATGTTCATCTCTACACAGAAATACAACTTCCTGCTTTCTCTGAAAAGAAAAAAAATGGTGTTAGAGCATGCAAGCCGAGGCCAGTCACTAAAAATACTTACTCGTACCCAGATCAGCCTGTGTGGCCTGTTAGAAGGTCACGACTATGAAATGAAATCTTCTCTGTTTTAACATGTCCCTGTATTAGCCTTCACCTCAATTTTCTATCTCCACAGACGTCTATGTTCTGTTTCTGAATTACTGTTTTAATAAGGAATTCAATATAGATTAGTCTCTGACCTCGCCATGAATCTCAGTGATTTTTCAGCGCTTAGTGCCCATGTTAGCATTGTCTTGAACACCAAGGAAAGAGCATCCCTGCCAGTATTGCACTAGAGTCCTATGGCCTTAGTCAACTTACTCTTGATTTTTAATTTGCACATTAGTCTTGGGAAGACAGTAAATGATAGAAGTATCGATAATGAGTTGTTTATTAGTAAGGCGTCAGAGCTAATTGAGCATCAGGAAAATTTATTTTCTGCCTTTACTATGAATGCCTAATAAATATTTATTCCTACAAATGCAAAAGAATCACGTTCCCTTGCATTTTTTCCCTCAGAATATGTTATTTTCACAGGTGACCATTAAGTGCTTAAAATTGCTAAACTGCTTTTGATTTTTTTTTTAAAAAATATTAGTTCTTGGTAAGGCTCACTTTGAACAATTAGATAAAGTGTGGCATCAGATTTCACCACTGTAAAGTCACTGCTCCTCCAATTGCATTTATTAAATTATCTGTGAGAAAGCATTTCTGTAGTTGGAATGAACTGATACCAGGTGACTCCTCCTGAGATGTGATGACAGCACTTGGTGCTGTTTGTGTCCAAAAATGCATAAATGAAATCAAACCTTTAGGACATATGAGGCAAAGGTCCGTTAAAGAGCTGTACACAGAATTAGTTGTTGTGATTCTTTAAAAGTGTCAGTGTTGGGATGCTAAGATGCCTCAGTGGGTAATGCATTTGCTGTGTAAGCTAAAGGGTGTGCATTCAGATCTCTAGCACGTATATTCCAAGTGGGGAGCAGTGGTGCTCCTCTGTCACCCCAGCGCTGGGAAGCAAAGACAGACAGATCCTAAGTGTGCTCTAGCCAAGGGCTCTAGCTGGAACAGTGGGCTCCATGTTCAGTGAGACCCTGATTAAATAAAAAGATGAAGAGAAACAGAGGAAGACACCAACATTCAACTTCTGACTTCCCCTCCACATATACAAGCATGGGCAAGCACATGTGCACATGAATACATGCGACACAGTCACACACACACACACACACACACACACTTAATGATAGAGAAAACAAGAGGAACTGAAGACCATTCCCAAGTAAATACATTAGGAAGCATAGCATCACAGTGCAATATGGGGTTCTTGAGTTAGATCCTACATCAGGAAAAACTGTTCTTATAGGATAGTATTTGGGGCTAGTCATGGTAGCTTATGCCTCTAATCCTACCACTTGGGAGGTAGAGACAAGTGGATCTCTGACTTTGTAGCCAACCTTGTCTGCAAAGTGAGTGAGTTCCAGGCCAGTCAAAAGTATATAGTCAACTCCTCAAAAAAAAAAAAAAAAAAAGAAAAAAAAAAAAAAGAAACAAAAAAAAGATATTTTTGGGACAGTTAATGAAATTTGGATATGAACTGTGGGTCAATTACAGATGTTGTGTTGTTGTTAAATGTATTGTTTTTCATGAAGTCTCAATGACATGCAAGTGGATGTCTTCCTAATTACACAAGTGTTCTTGCTCTTAGGAAATGATGGTGTAGGATTTAGGCAGCTTACTACATCTACTTTCATGAGGGACAGAAGAGCAGAAGAGAGAGAGAGGAGTGAAAGAGGGATGGGAAGGGAGAGAGTGAAAGAAAGAGAAAAGGGGGTGAAGAGGATAGAAGGAAGTGTCATTGTAGCACACACTTGTACCTCAGTAATTGAGAAGTTATGGGAAGGATAATCCCGAGTTCAAGGTCTTCCTGAAAAACAAAAGAGAGAAAATATGAGATAAAGGAAAAATGTCTGAGACAAATATTAAGAACTAAAAAATACATGTTAACAGCATATATGTTTTTTTAAAACTTAATTCTTCCAAACTTTTTGAGTATAAGATCATTTTAAGTATAAAAACTGGAGCCAACAAGTAAGAAACCAATACTCCAGGAAAGAGAAGCTAAAATGAAAAATCATCTTGTTACATTTTCAAGAGCTCAAGGGAATTTAGAGTTTTTCTTTTCCATGACTTTCCTTGGCTGAGGCTATGGCTTAATTGCTATGGTAATCCTCTCATGTTCCACACAGTTATAGCTTCTTTGACACAGATGGTGACTGAGGTAGGGCAGGAATCCAGAGAAGAGTCAAGCAGGTATTTTTAGCTTCTTCACATAGTTTTGACACATTCCTAACAAGACCCATCATCGAGTAATTGAGACTCAGTGAACGTTTATTATGTTCCAACTGTCTTTCTAGGTTCTGAAACAAAGATGTGAATAACGTGTTTCCACCCAAGAACTGTGCAGAGTTAAGTTTGAGAGATGTTTTTGCCATGAGTCACCACATCTCAGAAAGGCAAGAATTGTAATTGAGATAGACATAGATGCTACCAAGGAAGAAAGAGTGGACAGTTAATTTCATTTTTGTAAGGAGATTTCTTTGCTGTGTGACTGTAACTACAGGAGAAGAGTGGCTTTTAGACTGAGGAAACCATGTCGGTCTAAACCATCACAGTCCATGAGGATAAAGGAAATCAGTGGATGTTGATGCATTCGAGAACATGCAGAGGATGCCAGAGAAAATATGAGGAAGAACTTCCACCAAAGAATTCTGTATTTTATCTTTTGCCAGATATCAGAAGGGCTTTAAAGCCTCCAGGCAAGAGTTCTCAGTGACCATTGCCTAATGCTGAGACTTAGAGGGCCAAGTTGCCTCTGTGGGCACCACAAATTACAAGCACAGCACCGCTCCTATTAAGTTTGCTTAGCTCTCTATTGAAGAAGAGCACATTGTCTTTCCATTCTTCTTTTGTCCTAAGATTCTTCTTTAGATTCTTGCTCCCAAAAATTGTGGCTAGGTCTGGACAGACAGTTCAACAATTAAGAGTATATGTTATTATAGCAGAATGCCCCAGCACTATGTTAGGTGCCTAACAAGTGCCTGCAACTCTAGTTCCAGGAGAACAGATGCCATCTTTTGGATTCTTTAGACATTTGCATGCATACGTGCACCTAAACTACCCGATATACCAAATTATACATAAAATACAATAAAATAAATCTTGCAATAATGTACCTCTTCACCCAAATCCAAAACTTAATTCTGTTCTTTTGAACTTCGTGAGCAATAAAGAAGATTTTTTTTATCTAATTATAAAACCCCATTCCCTCAAAACTGATTAATGAGGTTAACGTTTCCCCCAATTCTATAATACTCTGCCTAAACTAACCCTCTCTTTTTCTTTCCTTTCCTCCCTCTATCTGTCTCTCTCTTATTCATCCCTCCTTTCCTCCACTCCTTCCTTTTCCCCTAATTTCCTTCCTTCCTTCACCTCTCTCAGGGGCCCTGCTTGCATGTGCGTTAGACTAGTCCAACACTCTAGAACTGAACTAAATTCCCAGCTATAGCCCTTACTCATTGACTGTCCTCCTGGATGCTTTGGCTGTCATCTCCTGCTGAGTTCCTACAACAAGAAATCTGTTTGAGATCCTCAAATTGTAAATATCTGTACTATACAGTTTTATTATTTTGGGGAATTTGACACATGCACACAGTATATTTTGATTCTATTCATGCCACTCCTTCCACTCCTCCTCCAAATTCTCCTAGATCCAGTCTTCAGATTCCACCCTTTGGAACTCCATGTCCTCACTTTTTTAAAAGCCAAAGATGTTGTGGAAGCTTGGAATGGGCAATATTCCACCTGTACATGATTTCACATATATTTGTAAGAAAGAAAACAGTATAAGTGCTTTTTGTCCCAGCAGGAATCATGATGAGCAGGGGTAGTCAGAATGGTTTCTTTTTAAAAGTAGTTACCTTTATTTTCACTAGATATTTTCTTCTTGAAAAAAGATTTTTTGTGAAGAAAAGAAAAGGGACATGTAAATGATAAAGCAAGAGTTCTCCTGAGAAGAGATACCTAATTATTGATTCATATATGTATGTATGCCATGTAATGTAGGCCTAGAAATATTTACCTTACATGCTCAGATAGATTATAGGCATTCTGTACAAGTTACTATATGCTCCTTGAAACTATCTGAACTTAACTTTTAATACAAATCATTCAATACAAATTATGCATAAAGTAGATACACTATAATTCATCTTCATATTTCATTGTGAAAGACTCACTTACTGTCTCTCTAAAAGTCATCATGGTCCTTAACAGGGCCAATGCTATTCAAAAATCAAAAGTTTCTCCTGAGACTTAAAGCAGTCTCTAAGTTATGAGATCCTGTAAAGTCGCAAAGTAAGTTATATACATCTAACATACAATGTCATAGAGTAAATGTTCTCACCCCAAAGATAGAAATGGGAGCATAACAAGGCTATACTGAACCAAAGCAGACTGAAATTTAGCAGAGCAAATATAAAATTCTGCAGTTTCCTGTCTCGCCCATGTGTGATTTATGATGAAATTATCTGGTAGGGCAGCCTCCACCTCTTCAGCTTCGATAGCCATTGCAGATACAGCCTCTCGTTTAGCCCAGTGCACTCCCTGTTTACAGCTTTCTTATGCTGATAATCCATCGTTTTGCTGTCTCCAACACTTTGCATTCCACAAATATTTTAAACTTCACTCTCATAACAATTCACAGTGGCATTGGGGGATCTTTCTTGTAGCTATTCTGACCCTACCACTCACTGCATGGCCTTAGTGGCTCTCAGTAATCTGGGCATAAGGCTCTCTGAATCCCTAATCTTGCATTACAAACCCAGTACCATGCCAACATTGTTTTTAAGTTCTGCTGAGATGTTGCCTGGCTGGACCTTTGTTTTATTAACTATTTATTTAGTCCACGATCCCAGTATCTGGAATGGTGCCACTCACATTAAGATATATCTTTAATTCAAGTAACCATTTTCTAAAACATTTCATAGAAATACACAGAGGTGTGTTTCCATGGTGATTTTTAATCCTATCAGATTAACAATGAAGATTAACAGCACATATATATTATTTCATTGATAGGTGGACTAAGACAGCTATTATGTCATTATTTCATCAGGAAGAATAAGAGGCACAGAGTGGTAGAATATAAGAAATAACAAAAGTAGAACTAGCCTATAAATGTAGCAGTGCTATGATTGGATGTTACAGAAGACATCTTTTACATATTTCCTCATGCTAGTACACCCGAGTTCCTCACAGAAGTCCCTATTTTCTTGATATTGTAAAATGGATGCATCAGTAACTTCATCTGCCAAATAGATACAGCTGAATTCACATTGATCCCCAGTGCCAGGATTTTCTGTATCATCTTTGTCTTTTTTGTATTGCCTCAATGAAATGTGACTAGACTCCTTGCTCCTTATTTTCCCTTTTTCTCTGAAGAAGAAGAACAGGAATCATTTGTACAAATATAAAACTGACTTTGTCACACTAACACTCAGAACCCTTCAGTGACTTCTTAGAACATGTGAAAAAAACTGTCTGTCCTGATTTTGTCCTGTCTGTAGAATATGAGTAACGTCAAAGTCATCAACCATTGTGCACAAGGCTCTGTATTCTAATTTACCTGTACCTGGGCAATGAGGAAGTTTATTTTTCTTTAATATTTCCTTTTTCTCCCTGTTCCTGGCCTTTGCATTTGGGCTTGGATGAGTCTTCCTCAGGATTTTTTATTACTGGTTCCTAATGTCATTCATGTTCCAGACTATTAAGCCATCATTGCTTTGCCCCTCTGTCACTTACAATTATATATAATGAGCTGATTCATTAATATATTTATCTATTTTTAACAGTATAATGGGGAACCTAGAATGTAGGCTTTTTGAGAGTAAGAACGTCACCTTTGTTTAGGGCTGTATTGACCTACACTTTTAACTGTGCCCAACATTCATTATTGTTTAACAGGTGTTTGTTGAGTGGAAGCCAGCAGTCTCATATATTCAGAAGCAGAGCATAGAAGACTATGCTATAAATAATCTTAAAGCATTCTGAATTTAAATAAATTTGAAATACATATGAGTTTTGTAAAGACATGTGCCATGAATGTCTACATTAAAGATACTTCATAAGTTAAAAAGAGAAAAAAAACTTTAAAACTGTATCAAATGTATCAAATATCAAATATTGAGGATTAAATGTAAAAGCTTCAAGCTTGGAGATACATTTTCTAAAGGTTACCATTTCGCTATTGAGTTTGAAAACTTCTCTGAGTTTTTTAAAGCCAAATAAACATAATATTTAATCAACTCAAATTTATGGTACTTAGTACTCACTGTGACAACTCATTCCATTTCTGGTCAGAAGAGCAAGCTATTCTATCCTCCAGAGAGTCATCTCTGTTGTTATGGGTAAGAAACATTCTTGACTCTGTGTGAAAGGGTCTGTGACTCTGTATGAAAAGGTCTGTATATTATGGAAAAAGGTCAAATCCATCCTACTTTGGGGAAGAAATGAAGAAGACCTCATGTTTGTTTAAATTATGATGAAATTCAAACAATTGTCTTTAAAAAGTTTTTGTGATAATAGTAGTAGGTTGTCCCCCAGGGTCATGACCTTTCTAGCCTCAGTTCTTGGTATTCATAATTTATAGCAGTTGGAAGAAGGAAAGTGGGTTTTCTTCAATGGAGTGATACTGAGTTTACCAACCACACTCCAGAACAGACCCCATGTGAGTAGCAGTCAGCTAACACAAACTGAATTTCATAGCTTGTTTGTTTACTGAGAAAGAACATAATGTTGATAAGAAAGGTAAGGTAGGATCTATGAGGAGTTTTAAGAGAAATATTAATAGGATCAAAATACATGATATTCTCAGAGATTATATAAAAACATTAAAAGTTTTCTTGAAATACAGTCTGTCATGCCTGTTTGCTGGCTCATCATGTATGGCTGCTTTCTCTGCCATGGTAGAGTTGACTCTCTGTGATAGAAATGATATGAGTCAGAGAATTAATATAGTTACTATTTGACCTTTTACAGAAAAGAATGATAGGTCAATGTTATAGAGAATTCAGAGCAGATGGATGTTAACACCTTTGAGTCTAGCTTTCAAGATAGTTTACAAAAGATAGTCTACAAAATCACACAACACCTTTGAGTTATAATTGGTCCTGTAAAAAGAACCCTAAATAAGACTCATGTTCATAGGTAATTTTCATAATAATTCATAAATTGTACTTGTGTCTTTATGTGTGTATGTGTGTGTAACTTTTCTCATTAAAATTTTAAAATACCCAAAAAGTGTAACTGAAGGAAGGAAAATTGTGTTATTTAGCTTGAGGAGATCCTGTCTATGATGCATGGCCATGATACTAGGAGCAGTTCATAACTGGGGCTACAGAAATTTGTTCATATCAAATTGGATCATAAAGTAAGAGACGGGTGTAGAAGATAGAATAAGCTATAAACCCCAATGCCTTCTATGCTTCTTTCCCTAGACCTCAGCTTCTAAAGGTTCTACATCCTCCCAAATAGTGCTGCTGTGGGATAATGCTCTTGTACACTGTAAAGATTTGCCACTCTTGTAAGTTTAATAAAGTACAGCCAGGCAGGAAGTATAGATGGGGTAATCAGACTAAGAGAATTCTGGGAAGTGAAAAGGCAGAGTCACAATCACCACCCAGATGCAGAGGAAGTAAGATGAGAATGCCTTACTGGTAAAGGTACCAAACTACATGGCTAAATATAGATAAGAATTGTGAATTAATTTAAGTTGTGAAAGCTAGTTAATAATAAGCCCGAGCTAATAGGCAAACAGTTTATAATTAACATAAGCCTCCGTGTGTTTCTTTGGGACTGAATGACTTTGGGACCAGACTGGACAATAACTTCTGTTTACACGGTGCCTGATGTGGAATTCTAATCTGTATGCTATTTATTACCATTGGCTAATAAAGAAGCTCATTTGGCCTATGGCAGGGCAGAATATAGGTAGGTGGGAAAACTAAACTAAATGCAGGGAGAAAGAAGATGGAATCATGCAGATGACATGTAGCTGCCCAAGAAACAAGAGGTAACAAACCATGAGTCTTGTGGTAAAACATAAAAGAATAGAAATGGGATAAGTTAACATGTAAGAGATAGTTAATAAGAAGCCGGAGATAATAGGCCAAAGCATATGTAGTTAATAGTAAGCCCCAGAATGGTTATTTCGTAAGTGGCTGCAGGAGCAAATGATTGGGACCTAGTGGGTGGAGAGAAACCATTCCAGGGGGATCACCGGAATGGAGAATATTTGTAGCTACAAGTGTCTATAGTTGAAGATGAAGTGTTTAAACACATGAGTGTCTGGAAATATTTTACATGTCAATCCCAATAGTTTTCTATGTGTTTATATCTAGGAGCCTATATGTACCAGCTCGTAAAATTAAATGTAAAAGTCATCCATGGATGATTCTGTTCATTGATGATCAACTATGGAGAAAACAACAGAATAAAATGAAAAAATAAAATTTCATAGCCTGTCCTTAGATAGATAATACCACTTCCACATATTGACTATGATGCCTGAAGTAGTGTATTTATTTTCATAGACACTTTTATAAGTATATTTGCATATGTGTGCTAGGTTTGCCTTTTGATTATGATTGCACATGTGACTCATATTTCATTATTGTGATCCTAGATTATTGTACTTAAAGAAGTAAAAAATTTTTTCTAATCATTCTTTTATTTTTAGGATTATAATATAACCATATTATTTTCCCATTTCCCTTTCATTTCACCAACCGCCCCTCAAATACCCATCCTTGTTCTCCTTCAAATCCATGGCCTCTTTTCCATGCATTTATACATGCATATATCGATATACACATATGTCCCTAAATACAGCCTGCTCACTCTTCATATGCTATGCCAACCTTAATGGGTTATTTGAAACAATCTGCTCTCATTATTAAGACAGCTGCTTTGATGAAATTCAGATAATTCTTCTGGCAATAGGGAAACCGTCCTACTCCACAGATCTCTCAGTGAACATCAGTCGAGTTCTGTTACACGTTCAAGAGCCAAACCGTTCTATAAGAAATGTAGCTCTGCCACCCTCGTCTGCAGAAACGAGGGGCAATGATTTTCACATTCCATGAAGGAACTGTGATATCCATGAAGAAGAAAGAGAAGAAGCCTGGAGGAGGGGTTACTACACAGGAAGCAGGGTGCTTCCCTCATCCCATTTAACCGGCCTTGGAACCTTGTCAAGATACTGAACTTCTTGATCTCAGATTTCCTAACTTTGAAATTTAAAGGGTCAGTTAGGTTTGTCATCTTTGTACTTTGCGAGGCAGTGAATTCCTAGATCAAATAGAAATCTTGATTCAGACGTGAAGGGAGAACTGAAGGTAGTGGTGCTGGTGTGGTTGAAGCCAAGCACTGCTGCTCTATCGTTTGATCCCTAACAGGAGTTCCAAAGCCCTTCAGAGAGCTGAGGGCTCTTCAGAACAGCCAGGGGAGAATATGTTGCTGGTTTTCCTTCTTTCTTCCAAGCTTCCCTTTTCCCCATTCCAGAGATATCATGATTCTGTGAGCTTATCACCAAATGCATTGTAATTGCATGCATAGTAATACACTGTGTTTTAATAAAAAATAATAATATTAATAGTAGAACGTGTTCTTTTAAATAATCATGTATTCCTGTTGCGGTAATATGCGTATTACTCATATGCTAGACAATTCCTGGGGACAGAGATGGAGTCTTAGCCATTTCATCCCTGTGCATTAATGACGGGAGGTACCGAAACACACAGAGAAAGAAAATTCAATGTATTTGGATCATATGACTTACATGTTCTTTCTTTCTTTGTTTTGTTTTTTGAGACAGGGTTTTTCAGTAGATACAGAGCCAGTCCTGGAACTCATTCTGTAGACCAGACTGGTCTCAAACTCACAGAGATCTTCCTGCCTTTGCCTCCCGAGTGCTGGGATAAAAGATGTTCACCACCACTACTGGTCAACTTACAGTCAATGTTCATACTTAGCTTCACTATTATACTCAAGTTCTGTGAAGGATAATCCAGTATCTTTACCTTATTTTCCGCGGTGTTTTAACTTGTTCTTAGTCAGAGAAAACACTATATTTCCATACATTAATATACAAATAACTTCTTCTCAATGGCCCGTACCAACTGTCAATTCCATACACAACCGGTGATGGACTATCAAGAAGTAAGGCTGATCCAATTGGTTAATCAGGATTATAATCATCCAGGAGTATCCCAAGATGAAAGATCCCCAGACCAGACGTCGCATTCCGACATTAACTTCTGTCCTCACTGGTCCCCATTTACAAAATAGCTACATAATTGCTAAAGTATTTTCTCATGTTTCTCTAAGTCTATGATTAAAAGACTAAGAAATGCCATAATAAGGTTTTTCTTAAATTCTTTTAAAATTAATTATTGTAAATCACTACAATGTCTGCACCTATAAACTCGCAGAATTCTCCCAGTACAGTTTCTCAAAGACTACACAATGACATAAGATGACCTCCTCTGATGGGGAATCTTGTTAGTCAATTATCTTTAAGAGGTGAGTCTTAATTAAGGCGTGGTTTTCTGGGACCCAGAGAGATAAAAATGAGTGCACAGCCAGGTGCTCGCTCTCTCTGTGCCATCTTCCCCTGGGATACTGCTGTGCTTGGACTTCCTGTTTCCTATTTCGTGAGTTTTCCCCTTATAATAAATAAAAATATAATTGTTTTATCCTTAGCTAACCTGATTACTTTCAACACTCCTCTGTACCTACCAAATACATCAGTGTTTTGGTGCATGTACTTTAGTTTTCTGTTGTACTATGTAAGGCTGAGAAACAAACAAACAAAACGAGATGGAGATGGAGAAGGAAGAGAAGAAGAAAGAAAGAAACCAGTGCTTACCTGAAAAGAACTGCCAAGTGAAACTACTGGCAGAGTTTTCCCTTGTGTCTGACATCAATGTGGGAGCACAGGAATAGTGTAGAAACATTTACATCAATCTAAGCAGATGATACCAATCAGGGTTGCTTGAGGAAAAGCAGGCATAGCCCAGAGCTTCCCATGCAGCCTCAGCATCAGCTCCACATCATACCTTAAATGTACCAGGAAATAAAATCAAAGGCCTTCATATATTTTCCAACTTCTTTAGGATCTTCTGCATAGGAAGAAGCCTGTTGCTGGCTCATGACACACCCATTCTTGACACTTAAGATTCCTACTAAATTTGGGATATTTTTGGAGCAAACTGCCAACATTTCACATTTTCCTCACTCCCCTTTCTCCTTTTAGTGGAGACACTGTTAAGTATCAGAAAACTTCTTCTGCCTGCTGATGAGCATATAGCATCTGTGAAGATCTTTGTTCTGTTCTCCAGTTCCTGCTGCTTTGTTAGCAATAGAACATCTTTCCCAATGACCCATTATTTGCTTGAAATGCATTAGATATAAAAAAAATACTGGTAAACATCATCATTTTAAATTATCATGTCCACGCAGTACTTATCAGTTATGTAATCTCACTTAACTCATTGACCATCTTCATTTTTTTTTCTATGAAATGGAGATAGTTTCGAGGAAAGTCTTATCCAGTGTTTGACAAATATTAACCACTAAATCAATGTCAGTTGTCACTATCATTATTAATTTTAAGTATCAAGCAAACCCAACCAAAAATTTAAAGGCATAGGAGGTAGGACCTGCTTATTAACTCTGTTAATTTTAGTTGAGGGTCTAGATATTCTATTACTAAGGGTGCTGTGGTATACACTAGGTTCTTTGTCTGAATTTTGGGTGTCACTGAATATTAGGCTCATGAGAAAATTATTGACCTCGTCAAATTCTCAAACTTTCCCAGTCTCAGGGTTGAAAACCAGTAACCCAGTGATTATTGATAAGAATCAAGCTAATATATTTTTCGAGAAACTTAAGGTACAAGGCACTTTCATCTTTAGTCTGTTTGGATTTAAATCATTTCCTTGAGGTCTAACACTAATTTCACAGCACTACATGGTGAGAAAGATCATTTCAATACTGACTGTTACCATAGACCTTCTAGGGGCTTCTAACTGTTGGACCATTCTACTTTCTAAATTAATCAGACCCTAATGAGATGGGTCTGCATTGGTGGTTTCATTGGCCAGTAAGAGTACAGTCCCTTACCAGGAGCTGCATACCCCCTTTGCTCACTTAGTCATTCTGCTCACAAGGATATAACATATTTGGTTTTGTAAGACCTTGGCCTTCGCTCTGATTAGGCCTCCAGTCAAAAGGTTCTTCCATTTCCTGTGGGTATTTCTTGAACTGAGCAGCTGCTTTACCATACTGACTTCAGTCTGTAAGCTTGCTGTCACAGGTTCAGATCGTTTGCAGCCATCAGTGTGCAGAGTGTCTGCTGTGATATTCTGGTGGGGTTTTGGTGGGGTGGTAATTGGGATCCAATGACGGCAGAGAAGAGTTCTTCCATTCTAGCTGCTTCCTCTTTTTCCTCTGTTCTTACATGCTTGCAAAGATTTCCGGGTATGTCTATCCTTTTGCATCCTCCCCTATTCTGATTTTCTCTGTATGTGAATTCTTAGCAATCGCTGTCCAGAAGGACTTCCGTGACACCTCATCCATCAATGCCATGCTTAGCAACACAACTTGCGATCGCTCCTGCTCACGCCATCTGCCTCCTTGAGACAACCCTTTGAATTGCCTAACGCAATAATTTCCTTTTCCTAACTGTGCCTTTGGACACAGCCTTTCCCCACCATTCCACTTGACACCTAGATCTCTGTAATTCGAGTTTCCTCAGGGATATCTTGCTAATTTGATCATATTGTATATGTTGGAGGATTCATTAACATCTCAAAGATTTTGAATTATAGGCTGATATTTCCATATTAAATCATTTTTATAGTCTATAAAGCTCTACCTGGATATCCAGTCTCTGGTGTCTGGCTGTTTCATAGGTAGCTCCAAACTAACATTTCCAAATATTCTCCTCTCTACTAGTTATCAGCTATATCTCCAATGATTATCTAACAACTTGCATCTCCAACTACCCATCAATCATCTTAGACATCTCCTTCACCCTCAAGTGTATATCCAATTAAGAGTCAGATATCAGCATGACATCATTTATTTTCTAAATATAGCTACATATTTAGAGCTTTTCAAGCATAGTTTTGTTTCATGATACTATGGAATCTCTAGAGGATTATGACAAGTTTCCATCCATCTGTTCTTGCCCCTCTTCTCCATATTCTCCCAGAAAAAAATTTATCTTTTAACTATAGTTTAAACCTGATGACTCTCCTATAACTTGGGTCTTCTTATTCGCAAGATAAATACCAGCTTTGTTATGGATTCAGGGAAGTTTTATGATTCTATTTCTTTCTAATATGCCAGCCATATCAAATGGTATTTTCTCCATTGTGTCTTCTCATTCCTCTGGGTCTTTGTTCTCCTGTATATTACTGGATAATGACTCTCATCAGCCATCTCCCGTCCAGGCTAACTCTTACTTATCCATCATGTCTTGACCTAAGTTATGTTTTCTCAGTAGGACTTCTAACAGGCCAGATGGGGTCTTTCATTTATACACTCTTTAATGTATATTTATACTAGTTATACATGTCTAGCACTTATACAATATCTTATTATTTATTTTCTATCCCCATTAGCACAATATAAATTTTTATTGAATAAATGAGTTGTACATAAAACTGCTGTTTAAATGCTTTAAACTTATAATAAGAAACAACATTTTCCCTAGTTACTTCACAACTCTATCTCTGATTGTTAGATAATTCATATCAAATAACTTTATCATAATGAGTAAATATATCACACACATCAACAGTGACACCCATTCAGAGACTGTCAGGCAAATAGATGTATGAATGACAGATATAGAGAACCATGGTCAGGAAACTTTGGAATCCACCATGGATCTGTGGTGAATAAACAGACATCCTCAGCAACAAGACTAGGAACAAAGGAGGAGCTATTTTTAGACTTAAGATCCATGTCTCCTTTACCTGGAAAGGGGCCATAGTGAAAATGTTAAGCCAACTCTTCCTTTGGTCAATAGATTCATAGATAGTTTTCTGAGATCAAACCACAGAATACCAAAGGGTATTCAGCAGTATCGTGAGTGTCACAGACCAAGAACCACTTCAGTTCCTCTTTAATTCAATTAATCCACCTACCATAATTTCCTTCCTGGGGACAGCAGAAGACCCATGCATGAATGCTTTGGTAGACAAACCCTAACATCTGGTGCTCTACCTCACACCCCCACAGAAGAGAGGGCCTAGTACCTTTCTAGGAAACAGGATTTTCTGAATTGTAATCTGTCGTGTATTCCTCGGTGGTGGCCGCAGCCATATGTAACTTGAAGAAGGCAAGCTGTAAACAACCACCCACCTTCCTATTGCCTCCTCGGTAGGAACATACAGTAGTAAGAGTTTTCCTTTCTTTGAATCAAGTCTCTTTATTCTTCCCCCTACTTCCTTCTTTCTGTAAAAGTCTTTGGTTTTATTTGTGGCTGCTTATGTAAACATCTTTACTACACTTCACTTCCACCCTGGGCCATTGTGGAAAAAAATTCAAGTCAATACAGGCCAGAATAGCCACATGAAACTTTGAAATAAGATGAGCATTTTTTTCCACCCCCCCCCCAAACCCTTAGACATTTTTTAACCTGTAAGGTAGTTCACACATGACCTAAGAACTACATCTTTCCTCTGTACGTTGAGGATGAATGGCTGTTTTTCTGCTGTTGAAACATGTTTTCCCCACACTCAAAGAAATGCCTTGGATAGTCTGGGGCACATGAGTGCTTCATACGTTTTCAAGTATCTGTTTTCTGTTATTTTGCCTTTGGTAGTTAAACAGAAGGCATCGACACACAGTTTACTAGCAAGCAATGAGAGTCAAATTCTTTTCTAGTGTCTGCTCCATTCAACCATTTTCCCTCCCTGGCCTCTAAGTGCAGCAATTGTGGGGTGGGGAGGAATGCCTAAGCTTAAGAGAGGATTGAAGTACAAGAGATACAGAGCTTGCTTCGGTTATTTTTTTTTTTAACTCGCAGGTTTGAACATTATGTTTTCAGATAAACTCATGCAGAAACACAATGAGTTCTATTAGTCAATTCAAAGCCATGTTACGGGTTAAACTATGTTCACACAGAATCCATATATGAAAGTGCTCACTCTCAATATCTCAGTAAGACTTACTTAGAAGTAAAGTTATAGCACGTGAATTTTAGGATGAGCTCATTAGGAGGACAGGCCCCAATCCAACACAAGGGAATTCAGGTGTAGAGATGAACATATTTGAAAGCTCAAAGGAAGACGAAAACAGAGATCAAGCTTCCACAGGCAAAGGGATTTAATGCTAGCAAAATCAGAAGACTTTCAGGGAGAAGCATGGAGCCACGGTTGCTGCACGGTCCTCAGAAAGTCTGGCATTGCTGACACCTACATCTCAGACGTTGAACACGTGCAGCTGTGCCACAAAGCACGCCTGTTCCTTAAGCCATTTGCTGTATAGCAGCCCTAGTGCAGACTATTTCAACACCAAACATATTGTATGGCAGAAGAATTGCTGATGAGATAGATGCGGTGAGGTGATTTCCTTGGCCTCAGAAGGGTTTAGTTTAGTGATGGAAAACACACAGGATACTTCCCCAGTGACTTCACACTTACTTATCGCAGGATGAATGCATGCAGATTTTCACTGCCTCTCAGGCCTGCTAATTTCCATAACACATTGTCTCAATCTCTTTTCATACACTGCCTCATCATGTGTGTTGTTTCTTCAAGGGAAGGATATTGATTAATCACTTTTACCTCTGTTCAATATATTTGGATCAGGGAATGGCCTGAAGGGTGAAGGCAGGAAATAGAACATAATGAAAGAATAGAGAGAGAAGGACGCCTCTCTGTGTGGCATAGGTAGAAAATTGTTCTTCTATTCTTCCTTGCAAGCTACCACGTGGATGTGTATACATTGATGGGCTACTCTTCCACTGATCAGCTCTCAGGGTGATGGAAAATTGCCATGAAGTTTGATCTAATTTTATTTTATATTTTTGGAAACTTTTGAAACTTTGATTGCAGGTGTTCTCACTAGAGCCATGCAAAGTAGCACATTCAAGTACTTTGGATAGTTAAGGATTGACAGCAGCTGACTCCAGAGACTTCCTCTCTTGCGATTGCTCCAGATCTAGGGAAGGCTTCAGTGGCTTCTGAACCAGTTCACACTGAAGGAAAGTCTGAAACACACAGGGCCCTTTCACTGACATGGATCCACTTGTAGGGAACATCAGCAAGGTGGGTGCTGTTTCTGCTGTAGGTAAAGAAACTTTATCCTCACCATTGAGAAATGGAAAACGTGGGACTTGTATCCTGCCGTATCTGACAATTACTAACTCCAAGTAAACTTTGCTCAGCAATGTGTCTGATTCATTTTTCTCGTTTTGACATTAAGCCTTGTATTTTGAAGGGAGATGAAGGTCCTGACTATATTATATAACAACTGGAGACTTCCTCTGCCCAAATAAGGACTATTCAACAGGAGCAGGAGCCAGCTGGCACGGAGCTTTGGGTGCCAATAGACCTAATCATGCCAGGCAAAGCAGCTTTAATGGGCAGCTGTTGTCCTGTCCAGCTGTCCAACAGATGGAGAAAGGAGCATTGGAGCTCTCTAACTGGCACCAAAGGGTTCTGCTTTCTCTTTTTGCTATTTGAATATCAGAGCAATTAAATTGACAAGCAATGCTATGCTTAAAATAGGGGCAGTTTTTTACAAACAATAAAAGTTCCTGTTGTTTAAGACTACAAGATTCTGCACTTTTGAGGTGTTACGTTTGAGTTAAACTTTCTCATTAGCCTGTGGTATAAGTGAAAGCAAGACACTTGGGAGTAAAGCTTAGCAGACACCACACACACACACACACACACACACACACACACACAGAGTGACATCAAGTTTCCCATAAACTTTGTCCATTTCCCTCTTACACTACTCATATTTCTGTGTGTGCATAGATGACCCTCTAAGTAGCAATAGCGGAAATTACGTTTAATGACTGACTTTGCAGCAATTCAGGTTGAGACAATAGGCTGCCTCATTAGGGCAATGGAGTAGAGCTTGAGGAGATGGCTCAGCTGGAAAATCTTGCCTCCCAAGCATTGAGAACCTAAGTTCAGTACCCACGTAAAAGGCAGGCACAGTGGGATGAATTTAGGAAGCTCCTTAGAACTTACTTGACAGTCAGTCTAGCTAATCCAGGCTCAGTGAGAGACCCTGCTTCAAAAGACTAATGTGGAGTTTTATTGAGGTGGATAGTCCCTGACAGGTTGATCATGCTCTGGTAGGTAGCCCCTCCATTCTGTGCAGCAAAAATTGGATTTAGTGGGTATAAAAAAGGAAGACATAAAGAATAGAGTTGGAAAGAGGGGTGAAGATGTGGATGCTTAGGGAGAGGATGATGCATTTGACCAAAATATATGGCATACATGTGTGAAATTCTCAAAGAATATTGTTTTAAGGAAACTAGGATGTAAAGTAACTGGGACAGATATCCAGTGTCAATTTCTGGCATGTATACCCTCATACACGCCTGCTCCTCACACAACACAAATATACACCAAGTCTCTTAAAACTTTAGAAAAGACATTAGAGTCAGTATTGACTCATAGATCATGAGCGATGCGAAACTCAGAGCAGTTGCGTATCCTGACTGTGGTACTTATCACCATGCATAAATCAATCCTCTCCTTAGCCTGATAGCTCCCTGGAGCTAACCACAGTTCTTAGTGTGCAGCATTGCCAGATTGAACTCTCACGTCAGCCCTATAGACATGGTAACATTGAATGATGGCACACTGTAAAATTTAATTGGAAGCTTCTATATCCCTACACAATTAAATGGAGTATAGAAAAATCCCTACACATTGGGGCTCTCTTTGGAGACACAAGGCTTTAGGGGACAATTAAGATGCACCCTTTTATTGGATACAGTCCTTGTAGCTGAAACTCATACTCTATACATTGCTGAAAAGAAACAAATAAATAGTTAAAAATAGACCCTGTTAGAAAAGGCTTTATGCAGTCGCATTATAAGCCTGTATGAAGACTTGATTCTGTGAAATTCAGAGACGAAGATTTTCATTTGTTAATCACTGACTGGTGAGACAAAGCAGTATGAGGCATCAGTAGCTCTTGTCAGAGAACAAAAAACCAACTTCAGCACATAGTTTGCAAAGATGACCACAATAGTTACTTATATCTTGTCACACATATTTGCAATGTGACCATTTCATTTACGTGTGTGTTAGTTTGTGCACGTGTGCATATGGTGAAAGTGTCATAGTACATATGTTAGCATGTCAACACCAGTTTACATGTGCCACAAGTGCATGCGGAGATCATAGGACAAGTTCAGATGCATGCCATTGTCTCTTCACATTGCTTGAGACAGGGCCTCTCTTGCTTTTCTGCTGTGAACTATAGGCTATCTGGCATAGGAGCTTCTAGGATTTTCTCATCTCTACTTCCTCTCATCTGGAATGACCGCCAGTATTTTAGTTGTCCAAGCTATATGCCTGACTTTTCTGTGGGTTCTGAATATCCTAAGTCGAGTCCACATGCTTGTGCTGCGTGCACTTTTAACAACTGAGCCATCTTATCAGCCCTACATGTAACTGTTTTCTATATCAAGCTATGCCCATTTTCCCTTATTGTAGTTTGCACAGATCCTAAAATTCCTGTGAACAGTCTAATGTGTCAACAGTGACATCTTACAACTTTCAAAACTCAGTTTAGGGAGATTTTAGTCTTCTCTTTGTTTTTTCCCCCTCTGGTAATGATTCTTCCCTTCCCTGAAGAATCCTGGTTTCATGGAAAAGTAACAAGGAGTGGGGACAGATATCTACCCTGAAGGCCAGGAGTAAGTAACTCATCAATAGCAGAATTGCTTGCTTCAAGCATGAGCAGGACAGGAAATCTCAGACCATTGAGCCCTTGTGGAACTATTAGAAACAAAAATGACTTGAAGAAAGACCAGCAAAAGCACCTTCCAGTTGAGAATACCCCAATTTCTTGGTATGAAGAATTAGAAACACTTAACTGATTTCTAAATGCCAATGTTTTGAAGTGGTTGATACTTGCAAGTAGATGAGTGATACATCAAGTGATGTATGGTGGCCCCTTACAATAAGATCTGTGACCTAATTCAGCAAGTATTTATTGAAACCATAACAAGGGGGAACTAATCATTAACAGTTGAAATACATTTTCACTGTGTCTTTAATATTTTGATTCCTTCAGTGGAATTAAACTATCACTTTATAGTTGAAAAGGTGGATAGGTAGAGATAATAAGAAAGTTCTGAACAGTTTTACTTGTTGCTGTTGTTTTTCTTCATGGGAGACTAAATGATAGTAGAAAAAAAATCTGTTGAAGACTGGGATATGATTGATTGTCTCCTGGTGATGTAATAAAGAACATTACCTGAAAAAAAGAAACGCCAATAAATCTGTTCAGTCATTTTTCCATAGTTGTCTTTAACACTCGGGCAATCTGTCGAGAACTGATTTTTCTTTCTTTGACTTACCATTTTAAGTGGATATAAAATTGAACCAGTGCAGTGGTTCCTTGCCTAGATTGCCAAAAACAATTTCTTGACATAGAAAGAATCGGTGGTCACTTTCTCTTACTTCTTGGTGTCTACTATGTGCCACCAGGGCCTAGGTAAACTATAGTCGTATTCGCTTCAGCAAGCTTAGCTTGATAGTGATATATGAGGCTTTATATGTTAGTAAATGTGATACATGAATAGAACATCAAATATAATGGGACAGGAAACTATATGCTTAAATAGAGAGGAATAGAAAGAATTTCAAAAGAAGAGATAGCTAGTTTGGTTTGGTTGTTTTTTTTTTTTTTTTTTTTTTTTTAGCTAGGTCTCATTAAAAAGCACAAACTTTCATTTCCATGCCCTAAACGTGAGTATCCTGATACAACAAGACAAAGAAGAAGAGAGAGATGTACAAAAGCAGAAGAAAAGTTGTCTTAATAGCGACTCTGACTATTTTTGGTCTGAACTAGAACACCAGAGAGGAAGATCAGGAAGTACTAAGGGTTCTATTTCTCCAAACCCTTAGAGAAGAGGTGTGATGATAGAGAAATAAAGCTGGTACAATTTTAGGGAGTGTGCCTGTCATCTATGCAGATCTATCAGAGATAAGACTTGTAGCAGCTATTACAAGTAAGTCAATACTGAGTCATGTAAACGCATGATTTCATTTTAATCCATGCCTGATTGATAAAGATTATTTGTATTTCTATTACTAGGTAAGGAGAGACCCTGAAATATAACAGTTTAAAGCAACAGTCATTTAATCAACTAATGGTTCTATGGGACAGTGAGATGATTAGGTGGTCCATACTTTTTCAGGCACCTTCAGTAGCTGGTAAGTCACCTGGTTTTGATGGTTTGGAATGGTTGCATTGAAGTTTCTGGGCATCACTCACATCTTTTGAGAGGGTGAAGTTTGGTTTGTTACCCCTGGTTTTGGTCTCCAAGTAGGGATTTCTGGGTGTGCGAAAAAGGAAGCTTCCTATTGTTTGGAAAAGGATCCAAACAACTAAAGAAATAAGTATTTCATCTACATATTCTTTTCTGAACTCCTTCCTATTGCCTGTTGTAGATGGGCATATTTCTCTTCTTTATTTATAAATGTCTATGCCATATGAGTTCTTAAACCTTGCAGGTATCTAAACTACATGATTGGCATACTTCCAGATAGTTGTACCTCCTTCTTGTTGGATTTTTCTCTTTCCACGTCCAAATAGCCTTTTTCTCTGATTTTCTTTTCCAAAAAATCTGTTATCTTTAGAAGACACAGTGAAAAATTCAAATGCTGTTTGTATTATTCTGTCTTGTTAGGCAATGCTTGTTTGGTTTTCTTGCTTTGAAATCCTAATCATGGCATGCGCTAATCATATAGTTTATTGTTTATACTTTAAGAGCAGTGCTTTGAGTATAAACAGTGTATTTTGTAAATTTAGTTTTGATTCTTTAACAGCTTCATATTTGTTTAAAATGAATTTTTAACATTTTCAACCCCCTTGCCCTTTCTCATCCCCTCTTCTCCTTCCACTTAATTCCTTCTCTTTCCCAATGAGCACCCCTTCCTAGTTCCAGTCCTGTTTGTGTGTGTGGTCCATGGAGTTTACCTGCTGTGGCTTGAATGTTCATGGGTCAGAGGTTATTTACAGAAGCAGAGGCAGTTTGTCAATGGCTAGACCATGGAAGACAGTGACACCCACCTCTCCGCAGATGCTATTAACAGTCAATCATCCCTAAGGGATAGGTGGGGCCTCACGAGTCCTTCCCCTTCCCATGATGAAGTATTGAGAGGTCCAAACTTATGTGTTGAAGCACAATTAATAAAAGCTCGGGGTCAGAAATTAGGGTCAACCTCAAGATCTGAAAAGCAAAACAGCCAGTCATTGCTTCTTACCTCGACCTCAGTCTGAAAATGGAGATCCTGCCTCCTAGAATCTCAGAAGGAGACTATGTCTGAGAGCTGTCTTCCCCTGTCTTATATTCCTCTTGAGGGTTGAGATTAAAGTCATGCACCTCTGGGATTAAAGGCATGAACCGCCCAGTTTCTATGGCAACTAGTGTGGCTACTGGGATTACAGGTGTGTGTCAGAATGGCTACTGAGATTAAAGGTGTGTGTTATCATAATCTGGTCTGTAAGGATGACCAGTGGGATTGTTTTACTCTCAGATCTTCAAACAGTCTTTCTTTATTAAAATACATTTGAAATGCCATTAAACTACATGCACAATCACAGCTGAAGTGAGTCCACAAATACGATGTCCTTGTCCTGTTCAGACGCCTTTTGGAAACAAAGCTCCCCGTTCCCTCGCTCTTTCATTCCCCCCCCCTTCTTTCCTGTAATGTTACCTGAGCCTTGGAAAGGGTGCCACAGATGGCCAGTTTACAGGCAACCACTCCAGGGCCCTCCCATCTTGCCACTTAAACTATAAACATCCATGATTGCAAAAGCAGTGTTTCCTTTTAGTTTATGCCCCTCCTAGTTAACCTGTAACAAATTTCAGAACATACTGTGGAAAGGAAATACACAATGATTGCTGAGCGGAATTGAATTGAAAACTCAAAATATTCAAGAGGGTATTTTATTCATATTATTCCCCCCTCATTTTTATTAGTTCTTTGAGAATGTCTTACATTATATTTTGAACATATCCACACCTTCCCAACTTCTGCTATATCCTCAACTCTGTATCTTTTGAACTAGCCTGTATCATTGATGATGAACACATACTCATAAATATAGACTTCCCAGGGAGCAAAGTCAGCTCACCAGGTGCCACCCTTAGAGACAACAGACTTTCCGTCTCCTTTAAATGATGAGCTACCGATAGAACCTTAGGGCCTGGGCGTCACGCCCACGTCCCGTCTTCATGCTGAGATTTTTGTTCAGCTCAAGTGTGCATATTGTCTCAACTGCTGTGAATTGATCTGTGTGGTCACCCTGCTTAGTCTTGAAATCACTATTTCCTTGTGGTCGCCCACCACCTCTGGCTATTACAATCGTAGAATCTTCTTCCCCCTCTTCCCTAAGGATCCCCGAGTCTTCAGAATAGAGTGTGTGTGACAAAGATGTCTCTGTAAGAGTCGAGAACTCTCCAGTCTGGCCTTTCTCTTCACTTTGATCAGTTGTGGGTCATTACCTTATCATGTCTCTCTTCAGTAAGGTCTTTCTCTGCAGTTTTCAATAACAACAAAAGAGTATGATGGAAGATAATATTTTCCGTTCTCCCCCTTAAAAACAGTTTTAAAGGTATTTGTGAAAGGAGGTAGGAGGGGAAATAAAATATTTTGACAGGAGCTGCAAAGGTGCTGTCCCAGGTCCCTGAAACCTCAAGACTGACTGACTCATTTTTCCTACAAATCTTGTGCTATCTGCCCCACCCCATGTCTATCTCCCATGAAGCCTCCTCTTCAAGGGCAGTACTTGGTCTCATTTCTTTCCCTCATTTGAAAACAATGAAGTGTCTTTGTGTTATTTGTGAGAGTCGGTAGCTAGGCATATGCAATGACTCCTTCTACCCAATGTGGAAGTTGCTGCAAGAGATAAGGGAAAAGCCATATTCATGTTGTACGTGTCCACAGCAGCAATATTTTCTGATACATCACAGTGCTAAAGGGATTATATTTAATAATGCCAAAGTATAGAATCAACCTATTGTATGAGGCTGCTTGTTTGATCTCTGCTGTTCAGACCTGAAATATTCACGCAGAAACCATATTTGCAATCCTGTTTGGTGGATAGCTTTTCTGGCTAACTAATATCTTAAATTAACCCATTTAGATCCAGTATCTGTGTCAGGTGGGGCTACATGGCTTCTCCTGACTCCGCCTTCTTCCTCCCAGTAGTCAGTCAAGCTTTCCCTGCCTAGTTCTATTCTGCCCTGCCATAGGCTCAAAGCAGTTCTTTATTAATCAATGGTAATCACAGTATACAGAGGGGAATCCCACATCATCAACCCTGCTTATAGAGTTACATTTATACTCATTAGCTTTGGTGTATGCGTTTTCATTCCTGTCTTCATCAGTTAGTGTTGTTCGTATAATTCTGCCCTGGCAGTTGTATGTTTGGAGTGTGTCTTGCTCCCTTTTGCTATAATAGGCAATGTTGCAACCAAAGAATAAAGTTCTATTGTGTTTGATTTTTCTCTAAGATACAAACTTCAAAATAAATTGGCAAATTTGCAGCTGTGTCAGTGTGGTGGCACACACATGTGATCCTAGCTACAAGGGAGACTGAGCCAGGAGGCTCATGTTAACCCAGGAATATGAGACCAGCCTGGGAAAGAGAGAAAGCCCCACACTTGAAAAATGCCATCATGTTCTTGTCTATTTTAAACATTTTTCTGTCCCTTACTATCCATTAAAACTTTCTGTCTACTGCCTAAATTGCAGAGATGATCATACCTCTAAAAAACAAAGCCTGTTATTGAACTCTTGTAGTCATTAGGCCATACTGTACATCAATTAGCCTGATATTAAAGCCCCTTCAGACTGTCTCATGCCTACATTAGCTTCTCACACACCATATCCTGCAGTGGTCCTGAACCATTGCTCATTTTATGGGGGCACAATAGAGCACAATGCCCCTCTTTTACACAACCATTTCCTATGTTTCCAAGTCCCTTCCTTTCCCCATACTCTCATTTTAGCCTCCAAAGCCTACCATATAGGCACTTCCTTTAATCATAGTAATAATAGCTAACACATACGGAATAAATATCATGTGCTTGAAATTACTCTTTGTCAGTTTGTCTTCCTGCCAAGCACTTAACTTCCTATTCTTTCTAAAAATATATTTCCCAGGCAGAGTTAACACCCTCTCCTGTGCCTTTCTATTATTTTGTCTCCATCTATTTGTTATTGGCACCAGAAGAACACTGGTAAGGCTGAAGATATTGCTCATTTATTGACTAATTACATTTACATACATTTCTCATATTCCTACCCTCTGTAGTTTAAAAGCATTTAACTTAAAAATTAGTATTGGTAGTTATTTTTCCAAGAAAACTTCAAGTTTTGGTAATGGAACTATCTTTTAAACATGCTTGTTGCATGATTAATGGCCTAAATATTCATGCCTGCATTAAGTTATGAATTCCTGTAAGAAGAGGTTGCCTGCACTATTCATATTTTAACTCTAGTTATAGTAGGAAGATGGCTCCATATTTATTTGATAGGTAAACTAGCACATTTTCTAACAATGTGTCTTCCTCTTTATGCAGAATTAGAACTACTGGTTACTTTAATCACCATTAATGTTGGCGATAAAGTTAGCTAGGCATGGTAGCACACACCTTTAAGAATACCACTTGGGAGGCAAAGGCAAAGTCGATCTCTGTGAATCTGATGCCAGTACCGTCTATATAGTGAGTTCCAGGACAACCAGATCTATGTAGTAAGACCTTGTCTGGAAAACAAACAACAAACAAAACAAACAATAGCAACAACAACAGCAACACACAAACACACACACTGGTGATAACGACATCATTGCCAAATGTGAGTGAAAAGTCATCTTTGGATGTAAAAACACTCAATAATCAAGTCCTGAAACCACAGAAGCCTTGCACACTTGTCCCATCAGTTTCACTGAGATACCACATCCTTCCTTTCCCAGGGCTGAAGATCCCAGCTTGATCTCATGCAAACTTAATTGAATCTAGTATCCACAATTAAGTGATAGCAAAGAGAGTAGGCAGAAGAGGCCAGCTAGCACGACCTCCACATTAGATGAATTTCTTTCATTTTTCTTTTAAATAATATGTATGTGGGGTTTGGTTTCATGTGTGTAGTTGTGTAGGGAATCATTCATGTATTTGGGGCAGAGGTTGACATCAGCATAACTTCTTCAATTCTTCTTATTTTTTGAGATAGGATCTTTCATGAAACCAGGCATTCATCATCTTGTTTAGACCACCTGGCTAGTAAGTTGCAAGGATTCCCTGTCTCCAACCCCCAGGACTGGGATTAAAAAGGGGTGCCACCCCCTGACCTTTACATGATGCTAGCTAGGGATCAAAATTTAGGTGCTTATGTTTGCACAGCCAGCACCTTACTCAGAGTTATCTCTCCATTCCCATCATGATATGGATTTCAAAGAAAATTTCTGTCTCTGGGGTCTGCCCCGGTGCCCTGCACAAGGAATTATCAACAAGCTTTTGCGGAAGGGAATTATTTTATCTCATGAGGACAGAGCTACATCTTTGGCCCTGGGTAAGGAAAAGAAAGAAGGTGCTTGGTTAGACATAAGCAAGGCACTTAGAACAGGCACACAAAGAGGGAATAAAATGCTGGAAAATGCCTGAGAAATGCCAGGCATTTAAATATTTTCTGGCCTCACATCTGCAGTCCTTGATAGGAAGTTACAAAATTAGGAAGAATAAAATGATCACACAGATTGGATTTCTGTATTAGGAGAACTATCCAGAGTATAATCTTTGGTCTGTAACGTCTTTTTATATTTGAATTTTTCCAGCAAAAAAAAGTGTTGAATTAAGTTATGTGTCTATTTGGACATAAAAATAAGGACGATCTGTTTTGTGTGCTCTGTAGCTTTGCATCGGGATCTAGATGATCCTCAGTTTATAAATGGAGAACTTATAACTTTCAAAAACCTGATACGAAAAGAGTACTTGGCAAGTGATTATTCAAGTTTTCATGAAACGTAACCTTGTACTTTATAAGTGTATTCAAGCTATTAGTTGTTAGCTAGCATTTTAAGAATAAAAATTTTGTATGTTTGAGCTGGGTGGTGGTGGCACACGCCTTTAATCCCAGCACTCAGGAGGCAGAGGCAGGTGGATCTCTGTGAGTTTGAGGCCAGCATGGTCTACAAGAGCTAGTTCCAGGACAATCTCCAAAGCTACAGAGAAACCCTGTCTCAAAAAAACCAAAAAAATATTTTTTTATGTTGGTAAATTAACACCTAGTGAGTTACTGACCCAACTCCATTTAGAATGAATTACATGTTCTGTTAAAATATCTAGTGAGGGGGATGGAGAGATGGAGCAGCAGTTGAGCATACTTATTGTTTTTCTAGAGGTCTAGATTTCGATCCTCAGTACACGTGGAGGTTGCTTATAACCACCTGTGACAGGGGGGTTTGATGTACTCTTCTGGTTTTGCTGAGTAGCCACATACTTGTGTGCCTACTCATAAAGAGACACCTATAGACACACAAATAAAAAGTTTGAAAAATCTGACATACCACATTCATAAATGCAAATATCAAATGATATTTCTTGAAAAAATATAATGAGCTCTATACCTTAAATATCACACAACACACCAGTTTAAAATAACTCCCAATTCGGGACACTCTTGATATGACATACTTAGCTGAGACATAGTCCTTCTTGACACCATCCCTTAAGTCATCTCTAATCCTTATGAAGGAGTTATGAATGTTCATCACCTACTTTATATCAAAGATGAAAACATGGTGGGTTGAGACACCAAACTGCAGGCATGAGTCAGTGCTAGAATCAGAATGTAGGAACTGAGGCAATGACGAATCCCACCACCTTTTACAGGAACTTCCAACAGCAAAATTGGATGGTCTGACTCTGCCCATTTTCCATGGGTATCACCTTGCAGTAGTCTTCCAGAAGTAATGGACATGTCACAGCATGACTCTCCCTCAGTCCAGAACCCGGTGGTGTTTCTCCTAGCCTTTAGAGATAGGGCACCAGTCTCGCAGATCCACAAGCTGCTCTAAACTGCTGAGGAGAGTGGTTCCTGTTAAAAGACAGTTATTGATAACGGATAATAAACAGGCAATGAGAATAACAAATCTATAGCTAATTTGGGATATTGCCATTGCAGCAAGTCAACAAATCAAGGAGGCAGAAATGTCACAGAAGCTATAGAAAGTTTGATGACAGAGAAAGAGGCCCGAGGGAACTAAATCATAGTGGTATGCAGTTATGAGACTTAAAATGTCTCACTCTCATCATAATTGCCCCAAAAAACACAAGAGAATTTACTTAGCCTGTCTCTGAGACTCACTTTCCTCATGGAACAATGACGTATGCATTGTTATAATAACTAGGAGGAGAGGCTTCCTCATAGGTTAGGACCATCTTTGGTTTTGGACCTCCAAAGGTTGAAATTTGGGCTCTGCTACTCCACTTTTCCACCTTTAAAATGAAGGCAACCATAGCATATGTTTAACATAGCTTTATGGGGATCAAATTTGTCACATATATAAGGCTTTTGAAAGAGCATCTAAAATAATGTAGGAATCATACATTATGAGTAAAATCCATGTAGATGAAACTCTTCGTTCCCTTTGTGCCGTAGATACACAGTGTCTGCAGATGATGGTCTTGAGTTGTCAGGTCTCACCTCAAGGACATTCCATGACAGCCACAAAGGAAAAAAAGAAATCGTCTGCTGTGCTCAGATAACCAATCCATAACCAAGTCCATGACTTAGAAAACTTGAGGTGTTTCTTTGCCTTCTGAGACACCAGACTTACTACATCTCTGTGCATTCCACTCTTTTTAGAAAGGTACTGATTACAATATCCCAGTTAGGAATGTACCCATGTTCTAAAATTCAGACCATGGTGTTTTGATTAGTTCTAATTTTCTTGGTTATGTGTTGTGTTCATAGAATGAAAACAAAAGTTACTTCCATTGATTGCTTACCAAGATTGGTCCTGCTCCTCTTTAGGATTTAAAGTTGATAATAAAATACTCCTGTTGTCTTTGACTGATTAAGTTCTGGAAGAAAACTGCTAGATTAGCATCCTGGTCCCTACAGCTGTGGGGGTTTCCCTGTGACTCTTTGTGTCTCTGTTTCACTCAATCTCTCTCTCTCTCTCTCTCTCTCTCTCTCTCTCTCTCTCTCTCTCCCTCTCCCTTCTTTCCCTTCCTTATCTATTCTGAGGAAACATTAGTAGCATTAGTTCACAGAGTTGAGTATTAAATGAGCTACGTTGGGGGAAAGATTTGGAGTAGTTTCTGACACATAGTGAACAATAAGTAAGTGTCTCATGCTTTAATTATTGTTTGGCTTACCTATAATGTTACTATTACTTGCCATGTTAGGAGATGTAAGATTAAATGTAAATGTACTCATGACCCAGACACAAGGCTATATCTTCATTCCATAGATAATAAAAAGTCTCCTTAAATGGTAGACAGTCATAATTCTCTTTATTTATTTTATTCAGCTACTTCTAGTTCAGAAATATGTATTGTAAAATTGTTTTAAAACAGTACTGAAAAGTCTATTAGTCTAGATGACGGGAGATAGTTTAGCAGTAAGATAGTCCCTGCGCATGTAAGATGTGTTTTTGCTCTCTGAGTTGACTAATGTTTTCTCAGGATTAGCAGAAAGAAAGAAAAATCTAAAACCCTCAAACCAGCCCAGACTTAGCATATATCATTATGAGAAAAAAATTCCTGCTGTTGAGCTGTGTGACATTTGATGACACATAGTAAAAAAAAAATGTACAGAGGCTGTGCACTTCTGAGTGACTCGTAATTCACTTCATAGGAAAAAAAAAACCCTCAGCATTCTACACACCAAGGCAGGCTAGAGAAAAGTAGGGGTTAGATAGCTCTTGTGGCTGTAAAAACAGGAAAGGCTCTTTCAGAAGGTTGCTGTCCAGACTTGGGGTACCATCTGGATTTTCTGTTGCCCACTGTACTGTGTGGATGGAGATTCTTTGTTTAAACCAGATCCTCCCTACGTCACTCAGGCTGACCTTAACTTCCACTGATTCTTCTGATTCTAAATGGGCTTCACCCCACCCAGCTAATATGGTGTTTTAAGGATTGATTTTATGGTTTTCATCAGACCCTGTAAAACTTTTGCCTTTTGCAAATAATATAGTCAAAACGTGAGAGAAGTTTGAGGAGTTTTGTGGAAACTCCTTAAGTATACAAGGAAACACTAAAAAATGCTTAACATGTCCTGATGTTTAATTCCAGCTTTATTGTTTTTAGAGCTAGAATGTTATACATAAAACCCAAATCCCACCGTCATTCATTATATCTCTGTAATCTTCCCATCCTGGCCAGAGATAATTAACTGTTACCCCGAAGTCCATGTCTCTCCCTCTGCAATGAATTAGAATTCCTTTATATCATCTGGGAGACGAATTGGCTCCCTCTCAATCATTTGCATACATTGTTTGAACAGAACAAACTTAACGTTCAGTTTTATGTTAATATAAACGTTAAACTAGACCCTATAATATTGCCACCATGCAGAAGGCTTTGCAATAATAATCGTTGCCGTCACATTATCAAATGACATTTATTAATTGTACTCATATTAATTGCTGTTTTATATTCCACAGCTTTAAAACACATCCTTCTACCATTGGACATTTCATTTGCTTCTATTTTTATTTTTATAAACCATGAAACACTAATTTGCACATCTCTCTGTCAGGAACTCTTAAAATTTTTAAATTTTATCTGATTTGTAAGCTTACAAGTTTGCCTGCCACAAGTATCAAGAATTCTGGCAAAAGACAGGAAATGCTTGACTCAAAGGCAAAGGACTTTATTACTCATGGCGGGTAAACAGCATGGGAAATGGCACATTTATACCAAATCCTCTTCGTTCTGTGTAGTTTTTATGGAAGTACGTTTTTGAAAATCTTTTTTTGAAGGACACTACACACTTAGGTGTGCATTCAGCCTGAGGACTCTTGCCTCTGGAAAGCCTGATTTAAGTGCAGGTTCCAAGGAGAGACATTGCTTTCTTGGTATTGAACAGCAATCAAACCCAGCCTCTGATGACTCCCCCTTTTCTAAGTCTGTTCCTTAAAACATTCTTTATGCTTTCACTTAGCATCCTTGGTTTCTGAGTTAAACCTTCTAATTCTCTCCTCATGTTCTGCCGGCTTATCTACAGGGATTTCATTATCAACCAACAGCTAAGCATAGACCTAGCTACAAATTAACTTTTCACATTGATAATTTATTTTCCAATGTGGATGACTCCCTACCAACTGCTAACTTACAGTATTATCTTAGAAATGAAATCGCTGTTTTTTTCGGTAATTGTTTTTTTATCATTCTGCAACCAGTAATGAATCTTTTTTAATTCATATTTCATCAAATGGTTCTTAATATTTACTTCTTTTCATGTATATTGGTCACTCAGGTTTTCTTACTTGCCAATTTCCTTTCTGTATATGCAAGTGTATGCAGATGTGTATGAAGTCTCAGAACAATTGTGGGTGTCGTTCCACAGGCTCATTTCACCTTGATTTTTAACACAGCATCCCTCACTAGCCTGAAACTCATTGATTAGCTATGCAGGCTAGGTAGCAAGTTGTAGCAGGCTTTCTCTTGGGCCACCAACCAGCTCCCAAATCATGACAGACTTATTATTAGTTATGAATGCTTAGCCTTATCGCATGTTCATTTATTGTTGGTTCTTACAACTTAATCAGTTCTCTTTTGTCTCATGACTTTTACCTCTTTTTCATTCTGCATGACTTCCTCCATTTCTCTTGGCTGGTCACTGCCTGAGTGGCCCCAAGCATCTTCCTCTCTTAAACACTGTTTCTTCTCCTCTAGAGCCTAGATTTCTCTTCCTACTTATTCTCTCTGCCTGCTAGCCCTACTTATCCTTCTACTGCCTAGCTGCTATTCAGCTTTTTATTAGACCAATTAGGTGCCTTAGGCAGGCAAGGTGAAAAAAATGAAACACATCTTTACATAATTAAACAAATGGAGCATAAGCAAATGTAACACATCTTTACACAGTTAAAGCAACATTCTGCAGCATAAACAAATGTAACACATCTTTACCTAGTTAAAGTAATATTCCACAACCTGAAGCCCCAGTGATCTGCTTTTTTTTCTGCCTCCTCTGTGCTCAACTTACAAATAATCATCATTTTTCACTCAGTTCTGGGATCAAACTCATGTCATCCTCCTTAAAGGCAAGCACTTTCCTGATTAAGCTATCTTTTCAGATATTTTAGTATATTATATATTAGTATATATAATATATTAGTATATTAGTATATATTATATATTAGCATATATAATATTATTCCATAATTTCTCCCTTCCCTGTCCTCCCATGTCTGTCATCCATTCCCTAACTTCATGCCTCCTCTTTAACCACTGCTGTTACATATAAAAATTTAAAATTCAACAAGTCCTTTCTGTGTTACTGGCCTGTATGTTTTCAGGGTTAACCACTTGGTACTGGGTAACCAACCAAGGATCTCATCTTTGATAAAGATTACTTTTGCTTTCAGCAGTTGTTAAATTGTTTGCATCCTTTCATCTAGGAGTGAAATTTCCCAATCCATGTTGGGATGTCAACATGTATTGGAATGGTTTCAAACTTGTTTAGGCAGCAATATTGAGATTTCATGGCTGTAGCTTTCCTGTCATAGCTAGAAGGAACAATATTACAGCAGACTTCCTAGCCCTCTGATTCTTCTATTTTGTTTCATTATAACCACCAATTTTTATATCATATTCAATTACTAAGCATTGCTAATACATAAGCTTATTTCCTTAATGTCAGCTGTTACATTTTTTCTATGATTTTTAGTGCTCCATTTTTTCTTGATTATTTAATCTTCTCTTCTTTTAGTAACTCAGATCAGATTTTATGTGTTTCAAAAACTTATACTGAGCACTGCATTCTTTGAAATATGTTATAGACTAGATATACCCCAACTCAGGTGTGGAAGGCCTAACCCACCCCCAAGTTTGGAAATTGGTATTTGAAAATGAAGTTTAATGATGTCTTAGACTTAGAGCCTTACTTCATCTAGTATTAGTTACATCCTATGAGGGGAAGAGACATCTGTTGGGTAGTGGGGTTATGCAGCAAAAAGAATATGTGAAATCATCTTGAAAAAGAATATGTGAAGACATAGCACAAAGCTTTTCAACATGCAAGGCAAGGAGAGAGACCTCAGAGGGAGTCAAACCTGCCGACAACTTGATGTTGAACTTCCAGTGTCCAGAAATGTGAGAAAAGTTTATTTCTATTGGCATCAGCCACCAATTTAAGCTACTGTTATGATAACCCTAGAAATTAATATAAGATTTGAAATGTATGTCATTTACTGGGAACCTGAATAATTCTCAGGTGCAAGCCTTTCTCTCTGCATTATCTGTGCTTTGAAGACCTTGAAAAATACACCAAACGAATGGCAAATGAGGTTATTAAAAACGACTTAATTACTGATCAAGGCCTAAATATAGAACACGGACTAATAGACTTATAACGTAAGATGCTCCTGTTAGACAAACTCATTCGTCAAGCTCCTTCCTACAGACTGGAGCAATGTTTCTCACGCAGGGTGCTGTCAGGAGCACAGAGAACACGGCATGCTCTCTACTCTGTGTTCTTTTGTGCCGCTGAGAGAGAAAGGGACACAAGAAGAAATGTGCCCCGTCTAAGCTCAGGATATATTTTCCTAAGTTTTCTTTCTGTTCCCAAGATTCCCCCCCCCATGATAATAGTCTTTATTTTTAATCTGCAAACAGATTTCTCATACAATATATTTTTGATATGGTTTTCCTCCCCCAATTCCTGCCAGATCTTCCCTCCCTCCCTCCTCACCTAATCCACACCCTTGCTTGCTCTGTCTCATTAGAAAACAAACAGGCACCCAAGTGTTTTTTTTTAATGAATGAGATAAAAGAAATAAAAAAGAAAACATGAATAGGACAAAACAAACAAATGAACAGAAAAAAAGAGCCAAACAAAAAAAACAACAAAAAAACACTTATAGACACAGACACAGAATTACACACACACACACACACACACAACCACACAATCACACGCAAATATGTGCTACAAATCACAAAACTGGAAGCCATAATATACAAACCAAAGACCTATAAGGTTAGCAAAAGTGACCATATGCAAGTGCACATGTGTGTGCCTGGATGCAGGAGTGCACACTGCTGTTTCCCTTTAAGTGAGGTGTTTATTGCACAGGATTATTTCATTTTCTGGATGTATTACAGTTTGTTTAATAAAACCAATACTGAAGAATATCTGGAATGTTTGAAGATTTAGACTGTTATAGACAATGGCAGCAAAAATGTTTGTGTAGACTTTTTGAGAAAAGATGTGTATTCATTCATCTGAGATAAATAGTCAGGGATATAATATGTGGGTCATGCAGGACATGAATGTTTAAGTGTTTAAAAGATGAGGTGCCAAAGTTCTTCCAGTTGATAGTACTGTGTTCTGTTCCCTCTAGAAATGAGGGATATATGAGTTACCCGCTTTCCTTGAAACACCTTCAGCTTTTCTGTTTTATCCATTCTGATGAATTTCCTAGGTCAGGTATGCTGAACACATTCCCCTTCATTCTTTCGCTTTCGGACTAGAAGCATTCTCTGCCATTTCCTCAAGACATCAGTAGCTTTTCATCAGAAACTGTTGCCAACTTGATAATAGTTTTCCTCCTGTTCCTTTCTATTTTGAGCATTTAATCTCATAATTTTATGCATTTACATGTATTTTTGGGGTCGATAATCTTGTTTGGGCTTCACTCAGTGTTCTGAAATTCTTGCTTTTCTGTTTTTATTTTTAACATATCGAAAATGTACTCAATTATTATTTATATAATTGAAGAAGCCCCCATCTTTCTTTCTTTATTTTCGACAGTTCACATGACATGATGGTTCTTTTCCTGCAAACTTCCAACAGATAATTGACATTTTATGTATTGTTATTTACTTACATATTTGTCTCTGATCAGATGGCTAATATAATAAGTAATTTTATATTTATTCTTCTGCTGAGCTCACCCACCAAGTTTTTAAGTTCAATTTTTATATTTACAGTACCGGTCTTTTAATTTCATTCCTATTAATACATATTGTTTCCTAGCCCTTGTAATGCTTTTCTGTGAGTTCCAATTTTCTCATTTTTGCAAAGTATGTTTGTAGCCTCTTGCCTCTTGATGAAGTTTTTTTTTTTTTTTTAAGCCATGGCTGTTTAAAATCTTTGCTGGATTTCTCTGGCATATTATTTCTCTGTCCTAGAATCCACTTGCCGTATTGTACTGATTTATATTTTACTAGCTTTTTGTTTGTTTATTGTTTTATTGGTACAATGATAGATTTGTTATTCAACTCTTTAGTTGGATGTTTCTGGCAAGAGATAAAATGTCAGTACTTCAGTACTTTCAGGAGAAGACAGAAGCCTGGGTTTCCCTCTTGACCTCTGCTGGTACTACATGGGGAACTGATGAGATGTGGGTATTAGATGCCAGGAGATTCTTCACTGGCAGCAAAAGAGAAGGAGGCCTTGTTCCAGCTGAAGAGTCCGTAAGGCTCTTCGACAGACCCTCTTTGACATTACATGGTTCTGTTCTTGGAACACTTTGTTATATTCTTATGTAACAGTGCTAGTGGTTGGTAAATCTACTTTGTAACTCATCTTTTTGTCGGCATAGTTAATCTAAGGCACAGTTCCCTGATGACTTGGCTTGAATACTTTTATCAATACCCAAAGGTTCTATGTCTGGCAAAGTAGTTCTTTTCCCCCTCCTTTGTCTGGAGAAAGGTTTTTGATGATCTTTATCCAGGAGATCAGGGTCTGGTAGCATTCCTGTGTGATGGCTTCTTTGTCATTCCTCACAGTACAATGTTGCTAGCAGATACACTTTTTCATTTTAGTCTTCCTACCCTTGCTTTATATGTAATGTGCAAGGTTTTAGGACTAGTATTAAGAAATGCATGTTTACATCATTTTTATGGAAGTTGATGTGCTTTGACTAGTTTTTAAACAACCCAAATAGTTAAAACAATACACACAGTTTTACTAAGAAAATATGCCAGGTGACCTCCTCCACCATACACGCAGATGTTTGCTGGCCCACACACAGAAAATCTGGAAAACAAGCAAATCTCCAGCTCCCTAAAGCAATTATCACTGGTAAAATTATGTTCCCAGAACACAGTGCTTACCATTGCCAGAGAATAGTGCAGCAGAATCCCTGATACATGAGAGAGAAAATCTTGAGACTCTCTCACCATAGTAATGCCTGTCAAATGCTGGCAACTCCTGAATCTGTGATTTGTGAATTCAAAGTATGTTGGGGAAAATATCCCAACCAACTTTGTTACTGTATGTCTACCTATTAGAAAACACACTGAATGTTCTGTCTATATCCCTTCTCTAGTGTCATTATGTCTTCTCTCCAGTTGCTGGAGAATGACTGTTCAGACTGAGCTCTTTCTTCACTACAGGGATGTACCTGACAACCGATTTACTTGGGATGCAAAGCCCTGTTTTCTTATTCCACAAATTAGAGAGTTGTGAAGGGCCACAAGATTGAAAGGTCTCTGCAGGACCAACCGAAGCTTTAGTTGCAAGCATACCATGGGTAGGCTTATTTCTCTTCTCAGGTCAACCTTCTATGCTTCCCTCTAAGTTAGATTGATGATAACTCCATTCTTTGTGTCTTCTGTGTGCAGTTTTTACATCCTTTCGGGAAAGATGATGAGACATCATTACCTTTCTTTTCTTATTAGAAATTTGCATATCTCGTTTTGGGGTCATGAACTGAGTACAGAAACAGCATCAACATCCACTTGTGAACAGAAACTCACGTCCTGATGCCTCAGTAACTTTTTTTTCTTTTCTGATCATTTGATATTTTTGGCTGTGCATGTACTGTGTTAATCAGAAGTAAATCTTTGCTAGGTATGATGGTGTAGACCCTGGACCTCAGGAAACACAACTGGTAGAATCCATGTGAGTGTGATGCCATTCTCATCTCCCTAAAGAGTTTGAGACCAGCTTGGGACACAGAGAGGGGTCCTGCCTAAAATGCAAACCAACAACAAAAGCAAAATGGAAAAAGGATGTAAATTTTTTAATCCAGGAAAATGTTTTACAACTTAGTTGATTATGTTTTCTATCCATTGCATCTATGGGATTTTCTCTAAGACTTTATGTGGATGTTCTTCTCATCCTTTTTACAACCACCACTTTTTAACAAGTTTGCTTACATGTTTACATTTAGTTGAGTTTTTTATCTACCTTTCCATCTGTTGCCTTTAGTTTAATTCTTTTTTGCCAATACTTTATTTACTTATGCATAAGTAGTGCTTTCAATTTAAAAATTTTAAGTTTAGCTAAAATGCAAAAGAAGTAATTTCTCTGTTCTTAAAAGGAAAAACTATCTTTATGATTCTCCTCAGGCCAGTAACTTTGTTATTATTTTAATTTTGTTTCTGTAGAAATCCTCTTAAGGAACAGTTAGTTCTTGACTTTCTTGGTGATTTTTTGTTGGTGCCCCTGACATGTCTATTTAATTTTGTAAACATGTATGCTTAGCTGACATGCATATACTTTTCAATGCTGAAGGTCTTTTATCTCTACAGATTCTTGTTTTGCCTAAAAGATATGTCTTGACATTCTAAACAGATAAAATTCAGTAGTAGATGTAAATTTTAAGGGAATCAGTATGAAAGCCAACAATAAAGGGATATTAGGTTTGTTGAAATAATAAGAGTGGACCTTGAGAGTTTGTCTGGAGGTTTTAGTAGGTGAGTGCAGCTGTTCATATACCCTTGACCTAAGACAAGTCCTCCTCTATTTGGGGAAGGTTGTCCTCTTCAAGGGAGACCTATCACAGCTGCAGATGGATCCACTTGCCTAGCTGTGAGTGGAGTGGTAAGGGAGGAGTGGGATACTTCCCTATCAAGCCAGATCAGCTGAATCATCCCTGGCAATCAATGCTGCAGCCAGGTGGCCTTTACTGCATAGGACCGAGCTAGGCCCTCTGAATGTGGGTGAGAGTTGTGTTGCTTGGGTTCTGGCAGTAGGATAGGGATTTGTCCCTAGTGCATGAATTGGCTTTTTTGAGTCCACTCCCTATGGAGGGATATCTTGCTCAAGCTAGATACAGGGGGGTATCTAGGTCCTGCCTTAAGTGATGTGATAGATTATTGACTCCCCACGGGAAACCTTACCCTCTCTGAGGAGTGGATGAGGGGAGAGGTAGGGAGAAGGTGGGAAGAGTGGAAGAGGGAAGGGAGGCAGAACCAGGATTGGTATGTATATTAAAAAAGATGGTTTAAAACTAATAATAATAAATGACAATAACATTTCTGAGAGTTGAGGTCCTTAAAGAACTCTTTTCCATACATTTTCTCCCCAGCATTGTCATTTATGTTGAACAAGCTCCTTTTTTAGGTTTCTGTAAGCATTTTTGGGAGTCCTCACATAAGTTACTTATTTTCTATGTGAGAACCTTCTGCAAAGGCCTGATGCCAAAAAGTAATCTTTTCCTACTATACACAAGTAAACATCTTATTCAAAGACAGTAACTGAAATTCCTTCAGGATTATCCCCACGAGCTGTCTGTACTGAATCTTTAGACCCCAATACACACACATACACATGCATACATGCACATACACTTCTGCTACTAGAATAATTTTTTATGGAAGAAAAACTAATTCTTAAGTATTCAAGTTGGCATTATATCTCTTCTAGTTTCTTTTTAATATTCTTCAGTTATCTAATTTTATTTTTATACAGTTATTTAACTTCTCAAATCAAAGTCTGAACGTTTCTATTTAAATATACAATTTGTATAATTGGAAATTATATCCTCTAGATTCAAAATTCATTGAGAATATATCTACCTTGCTTACCACATATTTTTATCACTGTGTGCAACAGTCTATGTCATCATTTCCCAAACTGTTTTAGCCAAGGACTGTGAGGGCATGCCGCAATTTTTTGAGACTGAAGGATAACTCTAAATGGAAATATTCACATTACAAATTATTCATTTGAGATGATAAACTATTACTGCTTAAATTTGGCTTTATTTTTATGGTCGGCATGGGAATTTCCTTGGAAGAAAATGTGGTCAAGTTCGTGCTAAAGATTTCATTAAAAGGTGAATCATGACATTATTGTGTAGAAAGGTTGTCAGTAAGTTCTCCCTAAACAGAACAGCATAGACCCACTGGCGCGTCTATTCACTACTGGAGAAGTTGCAAAGACCATGGATCAGGAATCATAACTTTTAAAATCCTGTAAATGTTTTCACTTCCTAAGATTTTAACTTGTGAAGAGTTTTCACCTCTAACTGGCCGTCTGCAAGTCATTAGAGATTAATTTTGTGAGCCTTTGATAAGGAATCTAAAAAAAATGTTGTATGTTTTGTGCCAATGCTACTGTCCTATGCAAAAGGAATAAAACTGAAATCAATGACCAGAGGGCTTCATCAAACCTAGCCTCAAAACTTTTCTCACCCAGCATTCCAGACTCACTTGTTTTCTAAGCCAGCGTTGGGCAAGATGCCCACTACCCATTAGTAAAGACAAGTCATTAGGAGAAATGTGAGCAAAGACACAAGGAGTGGATTTGGAGGGGCACCAAGCTGTGACTCTTCAAGTTATAACTTAGAAAATACTAAATTTTTAATTGGTAGATACACAAATAGCAATTGCTAAAACAAGATGAAAACTCAGGTAAAATGTCTGTAGTCAATGGCAATGAAAGGAAGAAATATTAATATAAGAATTTTTGTATCTATGATTGAGAAATGTTATAGGCTTGGCCAAGAGAAAAGTCATTTTCTGTGGCATATTGGATTTTGTTTATTTACTGCCATAAGCTCATGTAGTATTGCATCTATGCCCTCCTCATTCCTTAGCAACAACAGAGGATACTGATCTTGCTTTGTGACTAGAGATGACACAACAAGGACATTGGTTCAAACTGCAACTAATTCATGAAAGACACTAGGCAAACTCTGACTTGTGTAAGAAGACTGTTGTGCCTAAACCCTTGCTTGAAGGATCTTCATAATTAAGAAATATGCCTCTCATGCCTGAGCAAGGGAACTTTGCTCAATGATACATAAGAGGTAAAATATAATCAGAAGTGATGTGATTTTATTTCCCATTAACATATGGGAAGTGTGTTTCAAAACAGAAATATTACTGAAGAGAGTCTTTGAAAAACTCTTATACACCCAAAAAGCCAGTTACATTTGTTACAAAGCAGAGACTAGCTTGGTGATATACCTTTGAATTTGTTCTCCTTGCGTTTCTATCATTCACTTTTCCCTTCCTCCTTTTTCCTTTTTGCATGCGAAGAATTACAAGTATCAGAAAGCTTTGGTACAGGGTCCTGCTTTTTATTTATCTTTACATTTAACTAATACAGAATCAAATTTCTCTTATTCATTTATCAAAATACAAAATAAAGCAATGCATATTTTAAGCAGTCACTGGATATAGATACCAGATATAACCTTCCTGTAATACCACATAGGGTAGTATGGAATAAAATGTGCCAACCTACATTAGGTAATAGGCATAATGTCAGATACCAAGCTATTGTAAAGGAATATGAAGTTTTTAAAGTTACCTTCCATTTATTGTGCTACTACAGAAAATAGAAAAGCACTGGCATTATCATTTGACAATTGGCATCCTTGGCTATCTTTGGAAAAAAAAGAAGGTTAATGGATGCTTAATAAAGAAAGGAGCATGTGGGTCAGACTGTCCCATTATCTATTCCAGCCCAAGCTATCCACTGATGTGAATGAGCAAGTTTGTTGTAAGTCAACTACCATGATCATTTGTCTTGTGATTTTCCTCAAAATACAGGTTAAACGTCTCATCCAGAAACATGGAAAAGTCCTGTGAGAGAGCAGCAGTGAATGTTTGATTCTCTGCCCTGCTCTGGATCCTTTGATGCCTTTTCATGCTGATTCAAAACCTCAGAGCCATCTGAGAACCTTCTGTACAAGTTCAATGTGTACTTCAAAACTTGTCATTGAGAAACAGTCTTATCAGATTCAGCATTCATAACTCTTGATGAGTTTCTACTCTGTTCCTGACAATCTAGGAATAGATGCTGACTCAACGTTGACTCCAAAAAGAGAAACCTCAACACATATTCTTCCTATGGAAACACACACAGAAACAATACACTGTAGAAGATCAATTATAGGTGGAGGCTGCTCATTTGTTTCCGGCTGCCCAGAACCAAATAATTACACAGAAACTATATTAATAACAACACCGCTTAACCTATTAGGTCAAGCTTCTTATTAGCTAACTCTTACATCTTAAATTAACCTATTTTTATTAATCTGTGTATCGCACAAGGCTGTAGCTTACTGATAAGGATCTAGTATCTGTCTCCTTTGGCAACTACATAGAGAGGAGTATGGGAGTGTGGGGGTGAGTGGCTGTATGTCTCTGGGTATGGATGCCCACAGGTGCCAAAAGGAAGTGTTGGATCTCTGAAAGCTTGAGTGATAAGCAGTTGTTAGCTGTCCGACATAGGTACTGAATTCATATTCAGTCCTCTACAAGAGCTATTTCTCAGGGTTCCTAACTAACCAGTTGGTTGGTGGTCAATATAAATGTCACCTTCACCATAGCTACTAAAGTTCAAGATGACTGTTCACATTCATTTTCTGACTTGAACTCTGCTTAAATACTTATTTTTCTACTACATTGAGAGTTTTTGAAGAAAAACAATCTTTTTCCATTCTTTATTGATCACAGGGTATAACCATCAACCAACAAAGCACATACTATTCTTTTTTTTTTTTCCCCGAGTGAAGCGCTGTTTTAATTATAGGCCCTGGTGAATGAGCTACTGCCTGCCTCTTGCTGTGGGCAGGAAGCCCTCTCAAGGGCTCCTTGACACCGCCAATCAGAGAAAAGCACTAAAATGCCTTTGAACTTGAATTTTTTTTTTGGGAAAAAAAAGAAAAAAATAAAGAAAAAACATACCACTAACTTGTGTATGCATTCCATGACACTCTTGGAAGTTTGGCTCCACTGAACTTCATAAGCACATACTATTCTTAAACAGTTAATTTTGAATAGAACATGAACATTGAGACCAACTGCAACGTATCTACTTGCCCCTGAAATGGACACTCTTTTTATTGCATGGTGATGACAGAGAAGGAATAAATTCTTCTTTGTTGTATCTTCGGGGGTTATATGCAAAAAGTTGTCAGTACTTGCTACATGAGTGGATGATGGCTAAAGTCTTGTTCCTCACAGTTTTAGCCGGGAACCAACTGGAGAAGAGAGCAATAGCACTCCTGATTCTCCATCATCATCAATTTCCTGTTCTCCAGAACCCAAATGACACCTGAAGCCCTTCAGTTCTAACAAATATCAGTTGGTTTCCCACTTCTCTGCTCATCTTCCATTGCTCAAAAGTAACAAAGTAACCAACAAGATCTCATATGACCATCTTTGCAATGAGACTTAAGCGAATTAAGTCAGGCTTATGTAATAATAAGCATTTTGGGATAAAAATGACTATGTCTCATGTTTCTACCTTGCTGAGTGACCTTGAAAAAATCACTCCTTTTTTTCCCTCCAGTTTTATTTTTACATCTTATTTGTAACAAGTTTTCAGGCTGTTTTTTTTCTTTCTTCTTAGATAAAAGTTTCCTTACCAAATGGTAAGAATACAACAACTTTCAGTGTAATTAGAGACAATGTAGGCCCTCTGCAATACAATTACCAATAAAAATGATAATTTTGGGAAACAATTAACTTCAATGAAACAGTGGGTTTGGCATACCCCTCGCCAGCCCAGGAAGATGGCTTGTACACTTTTGCTTGCTCTGGTATTAATCTACAGAGTGACAGAAGAAAGAGACCAGCTGTTGTAGTTTTGGAGAAAAATCAAACTCAGTGCTAATTTTCAATGACAGAAAAAATATGATCATGGTAATTACAGCATAATTACAATGCCCTGAGTCTAATTTTAGCATCACAGTAAAATAAAGAATGGAAAACCAATATAAAGGATGAGGAAAATGCATCAACTTTCTACTTTCTAAAGATAATAGAACCATAAGCAAAGAAGTGTCGGTTTATAGGACAAAATCATTATCTACACATTGTATTGAAGCTCCCCCCAAATTTTTTTAAAGTCATTCAACATTTTTTAGATTAAATAAAGAGATGCAGTGTCCTCTTAAAACAAAAACATTAAATAGGATACTATTTTGAGCATGAGCTAGGCATGGGAGCATATGTCTGCCATCTCAGTGGTGGGGAGTGGGGCAGTTGAAAACAGGTGAATCCTAGGGGTTCTCTGTCTGGTCATTCTGTTCTAGATTCAGTGAGAGACCCTGTAAAGCTAAGATGGAGAAGCGATAGGGATAGATATATAAACCTCTGTCTAGTCTTCAAATTTTCCTGCATAGGCAAGCACCAAAACACACACACACACATACACACACACACACACACACACACACACACACACACACACGAAAGCCTAGTTATTGGTGGGAGACAATTATGGGACAAGATGTATCCAGAAGACCTTTCATTTTATAGTTCTAGTTCTGCATACAGATGTCCATCTGAATATCAGTCTCAAACTGAACTTATGAGACAGAGATAAAGCATTAGCTTTTTTTTTTAAAAAAAATAAGGCCCCTGGTTCTCAGAACTGAGCAACATTTAAACAAAAGAGAAAATTTTTGATTCCAAGAAAGAACTAGCGAGAAGAACATGCATTGGAAACCTTGTTTCACTACACATCAGCTATAGAATGTTCTTGACTTTCCCATGTCTTTTGGAAAAGCTACAATAATTGTTCATACTCATAAGCTTCTTATGAATCATGATTTTTGTACTAGCAATTTGATATTTTATGAATGATGTTTATTAATGGCATGTTCTTTGTCTATCAAATGGTTTCCCATTTTTTTCTTATAGAACCGATCACTTGTATCAGTATTACCTGGACTGCTTCTTAAAAATAAGGATGAGATATAAAATACTAGCATAAGTCACTTGGCTTTAATTGTCCTTTGATCTCACTGGTGGATGATCCACATGCCAGATGATATTTAAAAATGTATTTTTAGGATTAAGACTCAATCAGAACTTAAGGTTGTATAAGTAGACTTACCACTGTCTAGTCTTTTTTCTTCAAAAATATATAATAATTACAGGCTTGAAGATGTACAGAGGCACATCTACACACCTTATATTTATCATGGGAAGTCATATTTTTTCTACTTATTATGCTAAACAAAAAGTTCAAATAATTTCTGAGCTTTGAAAGTTCTTCATGCTTCATGATAAAATAATTGTGCAAAGGTCAAAAGAAGAAAGACCATGAAGGGTTATCTGTTGTCCCTTCAGTGTTTCCATCTTGTCATCTTTGTGTTTGATACTCTTCACTGCCTTTATCATAAGTGAGAGCACATTTTAGGTTAGACCTTTTATTTTTACAAAATGCACATGTAAATCTAAATACAGATGCTTGCAGAAAAAAAGACTGCATTTTTGCTAATAAGTTAAAAAATGGCACTAAATCTTGGTAGTATTTGAAATTTAGGGTTTTGTTGTTGTTTGTTGTTCTGATTTTATTTTGAGCATGCAATTCTATTTGAACAGACTTTTTTCTTTTTTTCTTCTCCTCCACCCACCCAAGTAATAAGCTTTCTGGACTTTCTTCTCTTTCACACATCACAAACAGGCCATGTACAACAGAATAAGGCCTTAGGATGGGATGGGTTTTAAATCTTAAATTTCTTTCCACATCTGCTCCCCCACCCACTTGAATCTGATGTTTCTATCCTCAAACATCAGAAGCCAAAAGCAAGCAAAGAACAGATATTATTTTGAGACAAAAGTGATTCTTGATTCTTAAGAACTTTCTAACATACACAAATTTCCCCTAGAAGAACAGGAAATGTCATGAGCTTTCCTAAATTTGGCTGATGTAATTTCCTCTGTGAATAACACCCTTATAGCAGTGGCTGACATTTACTTCCAGAAATGCATGAATACAGCTGCGGACAGTTGCAGCAGGGGCAGACTTCAAAGGGTTATCCAGGGCAGAATTCATTGAGAAGGTTGTTAGATTATTTCTTTCCTCTTTTGGGCTGGAAGGTCACTTGATGGCTCTCACTAAATGAAACGCTGGTTTTCATACAAAGAGAAAGTATTCAAGAACTCCTTTCAATAGATTTAGCACACACACACACCCCCACTCCACCCGTGACCCAAGATATTTACTTGGGTTCAATTTAAGTCAAAATTTACTCTAAAAAAAAATCATATGCACAGACAGAATTTAGAAAATTTTTGCTGACCTTTTGTCACAAATTATTTATTAAAGATGAGCTCTTAAGGCCTTGCATGGTTTAGATTTCTATTTGTTTCTAGTTTATACTGTTGGATTTCCAAATTTATCTACTTTTCCCTCAAACTGTGCTTCAACAAACATTCACCATATGCTTCAGAGACTAGCACTGGACCAATGAAGATTTTGCCTATGAGGTGATGATGATAGTGTTGATAGGAAATATATTGGCAATAAGTTTTGTAGTATAACTTACATAGTGCTATTTAATATTCAATTTACATTGGGATGTTGGTTGTTCAAAGCTCACCGTCTTCATGTCACAATTTAAAACCATTACAATATCATAAGAATTGACTAAAAACAGAGATCACAACTCACATCTGTGTCTCCAATTAGTATATACTTGCATTATATATTAAGGAATTATCAATAAAATAGGACTTGTCCTGAACCTTACAAGGCTCACAAACACGATATGAAAATTACACAGAAATAATACCAAAGGGGATAAGTATGAGTAAAGTAATTTATATGAACACATCTTAAGTGCAAATCAATTCTGCTATACTTAGATTTTAGTTTTAATTTGTATATTCCTCTCAGGTAACCTTTCTCAGTATTTCATTAATTATTCTCATTTTATTTCATCATATGCATATTTTCTTCATTCTCATATTTTTAACTTATGACTGAAGTTACTTTTCTTCTTGGTTCTGTTTCTTGCTCTACCATTCCAGCCCTCATTAAGTTCTTTTGGCACAGCAATTATGCCCCATACTGAAAAGCCTGGTCCCTGTGTCACAGTGTTTTGTACGCCAGCTTATTCCCACACTCAATAGCCATAACAGTATGGTGGGTTGGAAATAACATCATGTTACATTTTTAGATTAAAGATTTCTTTCACACATTATGGCATATAAGACTTTGCCAAAATCATGAAATAAGTTAGAACTTATTGATGAAGCTGTAAAAAGTAAATAAGTCAATACACATAAAACTCTAAAAAAATTATGCCAGAAATATGGTTAGTACTTGTCAGTGTTATGCAACCAAGTAAAAATTGAATCAAGATTTTATGCAAGTTTTTTTGTCTCTAATATAAGAATTTGTCAGTTCTAAACTCTGCCAGAACTCAGCGATAATATTTAAACTTTACTTCTTAAACCTTAATTATCTCTGTAATATAAATGGACTTTATCAGGAAGTGCTATGTACTTGGCATTCTAATGACCCACACATATAACATTAAATAAAAATTAATCATGAGACTCTTTCTTTTGTTATCAAATGCATTCAAAGAACACTTCGATCTAAAAGCATCCTACCAAACTGTTAGAATTTGGGACAAAACCTATTTGTATCTAAAACAGTGGTTCTCAACCTCTGGGTCATGACCCTTTTGGTGGTGGTGGCGTTGAACCATCTTTTAGCAGGGGAAGACTAAGACCATCAGAAAACACAGATGTTTACATTATGATTCATAACAGTAGCGAAATTGCAGTTAGGTAGTAGCAAAGAAAATATGTGTATGGTCTGGGGTCACCACAACATTAGGAGCTGTATTAAAGAGTCAAAGCATTAGGAAGGTAAAGAACCACTGCTCTGGACTATAAAACTTAAGAATATATTTAAGCTATGTGATTTTGATTATTGATTGTCTTGTCTTAAATAATGTTATTGTCTTAAAGGATGTGGGTGGCCTCAATGTTATCTTCAATTATAGTGGTCACTGATTGGAAGATATAAGGTATTTGAGTCAGAAAGTACTACTTGTATTTGCTATCTATGCACGTATGTTAGGGTTGGATACGTGATGAGTTCTCATGTATTCCTGATATGGATAAAGGAAAGAGAAAAATACTTTTTATACACAACGTCCATCAATGACAGCTAGTTTGAGACCAACATTCATATCAAAGCATGGCTGAAGTGCTGGGGAACTTAATTAAACATGCTTTTGATTCTTTTAAAAGCATGCCTTTAATGCATGTTTTGATAAAATTTGAAGGCATTGACAAAACAGCCTCAAAGCTCGCGCTGGAAGGATCAAAACCTTAGTCCTTCATCAGCATCCCCCTCCACCTAATTTTGCTAGTCTATGAATCTACACAGAAAGAAAGGGAGGCCAGTGTTTTCATTTCTTGTATTTAATGAAGTAGAATGAAATGTGTGGGCAGAAGTGCATTAAAATTTCTACCAAGTCGGTACACCGATTACTTCTTAGTCACTAAGTTGCTTGAAGTCAAAGGTCTAGTTATTAACTAACAACGAAGACAATTAAAGGTAAATAAAAGCATAGGTGAATTCAGCTATTTCATGATGGTCAGAAAAAATATCTACAGGTGAATTTTCAGGGTAGATAAGGAAACTTAGTGAAGTCCAGACTTTCTGTTAAGACCCCTGAAAGATTATATGTATTAAAGCAGACAGTGAGAAATAGATCAGCCTTTATTTAACTGAAAACTAAGCTCAAAATAGTCTCAACTTAGAGTTTAGCCAAATGATTCTCCTTACTTTATGAACCAATTCAGAGCCCCTATCCTTCACATGCACTTCATTTGATGTCTACAATGAAAATACCAGGCAAACAAGTAGATAGCACTAAAAATGAAAAAGAGAATATGAGAAAAAAAGAACAGTGGGAGATTAAAGGCAAACACAGAGCTTGAAATAATTAAAAACAGACTTATAAAGTTTTGAGTAAAATAATAGAATAAAAATATAAAGGTAATAATCTTATATGATTGCCTGAAACTCCAATAGATATCCAGGTAAAAAATTCACTATAACATATATGATTAAGAACTTATAAAATAGGGTAAATGAAAGGTTAAATACAGTAAATCAAAGTAGGAATTAATTAAAATATAAATGCAATCATCTTTGAAGCTGACCATAGGAAAAATTAGGAATAAATATGAAAGAAAATTTAAATAAAAATTAAATTAATAAATTAGTGTGAAACTTTGAAGTGAGTAAATAAAAAAGAGAAACAGAATAGAAAATAAAATTACAAAAGATATAGGAAATGTGATGAGAAGATAATCTTTACCTATAATTTGGTGACCCTGGTAGAAAACATAAGTAGTATTTGTCAGCAGTGAGAATCCACACCTTGGCTAGTTTTCAAAGCGGATGAAATATATCACACCACAAATTCAAGAGACAACTATAAAACCTATGCAATTAGTAAAGAGCAAAACGAGAGGAAAATTGGAAAGAAATTTCAAAATTTATAAAAGGAAAAATACACATCGACAGATATTAAAAAGTAATGCCAAGTGCTGGCTTCTCAACAGAAATGTCCTGCAGATGACAAAGGAATGGCAATTTTCTTACAATGGAGCACCATAACAACTGTCTGTGTTACACCCAGTAACAAACACACAGAAAACCAGAATCTTGGAGAGATGTCCAAAAGAGAAAGTAAAGACATACTTCAAAAAGGGAAATACTGATGTGCTAAAGTGCCAAAATATAGACCAATTAAGTTCATTGTCCAATATAGGCCACTGCACTGAGCAACAAATAAGTTTATAGACAGAAAATGTGTATCTGCTAAAAAGTTATCTATAGTATAGACCATAGAGCTAGTCCCAAATAAAGGCAGTTTTAAATTACACAGGGCAGTCACTGAAATTGAGTGAAACTAAGCTATAAATTAATAACAGAATGTCAGTATTATATAAACTTCTCATGGGATTCACAGAAAATAGTAAGAACTACACTATAAATTCGAAACTCAGAATCAATGTATAGGAGAAAGAATGATGATAAAACCATAAGTCATGGGCAATATTTATAAAAAAAAAACTGGATAACAAAGTATCCTCATGAACCCCAAATTGAAGCAACAGGTGGAGAAGTATAGTCACCCAAAGAAGGCACCAGACATATACCTGGTGGACAGACACACATGCAGGCAACACACCCATACACAGAAAATAATAAAAATGCTTAAAAATCTCCGTAGAATTACATTAAAGAAAGTTTTCACCCAAAGAGGGCATTGGTTATTCTCTGGGACTGGAGTTAGACACAATAGTGAGTTCTCATATAGATGTCAGGAATTGAACCCAGGTTTTCTACAAGATCAGATAGTCCTTTTAATCACTGAGCCATCTCCCTAGTTATTCTTTAGAGATTTTTTAGAATTAACTCGTTTTTAAGTTTTGCATGCATCTATATATCATATATTGCAGATATAAACTATTTCACTATTAGGGGAAAAAGCAAAGAAGGCACATCAACATACAAGTCTACATAAGGATTTTCTCAAGGAGACTGCAACCACCAGGAATAAGACCAGCAGTTGACAAAAGAAATTCGTAATCTTTTAATTATGAAATTTAAAAGAAAGAAATAGGCTGTCAGTGTATTAAAAAGGCAACTGTCCTACTTAACATTAATTATGAAATTGACACAGTCTAGAGTCACCTGAGAGAGGAGTCTCAATTAAATATTGTTTGGGTCACTCTGGCCTTTGAGCATTACTGTGGGGCATTGTCTTGATTATTAATTACGGTAAAGGGGTCCAGCCCACTACAGGTGGCATCCTTCCTTGGGAAGGTGGTGTTGGGACTTCATAAAAAGCTAGCTAGGCATGAGTCTTTGAGTAAATAATCAAGCAACGTTCCTCCATGATTTCCACCATCAAATTCTTGCTTGAGTTGCTGACCTGACTCTTCTCACTGGAGGACTATGTTGCAGAAGTCTAAGTCAAGTGAACACTTTTGCTCCCTTAAGTTGCTTTTGGTCATGGTGTGCGCCACAGCAACTGGAACAAAAGTTCATAGAAGGGAAGAAATATTTGCTCGCTATATATCTGACTGAGGAAAAATTTTCAGAATGTACAAAGACCTTTTAAAAACCCACAAAATATTAACACCTTATTGATACGCATTTTAATATTGCTTCTAAATCTTTGTATCTTCTTGAATTTTCTCCCGCAGTAAGAAAGTACTTATTCTTCACTCTGGCTTATCCACATTCACAAAACCGATCTTCCCAGGCTTGCCGATGGAGGCATTTCTATTTTTTGTTAATTATACCCAGTGCAGTGACATGGCCTCTCTTTTCAAAGATCATAGTTTTGATTTACAGCTGTTTTCATGAGAACATATCTTTTCCCCATGGTGAATCAAAACCAGACCCAGTGTTGTTGATTTAGAACACTTAGCTCTGGGTTCTGCCATCACATACTTCCATCAGGATCCTTCTGAATTCTGAGTTCTAGTAGCACAGCCTCTTTAGCATTCAATTAATAGCTGCTGTAGCACTGGAGTTAGAGGGAAGAAAGCAAGCTATTCTCATGGAAAACATCATTCTTTCATCGGTGAATTCCATTCAGTACAACCTCAACCATCTTTACCAATGGAAACTCCTCGGTTTTGTCAATGAAAATCTAATGAATAGAATATACATTCGGGCCCAGATAAAATCTCACCTTATCCAGGAAGAACATAAATGACACACATAAAATAGAATCCCATGCGATGCGTGCTATAATAAACTCAGTATTTAACATATTGCCACGGAGATAAGGATTGAAGTTAATGTTCTAAGGTAAAATTAGGCAATTAGAGAAGATTTCAAGAAGAGGTCGTAGCCAGGAGAAGGGGTCTTTCCTCTTAGGAGGAAAGGGAATGGGTAGAGAAATCATATAGAGAAGATATAGAAAATGTAACAAGCTTAATGTTTCTCATGGTAGGGAAAATAAAACTCTTCTGAAGATGGTCATAGTCTAGTTCCCAATTACAGCCTTGATTATAGGGATTTTAAACAACAGACAGATTGTCCTGCGGGGCCCCAGTGGGTAAACTCATACATGATCCATAAAAGAGGGAGAAAACAAGACAAGGTCAGAGCCACAGAGAGATTGTTAATGGCATGTGGCTGACTTTGGAGTGGAAGGCGGAGGGGTAATGAAACAAGGAATTCAGGCAGTCTCTAGACACTAGAAAAGTTAAATAGTCTATTATCCCTAGGTCTTTAAACAAGGATCAAGCTCTAAACACCTTCAATTTGGTTCAATAAGAATAATGTTGAGCTTCTGAACTCTAGCAGCTAAAGAATCAAGTTATGCTATTTTAACCACAGTCGGTGGTGGTTGCTATAGCAACAGTAGTAAACTAATGTAGTAGAAGATCATGTCTGAAATGTCATGTGTGTGTGCGTGCGCGCGCGCGTGCGTGCGCGCGTGCACACACGTGCATGCTTAGGGGTTAAAAAGAGAGAGGCAGAGTGTGATGTCAATGGAAAAGAACATGAGGGCTCACTATGCAGAATTTCCTAACAAACGTATTCTGAATTTCCCCAAGAGAATGAGATCTTGGGAGCATGATCCTTACATAGATGCTAGCATTCCATTTGTCTCTGTTATGGTTTTCCCCTTAAGGTTCAGATTTATCAACTATACATCTTGTCCTCTTACACAGATGGAACTCCACGTTGAACGTTGAGTTCCCATTGTACCTTAGGAGCCACTCTTATCCTAAATACAACCAAGCACTTTGCTATTGTCTCTTGTATGTCATGATCTTTTTAGTTGCTGAGAATTCTATCCACTAATAAAAATAAAACCACAAACTTTTATAAAGGCCATAAAACAAGAAAGAGGTCAGACTGCAATAGGAGGGATTAATGCAAAGTCTTAATTAGAATTTTCAAGGCAAGAAAGCTTTTCCTGAGATCTCTCTGCCTCTTATCCAGTCCTCTACTGTTCCAAGCCAATCACGATTTTGTACTTATTTCTTCTTTCATCACTTTGGTTTTAGGAAGTATCAGATTTATTATAAACAGGCTGTGCGAGTGTTTTTAAAGTCTGCCTTTACTTCCCAACTTTAGTTTTTGTCTCCATTCTTGATTCCTTTGTAAAGCAGGCGGCTGGCTATGTGCATGACTAAATTCAGTAACCATGCTAACGGTTAGAGAAGTTCCCAAAATAGAGAGCAGACCACCAAAAGCTGGGCCCGGGAGAGGAAGGAGAATATGCGATACTAGAAGTCCTTGGAAGCATAAGAAAGAGTCTTTTTTTTTTTTATGTCAGCGGGATTTCTCTGGATTAGGAATGATTGCTGGGCTATGTGTATAGTGTTGCAAAATGCAATGGGTTTCACAATCTCTACGTGGTTTTCTGTGAAGTCACTGGTGGCCTCGGCTCTCCAAAACACTTTGGAAGCAAAACAGTGAACACTTTGATCCTCTATGATATCAGTCTTGAGCTGCTAATTGCTTCCAAGTGAATTTTAGATTGCCAAGAGTCTGGGTGGTGTCTCCCATCTGATTCAGTTCTTTCCTCTGCACTTACATATTTGTGCGCTCCCAAAGTCCTCGAAACAACTTACTAGCAGTTAATCCTTTCAATATACCAGAAATAATACATCTGTAAGCTAACCTGAAAATGGAGAGTTATGTTTTTTTTTTTTTATACATTCACTTTTTTTTTACAGGGGACCCAATAAAGACTTGAGTCTCTAATCCTTTGTTTTGTACTTTGAGGGCAATTTCCTCTGCTTTGGGTGTCCAGGCAATGTTATTAAATAAAATGTGTGAGATTTGAAAAACATTGCAGAAAGGTGGCTAGAGAAACAAATATTACAACTGCCTAAACCTGTACAGAGTTTGAGTTTGTTGTTAACTAACCCATTTTCTATGTCCGCATCCAACAAATCAACACCCAATTACATGTGCTTTCTGTGTCCCCTGTAATGTATAAAATGTACAACATAGTCACTTTGTCTTCTCTTCTTGTACTACTCTTCTGAAAGGCAGCCATCTCTAGTCCTCACTACAACTTTAAAATACTCCTTAGTATCTAGTCCTTCTTCCAGTAAACTTCCAGCATCAAATTTTCTTTGGTTACTTGAGTATGTTAATGAAATTAAGCAAATAAAATGCCTTTGTAACTAGATAGATGCCATGCACCGCGCCCCCGTGTCTGCACTCTGTGCGCTGGCACCCAGTTCGTGAGCTTTGGGCAAGAGGGCTGGAGGTTAAGATACACAGACACACACAGACAGAGAGACGGCGACACGAGTCATCCATGAATTCCCCAAGAATGCCCCCTTTATTGTGTTCAGGGGCAGATTATAAAGCGATAGCCACACTCCAGCCAAACCCACCAGAAACCACTCTCCTGCCATCAGGAACTCCTGAAGGTCTCGTGCTCAGAGCAGCTGTAGGCACTCAGATCAGGGGAAAACAAGAAATTCAGGATCTGGGGTCTCACTGCTCCCAACAGATAGATGCTACTGGCAAATTCTCTAACACAGAGAAATCAGTTCTTAATGTTTTCTTCTCTGCTTGCTCCTTGGGATCACAATCTCCCCTTTCCCCAAAATAAGGTGGTCATATCTCTAGACGCTGATGCTGAAAAGTAATGACCACTTATCCCTAGTGGTGGAGTTCAGAGTACTTGGGATGGCAGTGTCTCCCCTTTCCCAGCTTATCCTGTGACTCTCTACTATATATCTCTATTTTGTCACCTTATGTTATGTTTAAATTTCAGATTTCTTTATTTCCTGTGTCTCTTAGCATGCTCTGTCCTCTGCCTGTATTGAACTTAGTTCCAATTTAAGATTATCTCAATTCCCAAGTCTCTAAAAACACTGTTTAGCCATGCCAAGATGTTTATAAAGTCTGAAACATTTCTCCTTATTGTTTTGTAAGTGTTCATGGGAAGACACAAGTAAGGGTCTACTCACTCAACAGAGGGCATTACAAAATAGAAGCATAGATGAGGGTTGCAGGAGCATGGGAGTTTCAGGCAGGGACACCTTAAGTATTAGAGTTTTGTGAACTTGTTGAATCTTATGAGCCTATCTCTTCCTTCCAGCATCTTGCAATTCAAAGGAAGCATCTACATATACTCTAGCCTTTCTTATACTTGCTATTTTATCTGTTCTTCCTCTATTTCCTGGTCTCAACTGAACTTTGGAGAAAGTGATATAGATATCTGATCATATTCTTCCATTTATGCCTGATCAATGGGTCACTATGTCACATCAATAATTGCTTAATATCAATACCTTGATAGATTGTGAGTCTCTGTAGTAAGCAGTGCTCGCTACAGAGAAGACTTTTCTCCTTGTGAGTCTGACAGCAGTATTAATATATGAGTATAAATGCAAATGCACAGAAGGCATCTTGACAAACAAACCACATCCTTTTAACAAAGCAATAGCGATAGCCTGCCAGAAATGTTTAAGCTTTGCCTTGGCTTATAATAGCAAGCAAAGGTTCCTTCTTAAGGAACAGGCCTTAAGTTCACACTTCAAAGAGATTGGATGCACCCATAATAATCATGCCACCATTGCCCTAGTCTATACATCCTGCCTGGTATGCTGATAATAGTATAGAATGAAGATCTCCAAAGCAAGCAAGACTGCCATTAGCAATTCTCTCACCATAGCCTAGATAGAGCCCCTGGTACTAAAAAAGCTAGACTCTTTCTTACAAGAAGGGAGAGCCACTTGTTTATCCAGGGTGCCCAGAACTGAAATAATCACACAGAAACTGTATAATTTAAATCACTGCTTGGCCCATTAGCTCTAGCTTCTTATTTGCTAGTTCTTACATATTAATATAACCTATTTCTATTAATCTGTGTATTGCCATGTGGTTGTGCCTTACTGGCTAAAGTTCCGTTCAGCATCTTTCTAGCATAAGCTGTCATTAGTGTTTTTGATTTTAGCCATTCTGACATGTGTAAGATGGCATCTCAAAATTGTTTTGATTTGCATTTATTTCCCTGATAGCTAAGGAAGTTGAATATGCCCTTAATTATCTTTTGACCATTTGAAATTCTTCTGTTGAGATATCTCTGTTTAGTTCAGTATACCATTTTTAATTAGGTTATTTAGGATTTTAATGTCCAGTTTCTTGAGTTCTTTATATATTTTGAAATATATATATTTCTTTGTCTGAAGTGGGGTTGGTGAAGTTCTTCTCCCACTCAGTAGGTTGCCTTTTTGTCTTATTGACTGTGTCCCTTGCTTTACAGAAACTTCTCAGTTTCAGGAGGTCCCATTTATTTATTGTTGCTCTTATTGTCTGTGTTACTGGAGTTATATTTAGGAAGTGGTCTCCTGTGCCCATGCATTGAAGACTACTTCCCACTTTCTCCTCTATCAGGTTCATTGTGGTCGGATTTATATTGAGGTTTGTCTCTACTGCATGTACTGGGTTTTTGGGATCCTATTCTCTTTGAATGTATACCTTGCTCAACCTGGATGTAGTGGGGAGGGCCTTGGACTTTCCACAGGGCAAGGTGCCTTGCCCTCTTTTAAGATTGAAGGGGGTTAGAGGGAAGGGTGTGTGGAGGGAATGGTAGGAAAGTGGAAGAAGGGGAGCAAGTGGGAATTTGGATTGGTATTTTTTAAGTAATAAAATAATAATAATAATGATAATAATAAAAGAAAGGATGTGAGAGTGAAGAAGGTTTAGATGGTTCTGCAAGTAAAAGAGTGTGGGTCTTTTATTTATTTATTTATTTATTTATTTATTTATTTATTTATTTATTTATTTATTAAAGATTTCTGTCTCTTCCCCGTCGCTGCCTCCCATTTCCCTCACCCTCCCCCAATTAGTCCCCCTCCCTCGTCAGCCCAAATCAAAGAGTGTGGGTCTTAAACACTGTCAAGAGGCTTGGAAGGTCAAACTGCTCCTATCAAGGTTGTTCTTTTTACTATGTTGACCTCTTTTCCTTGTGCAATAACATCTATATTAATCCGGAAAACATTAGAATATCCTTTCTCTGCTTGATTACTTGATTACACATAGCATCAGAAATAAACAAAAATAGAATCCATGACTTCTATTCAGTTAGGTAGCAAAGATATTTGCAGCATTGGGAGATGGCTCAGTCAGTAGAGTGTTTGCTGTGCAAGCATGATGACCTGAGTTCAATCCCCAGCACCCATGTTAAAATTTGGGCACAACAGCAAGTGTTTGTAAACCAAATGCTGGGGTATTAGAGACAGGAGGCTCCCAGAGTATCATGTAAAATGAATAATATTGGATATAACCTTTCAAGGCTGATTCTTTCATTTAGCATAATGCATTTGGAATCTATGTATATTGTCATGGGGTTTGTGAGTTGCCCTGCAGTGAGTGCTTCTTCCTTTGTTAGGTAGGGTTTTCTTTGTTATGCTTTTCTAGATAAGGTCTCACTAAGTAGCCTAAAGTGACCTTGAGATTACAATTATCATATCCATGCCTCTACACAGCCAAATTAAGTCAAGCACCACATCTGGCTCCTTGCATTGATTTACCACATTTCTTTGTCCACCCACCAGTTCACAGACTATAGGGTTGTTTCCAACTTTGGGCAATGGTGACTAAACATTCACAGACAAATTTTTGGGTGACCATAACATTTGTGGTGGTGTGGGTGGGTATACCCAGGAATTTAAATAGAAGACAGTTTAGATATTTGAGGATGAAAGGGGGCCATTTTAGTCAGAGTAATAGTCTGGACAAGCTGTCTTTTTACCCATTTGTCTGCAAAGGACATAGATTCAAGGGACTAGAAATCTGTATGTAGAAGTAGGCATGTTTATGTTTTTCTGTGGGGCTGGCCTCAAGTCCTTCTGAGGTACTCTACCTCAGTCCTAGCTCCAGCTAATGCTAACACTGGGGCTGAGCTGTTTGGTAACCTAAGGTTAACTAGCCATGAGTCCACTTGCCCTGTATCTAGAACAATCAATAAGCTTGTAAGAACTCAAGTTTTTTGTTTATTTTTGTTTTTAGGTAAGATTAGCTATTAAGAATATATATTAAAAAAAAGAAATGGCAAGTCAATACCTCTGTCTCATCCTCTTCTTTTCATGTATCTTTCTGTATTAGAAGTTAGTCTAGAGGAAAACAGTCACATTTCTTCTCATTGTTCTCTCTCTCTCTCTCTCTCTCTCTCTCTCTCTCTCTCTCTCTCTCCTCTCTTTCTGGGCAGTTAGCTCAACATCAGTTTGTATCTTATTATTCATAGTAAAGTCTTCAAAACTGCCTCCACAGATGCTTATTATCTTATCCATTCATGCTACTTCCAGAAATTAAAATGTATTTTTTTAAGTCCATTAGCCAATAGAAGGATGTATACTTACATAGATAAGTTAAAGGTCTACTTGGTAACATAGCAAATATTTCATTTATCTGGAACAGTGAAGAGACAGTACCCAATAATTTTCAGAATGATAAGACTCTGAAACTGATGACAGACATACAAGCAGCAGAAAGATCTAAGTCCAAACACATTTGCCACTCAGTCTGTCACGGAATTTAAAGCTAGCTTGGGGGAAGCAGGCCTGCTGATGAAATATATTAGCAATAATCCAGAAGAGGAGAACTGAGTTAGAATCCTTTAAAAGAGACCTTTCATATTCACTTGTTGGAGTTTTAAATGTCCTGCCTTTGCCCACTGATATTCAGAGGGATCTTTGTTGGAAAGGCTTATCTCATTTACTTAATGAGATAAATTTAGGTTCCCACTGAGAAGAATGTAAAGGTGATTTAAATAGCTTCAAATTAATTACTTGGTCAGATTTTTAAAGCATTTCTTAAAATTTAAGTCTTCCATTTGTTTATTTATTGACTTACAGTTTATTCATTTGTTTGGTTGTATATTTATTTAACCTGGTCAATAGGCATTAATTAAACTAGCGCTACAAACTCATAGCCTTTAATTACCCTCTCTCCTAAATTAGGTTTTATTTTCGAACTAAATTTTAAACTCCCTTCGATATAAGCAACCAAACATGTCTTTTATATTGACCAGTGGAAACATTTCATGCTGGAAATTCACTAGATAACTTCCTACTTGCCTATAACCTGACAAGCAAGCAGCTCAGGCTACCAGTATAGATTCAAAACGAATTTCTATTCATAAAACTCAAAATCGATCAGACAGACTCCTTTCTGTTTTATCTCCATGGAAGTTTTTTTTTTTTTTTTTGCAGGGTTACAAATGAGGAAGAGTCATGGTGAGGGGGACAGAACCTTGGAACAGCTCTCCTTTCAGGTAAGAGAATGTATTCATCATCTATGGTGTAAGTACTGAGATCCCAATGCTGGGAACATTGAGAAATTCACAGACAGGGGTTTTGATAAACCAGGAGATTGATAAATATCAACTTCATAAGGCAATGGTCTGCCAAAAGAAGACTTGCAGTGTAAACAAAACACTTGAAGTTGAAAATAAAATTTTGCCACACAGAAAGAATGCAAAAGGATTCGGAGCTGATGAAACAAGAGAAGGAAAAAACATAATTACACAAGGCTCCAAACAAGCTTTACAAAGTAATATCAAAAGATATTTAAAATGTGATTTGATGCCTAATTCAAGAGAACTAGAGACTAGATTGAGCCCAATTAAATGACTTATTACTGGTGGAATTTAAGTAGGAAGATTGGGGCAGAATTTGAATAAGATTTGAATTTGAGGAATAGCAGATTTGAAGAAGAAACAGTAACTTCATACCTACCTGTGTCTAAATTTCTATATATTTAAAATGAAAGTTTACAGAGAAAAAGTCTCGGGGAAGAAATACTTCCATTATTTGTCAGGTTGAAGACTGAAAAAAAAAATCCAGCCACACTATTAGAATATTCCAGAAACTATTTCCAAATTTTAGATGCATATGATATGAAATTCGATAGCCTACCCTCAGCCTCAGTTTGTTCCTCTGCCTTTCTCAATATATTGTGATAGCAAGAAGAAGAGACAATACCACAGAATAGAATATTCCCAAAGTATTTTGAACTAATACAGGAAAATGTGCACAAACACAAGCCACTCAATATGAGAGGCTGGATTGAAATGATTCAGTAAAGATTATAGATAACAGAGCATTTATCTGAGACAACTGTGAGTGACAGAAAGTGCTATTCAGGAAAACAATGTAACTAGACCTAAAAGAAAAAGGTCTTGGATTAAGCTTAATAGGTGAAGAATTAAAGGTAGATCACCATGAGTGAAGAAATGGTCAAACCTTGCAAAAACATTGTCTAAAGTAGAGCGATAGCTAACTTTGTGTGGTACCACAAGATTTGGGGGAAAACATAGAAAGACCTGTTCCCCTAAATTCTTGTTCTTCCTCTCCAATAGCTAGTGGAAGCATAATTCTTTGTTTTCAAAGAAATAAATGTCTCTGGAGTACAAATGAGGCATTTCATTATTGCTGTTCCTCAGCCATCACAAACTCAGAAGAAATGTCATAAATCATGCATTGTCTATTTGTCTGAACTATAAACGCCAGAGTCAACAGAGTCATGCATTTGTGCATGCACACACAGAAACATACACACACCACACACAGGCACACACACACCACACATACTCACATACCAACATACACACCACACACGTACCACAAACACACAAGCATGCCTTACACTCCCATGACAAATCTCCCTCCCTTCTTCTTCCTCTCTCTCTCTCTTTCTCTCTCTCACAGAAATACACACATATACATACATATACCATAAACCACACCAAACACACATATATACACAATTAAAAATTTAGACTGAAGAAATGAGACACCAGATAAAATTCTAGTTCTGTACAAAGCAATAACTGTCATTGGAAATGGTAAATACGAGGAGAAATATTTCTGGTTTTTCTTCTATTTTAAATGCTTTGTAGTAAGTATTGTGATGATAATAAAAAGAATTTTTATAAAAAATTAGAAATATACTATATAATATGCTCATGTTTTAAATGTTATGTTATTCTTTAAATATCACAAAGAGACTGTAATAAGTTTAAGGTCTACATTCCAAGATATAGAACAACCATTATTAAAAATCAGGGTAGCATATTTGAAAAAAATCAACAGAGCATGAACTTAAATATTAAATATTAATTGTCTCAAAGAATACAGTGACAGAGAGAAAATGAGCAAATTATAAATGAAACAAATACAATAAAAACAAACAAGAAGCCCAGCATATTGGCTTTGAATCCAATCAGATTTATGAACACATTAAATATAAGTAGTCTAAATAGACACTCCATAAGGCATAGACACAGCTCAAATATTTTTGTCAACAAACAACATTTATTAAACACAGACACGAGTAAATTTTTAATTATGTAAAAGCATTCTACACAGACATTAGTCATGAAGAACATTGAATTGCTATGTTAATGTCATACAAACCATATTTCACACCCAAAGATATCACTGCAAATAGTTTTATGAAGATAAAATATTCATATTTATCAAGGTATAACACAAAGTATGTGTGTGCTTTGAAAGAATGCATTCAAATACTTAAGAACCAGGCAGCTGTAAAAAAAGACAAATCTAGAGTTTTGTGTTTTGCTTGTTCTAGAATATAGGGGAAAAGGAAGAATATATATATATATATATATATATATATATATATATACCATTTAAACAGCATAAGACATCAAGCTGAACTGACTGCAACTTTTAGAGTATTTCAAGTACCTATAAGCGTTCACCAAGGAAGACCGTATTCCTCATCACAAAGCAAGACAACATAGTGTTTAAAATAGCAACCATACAGAATACTAGTTATTGGTCTAAAATGAAAATAATAAAAATATGTGATATAGAAAGCTAGAAGTAAACTTTTGAACAATTCTAAATAGATGCACAGCGCTGTTGATAGTAGATAACAAAGAAATGGTTCTTCATTAATAGATAGCAAAAGGAATTAAAATTCAAAATAAGTATAAGAACAGAAATGCTATATATAAAGATGACCAGAGGCACTGTGCTCATGGATTGGAACACCTATCATGATGCCAGTACTTCCCAGGTCAATACATTGATGGTCTCAGTCAAATTTCAGCCAGTTATTTTTATATAAGATTCACACAGTAGTATAAAATTTATATTGAAAGTCAGAGGACCTAAAATGGGCAACAGAATCTTATAAAAGAATGACATCAGATGAGTAGGTTAAAGAATTGTTTGAAGATTGGGAATCAACCAACATATCAAAAGACATTCCAGAAAATGTTAGTTATACTCCAGGTAGTTGAACAAGGAAAATAAGTTATTTCAACAAGTAGTATATTAAGAAATTATGATAACGCCTTTAATCCCAGCACTCGGGAGGCAGAAGCAGGCGGATCTCTGTGAGTTCGAGACCAGCCTGGTCTACAAGAGCTAGTTCCAGGACAGGCTCCAAAACCACAGAGAAACCCTGTCTCGAAAAACCAAAAAAAAAAAAATTATGATATAACACAATCTTGCATGTCCACTTTCTGAGTATATAAATTATGTATTTACAGAGTGGTGTGTCCATAAATATGCATATTGTCAGGTATGCTAATGTTGTCTAAGTCTCACTTGGCTTTAATGAAAATTTGTCTAATTATTGCTAACTAGGCAATGTTAAAATCTGTAATCATACTTACTGAGTTCTCTATTTTTTGTATTTATATACATCTACATACAAACATGGATAAATGTGCATTGTGGGGTAGATGCAGGTATGCATGTGTGCATGTGTTTGGAGGTCAGAAGTTAACTTCAGGTGATATTCTTCAGGACCCATCCACTTTGTTTTTTAAAACAGAATCTCATAGACCTGGAATTTGTCAAATAGGCTAGAGTGGTTTGCCAACGACCTCCAGGAATCGGCTTGTGTCTGCCTTGCTGGGGTTATAAGTATAGGTCATCACATTTGTCCTTTTCTTTTAGTGTGATATGTGGGTTCAACACAAGTCCTTTTTCTTGCAAGGCAAACACTTTATCTATTAAGACATCATCCCAGGTCCCCATTTCTTTTTTTAATTCCATAAGATGTTGATTCAAATTCTTTGTTTTGTTATTAGATGTGAATTATCTGATTTATTGTTATGAAAAGAAGAAATAGCTATCACATTATTATATTATATATTTATATTTTATAAAGGATAATATAAACAATTTATAATTTATACATATATGTAATTATATAAATATGTACATATATGTATATATGTATAGACGCATATATTTTTTAAAGCTCATGGAACTGTATACTAAAATTTAAGTTTGATTTAAAATTTTTAAAGGGAAGTGGCATTATGGAGAAATCTAAAGCAGGTTGTAGTGGTATACTATCTTGATCATGAATTTTTCTTCCGGGGTCATTGTGAGCTTCATAATCAGGCCTTTATCTACTCACCCACCTGGAAAGAAATAAGTATCAGAAATGAAATAGATACATTTTCAGATTTATAAAAAGTATTGAGTGTTTTTAATCCAATTGATTACATAAATACATGTAATGTTCTTAGTCAAGTGTTGAGTATACTATAGAGGCACTTAATAATTGCATATAATAATGATTGTGTAGAAAAAAATCCATTCTCCTAATATGCGATGATTCCTGCTCATGCCTAGCCTGCAGTTGTTTAGATTGAGAGTCTCTGAAGCACTTCCTTTAGGAGGCATTCCACCTTTCTTCCTCAAAGAGCCTTCTCTGCTTTGCCATACAGTTCAGATACCAAGACACACTAAGTCTAAGGAGGAACTATGGTAGCAGATTAAGGCACCATGCAAATGAGAGGGGCCACAGGGCCTTAGAGAAGATCAGATGGTCGGTCTTTCTTCATATGAGGTTGCTAACGGCTACTGTCATGCAAATACACAATGCACTTTGAGCCTATTTCCCTATGTCCCACTTCTTTTCCTTTTCTTCCCCGCTCCCTCCACTTTTCGTTAGCTTTCATTCCACTCCAGAGACGTCGTCTTTACTTCCACGTCATCTGTACACTTCCAATTTTATGCATCTATAAATAATAGGACCTCAAATTACAGAAAACATGATACTTATCTTCTGAGACTGATTCAATTCTCTTAATTAATAGGTGAGACGTGTCAGAATGGGACAAAAGAACGAGGGCCTTCTTAACAGAAAAGAACTTCCTGGAAAGAAACTCAAGAGTGTGAGAAATGGCTCTCAAGCTGACACACCAGTGATCGTAGCCACAGATACCTAAGTGATAGAAGTGGGATAGACTTAGAACCCCACCCTAGAGCCTTGCCTGAGAGGGTCACCGGACTGCACAGATCCTGAAATAGACCTAAGGCTTCTTGCTCAACTTGTGCTTTAAAAAGGTGAAATGGGGGTCCCAAAGCAGTGCTTGACCCTTGGACACATAGCCAAGGAGTTAGCATTATCCCATGTCACACACAACTCACTTCCTCTTTTGCCCAGCAAACTCCAATAAAAGATGTCCGAAGTGAACCCACTGAGCCCCAGTTTGCCTTCCCATTCTCTCCCATTGTATGTCCTTGCTCTGCGAAAGTCAGGACATTCTAGACATAGTTGTATGTCTTTCATAGGCTTATGAAAGTCAGGTGGTTTCTGATTGCTTGCCATCAATGATGACAGCAAAGCATTCTTTTTAAGTTCTTTCTGCTGCGAACTGAATTGTGGCATCTTCCAAAGAATGAGGGCATAGGATCCTGAAGCTATATTGAAAAGTTCCTTAAGAGGCTTCAACTAGTCTTTGGTCTCCCTAGTTGTCAGGTTGAAACTTTTCTTCGCAAAGGTGGTGTCTCGTGGTGATCCACACATCGGCACTGCAATAGTCTGGGTGACCTTAAACGTGCCACTACCTACACGTGTGGTTTTGAGGGGCTCAGGCAATTCTAGTTGAGCTCCATCTTTGTTGTTTGTGGGCGCAAGTGTCATCTGACTCTTTCTGATCTGTTGCTGTAACTAAAACCCAATTCTTGTACTACAGCTATCCCACATCTGTTTATAGACCTCAAGGAACACACACCTCATATATCTTAACACATCTGGTAGGCGAGCTAGAACCCTTCTAGGTTCTTTTCAAAAACTAGTGTACAATTATCTGCATTAGAAACTTTGTTAAAATATAATTATTACTTCCTTTAAAAAATAGTTTAAAGTCTCCTTATTGTATTTTCAGGATGTTTTTCTTTGCCCTTCTTATTTCTGAAAAGGAAAAATATCAGCAGTCTTCACCCTAAGGATGGGATGCCCTGAAGCTCTCAGGACTTAGAAATTCCTGACCCCACTGGAGAAGTGAAAGTACCTCACGCTAGTGATTTCATCTTCGTGCATACTGGTTCCATAAGAGAAGGGATAGCCAACCCCTTTACCATGTATCTAGTGTGCAACATCTCAGCAGCACGACTTAATAATTATGAGTCAATAAATTCAGTGGGTACCTGTGAAAGTGTATGCTCAAAATATACGACTGGAAAGCAGGATTCAACATAGGAATGACTAGCCCACTACACAGGATAGGCTCCTTTCTCAAGAGGAGGCCTGGTGACGGAGGACAAGGAGGAAGTGAAGACGGAACTTTTACCACTTGTATACTATGGACCTCTTTGGATTATTGGCTATGTGACATGAGCAATATCTTTTCTTGGTGATTCAGCTATTCCTGATGCGGACAAATGATGATGGAGAAACCATACACACTATTGCAAGAACCCGAAACTCTAAGCAATTGAAAGTAGATGTTATATAAGCTAAGAAACATGATGAGGCTAAAGAAAGTAATTTTGCTAGAAACAACAGACCAACTCCTCGATAATGGAGTAGATTAAAGCTGAGGCACAGATAGTACATATGATATGTTTCTTTACTTTCAGTGCGTAAATGAGCAGTTTGTTCAGAATTATTGAGAAATGCTGCCGTGTCTGGATGAAAGGTATTTACTGTGTAGTTATCATCATAGGGACATTTCGACTTAACAGTTTTTAGATCTACATTTTTTTTATCTTGTTGATTTGGGTTCAGACACTTCGTGGGAGGACTTTTGCGCTGACTAAGGATGATCTTAAAAGGATATGCATTAAAGACTAAGGAGTACTCTATTCTCCTTTTCCCTGTTCCAGAAAAGAGAAACAAAAACATAAAGGTCCCAACTTCATGGATTAAAAGAGAGATAATCAATATCTGCTATGACTTCACTCAGTCCTTCAAACCAGCCCCTCCCTTTTTTCTAATCTTTAATATTAAATTTCACTTTGAAACAAAAGTAAAAGCAGAAAGAAACACCCATCTGACAATTTCACCTACAAGCCATTAGTTAAGATCCTGCAGCTTTCATTAGCTCACGGTAGGTGTTACCATAATACACATGTGAGACCGTCATGACTCTCTCCTGATATGATAGTTTATGCCAGTTGCCCAGAAAACATCCTTATCTGCTCTCAGATGCTGTGACATGCTGACATTGAAGAACTACAATGTCAAACAAGAATGTGACTTCTGACATCCCATTTCAGAGAAAACCCTTAAAAATAAATGAGTGGGAACTATGAGCAGGTACCTTAAACATGATTATAGAGAATAATATCTAACTATTCGAGTATCTAAATGTGATTTTAGCCTCCCAAAGAAGTCAGAAAAGATGATGAATAGACATCTGGCAGCATTGCTACTAGTAAAGAACCTTTGTTCATGGATAGGAGACAGAGTTCAATAATCCTTACCTACTACAGGATTATTCTCTGCATCCCATAGAACTGTCCCGGATATTTATTAAGCATAAGCCAACACTGGGCAAACTCTATAGGGTAGTCCTTGTTTTCTTCATTTTATGTACTAAAAAAAAAAAAAAAACTTAGGCACAAAAAAAAAAAAAAAAAAAAAAAAAAAAAAAAAAAAAAAAAAAAAATTCCCAAGCCTCACAACCCAGTGGTGAGGTCAAAATTTCACTTGAGTTTGTTTTGTGAGAAGTGTTTTTCAGAGTCCATATTACTAATACTTTTATTCAGGAAATTCTTTTATGTGGAGAATATTCTGTGTGCTTTAGGATACTTAGAAACATGCTTGACCTCAACGTTTTAGCCATTAGTGTCCCCTTACTCAAGTAGTGCTATCCTTATGTGTCCAGGTCGCTGCCCTGTGTTCCTTGGGGATAAAATGTCCCTCTCCCCTACCCCTGGGGAAGAACTATTGCCATACCAGAAAGCATACCATTCTGTGTAGTGTGATTGGTGCTGTCCTCTGCTTCCTGCACTTAATTAAACCTTTGTAAGGCCCAAAACTTCATTAAGAATCCACATCTCCATTTTACGATGTGTGTGTGTGTGTGTGTGTGGTGTATGCACATGGTACATGGTTACATGCAAAGACAAAAAGAAGACATTAAGTGTGCTCCTCTATCACTCTATACTTTTTCTTTGGACCATGATGTCTTATTGACTTTGGAACTAGGCTGTCAGTCAGAAAATCCCAGAAGTTGTTTTATACCTGGATCCCACACACTGGGGTTAGAGACAAGTAGGCATACATAGCCTACTTCTTATGTTTGTTGGTGCTCTTGAAGGAAGTTCCTTATGTATGCACAGCAAAAGTTCTTGTCCACCAAGTTATCTCTCTAGCCCTTAGAAAATTTCATTTCCTTAGCACTTTAAAGACAGTTTATTGTGTCTCTATCCTTTGTTATTTATTTTAACTCATTCTTTAGGAACGTAGGAAGTTTTTCATGTTCTAGAAGAATGAACACAGACAGGAAGACAATCCACAGGTCCTGGTGGTGTTATAGTTCTTATTGACTGCTTCTCCCATTGTCATTGTTGTCTACCTGCAGACAAAATGAATCATGATGTAATTTTCCAATGGCAACATCACTACTGGCATAAATAGAGTGCTGTGGGGTGTATTTGATACCTGTGCTGAGGTATCAAATACACATATGGAGGCTAGAGTACTGCATGCTAAAAGTGAGTGTCTTGCCTTATGTCTATATTCTGAGCTACATAATCTTTGCTTCATTACCAGTAGGCATCTATCTTTTTCACATAGACACAATGACTAATAAAAGAACTGTTCCCTTCATAATAGAGACAGCCAGAATACTAACTAAAAAATAATGGAGGTCACATTGGAGAACAGAAAAATATAACTTATGAAAAAAATCAACTAAGATAATCTTATTTATGTGACTAATAATATAAAATCATGGAAGACTGATTTAGCTCGTTTTACCTCAACTAGGCAATTTGTAAAATGCTTGATCAAAAAATATTAAGAGTACAATTCCTGGTCTCCCCCCCCCCGAATACCAATGTAGGACATAATTTAATGTATAGCCATCTTTTTCATATATATGAACTTAAACGAAGTGAGATCTAAAGAAAATTTAATTGGGGGCACCAGGCTACATAGCATCCAGGACATAATTCTGTCCAGTCTCCACTCAGAAATGGCTCTTTTCCAGCAGAAAGTAACACATGTTTCTTGATCAGAAGCATGCCAGCTCATTCAAGATACAGCAATTCCAAAAAATGCTTACAGTAGTGACCACAACATTTTCCCTCTCCACTGCTTCTTATAAGTCACCATGAACTTGACCATGTCATGGCTGTGGCAGTGCCTGTCAGTTCTTCCTCAAATATTGTCTTGATTTCTACTCATCAATTCCACGAGCACTGGTATCCCATTGTATATTTTGCAAGTTCCCGAAGCTGAGAAATCACAAACCATCGTAGTCCATTCCCTGACCCCAAAGAGCATTCAGCCTAAGTGAGAAATAGAAAGGAAGGAACTGAATAAAATCGACACAATGATAGGGGAAGAGGGAATGCTAAGGAGATTTGGGGATTTTATAAAGGAGAAAGAAAGAAAGAGAGAGAGAGAGAGAGAAGGTAAAAAAGGAAGGAAGGAAGGAAAGAAAGAAGAAAGGAAGGAAAGAGGGCAGAAGTGATAACCAAATATATAAACAAGTCTAAGAAGTTTGTAATTGAGAGACACACAGGTAAAAACAAAACAACAAAAACAAACAAACAAAAAAAAACCAAGAATAATTTCCTTCAAACACATTCTAAAGGAAGATTTGTTTTGGTTGTTATTTATTTTAGTTGGGAAACTATAATGGCCTATTTGTAGTCTAATGTGAATGGGGGAAAGACACAAGAGAGAAGGAATAAATGGATCCAGAAAGGCTTTGTGTGGTGGACACTATAAAACGCGGTTCCTAAGTCTAGGAATTGATCTGCAGTGGAGCAAGGACAGCTCTCCCATTTTAACAGATGGAAAATAAAACACTTAGAAGCTACTAAGGTGATAAATGTGCTGTTGAAAGAACTGGAAATCCTCTTCTAATTGCTCCGGCTCTCTCAGTAACAAAAGCAAGGTCACAGTCAAGGGAGGAAGGTGAGATAAGCTTGGTGAGAATAGAGTGTGTGAATAGTGACATCAAAATGAACTCATTCCGAACTGCACCGGAACACCTGAGCTTTCCTTTCACGGGGTGCATGCCGTAGTCTGTCAAGTTCAGCTCCTGGAGGGTGGGCAGACTCTTGATGTAAGGTTAAGATTCACCCCCAGTGAGCTTGTCTCTAGCGCTGTGGCAGATAGAATCACGGTCCAGACTGAATCTCGGGAAGCTGTTGTGCTAGTTTATGTGACAAGTCTTAATTAATACCAGAGATAACATTTATTGCAATTAGTTTGCTAATCAATAGGGAGAAGATTATTTGTTAAGAACGAGGGACCATATCATCACCCGAGAAATCCCTATGATGAAGGAAAGAGAGTCGAAAGTTAGAGTCATCCCGGTGTGTTGTCAGAAGGACTTAGTCAATCATGCTAACTCAGAGATGACAGGAATCCAAGCTTAAGAAGGCTCAGGGAGCTGGAAAATTCAAATGAAAGTGTCCTTTCGCCGAACCCATTCCCTAAATGAGCACAGCCCTGTAACTCCATTTCATCCCTGATACCTGTTTTATAAAATCTTCTGACCTAAAGAACGGTGAACAGCTTGTGCTGTGTTCAACTCCTGTAACTCCTTTCACCATAACCCATATCCATAAGCCAAGTTTGGGTCAAAGTTTTGTTTGCAGGACAACATCAGAGGCAATTTACAAATGCCTAACCACAAATTCTCAATAGTATTATGTAAGGGTTTTGAGAAGTGGTGAGAGAAGCGTGTGAGGTTTAATTAGATTAGAGAAAGTCTAAGCCTGTGGTTTGAGGACTATCTAGACAGTTGTTGCCTTGCACCGAATTGGACATACCAGTCAACTTTTCAGTAGGATCTTTTTCTGAGTCCATACCAAATGTTGCTTAAAGAAAAGTTGTCCAGAAATAGCTTAGAAATCCTGACAAGGAAGAGATTTTTACATTTGCTTGCAGGTATCAGGACTTACTTACAAAATATAAACTAAATAAAATATAAATAAAATCAAAATGTATGAGTTTTTTTTTTCTCCAGTCTTGTTTGGTTCTTTCTGGGTCTCATGACTGTCCTGCTTCTGGTTCCTGGCCATCCAGTCAGTGTCAGTTATGGGCTTCCTCTTGTGGCATGAGCCTCAAGTTGAACCAGTCATTGGTCACAAGTTCTATGCCCCATTACCCCAACACACCTTGCAGGCAGAACAGGTCAAAGTTATTATTTTTTTTCCCCTGGATTGATGTCCCAGTTCCATCGCTAGGAGCCTTGCCTGGTTATAGGTAATAGCCAGTTTGGGCTCTGTATCCACAGTTACTAGGAGACTTTAATAGGGTCACTCTCATAGATTCCAGGGAGTTCCCACTGCACTAGTTTATACATCACTCCCAAATGTACCCCCCAATAGTTGTACTGGAATTCCAATATCAGTACTCTCTCCCTCTGTCATTTCTACCCTTTGTCTGATCCCTCCTCTTGTTATCCCCACATGTTCCTAGTCCACCTGCAAATTCTACTCTATTTCCCTTTCCTGGAGAGATCCATGAATACCCCATTGAACCCTCATTGTTACTTAGCCTCTCTGCATCTGTGAATTATACCATGAATATCCTTTACCTAACAGCTAATGTCCACTTATAAGTGAGTATATACTATGTTTATCTTTATGATTCTGGGGTACCTCATTCATGTTGATCTTTTCTAGTTTCATCCATTTGCCTGCAAATTTCATGATGTCATTGTTTTTAACAGCTGAGTAATACTCTATTGTGTAAATGTACCACATTTTTTTATCCATTCTTTACTTGAAGGATATGTAGGTTGTTTCCAGCATCTGCCTATTACAAATTAATCTGCTAAGAAAATATTTAAGCAAGTGGTAGGGCGTTCTTTTGGGTATATGCCTAGGAGCTGTGTAGCTAGGTCTTGAGGTAGGTTGATTCACAATTTTCTGAGAAACCACTGGTGTCGGAAGTGTTTCTGTATATGTGTTACTTTAACAAGGTGGGAATTCCAAGCAGATAGAGGAGAAAAGAAGGCAGAGTCAGAGAGAAGTCATGTAACTGCTGTATAATCTGGACATACGGGACAAACAGAAAAATGACAGCCAAACTTGCCTGCAGAAGATGGAAATGGTCCTTCATGAAAAAACTACCAGACATTTTGCAGGACACAAAAAAAGCAACTGATAAAATTTGCCATTAAAAGGCAAAAACAGATCTTCAAATTTCCTGCTTCATGGAAAAGTCTGGCAGATACTATAGGCCTGTAGGCAGAAGATGGATGCTCCAACAATACAGAAGAACTTTGAGTGAATTTCTTAATAGTGAGATGTCTTTGTCAATTCTAGAGTTTTGGAAGTTGCTTGCAATGCAGTTCTTGTTTGCTTAGGTAATATTATATCCTTCTGTAGTCTTTAGCAATTTGAAGACAAATAATTATAGTTTTCCTTAGTTATGATAAAAGATAAACTATATATAAAACTTTAGACTCACAAAAAGAGGATACATGAGAGAATATTTTCCTTAATTTGTCAAATGTAAATGGACTGAATATTGTAACTATAAGTCTTGCTCGAACACTTTTGTATATGTAATTTTACTATGTGAAAGTTAAAACCTTCATTTTTATTTGTACGGATAAGGGGAAATTGTGTGGGAAGTCCTTCTGTATACATGTTGCTTTTATTGGTTAATGAATAAAGCTGCTTTGGCCTATGACAGGAGAGAATAGATCAAGGAGGGAATTCCAAGCAGATAGAGGAGAAAAGAAGGCAGAGTCAGAGAGAAACCATGTAGCTGCCAAAGGAGAAAGATGCCTACCAGTAGGCCACAGCTTTTTGATGATACATACACTAACAGAAATGGGTTAATTTAAGAGATAAGAGTTTTCCAGCAATATTGGTCAAAGAGTGTTGTAATTAATATAGTTTCCATGTGATTATTTCAGGTCTGGGCAACCGTGAAATGGATGAGCAATCTCCTACTAAAAACCACCATTTTGATTTCCAAAGTGGCTGTGTAGGTTTGCATTTCCACTAGCAATAGAGGAGTGTTCCCCTTGCTCTACACCAGCATGAGCTGTCACTTGTGTTTTTTCTCTTAGCCATTCTAACAGGTGTAAGATAGAATCTCAAATAGCTTTGATTTGCATTACCCTGATGGCTAAGGGTGTGAGACATTTCTTTAACTGCTTCTTGGCCATTTGAGATTCCTCTGTTGAGATTTCTCTGTTTAGGTCTGTACCATGTTTCTAGAGTTGGATTATTTGATTTGTTGATATCTAGTTTATTGAGTTCTTTAACATATTTTGATTATGTAAGATCCATATTCCTAATATGGATATTAGAAATTAATATGGATTCCTAATACTATTCTGCTATACTCATAGATCAGTGCTTAGTCCAATTATCATCAAAGAGCTATCAGAAACAGATGGGAGCACATGTAGAGATGCACAGCCCAAACTGGGAAGAGCCAGGGGAACCCCACAGAAGAGGGAGAGAAAGGATTGTAGGATTCAAAGGTAGAGGATACCATGAGAACATGGCCCACAGAAACAACTGAACAGAGTTCATAGGGTTTCACAGAAGTTGAAGCAACCATAAGGTGTTTTGCATATACCTTATCGTTGTGTGACTTGGTGTTCTTGTGGAACTTCCAACAATTGGCGGGGGGTATCACTGGCTTTTGTGCAAGTACTTGGGCCCATTTTCCTCCTACTAGGGTAGCCTCGTTCAGCCTTGATATTAGATTTTGCCTTTAGTTGTATTGTATTTTATTAGGCCATGTTTGATGAATATCCCTAGGAGGACTGCTTTTTTATTTTTTGAAGGGAATCAGAGGAGTGGGTCTTGGGGAGAGGGAAGGTGCAGGGAGAGACTGGGAAGAGTGAAGTGAGGAGAAACTTTGGTCAGGATGTAGTGTATGAGAGAAGAATAAAGGACAAAAATATGTGTGCTTGGTAACTGAATAGTATACTCAAAAACATATCATTGAATATAAAATATAAAAATATTGTTGAGATATGCGATAAAGCATTGGAGAAATGGAATTTTCAAAAACAGAGTGGGGATATTGAACATTCTATATTTGAAGAAATTCATCAACAAAACTCATGTTGCATTGAAAACATCCAAGATGGTTTAAAAAATGAAGACATAAATTATACATTTTTAAAATACAAATAAAATATTTATACAGAATTGCTTGTGTATTTGTTATGGGGAAGTTGGTGTGTGTGTGTGTGTCTGTATAGACAGATAGACAATTATTAGGCAACCATTGGGATGATTGAATGGTTAGGCCAGCCTGGTCTAAAGAGAGAAAGTCTGTTGAAATATCATTCCATGGACAGAAAACCAAAACAAAACCAGACAGAAATCTTGCCTGTAAAACAAGATACTCCTCTTTAACAGAGAAAAGTGGGCTGATTTTTTTTGATGGACTAAATTCTTAATTGTTAACTAAGACTAGCTATGTGCATATAGGGATGGAGTGAGCATTCACCTACATACTCTTCTTTTAGGCAACTTACGTATGTCTTTCAAGACAACTGACTGCAACAACTGTGAATTATCACTCTCAGTTGAGCCGCTGAGTTTTGACCACAGACAAAGTGAATTTTCTATCCAACTTCTTACAAGAGTTTGCAAGTCTTGGCTTCCAATAGAAGGAGCTTTTGAGGTTTTGTTTTGTTATATAGAATTATGGTGAAAATAATGAAGTAAAATACATCAAAGTCTCAGCTCGAGACATTACATTAGGGTAGAAATCTCCTGAAATGAATCTTGGAATAAGCAGGAGATATCCAATGATGATAAAGACTTCAGGTTAAAAAAATACAGACAAGGCATCAGTGAGTTGTTTATTTAGAAAATAATCAATTATGGGTGAGACATTGATCCTCAAATCATTGTGTCTGCCTAAGTTTGTAAAATGTCTGCCCTACCTATCTCTCAGGCTGTTCTGGAAAATCAAAATCGCTTTAAAAAATAATTAGAGAAACTTTCTCACAGCAGAGTAAATGCCAGACAATGGAGAAGATAATAAGACAAACAATATATCCCTCTATCTCAGCAGTGACCCAAAAGGAAAACCATAAGCTGGACAGTATTGCCAGAGTACAGTAAGTAAAATAAGAAATGTAAGAACACCGAATCCTTAAAATAATGGCTCCAAGAAAGATTTTTACACTTTTAATTAAACTATACTTCCATAAAATCCTTCTTTCTTTTCCCCTATCCAGAATCTCCAATGTCCTTTCACTCTCAAATTAATAGCTTTTTTTTATTATTGTTGCTAGACACACACATTTATGTCTATATGGACAAATATATAAATACAACCTTTCAAGTCCATTTTTATTGTTTGTGTGTATATGGAGTCCCATATGATATCTTTGTATTAGGTAATCAAATAAGGGGCTCATCTTTGGAAGAGCCTATTTCTCCTCCCAATAGTTGTCTTTAGTTCTTTGTTTAAGAACAGAAATCTATGCAAATTCCTCCTTCCATGTTAACACATCCATTGATAATACCATTGCTCCAGTCTTGCTTATAAAGTCATTTCTAGAAGAGACTATTTCACAACAATTTCCTGGTATTCTGTTTTTTACAGTCTCTCTGCCCTTCTTTTGTGATTTTCCCTGAATTACAGATGTAGGAGCTTTGCTACACCTGTATCCATTGGCACTTTGCTCCTTACAACCCATTGATCATTGCGTTGTGTCTAGTTGTGTTTTTTTGCAATGGTCTCCATTTGCTGTAGATCTAAAAGAAGATTAGTATTCAGAATATAGAAATAATTCCAAAAAGACTGAGTCAAGGGAACAAATGACCCAATTAAAAATGGGTTAGGGAATCTCAAAAGACGTTCTCAACAGAATAAATAAAAATGGCTAAGGAATAAAGCAAAAATTGTTCATGATCATTAGGAGTTATGGAAATACGAATTAAAACAACTCTGAGATTTCATCTAACCCCAGTCACAATGGCAAAGTAAGCTAAACAGCTGACAACAATTCTGGGAAGGTTGTGAAGAAAGAGGAGCCCTCATTGAGTGTTGGTCGGAATGCAAACTGGTGCAGCAACTCTGGGAATAAGTATGGAGAGTCCTCAAAAAACTAAAATAAATCTACCATACATCCCAGCTATACCACTCCTTGGCATATGACATTCTACTCCATAGATATTCAACCATATTCATTGCCTCTTTGTTTCTGAAATTCTTTAAATCAAAGCTGTTTCCAAGCTAAGGACTGCTTTGATGAACTATAATGTCATGGTGCCAGGCGAAGAAGCCATGAGTAGAAACTGCAGCATCTTCTTGTGCTCTGAAATGGCAAATGCTGGCTTTTTAGCAGGTGAGGAGACCTGTCTGCTCCCTTCTGATGACCACGTTCTTCACCGAGCAGAGCATCTCATTAAAACCCTGTGAATTCAGCATGCTATGAAGCTCAGATCTAGCACAGACACACCACCCTTTTTTATGGATATATCACCCTGCAAAAGACAAGACTCCTCCTGATTGCAGACAGATTTGTGAAAGTAGAAGGCCAAAACAAAAATTCTATAAAAAATCTCTGTCATCTCATTCAAATCACTGATGCTGAAATCAAAATATAAAAGTGCTTCAGACTTGTTACTCAACTGTCGGCTCTTCATCCTTTTCCACTGGAGCCAAAGGGACAATCTGTTCCCAAAAGAACAAGGAATGTTTTGGTCACCTTACAAGCTTGTTAGAAGAAGGAAGAAGAGTAAAACAATGAGGAGAAGAATGAGGAGGAGGGAGGGAAGGGGAGGGAGGGAAGGAGGAAGAGAAAGTTTTGGCTTGTGAGAAAAGAGATGTGGTGACAATTGGTGACAATTTTCAAATGTTTTCCTCTCCTTGCAATGATTTTGGATGTTGTTCCCTTTGACACTGCGTGGGAATTTGAGTTGAAAACTCCCATTTTATACTGACTTGGTTTTCAAGCCAGATAGTCTACCTTCATCTTGGTTGAGTTCAGAACACACTCTGTGAGGCCTTAGGACAATACATAATTCCTGATCTACAAATCACATTGTTGCATCAGGATTGCTAAATTTATTTTTGTATACTTTGAAATGTCCCAATAATATATGACAAATTCCAAATGTCACTTTTCTCCTGGCTCACCTGGTCAACACAGGGCAGTAGTTGATCCAACAGGTAGGTATACTGTTTCCCTGGTTCCTTCATTAACTTCTCAGCATTTTAAGCCAGATAAGAATATGGGTGCTTAAATCAGGAAAACCAGAGGAAGAACACACATATCAGCCTACCCCTGAGAGTTCTAGCTTGCCTTTACTCACATTCTTTACTTCCATCCACCCAGGCTTCTTCCTTCCAAAGACCGCCATTTGGGCTTCAAGGCCCAGCAGTAGACTCAAAGACAATTGCTTTATAGAAAACAGTTGAGCAGCTTCACAGTAGGGCAGCTTCAGAGCCTTACTGCTTCCTATTATCAGCATGTTTCTGCTTCCTGTCATTCTGATTGGACATGGATTGATGGCTGCATCTTTAGCAGAACAGAAAGATTGTGGACTTTGTATCAGAATTTACACCCGACTGACTCTCTGACTTCTTGTTTTAAACAACCTCCTCCTCACAGTCTCCAGTTCCATTCTTTGGTTGTTTTTTGTTTCTGTGAGATAACACCTCTCCATGTATAAGGTGGCCTGAAACTTTCCGTGTAATCCAGGCTGGACTCAAACTCATGACAACAATCCTTCTGCCAGCTTTCCAGGTGCTAGAGTTATAGACATAATCTACCATGCTTGGTTGGCTTCATGGAGATTCTTTATTCTGGTGATCTCTGGATTTCTTGTTTGTGACAGAATTTGAAATGTCTTCTTCATGGGGTTGTGAGAAAATTAAGAAAGTAAAGGCGAGGGACATTTCATTCACAGTAGGTGATCTACTGTGATAGTGGCAGTGTTGGGAGTTGGCTACTTTGTTCTGTATGGTGTCCTCTCTTCTCAGTCCATTCAGAGTAGCTGTCTTGGAATATGTTTTACCTGATATGGGCTCCTTCGTTAAGCTGTGAGGAATAGTCGCAGTTTTCCAATTTGAGAAAGTGATGGAGGCGAGGCTCGGTTCACTCAGGCCATGTTTGCCTGCTCTAAAGTGAGTCACCAAAGGCAATTTCCTCTTTACTATAGGGGGATAGCAATGCCTCCCCCAGAATGACTCCAGCACATATGCAGTCTACTCTCCAAACATTTCCATATGGTCTGCTGGCTTGGATTCCCAAGTACTGATTCTTCCATCTCTCTCTGCCTGTGCTAGCTCTCAGGATATGGAGAAGGGGGCAACTCTAGGAGATGCCTTAGAACACAAACAGTTTTCTTAGGTTAATGATGAGTATTATCAGAGCTAGATTGCTGGTGTCAAGTTCTTTGACCAAACTGTTCCTTGTATTTATTCAGCTAAACAGAAGTCATAGAGTAAGTCTAGAGAACAAGTTATCTGTCCTTAATTGTATTGACTCATTGCAGAGGCCATAGTAAGCAATAGGAGCTAGGAGCTAGGGGGCTAGGAGCAAGGCTATACCCCAGTCCATATGCATTCTGTATGGGGTCTGTGGAATAGCACCTTTTTCCTGCCAAATTTCAAATTTTTCCCCTCCCCCATCTCTATGTCCATTATGATCTCTAAACTCTTCTACTTCAACACATGCGGGTAAGTAGAGAAAGAGACTCTCAAGCAATAAATACTTTCCTGATGTTTGCTATGAGCCAGACACTGCAACATTCTGCTAGGATAAGAAAACAGAAAGACATGAGCAAAGCAAAGAATTAAGCATTTAGAATTTGTTACAGAATATTAAAACAACAAGAGAAAATGTGTCAAAAGAAAAGCTGTGAGGAATGGCTTTGTGATTTATGCAGAAAATATGTGTCAGAAATAAGTGAGACTTTGAAAGCAAAGCAAGAGATCTATAAGCCAATGGCTCCGGGGATTAAGGAGAGAGAAATGTTTATATTTGACGCATCTAGGCTCTGGAGAGGCAAGGAGAAAACAAGAAAACAGAAAAGGAATGTAGATGCTCTGCCTCAGATTAGGCAACTGGTGACAAAAAGATTCTAGATATTTTAAGTCTTCCATTCGTTGTATGGATTTTGTCATTAGATTGATTTACGTAAATAAGTAATTAGGTGTCATCGGCTATGCTTTGGACAATATTGTACAAAGAATGACCCTGGTGGTCAGGCAAGCAGCTCTGCTAAACATCAGCAGTGGGCACACAAACACCTGACAAGTAGAGAGCGGTGAGCCACAATGAGCACGACCAGTCGGATTTCTCAGTCGGAGTTTGAACTAACCAGAAATATTCTGGGAAGGGAATCCTGGAAAGGTACTTCAGTCCAGCCAAACTGATACATAATGCTACCTTACTGCATGTTTCCTAACTGGGTTTGGCTCCAGAATGAAATGTCATATTCACAGTGCAATAGAATCCAGTGCATAAGGTGCTGTGCTAGCCCTTCCTGACTCCTCCTTAATGTCTCAGGCTTCTTTATTTTCCAACCCTATTTCAGTGCCTCTGTGTTGGGAGCAGTGAGACCACCCCAGATCCTGAATTTCTTGTTTTCCCCTGATCTGAGTGCCTACAGCTGCTCTGAGCACAAGACCTTCAGGAGTTCTTGATGGCAGGAGAGTGGTTTCTGGTGGGTTTGGCTGGAGCGTGGCTATCTCTATATAATCTGCCGCTGAACACAATAAAGGGGGCGTTCTTGGGGAATTCAAGGATGACCCGTGTTGCTGTCTCTCTGTCTGTGTGTGTTAATGTATTTTAACCTCCAGCCCCCTTGACCGAAGTTCTGTAACTGGGTGCCAGCACACAGAGCGCAGACACAGGGGCACGGTGTGCGGCATCTCTGACTCCTGTCTTGCTGGTATAACATCATCCTTAATATGCTCTATTGGTCCTCTAGGACTAATCTAGTCTTTTTCTACTACACCCCTCTGTACACTTGCCTCTTGGATGACAACTGCATTGGGCTATTATTACAACTGTTCATATTGTTATTTTTGTTGTTCGATGACTTTGTGCCCTCAGAGACATTTATGTTCAACTCTATATATGATACTGTTTTGCTTTCTCTTCCCATTCCATCAAATAGAGAAGGCTACAAGAACAGAACAGAATGCAAGGTTGCTCCAGGGGACCTATTTAAACAGAGAACAAATCCCACTTGTACCTCACAGAAGAACATGTTTAAGATCCAGCTTTTATAAACAGACCCTTGAATCTCAGCAAGAGGATTTGAAAAGTCAAACACTCTGGGGCCATGACTATAAAAGTAAAATTACAAGACTGGGGAACCTTTCCAGAGACAGGCTTATTTCAAACATTGCTATCTTATAGGTGTTATTCTTAGCAGAACCTAGGTTCATGTCAGCTTCCAGTTCAACACTCAGCTGCAATGGGAACCTTGCAACAGCTTCCCTAGGCTATTAAAGAGGGCATTACATAACACTGAATGTCTCCTCTCCCCTCCGTTTCTATCGTGAGTTCTAAACCCACCCCTTCCTCTCACTTCAAACTTCGCATACATTTCTTTGCAGATTTGACTCTTAGATGTGGGTGCTTTTGCGGGTGCACTGCTGGGATCCAGAGGCTATAAAAGTGGACACAGTGAAGCTCACACACTTAATAACTCACAATTAAAATAGAAATATTTTAATCCCAGGAGAATGATGTTGTGTTGCAGATGAGGTAACAGAAGTTTCTATACAGAAACAGTTAGAATGCATGGCAAGGAGAGAAAGATTCTCTGGTGACATGTGTTCATAGGTGTGTGGACTAATATCTGGGTCTTTGATTTGATTTGATTCCATTGGTCAACCTGTTCATTTTTATGCTAAAACAAAGCTGTTTTCATTACTGTATCTCTATAATAAAGCTTGATTTCAGGGACAGTGATGCCTCTGGAAGTTCTATTATTGTACACGATTATTTTGGCTATCCTGGGTTTTTGTTTGTCTATATTAAATTGAGTATTGTTATTTCAAGGTCTGTGAAGAATTGTTTTGGAATTTTGATGGGAATTTCACTGAATCTTTAGATTGCTTTTAGTAGGACTCCTATTTTTATTATGTCCATCATACCTACCCAAGAACATGAGAGATCTTTCCATTTTCTGGTATCTTCTTTAATTTCTTTCTTCAAAGAATTAAACTTCTTGTTAAATAGGTCTTTTACTTCTTTACCCCTAGATATTTTATTTTATTTGTGGTTATTGTGGACGGTGATGTTTCTCTGATTGCCTTCTTTATCATTGAAGATGTCCCATGGAATCACATAGACTACCAAAGAGGAGCTGTAAGGAGCATCAATTCCAACTTGTGTATAATTTCGACCAAGAGTGTTCACTGAATTTTTATCAGAATGAAAAATAAGTTATTGATGACTCCCTCATGTCTTTCCAAAGATATGTTGAATGTAAGTCCTACAGCCCCAAGCCGTTGCCCTTTCCTAATTGCCTGACTTCTTTCAATCAGTTTGGAGTACCTGGATTAGATGAATTCTAGGTTTCTTTTTATATTTGAATTTCTGCTCCTTGACCATGGGATCCCTTTATAGTGAATTCAACAATTCATCTTAGCTGTATCATTTTTACAGCTAAGGACATATTCCTTATATAACTGTCTATATAGCTTTTATAAGGATGTATTGACATACAACCCAGTCATTTGTTCATGTATTGTCTGTGAACATTTTCATTCAACAATGGCAGAAGTGCTCATGGCACAAGTTTCATGACCACAAAGCACAACATTATTAACTATTTGATGGTTTCCTGACAGTGCTAAATAACCCCTTGCCTTAGTATATGAATTTTATATGGCCTTGAACCCACTTCACATGGATTTCACTTCATAAATGGGAAGCAGTATGGTAAAATATTTAAGACTAAAACATATGGGATCACATGACTTTTAAAATATTTGAATTTATTTGAACTCAAATATTGTTTTAAATTATACATTTCAGTTAGGTACTCTTAAAGTTGCATTACTGAAGCTATGGCAAAACACTCTGACCAAAGGCAACTGAGGGGAGAAAGTAATTTATTTGTCTTATACTTCTAGGTCACAGACCATTAATGAGGGAAGTTGGGACAGGATCTCAAGGTAGGCCTATTTGCTATTCCATGCAGCATTATATCTAAGAAGGGGACTCACTCACAGCTAAGGAAGCACAGTGAAAACCATGGGTGAATGCTGCTTGATAACTCATTTCTAGACCCTCCTTAACTAGCTTTCTTCTATAGCAGAGAACTATCTGACCAGGAAATGATACCTCCCACAAGGGAATGGATGCTCCAATATCAATTAACAATCAAGACAATCCCCCCCCCCCCAGATATCCACGCTCACAGATGAATCTGTGCTGAGAAATTTTTCAGTTGAGACTCCCTTCCTTTCTCTCTCTCTCTCTCTCTCTCTCTCTCTCTCTCTCTTTGAGACAGGGTTTCTCTCTATAGCTTTGAAACCTGTCCTGGAACTCACTCTGTAGACCAGGCTGGCTTCAAACTTACAGAGATCTGCCTGCTTCTGCCTCCCAAGAGATGGGATTACAGGCGTGCATCACCACCACCTGGCTCCAAGACCGATTTCTTAAGAGAACCTATACTGTGTGAGAGTCAAAACTATCCAGTGCAAGTATTATGTGATGTTTTGATACAAATACTCAGTCTATAATTTGTAAATTGAGGTAAGTATGTCTAATTTTTTTTAAACAATCATCACTTTCATGATGGGAAATTTACCAAATCTTACTTATGGATTTTTGAGATATACAGTTGCTTATTGCTACCAATACTCAGGCTAATGAACATTTAGCTCTTATTAAAGTGTAATTTATCATGGTTAGATCAACCTTCCGATGCTTCCCCTTCCTCACTCTCCCAGGCCTGTAGTAATTAGTAGTCCATTCTAAGTTTCTATGAGATCAACTTTTTTAGAGTCTATGTTTCAGAGACATCAAACATGAGGCCTAGTGTAGTTCAGTTAATATTATGACTCCCATAGACCATCCATACTGTCACAAATGACAGGGGATCACATCTTTCTTACAGCTGAATAATGTTTCATCATACACAAGTAACACACTATCGTTGTCTACTCCTCAGCTAATGGACAGTCAGGTTGTTTCCATTGCTCAGCTATTGTGACTAGTGCTGAAAGAAACACAAGACTATACACATCTTTTCAACATACTGATTTAATTTCCTTCGGATATGTACCCAGAACTAGTACTGCTAGATCATATGGTGATTCTATTTTTAATTATTTTTTTTTGTGGAACCTCCATACTGTTTTCCATATGGCTGTGCTAATTTGCATTCCCACCAACTGTGTGAAAGGGTTCCCTTTTCTCTACATTCAGCAGTTGTTATCTTTAGTCTTCTTCATCATGGCTATTCCACACAGGGCTGAGGAGATAGCTCCCTGTGGTTTTGATTTGCCTTTCTCTGATGATTAATGACATTAAAACTTTACTAATGTCCTATTGCCCAGGGAATATATCCCTCCAGCACAGCCTGGAAGACAGAGAGAAGCAGAGACTCTTCCTGTTTCCCTTCTGACTCTCTCTCCCAGGCCCGGCTCTCACACTCATGCCATTCTAAAACACTCATCACTCACTTCACTCCTTCCTCTGCATTTTGGCTCTCTGCCTCCTCAAAAGTGTGCCTGTGTTTGAAAGTCAAACCTGGGATGAATAGTCCAAGTATTGGGAATAGACAGATAATGGAAAACTAGTGCTTGCATGCTTCCTAAGAAGATAACTAAACACAATTGATGCTTAATAGTATTTGAGATGCAAAGACACCCCAAAGTTCAGGAAGCCAGACTTCCTGGATATAGCCTCCTTTGAGAGAATCAGCACCTTCTATTTTCCATCGGGTAGCCACCATTCCATGGCTGTGGGTTCTTCTGTTTTGTCTAATAGTAATTGCTTCCACTGCCTGAGAGCTAGCGTCCCCAAGAAAGCTCTGCATCCTGACTCAGGATGCTGAGGGCGGTGGTATGTGGGTTATAGCAAAGACAAAGACTAAATTGTTTATTGACTGTCTTCAGAAAAATACACCAGATAGGCCTATGCAGTTAGCAGATGGGCATCTGGACAGATGATGGATACTCATGTTTTGTTTGAAAATTAAAATAGGACTAGTGGGGTAGAAGATGTGGAAAATTCTCCCTCCTTATTTCCTGAGTGTGGAAAACAAACCCCACCCCCACCCTTTTCACTTGTTCAAGAGAGGTCTGCACTTTGGAGCTAGTAAATCTGCTTGGCAGGTAATCTGCTACCCATCCGCCAGCTGCTTCATTGGCAAAAGGCGCATCACCATCACCATGGCAACTCGCAGGCAGGCAAAGGGCACGCAGGCCTGGCTTGAGGCCAAGGTAATCCGATGGCACTGGGCTTTGTTAATAGAAAGAGAAAAGCGGGCCAGAGCCACTTGCCTCTGCCTTTGCCAGTAAGGCTGGACGGGAGCAGAGAGCAGAGCTAATTAACCCGCTGGACCAGCTGTTGGCTGCCGCTTGCCAAATCCGACAAGTGGCCAAGGTTTGTCTATTCCTAACCCTTGTCGGCTTCCAGGGAGGCTGGGCCCTGAGGGAACAAGGGCCTTTTCTCAATGATGTCATCTGAGTATTTGTAGAATTTCCTCTTTGTGGGAAAGTTCTCTGGCAAAGTATAAAGAGACTTGACTTCCCTCGGAAGACCCCTTGGCCTTTTGAATGCTGAAGTGATTTTTCTAGATGAGAAACAAATCTGGGATTATAGGGAGAAGCAGGATGGTGGGGGTGGTGGGATATCCGTCCGTTCGGCCGTACGTTGTTTTAGGAGTCAGTCCCATCTGAGGCGCCTTTCATTCACCATCAGTGCCTAAAAGATCCCATATCCTGCAGAACGGTTAAAAAACATGAATTGTTTTTGAAAAGACCACGTTGCCAGGGAAAGGGAACTAACACATACACACATTTCTGACACTATGACAGGGAGTCCACCTGTACACGACAAATGCGCCGGAAAGCAGAGATGAAGAAAATGAGTCTACGAGGTGAGGGAGTTACATAGAGGAACACAGCTTCGACATGGTGGGCATCCATGAAGCCTGCATTGGTTTGGAAACACCCCCTCTACCCCTTTCTCTTCCTTCTCATTGCTGGCCCACACTCAGCAGCCACTGGTACAGTATTGCTGACATCCTGAAGCATAGTTCGTTGTTTAGGTAGGGATAAATTACCTGACAAAATATTTTTATGACTCAATCAGCTTGCCTGTGATAAAAAATTTACAAACCTAAACAACTTAGCTTTGCATCAACGTTCTTCAAGATGATGATTCTCCATTGTGTCTTGTGTACAAGGCACTTTGTATACATTGCGATTATAATGGAAAATACTTGCCCCGATCTCTTCTTATGAAGAAGGCAACTCAGGCTCAGGCAGCATGAAGGCAAGAAGTATAAATAAGGCACGTGATAGCAGACTGAGCCCTACTGGAAAAATCTGGACTGTGATGGCTTCATTTGTTTGTAGCCTTGAAGCCATAGAGAATCCAGTATACAGATGGGAGGGAAAAGAAGATTCCCATGATGGAGAGATAGAATGAACATGAGAAAGGGCAGTGGAGATAGTAAAACAGGCTGACCCTTTGGAAGTCCACCCACAACCAGGAACTAAGAATGTCCGATCTCTGAAGCTAGCTTATTTTTTTCCTGGATAGAAATAGTACTTCCAATGGGAGAGAGGTCATGACAAAGAGGGAGAGATATTCTAGGCCTTGACTCGTAGCATTTGCAGCATTTATAGTGGAAAAAAAGCAAGTCCTAGATTATCACTGAGCACGCACCCACTTAAGCCCAATAATTCTATCATTGTCATCTATGTGGCTTACCTTGGTCTGCTTCCCAGTTTCTGTTAATGCTCCAATTAAGGGGCTTCCTGAGACTGAGGTTATGTCTGAGCACTTAACTTGAGAAGGATCCATTTCCCAGTTAACATTAGGAAGAATTCAACTCCCCAGACACGCCCTCATTCTTCATCGGCTGTTGGTTACAGATCCAGTTCCTTGTCACATGAGCCTTTTCGTGGAATAACTTGAATCATCAAAGTCAATGAGCCACATAGCGATACAATATTTTGTAATCTAGTTGTCAAAATGTCAGCTCACAATACTGCCATATACTAGTTTTTGAAAGAGAGTCATTTATGGGGAGATAGTTGCACAAATCCAGGAATACCAAGATGTGATGATCAAGATGTAATGTTTTAGAACAGCTTAAATGGTTTAGGACAAATTAAGAGGTTCTTAATCTGTGGGTCACAACCCTTTTGGGGGTCAGCTAAGCCATGGAGCCACTGCCAGGGACAGACGTGCTGAAATTTTGCTGGTAGGCCACGACCTCGAGGTGATGCACAGATTAATGGAAATGGATTAAATTCATATATAAGAGTTAGCCAATAAGAATCTAGAGCTAATGGGCCAAGCAGTGATTTAATTAACACAGTTTATGTGTGATTATTTTGGGGCTAAGCAGCCAGTAACAAACAATTGGCCCTCCTCCAACACATACCAGAAGGAAAACTTTAATTCTATGGTGATGTGACTTAGCTTAGTAGCGTGCCTGTTTTGTATACTGAGATCTCCCTAATTCCTTCAACAATGTACCGGGTTACTCAGATTCAAAGACAAGCTCACAGCACCTTGTACTTCAGATATTTGGGTGTCCTTCAACACATGGAGAAATCTGAATATATTGGATATGACTCTGTCTCCTTTCTCTTAGCATTCAGCTTAGTTTTCCCTGCCTAGCTCTGTTCCCCTATAGCTCTGCTATAGGCCCAAAGCAGTTCCTTTATTAACCAATGATATTCACAGCATACAGAGGAGAACCCCACATCAGGTATGAAGGCTCACTCACTTCCTAGTGTCTCTTGGAGAGTGAGATGGAAGGTTTTCTCATAATAAAATTGTGTAAGGGCCCAAGGTTGGGAGAAGCCTTCAAGTGTGGTCTCCCCATGCAGCGCTGTGTGAAATTGAGGCATATTCTTAAATATTCAAGAGTACTTGTTTAGAATAACCCTTGTCCTGGCTACTTTTATGGAACTTGACAGAAGCTCAAGCCATTTACAAAGAGGGAAACTTCATCGAGAGACTAACTCCACCAGATTGACCCCAAGGGCATTTTCTTGACTGATGATTGAAGAGGAAGGACCCAGCTCACTGGAGAAGGTATTAACTCTGGGCTGCTGGTTCTGGATGATCTAAGAAATCAAGCTAAGCAAGCCATGGGGAGTAAGCCAAAACACAGTGTCCCACCATAGTCTTTGTTTTAGGCTCTGCCTCTAACTTTCTAGCTTAACTAAGTGCTCTCACTTCCCATTGATGTCAGACTGTGATGTGTGAACGTAAGCTGAAATGGACCCTTTCCTCAACCAAGTTGGTTTTGGTCACAGCGTTTTATCACAGCAATAGAAAACCCAATTAAGATAGCCCTCTTCCTTTCATTCTTCTCTGCCTTTCTTAAATTCTCTCTCTTCTCAACAAGTTTGAAAACTGGGATTGCTGTAGCACAGCTGAAGTACATACCTTATCCTATGTAAAGTTCATCTCACCTTGTAGATATCACTGCCCTTTAGTTAGCTCCTGAGATGATTCCATGGTTCCCTTAGAATAGACAGCATAAGACATGAGTTTGAGTATAATTTCTCTCCTTGGGCCAGGTCTCATGATTCTGTTAAATGGAATGAAGGAAGAGCAGTGACAGACTGTGGAAAAAAAAAACATTCCATGAGGGTCTTCCATATAAGAACTGACTGCATAACCTTACCTTTCCAGAAGCTGAGGACTCCTTCCGGAGTGATTCCTGTGATTCACATTCCCCAAACTGTCCTCTGTACCCACCCCCTACATGTGCATGAGACTGAAAAAAATATCACTTTCGATTACCCCTTTGAGATTCTAGAATTGAAAATGCAATGCAGAATTATTGGATCCAATACATTTCCACTTAATCTAACAGTAATAAGAGACCCAGGTTCTAGTTTGGGTTCTTAAAGGATCCCTAGTTCATGGTGTGGCTTTGAGCAAATTTTCTTAACTCACCAGGGATTGATTCCCTTAATTTAATAATTTAATATGAAAAGCTTTAATCATATCCTGGCCGTTTCCTGGGACTGGATTCTGAGATTGCTTTTCTCTTTGCATCTGTCACTGAGTTTCTGTGTAAACTGTAAGCGTAGGAACACACTCTGAATCTGCAGTGCAAGCTATCCTAAATATGGCAACACTAAGCCATTTCCTGTCAAGTTCCCTTGGAAGCATAAAAAAGCAGAGACGGTGCCTTCTCAGCTAAGCACACTCCCCCCCCACATCTATTTGAAGGAGGATGGGATGGGAACACTGTGTCAGACAAGAATGAAAACGTACCACACAAGTGGAGCTCTCTACTAATCCAAACAAAATGACTGGGGTGGATGGCCAGAGCCTGAACAATTTTAATGCAGGCATGAAGATAGGCCACACAGTTAGATCAGAATTTAAATAACTTCACTTCATATGCATTTTCTAGCTCCCTTTCACAACTCCTCAAAAACATTCAAATGTTCCATTTTTGGGAAGCAGATGCCCCTGAAAATGAAGACCATCCCTCCATTGTCTTTCCCTTTCTATATTCTTCACAGTTAACTGCTTGCTCTCCAGGAATGATCTCTAAGATGATGCATGCTTTATAACGGGAGGGAAAGTGGCCCATTGTTTTGGCCTTACAGTCCTGCAGAATGACATCACTTGGAAAGTGAACACTCGTGGGAGGGGCTGAACAGTGGTTACAGGCACTTACCAGAGAGACCAGATGTTTGTCAGCAGCTACCTGAGGCCTCCCACCCAGCCAATCAGACTACCAGGTATCAGTTTAATGTCAAACACCATTCTAGGCACAAGGGACAGAATGAGGAGTAAACAATATACTTCCTATGCAAATAAAAGTTCTGGCCCATCTTTAACTAACTCAAATCAGTTAGTCTAGCCATATTGCTCCTTTGGGAGTCAGCTAGTTTTTGGAAATGTAATTTTTTAATTTCATGTATGTGTATTTCATTTACATCATTTCCCCATCTCTCTTCAACCTCTGTCATGTTCTCTTCCCATCCAGCAATTTTCAAATTCATGACTTCTTTAATTACACACACATACACACACATACATACACACCACATATATACACACAAATACATAGACAAACACACATGCATACACACACACACACATACACAACTCATCTCAGCGTGGAAGCCCTAGTCCTCTGATCCCTACAATCTTTTTTGTACCCTCTTCTACAATGTTCTCTGAACCTCAGGTGCAAGGGCTGTTTTGTATATGTATAAATTGCAACTGGACACCCTATGACTGGTTGTTCTTTGAATTTTGATCAGTTGTGGTTTTCTGTAAACATCACTGTGTGATGCCAAAAGTACCCTCTTTGATGAGCATAAGGCTGGGCTGGAGGATGACAACTAGGAGTTTTGGTATTCCAATGTCTCCAAAGATCAGGTTACTTACTTTATTACACATGTGACCCAAAGAGAGATTTAGATACCACTGAAGAAAGCAAATATTGTATCTGAAAATGTGGGACCAATTTGTATGTCCAAATGTTGGGAGCAGTGAGACCCCAGATCCTGAATTTCTTGTAAACAACTTGTTTTCCCCTGATCTGAGTGCCTACAGCTGCTCTGAGCAGGAGACCTTCAGGAGTTCCTGATGGCAGGAGAGTGGTTTCTGGTGGGTTTGGCTGGGGCGTGGCTATCTCTACATAATCTGCCCCTGAACACAATAAAGGGGCATTCTTGGAAAATTCAAGGATGACCCGTGTCGCCGTCTCTCTGTCTGTGTGTGTGTATTTTAACCTCCAGCCCCCTTGCCCAAAGCTCGCGAACTGGGTGTCAGTGCACGGAGCGCAGACACGAGTCTGATATGGTCACACACCTCTGTTCACTTGAGGGGAAGAGGGTGTGTGGGAAATAGTATGAGGAACCAACAGTCTCTGGGATTTACAAGAAATTCAGGATCTGGAGTCTCACTGCCCCCAACATCTAAAGACTGAGGTCAGATCATGAGTGAAAAATGAGTGGAAAGGTTAGAGTTCAGATTTCTATATACTGGAATTAACATAAATGAAGCAAGTTATATCTTAAATTAACCCATTTTCACTACTTTGTATTTTAACGAGAGGCTCACAGTTTACTTGGTAAGGTTCCCCTGTGTCTTTCTCCTGTGGTGACTACATGGTTTCTCTTTGACTCTGCTTTCTTTTTCCCAGCATTAGGTTTAGTTTCCCTGCCTAGTCTATTCTGCCCTGCCACAGGTCAAAGCAGCTTCATTATTCATTAACTAATAAAAGCAACCAATATTCAGCAGGACTTCCCAGACCATATGGGTAGCCAATGTGGTAGTTTCATCCTAAGGAAGTTTGTTGACTAAAACTGTGAATGACCTACAGAGACCTGTTGTAGGAGGCTGGTAGTTTATTTCCTTACCACCCAGCAGTTCAAAGTCATACCAAGGCAACTTATAAAGAAGAGACTTGATTTGGAGATCCTGGCTCCAGAAGGTTAGAAACTATGACGCATGGCAGAAAACATGATAGTGGGCCAGCAGATATGACACTAGAGTAGTAGCTGAAAGATTACATCAGATTCATAAGCAAGGGCCAGAGAGAGCTCAGTTGGAAAAGCATGGGCTTTTAAAAACTCAAAGCGAACCCCCATGACACATCTCCTTCAACAAAGCCCCACTTTCCAATATTTCCCAAACAGTTCTAGCTATAGACCAAATATTCAAATCTATGAGCCTTTGGGGGGCATTCTCCTTCAAACAACCACAAAATTGCAACGAAAGGAGAATGAGTTAAGAGGGAGGTGGCTTTGAAGACATTTGTCCTCTCAAGAAACTTGCATAGGATTAGATACGGTACTCCAGGAAAGGAAAAGGTTTGCATAGGATTAGATACGGTACTCAAGGAAAGGAGAAGGTATGTATCCAAGCACCTATGATGGGCAATGGGGTTTCTGAGTAACTGATTAATGATGTTCAGATGAGTGGTGAGGAATTTCAGAAAAGCAGTGACAAGTTCAGCAGAACGTAGACTATAGAAAAAGAGGTGGCACAACTTCTGCGGGTTAATCATATGATTGCAACAGAACTGCCATATATGAGCTGCCCGTGCTTCAGCAATAACAACATGGGGGAATAAGGCATCCTATGGCATCCTGTGATGGACATTGGATAGACCACTTCCCCTTCATGAAATCCTTTGATTTCATGGATTTCCTAGGCTTTAAAGAACTGCTACCCACAAGCTCATACCCTCTTCCAGGACAGTCCAGGTTCAGTGACTGATTGATATGGGAAAACTAAGTTCTGGCTAATGTTTAAAGAACTTCAAGAGGCCAGTGTAGCCCCTTCATTTTGTATAGTCAAATAGTGCTTTTGAAGACTCTTCCTTCCACCCACTCTACCTCATTTATTTCCTGTCAACTGGCACTAATTACAAAGGCTTAACTTCAAAAGCATTGTGCGTGCTTCCTCTCTGTCTCAGAGATGGCTTCCTGGGAAACCTCAACTCTAACATCATCATCTAGTGGTATCTTGGCTAATTTATGTTCCACAAAATTTATGTTAAAATACTATTCGTAAGATGCTAGTATTTGGAGGCAATGCTCTTAAGAGGTGGTTAGGTCATGAGAGAGAGATTGAGCTCTCATGAATGAGATTAGTGACCTCATAAAATATACCCTAGAGAGATCTGTCCCTTGAGGCTACAAGGAGAAGAAGCAGACATCTATGAGAAAGTGGACCCTCATCAGTCATGAAACATGCCAAATATTTGATCTTGGGCTTCTTATCTTCCAGAAGTATTAGAAATTAATCCCTGTTGTCTATAAGGTATCTAGTCTGTGATGTTTCCTTATGATAGCTTAAATGAACTAATATACCAAATATGTTCATCACAAGGCATTTTATCATTTGATAAGTAGTTATTTGAATATGGACAAGAAATCTGTGATTCCAGACGGGAGGCAGAGGCAGGCGGATCTCTGTGAGTTCGAGACCAGCCTGGTCTACAAGAGCTAGTTCCAGGACAGGCTCCAAAACCACAGAGAAACCCTGTCTCGAAAAACCAATAAAAAAAAAATCTGTGATTCCATTTTTGGCAATCTTTAATGGTTGTCACATGCCATGGCTGTTGTATGCATCAACTCACATCAACTTTGAATACCGGCTTGAGACCTGTAAGAGAGTAACAGTCAAAATTCGAGTATGCATGATGCAGAATCCCCTGAGAACCACCCCTTTCAGGAGATATTGGCAACTGATAGCTTCTGTGGGAAGGAGAGTCGGTGTTATTTGTAAATTTGGCTGCAGGTAGGCTGCCTATTCCCCAGTGGGTGACCACATACCCTTGGGCATATGGGCAGAAGTAATTGGTCTTAAGGTTGTTAATAGCAAAAACAAAAAATAAAAGGAAGGCATGAAGCTGGAAGGGAGCTTTGTGGGATAAGAGAAATAGGGAGAGTTGGAGGAAGGTAGGAGTGGATGAATATAATCAATATTCTCTTATATAAATACATGCAACTTCCAAAGAATGAAAGTATTAACTTTTTAAGAAGGTTACAGCACTTCACTTGCCCCTCCAACTTTTCTGGCCATCATTGCTTTGTTACCAGTTGGTCAACATCATCAGAATAGGATTGGACATGAACTAACATTATCTCAGGATTACTGCTAGAATAATCCATATCATCACAAAAACAGATTTCAGGACCTTGGGAAGCAGCATATATAATGCCCCTCCTGCAACCTCGATGTTTATTTTCTCAGTAGGCTACCCTTCTATCATGTGGCAGCTCAGTGCTTCATTCTCTCCACACTAGAGGCACATTAGGAAGTTGCCATCTTAAACTCAAAGGTCAGGCCCTTCCCAAGCCTTAATTGAAACCTTTATCTTGAACTTTCAGTCTCCAGACTTGGCAGCAACAAATTTCTCATACTTAGAAATTAACCAGTCTCAAACATTTTGTTATAGCAGCAGACCATTACTGTGACTTTACCTGGATGCAGAATAATGAAAGATATATTGTTGTAGGAAATGGGAGTTTGTCACTTTCAGAAAGAATTTATACCACAGAGAGATATAAACAATAAACCTTATCATCATGGATTTGACTCCAAGGCACCAGAATGATATATTATTTCTGAACATAAATACAGCTATTGTTAAAAATATATTTAAATGTTTGCAAACTGAAGATGTATACATGATTTTTTTCTTATGTCCGTTATCTAAGATCAAATACTAATTAGCATGCATACAACTTGAACTTTGGTTCTTCCCTAGTATAAGAAGCATTTTATTGACATGCTGTTATTGTGTGATGGTGGTTTATTAAAATTCTCAAATATGCTGTTACATTGAAAGAATTTAGGAAAAAAGATTAAAAAAGGAAGTATTTAGAAGACAGTTGAAAGGAACCCCCAATAGTCTAACTCCAATTAATAACTGCAATGAATAGATAGAATGGATTATTATGTTCAGTCTTAAAAGTTGAACATAAATACCATTAGTTAATAAAACATTAAAATTTAGAAAATCAATGAACTAATGAGAAAAATGGAAAGCTCTTATAGCTAAATTTTGATTAATAAATGAAGATAGGATAATAGCATTTGAAGTACAGCAAAGTAATGGTTACAAAAAGAACATTAGTGAGTAATAAAATCAATCAGTACAATTCTAATAAAAAACAGGTTATACGCACAATTTCAAAATAGTTTTTCGCAAAGTAGTTGTTAAGTACAAAGTAAAAAACTAAAGCTATATAGAAAAGAAATCTTGTAAAATGTTGTTATTAAGTCACTAACAATACTACAGTATCACCATGTCAAGTATCTCCTGATGGCATGCATTGACAGAGCCCAACATTGCTTTAATGGCAGCAATGTTGCTATTAAAGATATAGATATAGATATATAGATATAGACATAGACATAGACATAGATATAGATATAGATACATAGAGATATATTTACCAGATATATTCACCAGATAATCATGGTGAAATTTATACAGATTTAGGCTGAAGAAATATTCTATAACAATTGGCACAAACTTACAAAATGTCAGATAGTAAAAAACAAAGGAAAATCAATGTGAGACAAAGTCCAGAGGAGACCCCCAGCTCTGAAAAATCACAGGAGGACATGACAGAATCATGACATTAGTCTGGAGTGTATTCTGGGTCATGGCACAACATGCACATGCATGTGGCAACCAGTGGGCAATGTCAACTGTCTGCCCCTGTTACTTCCCCCAAACTCAGTTTTCCAATGCAGCAATACTGGCTAGACAGCAAGCCACAGGTATCCCGCTCTCTCCATCTGTTTTTTTCTGGGATAACAGCAGTGCTGCTGTGCCTTCTTTTTTTATGTAGGTTCTAAAGATCCAAACTTGAGTCCTCACATTTGTGTGACAAATGCTTTACTGGCTGGGCCACCTCCCTAGTCCCTATCATCTACTTTAAAAACAGTAACTCTTGGCATCCAGGTAAATTTCTCATAATGTTCTATTTGTTTTAGCTTTTCCATCAAAAATAGTTCTTAAATATCAGTGTTTGAAAGTCTCACATTTACCAACGGGGATATGTGTGTGTGTGTGTGTGTGTGTGTGTGTGTGTGTGTGTGTGTGATTAAGAACTATTTAGGTGCTTATCTTGTTTTGAGAACAAAATTGCTGGCATATATAATTGTATAAACTCTGTACACATTTCACTCTCCATGTTCCACTTTCTGAAATGGTTTAAAAAATACAATACCTTTGGTACAAGCAAGCATAAAGAACATTTTATAATTTGCTAAGGTAATTAACTTCTAAATATATTATAACTCAATTATCTGAAATTACTTTTTAAATTGAAAAATGTAATATTTTATACATCTTATTTCTAAATGTAATTTACTCACCAGTTTTATTTATTTTACAAATCCTACCAGTCTCCATTATGTATGAAGAACAGGGCCCCTCCATAACTTGGAGGCTTCTTCAGAAGTTCTGAGGTTATAAAATGACCAGAGAAGCCAATACACCAAGCCATTGCATGTTTAACTGACTTGACGCCTGTGCATGTTTGTATGAAATCAGAATGATATGATTGTATAGGTTGTGGCTTGCAAAATTCTGTATATACAAGATAGCGGAGGGACAAAACAGAAATAAAAACAAGCAGCCACTCTGTTTGTAATTTACCCTGAATGACCTAGACTCTTTAAATGGCCCTTATGAAATAGAAATCATGCTTTTTTATTATTCAAGAAACTAAATATCAAACAGGTATAATAATGGAGTAGCATTCCATAAAATGAGAGCACAAAGTGAATAAATGGATAACTACAATTGGTAAGTAGAAATACTTGAATATAAAGACCCAGTTATCCATTTACCCCATATTACTCCCACCAACAATGGCAAATTGTTTTCCCCTAGACACTCCATTTCTGGATAGACCTGCTACATCTATTCTTTACTTTCATTCTGGTAGTGTGTGTGTGTGTGTGTGTGTGTGTGTGTGTGTGTGTGTGTGTTGGAATACCTTGCCTTTCATAACTGTAATACTGAACCTCTCCATTCCACACACTGCAGGATTTCCACTGGGACTATTGATGTGCATTACTATTAGCAAAATATATAGTATGATGAAAGCTGTACCACCATCCTTCCACTCTCCTCCCCTATTTCCTTCTCTGCAGTCTTTTTTATCATGTTCACTCTTCTCAGGAATTCTCTTCAGAGTGGCCTGTGGAAATGGTTTGAGCTGGAGACACAATGTCAAAACTCTATAGCTCATAGCATCCTAAGGCTGGGGCAGAGAATTGTGTACACAGAGCTTGTTCACTACCCTTGTTCTCCTTAGTCCTTTGGTGTTACTGATCTGGGTTCCTTCTCCTACTGTTTGACTCAAACATGCACTGGCTCTTTATAGACCACTGAGTCAGTCTGTAGGGACTTTTCCACACACTATTACATTCCATCTGCACAAGCAGCCTGTGGAGTAATTATTACAAGCCATGCTTCAAATATGATGACATGCAAGAGGCTCCAAAACAAAGGTTTGTCCCAAGAGCAATGGTTCATAAATGGACAAGCAAGATCTTACTGGAGAGTTGTGTGGTTTTGAACATACCATGACCCTCTCAATACAGTTGCTTCCCATGTGAAAACCAGCAGGAATCACACATTCATGTAAATGACAGATCTGATTCTAGGAAGCAGTATACGCTCCATGTAAATGTTGTGCCCCCTGCCCATCTCTCTCTGACGGAGTATTTCAAGCCACAGGGAAGCTGGCACTAAAAAAGATATTTAAGGAGAAATAAAAGCTACCAAACCTCTAGTCATCTTCTTGGTTGGAGAAGTAGATCCAAATTGCTAGCCCTGGGAATGTCCTGAGTTCTTATCTTTTTGGTTTTTGTTTCTAATATGAAAAAAAAAGGTTGTGGAGAAAGGGGTACACTCATCCATTGCTGGTGGGAATGCAAACTTGTGCAACCACTCTGGAAAGCAGTGTGGAGGTTTCTCAGGAAATTTGGGATCAACCTACCCATGGACCCAGCAATACCACTCTTGGGAATATACCCAAGAGAGGCCTTATCACACAACAAACGTATATGCTCTACTATGTTTATAGCAGCATTGTTTGTAATAGCCAGAACCTGGAAACAACCTAGATGCCCTTCAATTGAAGAATGGATGAAGAAAGTATGGAATATATACATATTAGAGTACTACTCAGCAGTAAAAAACAAGGACTTCTTGAAGTTTGCAGGCAAATGGATGGAAATAGAAAACACCATCCTGAGTGAGGTAAGCCAGACCCAAAAAGAGGAACATGGAATGTTCTCACTCATATTTGGTTTCTAGCCATAAATAAAGGACATTGAACCTATAAGTTGGGTTCTTAGAGAAGCTAAATAAGAAGGAGAACCCAAAGAAAATCCTGAATATTTCTCCTGAATATTAAACTTCATCAGGCGATGAAAGGAGACAGAGACAGAGAACCACATTGGAGCACCGGACTGAAATCTCAAGGTCCAAATCAGGAGCAGAAGGAGAGAGAGCACAAGCAAGGAACTTAGGACTGGGAGGGGTGCACCCATACACTGAGACAATGGGGATCGGGAACTCACCAAGGCCAGCTGGCCTGGGTCTGAAAAAGCCTGGGTCAAAACTGGTCTCGCTGAACATAGCGGACAAGGAGGACTACTGAGACCTCAAGAACAATGGCAACGGGTTTTTGATTCTACTGGACCTAGTGGTTTTGTGGGAGCCTAGGCAGTTTCGTGGATGCTCACCTTACTAGACCTGGATGGAGGTGGGTGGTCCTTGGACTTCCCACAGGGCAGAGAACCCTGATTGCTTTTTGGGCTGACGAGGGAGGGGGGCTTGGTTGGGGGAGGGGGAGGGAAAGGGGAGGCGGTGGTGGGGAAGAGACAGAAATGTTTAATAAATAAATAAATAAATTAAAAAAAAAAGAAAAAAAAATAAAATAAAAAAAAAGGTATAAAAAACTTACACAAAAAGATGGACGAGACGTACTGAAAGGAAGAGAGACTATAATTTCCATCCTTGCCATGAAGAAGAGAAGACAAAACTGCAGAAGATAGTAAAGAAGCAAGAAACAACTTAAGAATTACAGAGGGCAGCGAATGCACAGAATGCCAAGGCAATTCCTGGATGTGCTTATTTAGCAACTTTTAGGAAAATTGAGTTCAGCCATTGGGATGGCTATCTATGTTCTTATTTCCCTCGGTACCAAATAAGTGGTTCTTGCCCATTTCCAAGGGCATCTTTCTCAGTACCAAAAAGAAACAAGGGATGTAGCCACAGACAGTACCTAAAGACCTAAAATCAGAGACCCTGTATTCTCATCCCCAGTCCACCACTGAAAGCCAGCTGGGCTTTTTCACATGAGTACTCTGCCACCCGGATGCACGATGTCAAAGTGTTCCTGAAGTTCACAATGAAGGAAGGTATGTTTGGTTTAACCTTTCTCCATTTTTCTGGAAAGCTGACAACCAGTTGGCTCGTTGAGCAATTGGGAAGAATAACACAATTCAAGGGATCCCACGGAGAAGGTGCTAGTTGGACAGTTGTGTGGTAATGAGTGAGCCAGCCCTGATGATAGCAGCTCTTGGAAAGCACTGCCCACACTCACTTTCTTCATGAAAACTCTAATCCTGGAAAGAGTGGGTTTTGCTTATTGCCCTTGTCTCGAGGAAGAAAATTAGTGTATACAGATAGCATTCTGAACTTGGCCAACAGACCTCCACATTGCCTTTTGAAGTACATGAGGTCTCTCATGTGACTGTCTATGCATCCTGAGCATAAAGCAGAAGAGCCATCACTGCACCGGTTGCATCTCCCCCTTTGCCACCCTGCTTCCTGGGTGAACAGCAAGAACGGTGCATCTAATAGGGTTTTTTTAGCCATGAGTTGCTGGAAGCTGGAGAAATGAGTCAAGAGGCACCTAATTAGACTGCTTGGCTTCAGTTTAGTTCTTGAATTTTCTTTTAGACTTCAATTAGTGTGAGTATGTCCCCGGAGAAGCTATAAATCAGCCCAAATGAATGTAGCACACAGGAGAAGAAGCGCAAAGACCGAGCATGTTAGCATCCGAGTGAGCATGGACCAGGCTGGCTCTCCTTGGATTTCCTTATAAGGGTATGACTGACCTCAGGAATGACTGTGAAGCTTAGTTTAGCTCAGTTCAATAGACATTTATTGAGATCCATTATCCTCTAACATCTAAGTTGGGATCTGGCAGTAATAGCATGAGAATAGATGATAGTAATGATTACTATTTATTTAGCACTTTCTAATTTTAGCCAGGCAATAGCAAGAATATTAAATGTGTTATCTTATTTAACAATTATGGCAACCTTATAATGCACATCCTGTTAATACCAGAGAAGACGGAGGATTTCAGCTATTGTCTGCACATACACATAAGTCAGGAAATACAGGGAAGTCTGGATTCCAATCTAGCTCGGATTTCTTAACATTATGTGTGGCTTGCCAGATTGCTAGCTGTTGACCAAAGGGCATTTCTACTCTTTCCAAAGTAAAGGCTATATTTCCCAGCTTGTTTGTACTGAATTATATTCATCTGTGTCTTCTTTACGATACATCATAAGTATAAATCATGTGTATACTCTGCAAAGATTTGAGACTCCAAAGTTGACACAACCTCCATCCAAGAACTATATCGCATTGCATGTACTGGATACCACTGAAAATCGGTGCCAACTGATAACACATCAGAACCTGAGAGCAACTTGGATGATTACTAAATCACAGTACTAAGAAAACCACCCACCAATCAGGGGCATCGTCTTTGGGTTTCCACAGAAAAAAAAAAAAAAGTTGCACTAATTTATGTACTATCTGGTATGAACAAATCATTATTTTTATCTTTGAGTCAATAAGTACAGAATGCTCTTAAATCCAATATGCTTTTGTTTGTTTTCTGTCCAGTAGTGCTAGATTTTGAAGTTAGTGCCTTGTTCATTCTCATCATCTGGTGATGGATGGAGATAGAGACAGAGACCCACACTGGAGCAGTGTACTGAGCTCCCAAGGTCCCAATGAGGAGCAGATGGAGGGAGAACACGAGCAAGGATGTCAGGACCACGGGGGGTGTACCCACCCACTGAGACAGTGGGGCTGATCTATTGGGAGCTCACCAAGGCCAGCTGGACTGTGACTGAAAAAGCATGGGATAAAACCTGACTCTCTGATCATGGCGAACAATGAGGACTGATGAGAAGCCAAGGTCAATGGCAAGGGGTTTTGATCCTACTTCATGTTCCGGCTTGGTGGGAGCCTAGCCAGTTTGGATATTCACCTTCCTAGACATGGACGGAGGGGGGAGGACCTTGGACTTTCCACAGGGCAGGGAACCCTGACTGCTCTTTGGATTGGAGAGGGAGGGGGAGAGGAGTGGGGGGAGGGGGAGAAGAGTGGGGGGAGGGGGAGGGAAATGGGAGGCTGGGAGGAGGCGGAAACTTTTTTTTTTCCTATTCTCAATAAAAAAAAAAATATCCTGGCATAGAGCGGCATACATACAGGTTTCGTATGCTGTTTACCCATTGCCTGTATATTTCTAACTCTTCATTTGGTTTTAAACTCTGCTTTCTCTCGCTAAAGCCCTCAGCTCTGAGGACAGAACTTGAATTCATTTTATGCAGCAAGTATTTTCACCCACTAAGCAACCTCTCTGGGCCCAAACAGACTCTTGTTATAAAAGGAATATTTGTGATGTTTACAATACTTGCCTTGGCTGAGAGAAATCAGAGCTACTGCTATCTTTTCAAATCAAAGGCTGCCAAAAGTGAGATATATTTTTTTTTCAGAATTCTTGTTAACTAAAGACCAAAATGGGGCCAGTGGGTATAATATTTGAGATGTTAAGTTTTAGTTTACTTTGTGAATTATATGTATTCTTTTTCTTCAATGGGCACAAACAAGAAAAAAATACCTTTAGGAGACAAGAGAACTAACACAAAACATCTGTAAGAGTCTGTGAGGCTGGATGGCCATTCATCACATAGTTCAACAATGTGGCAGGGATGTGGAGAAATTCATGCCACTAGTCCTCTGATCTAAACATCACGCAATTCTGAGGGTATTTGATTTTTAGTCTTTGAATCATATTTCATGACTTTCCACTTCTAAATCTATCATAATAAAATTTTCAATGTGACGAGATTCTATTGAAGAAAGTAGACACACTTAGTAGATTCTTTTGTTGCAAGGACTGCTTTGTTTAGGATCCTGACTCTAACACCTTCTAGATATGCGCATTGAAGAAACCATGCATTAAAATATTTTCTACCTTAGGATTCTCATCTTTATCAGAAATAATTATGACAATACCTACCACATTTGGGATTTTTGAAGATGAAACTCAGTCTACATTGAGCAATTAGAATCATTCTTCATGCAACATAAGTTTATGAGAAATGTGAGTTTCAAATATCACTATACACACCATTGCTTTATTCTGCCGTCATCACTTGCTAGTCTATTTTATTCCTGTTCCAGGACTTTTCAATGTCTTTACCAACAAAGTGAACCAGGATATTTCTACACTCTTGGAACATCCTTCACTCAAAACACAGGTGGCATGTAGCATCTAAGTCAAGGACACTACAGAATGACTGGTGAAATTTAAGACATTGTAGCTATTCTCAATTTGGGGGAATGATCTGAGAGCAAATTATGAAAGATTGGCCTGATCACGTGGTCATTTCTGTGGGCCTTGATCAATTCCCTTGCCCTCTGTCATTTCTTTTCTTGCCTCTCATTTTTCTTACGTTTAAATGCAGTCTTAGTTTCTCAAGGACTTGACCCCACTGCAGGGACTTTGCCATGTGTAAAGACTAAAGAAATTGTTGGGTTTGTACTCCACTTGTTTAGTTCGATATAGAGGTGGTTTCTGTGTCCCTCATGAAAATTTAAGAAAATATATGATTGACCAATGAAAAGAAATTTATCTAGAAATCCTGCATAGCTAAAGAAGTTCTATGTCCCTTTGGAACAACTCATTTAACTTCAAGAACTCAATGCTTTGCAAAAGTTTTTCTACCCAAATAGCCCATCTCCCAAGACTTTCAATTAAAACTTTCTTTGCTTTTGGGGAAATTTAGTTCCATTTTGTCTTATGTCTTTTTGTTTCATTTTATTTCTTACATGTATTAGTCTATTACTGCTAAAAGTGAGGGCACTTTTGAAAAAAATAGATTTGTTTAGCTTATGGTGTAAGAGACTGAAGATCAAGTTTCAGCATTCCTATTGGCTCAATATTTGGGGACAGCCTAATCATGGTAGCATCAAGGTTAAAAATATGTACAAAAAGATTACATGGGTAGAAATGCCAGGTAGAAGGTTAACAGGAACAAATCAGAGTTTTGAGATACATAAGTTCCTCCCAAAGGAAATGTCCACAGTGATCTAAAATTTTCCTATTATATCCACTTCTTAAACATTCTGTTCCATCTCTGCACCACCATATTGAGGACAAAGCCTCCATCCCGTACACTCTTAGAGGACCAATCAAGCACAAAGTATTACACAAGTAGATATTATGATTTTAATCACATTCTCTTAAAGAGTCTAGGGTGTTCTTTTTATTTCCCCTTCTTATTTTTCACTCTCTACCTCATGTTCCTAAAAAAAATAAAATAAAATAAACTCTGAATTGCAAAGTTTTTCTCCATAAACTAGAACTAGACCTTTTCTACTGTATCCAAAATACTTTGGAGCCAGAAAGCAAGCACTGAAAAAAACAAGAGCTGATGTAGTCATTAATCCCAAAGTCTCCAAAGAAGAGAATTAAATGCTGACAGCGAGGCAGGAGAGATCTGAGATGTAGATAGAGGACCCTAGCAATCATAACAACAGAGTTGCCAATGGTCTTTGCTTGTACGCTAGACATTGGAGTTATGAGTGGGTCATTGATAAAAATGACATCATAAGTCCTGGCCTTTAGCTGGATGTTGGGACTGATGAGTCCTGGCCTTCAGCTGCTCTTCCCTCCTGTAACCTTCTAATTAAAAAGTTACTAGAAGCTGTGCCTAGCTTAGAGGATAGGAGGATGGGATTTTCACCTGTTGGCCATTGACTGCAGTGTATTTAAGCCTACATGATGCTAATAAAGAGAGGCTTTGGGATCAGTGTTTAAAGGTCTGCCTGTCAGTCTGTCTCTGCGTCTGTGTTTTCATTCTCCAGCCCCTTGCCCGAAGCTAGCGAACTGAGGTCTAGCGCATAGAGCACAGCCCGGGGCCGTGGTGTGCGGCCCCATTCAGTCACTCCTTCATGATCAATGAATACCTTTCGGTCCCAAGGATATGATGGCATTCTTGCCTTCTTGGTGCTTTGATTCTGGGCTAGGAGGAGAAACAAAGAAGAGACAACAGGGAAAACACACATAAATAGGATCAAGTTATGGAAGTTAAGAGAGGTTAAATGATCAAGAACGCGTGGGTGGATGGGTGGGGTACTCTAGGTGAGAAGATCACATGCTAAGTCATTTAGTCTGAGCCATGGAAGATGAAGAAGGACATAAAATAGACAGCAGTAAAAAAGGTATTTTTAAAATGACAGGACAATTGAGGGTCCTTGGGGGAAGAAATGAATCTACCTAGTACCCAAGGAAAAGCAGTGACAGAATTGGGGCCTAGTAGGGGAAGCAGTCGGCATAGTAGAGGTGGCAAGAGTTACACTCAGATGCCGAGACACCCCTCACACCCTTTTCTTTCCACAGATTTGATCTTCATCGAAGTTATGTTTGTACTTGTCTCTTACCCTGTGTTTTTCTCCACTTATCTTCTTTCTTAATGTCTCCTTAGGCAGAGATTTACACTGATGTTTTTTTCCATGACTATTCTCTACCATCAGTTACGAATCACAATGAAAGTGACATTTGCAAAGAAGTCCTCTTTCCCAAGATTTTTTGTTGTCGATCTACTACCAGTGAACATGTGTTCTGACTCTTGATGTGGGATACCCCTCTGTATGCTGTGAATATGTTTTATTACCATTGGTTAATAAAGAAGCTGATTTGGCCAATAGCCAGACAGAATAGATCCAGGCAGGAAATCCAAACAGAGATACAGGGAGAGAAAGGGTAGAGACAGGAAGATACCAGCAAACACTGAAGAAGCAATATGTGAGGTAACACCATGGCAACAGGACAATACATAGATTAATAAGAATGACTTAATTTAAGATGTAAAAGCTAGCTAGCAATAAGCCTGAACAACCCACCAAACAGTTTATAATTAATTTTAATTAAGCCTTTGAGTGTTTATTCGGGAACTGGCAGTTGGGAGAGACCCCTCCAGTTACAAATGATGCCCCCACAGGGCATGTACATCCACATAAAGCCTGAGAAAGGTTTTTTAAAAAAGATTCTAGACACACGAAAACAGAGTCAGAAACTAATTCTTGATAGCCACATTTTCATACTTTTCCTTTTTTATTGATTTTTGTTGAGCTCTACATTTTTCTCTGCTCCCTTCCTTGCCTCTCCCCTTCCCTTCATGGCATCCTGGTTTGTGTTGGCAGTATGTATATCTCTGGCCATTTTGGGAAATCCTGCTATGAAGCATTTAAATGGGGCTTGTGATCAGCATGCTACAAGTTGTTTGATGTCATATGTAATGTTACTTTTTTAACTAGGCAGAAAAGGGGAGATGGTGTAGGATATCTCTCTGTAATCTGTGAGTATGTTTTATTTCGACTGGTAAATAAAGAAGCTGATTTGGCCAATAGCCTGGCAGAATAGAGCCAGGTGGAAAACCCAAACAGAGATACAGGGAGAAAAAGGGTGGAGTCAGGGATATGTGAGGTAACACCATGGTCACATGGCAATCATAGATTAACAGAAATGAGTTAAAATGTAAAAGCTTGTTATCAATAAGCCTGAGCAATCAGTCAAGCAGCTTTTTAATTAATATTAAGCCTCTGAGTGTTTATTCAGAAACTGGCAGCAGGGAGAGAAACCTCCAGTTACAGCCTCTGGTAATGTATTCTTATCACTACCGTCACCTACAATCTTACCTTTCCTTTAATTCTGATATAAAGTGATTGTGAGTGTACTGAGTATGGGTGTTGGTCATTCCTAATTTTTTCTACTTGAATTCTGATTTCACAAATAATGACATGGTGGACTTAATACACAATACCTCATCTACTAATAGCTCCTAATACCTACAAAGGTAGGTATGACTTTCCAACATTACAGGAGATGAAATGCAGAGGTGCTGGCTCAACAGTACATTTCTAGTATGCGACAGAAGTGAGGTTTGAGTGCAGCTCAAACCTTTGATGTTCTTTCAAGTTCCCAATTAGATCTTTCATCGCTTATCAACATTTACCTTAGTTTTTGCCAGCCTGTCCATTCAGTAAATCCTGGCTGATGGCTGTGCTACGTACTGTTTTCCTTTCCGATTGATCTGCCTTCCCCACGAGTCCCTCTCCTTCATCTAAGCTTGATTTTCTTATAGCACATAGATGTGCTTATAGCATGCAGTGAGGTGTTAAACTCTGAAATTCTTCACACTCACCAAGGAGCAGAAAGTGCATCTCTACTGTGCTCCCTATGAGCCATTTAATTCCCCCATCGCATTACTGCAATCATTATGATTGATCTCTCCTCTTTCTGCCTCACGTTCTAATGCCAGCCAGTAACTTACACACGGCACTTGCAAAGTAGCCGGTATGACTAAAGAACTGAAATTTATTGTTCACGACAAATTTTGTATCGATTTAAATTTCAACATTAAAGCAGTTTAGGGTATTTAAATGTTGGATACTAAGCAAATGAATTGAGACCAACTGTCAGTATGCAATGAACAGTGATTCCACAAAATTAGTGAAGAGAAAGTAATATAAAATAGGCTTAATGATTCATTATATTGGCGGCATGTTTAAATAGCAACATTTTGACACACAGAGATAAAACACAGCATATAAATAAGCTTCAGTTGTCCTTTTATTTTGTAAATGGTGACAACTAAAAAGTTTAAAATACACACACACACACACACACACACACACACACACTGTGGTGTATTTTAACTGAGTAGTACTGCTGCTGGCACTCCAAAGATAGGGGATGGTCTTTCAATCATTCTTATATTTCTAGCTTCAAACATGAAATAGATGATGAGAAGGAGTGACTGCCTCACTTGATAACTTGCACTGTGCTTCATATGGAAGGTGGTCAGTTAATATTGGACATTCAGGTAATGTATATATAAGGTTTTGTATAAGAAAGCCTTATCCAAGGGAGAGCATTACTTTTGTCACTTTCTTTTTAAAATGTTTTGATTTGAAACAGAATTGTGTCATTTTCTCATCCCTTTTCTCTTCGAACACCTCAGTTTCCCTCCTTTGAATGTGTCTCACGACCCATTTCCTCAGTCTCTTTTTCTTTAATATTGTCACACATACACACTTATGCATATAATTTTTTTTATATATTTGTATGCATATATGGGCATATAAACATATATTTACATATAAATACAAACCCGTTGAGTCCATTTTTGTTGGTGGGGTGTATTTGGTATCAAGACTGACCACTCTGCATTTGACAACCAATAAGCGGCTCATCTCTAGGAGACTAATTCTCCTCTCAGCAATTATTAGTTGTCTGTAGTTCTTTGTCTAGGAATGGGCCCTGAAACTTTTACCTCTTTCTCCATTAACTTTTCCACTGGTATTCATACTGCCTTTGTCTTGTTTATGCAGCCATTTCTAGGAGAGATTGTTTCACAAAAGACTTCCTTGTATCCTAGTTCTTACAGTTTCTTTCCCTCATCTGAGCCATAGATACAGGAGTTGGGTGTAGTTGTATTCACCGGGGCTGGGCTCCCCATAATTTTTTTTTAAATCTCTGCATTGTGTCCGGTGTGATTTTCTCTGATGATCTCCATTTGCAATAAAGAGAGGTTTCTTTGCTGAAGGATCGAAGCTATACTCTTCTGTCATTATAGGCATAAGGTTTAGAATTTGGTGAGAAATTATACTGGCCTATTAGAGTGGCAATAGTGCATTCTTTTCTAAAGTCCAGTAGGTTTTGTAGACTTAATATGAGTTTTCATGTCTTGGAGGAGATATAAAGTCAAAGAGACAAAATAAACCATGAGTTGCTACAGTACGGCTTGGAATATTTTCCCTTTAGTTCAAGTACACCACATGGTTTTGAAGAACTTACTAACAACCTGCATTACCTTCTTTTAGTATGGAAAATGTCAACAATTTGTATGCCCTACTGTTAGGGTGTCTTGTACAATTAAAGAATGTGTTTGATGTGGAGAGCTACGGATTGATGTGGTTTAATATGATGATACCTCTTAGAGGAAGGATCTGATTACCTAGAAATCTTTCTGGTGTACTTTCAACAAACAACTTGAAACTAATGTAAGTCCCTTCATAATACAATGCATACCTGTTTTTTCCTCTAAATTCCTTTTATACATCTATAGACTCCACATTTGCAAGCATCTTGTTACTGCTATTATTGTCATAAAAGTTTGCAAAATTATTTATTGCACTTAAACATGAATGCAACTAATATCATTTTGAGTCTATTTAGCAGATTACTTTGTCTTTTTCTTACAGTCTTCTTCTCTTGCAGAAAGAGAAGACACTTCCCATCCATTGGTTGTGTGACTTGCATTGGTCATTAGAATGGGAATGGATGCTGTATGTGTACACCCAGTCCAAATAGCAAGTCTCTGCCGCTTTGTTTCCTTGATACCATCTGTAACCCACATGACATGTGCCAGATGTCTGTTTTTCCTTTATGGAAGGACCCAAAGTGAGAAGTCATGTAGAATATGCAAAAGCGGCTACTGACATGTAATATAATGTAATGAAAACAAAATTCAGAGCAAGCTTAGCCTTATAAGCTACTAACATTTGGGGGTTGTTGAACAACAAAACTGCATTATGTGGCCTACTTCTCATAGACATAGCCCATCTTCTCTCTATGTTTTGAATTGGAAACACAAGTTTAGGGAAGTCATATAACCTTTTTATCCTTCTCTTTGAAAAGTTAATGTCATCAATGACAGGCCAAAGTTGTGAGTAAAATCTAAAGACTGGGATTCATCTTGCTCTAAATAAATGTTAAGAATCCTTAACTGCAAAGTAAGCTTCACAAATGGTTAAGTTTAAAGGCCTCACCATTATGATCAAAGCAGTTTGAGGCCAAACTTAATAGAAGATTAAATTTTTCTTTAAAATTATCCTAATTTTTAAAACTGTATCATTAGCATAATATTATCTAAACGCTTTCCTCAACTGCTTAATTACAGAGCAGGCAGTTAAGCTGATCAAGAGATGCCATTAACAGACAAATCCCAAACAAATATAATGAAATGTAATTACAGGGAGTCAATGGGCTGGAGTTTCCCAGAGCCTCTCAGAACACTAAGAAGGTTCTAAACATGACTTATGCTACCACAAAGTGAACCTGTATTTACCATTCCTTCTCCCCATAATCTGCTAATTGTGCTAGATAGAGAAACACACACATTTCAATAAAATAACTGTCCCTTTGCACAACGTCATAGGACGTTTAAAACCTCTTCCTGTTTTCTACGTGTGTGTGTGTGTGTGTGTGTGTGTGTGTGTGTGTGTGAGAGAGAGAGAGAGAGAGAGAGAGAGAGAGAGAGAGAGAGAGAGAGAGAGAGAGAGAGTCTGTGTTATTATACTTCATAGCTTAGGAATGATTTTAGTTTTTCAGTCTATAAAGTTTGGCCACACATTGTGAAGAAATCAAGACCCTTGAAATAGTCTGGGGGAGAATAGGTTAGAGAACTCGTGTGACCCTGGCACTAGGAATTTCAATGAGCAGTCAGATTATAGCATTCAGAGTGTGGATGGTCATCAGTTTATACATATGCTGATATTGCTTTTAGGGTTTCCTCACATGAACAGATAGATAGGAGAGGTTTCAGTTGTATGAGAATCTGCCTGACTTGAAAAATGGACCCCAAAGTCACAGGTTCAGCTACAGTTTATTATATGAGGTGGTAAAGGGAACAACGCCACAAAGTCAATTCTAGATTCATGTCCATTTCCTAACAATGGCGCTCTTATTACATAACAGATATCAATTACTAATGCTGTAGACAAGAATCAACCCGTAGGTAGGCTGTTAAGTGTACAAAGGTGTGAACAGCATCAGTTAAGAAGAAAGAAACTAGGTTTGATGTTTCAAGAAGGGAAAACATCTAAACACAATCTAGTCAGGTGTGAACAAGCTTCTAAAAAATACCTTTCTCTCTCTCTTACTCTACTCTATTCCTGTGACTCAAATAGAACGGAAAAGCACAGAATTAACCCATGTTACCAAATGCATTCACAGCTAACTAAATCTTCACAACTGTATTGTGGTAATGGTTTTATAATACTCATTTCCAGTAAGGAAATTGGAGCACAGAAGACTTACCTAAATCCTGATTAAGTCATGTCAAATTTGGATTTCATATGCTCAGTGCTGACATGGAAGTCTATGCCATGATACGAACAGAAACTTATGCCTGAGTAGTCAATTATAATTATTAAATTTCTTAGTTCATAATCTCAATGTTTCCTACAGTGAATTGGGAATAAAATAAAACATGCTAGTCAAATCCCATGGTCTCTTGCCTTCTGCCTGGCATTCACCATGAACATGGAAGGTCAATTAGAAAGTCAGAGATTTTACTTAATTGAAAGTTAAAATGTTTTCTGGATGTTTTTAAGACTTGGTCTTGTTATATTGTTCAGGCCAAGATGGAATTTTAATCTTCCTGTTTCAGCCTCCCAAATACTAGAATAGTGGATGCATTTCACTAGGAACCAGCTAAAAATTATTTTAAATACCTTATGATATGAAGTTAATTTCTAAAATGGCATGGATTCCAGATGGTACTGAGTATTTGAAAAATGTTAGGATCTGGGAATTGGTTCAGCAGTTAAAGTACATGCCCCCTTCCAAAGTGTGAAGATCTGTTTTGAATGGCTGGAGCTCATGTAAAACCTGGTTGGCCAGGAGGTCTGCCTGAAATCTCATCATGGAAGACAGGAACAGGGAACTCTCAGAGCATCTGCCATTCTAGAATATCAGAATAATCAAACACTGAATTCTGTCAGAGACCATATCTCAATACAAAAGACAGAGAACAATTGAGGAAAACACCCAGTTCCATCCTTGAACCTTCACATCCACATGCACACCCATGCATGTGCACCTGCATACATACATACACACATATGCATGCATACACACTACACATATATATACAGAAAAAAGTAAGAGATGATAATTTTTCCTCCTATAGTCAAAATACATGGCATTATTCCTATTCTGCTCCTGGTGCATTAATGTCACAATTCATTTGGGACAATGGACAAGTCACAAATATTTGCAAAAATATTGAAGGAAAATATGAATGATAGAGATGAAGCTCATTTTCAATTCATCTTTGGCAGACCTTCTGGTATACATCGAATAGAATGCAGTCCTACTCAGATTCACCATTTAACTCACTGTTTCTTTACTTCGATGAATATAAATGTGCACACACTTGTCATATCTTCCAGACAATACAGATCTGACTAATAAATTAAATGGTATCTAGAAAACTAACTGGATAGATTGGTGGTTGGGCTTTTTATTTTTTTTAAATATATTTATTTATTAAAGATTTCAAAACAAATAAATAAATAAAACAAAAAAAGAAAAAAGAAAAAAATCTGGTTGTAATAAAAAGGAAAGAAACAAAAAAAAAGAAAATTAGAGAACATCAACTTAATGGCCAATTTATGCAGCCATTGAAATGATAATTACGAAAACTATGTAGCAACAATGAAAAATGTTTAGAGTATAATAAAGAAAGCCGTTAGCAAAAAAAAAAAAAAAAAGATTGGTGGTTGGGTGACTGGTCCATATTATTTTTTCTCGTTCACATATACATGTATTTATTTTATACTCCCATACACATGTATTTAAAAGTAGCGTACAAAACAGTGAGTGTTAATTATACTACAATCAACAAGCTACTTTCTGTCTCTACCAAATAATTTTTTTGTGCTTTTGAAAAATTGATATTAATAGTTTTTTATTGTTTGTTTGTATGTTTGTTTTTGTTTGTTAAGGCAGGGCTTTTCTGTGTAGTCGTGGCTGTCCTGGAATTCACTCGGTAGACCAGGCTGGGCTCAAACTCAAAGTTCTACTTGTCTCTGCTTCCTGAGTGCTAGGATTAAAGGCCCAGTTTATACATCATTTTTAGGTGACATAAAATTGAAGTCCTAGCATAAATGATAGTAGAATCATAGGATATTAGATTAGAAGAGATCGTGTGGTTTTTCTAACTCAGCTGGAGAGATGGTTCAGTGGTTAAGAGCATTGGCTGCTCTTCCAGAGGTCATGAGTTCAATTCCCAGCAACCACATGGTGGCTCACAACCATTTGTAATGAGATCTGGTGCCCTTCTCTGGCATGAGGGCATACATGGAGGCAGAATGTTGTATACATAATAAATAAATAAATCTAAAAAGAAATCTCTTGTAATTTATCTCTGTAAGATACTTGCTTGTTTCTAATTGAAATAGTTCCTTTACTTCATTTGAAGGCCATTATTTCACTGTGGGATGTTAGAATGTCCGTACACATTTTGATCCAGGTTTAGATGCTTCATAACTTCTACCTGCTTCTATTTCTTTATTCATTATAGAACAACACTCTTCACCTCCCCCATATTTTATATGATGACTCTAATAATTCTTTATTGTAAGATAAACATAGAAACATATCACTATTACAAGAGCATTTGATTTGCTTAAAGTTACTTTTGTAAATTAAAAGCTCACCTTGTAACATAGTTTGTAAATTCAACTTGGTAAAAATAGACTTTCTTTATAAAGGAAAATAATTGCAAGTTTGCAACATTGTAACTTTACTTCAAAAACGTTTTTCTTCATGTTAATATAAGAAATTTGCAGAACTGGTGCCTACCTGGCTTTTGGGAACCTGTTCCTCATGCTGGATTACCTTGCCCAGCCTTTTTGCAGGGAAAGGAATTCCATCCTACCTCAACTTGATGTGCCAGGCTTTGTTCCAGTCGATGAGAAGCCTGCTCCTTTCCGAGTGGATGCAGAGTGGGGGGATAGATGGTAGTGAGGAGGGAGAAGAGGAGGGAGAGGAAACTGTAGTCGGTATGTAAACTAAATGGAAAAATTGTAAATAAAATAAAATTTTTAAAAAATGGCAGAAGCTTTAATAACTTATGGCATATTCTTTTTTTGTTTGTTTTTTGAGAAAGGGTTTCTCTTTAGCTTTGGAGCCTGTCCTGGAACTAGTGCTTGTAGACCAGGCTGGCCTCAAATTCTCAGAGATCTGCCTGCCTCTGCCTACTGAGTGGTGGGATTAAAGGCCTGCACCACCACCGCCTGTAATGATAGAAGCGGCGAGGCCGCGTCCCCGGCACCCTGCCGCCCACATGGCTAGCTTATGCCCCGAAATAATTACACGGAAATTGTATTCTTTTAAACACTGCCTGGCCCATTAGTTCCAAGCCTCTTATTGGCTAGCTCTTACATATCGATCTAACACATTTCTAATATCCCTGTAACACCGCGAGGTGTCTTACAAGGGAAGATCTTAACCTGCGTCTGTGTCTGGTAGGAGAATCATGGCAACTCCTTGACTCAGCTTCTTTCTCCCAGAATTCTGTTCTGTTTACTCCACCCACCTAAGGGTTGGCCTATCAAGGGGCCTAGGCAGTTTCTTTATTAATAAGAAATCACTCCCACAACCGCCCAACTATGCCCTATTCTTGAATACATTTTCTGCGAATTGTGGACAATTTTGTTCTTAAAATTGTGTACTCCTAGGCCTCAACTTCTCTGCCTTATAAGAATTCAGATTAGAAAGCAGAAGACACCATTACAAGTCTTTAATAAGAAAAAGACATAAAAACAGAGAAATAGTTGCATAGAAGTTTGCTGAAAGACAAGAGCAAGAGACTCAGCTGTGAATAAGCGCCTCGCCTCCCCCCCCCCCACACACACACACTAAGACAGGAGATTTTCTAGAATGTGGAAACAAAGACCATGCATGGAAACCTAACCTCAAATCATAAATAACAGCCATGGCTCTGGTTAGAACCAGATATCCATTATTGTCTGCAAGCTACTGTCAATGCCACAAGTTCCATATGAACCCCGGAGTCCAGAGTGCATCTCCACTGCCCAGCAGCTGCTCCTCAGTCCCACCAAACCACAAGATGGACTCCAGATCCTTCACAGTCCTCTTCGACAACAAGAAACACTATACTGCTGTGGGGAATATGCCACCTTCTCTAATTTCAATTTTCAAATTTCACTTACAAGTACAAGAGTGTACTTCCACAGGTACACTGAAAAATTGGGGTTGAACTTGATCCAGACTCTGATCTGCAAACACAGATTCTGGATGGCTTCATTCAGCAGTGTAGGCAGAGCCAGGTGCCAGGTGGAGATGGTGAGAGTGGAAGCCAAAAGCAGTAGTAACCTACCTCCTGAGCAATAATTGCTCAAAAATACCCACAAACATAGGATACCATGATTTGTTCCTCAGACATAACCACACCCACCACTAGCTATTGCAATGGGACCCGTGAATTTGTAAGGTTTTTTTTTGTTGTTGTTGTTGTTTGTTTTTTTTTTCTGGGGAAAAATAATGCCAATGTTTATTGAATGTCAAATATGTTTGAGACATGTTGTTACCAAGTCCATCACACAAATTTGCTCAGTCGTAAAACTATGTTAAATAGTACTGTCATTTTGTAGGTAACAAAACAGAGTGGAGGATAGAAGTCATTTTTTAGGTTTATTCACCTACTTAGTGTTAACCCTTCTTCACCTTTGCTCCTTCCATCTTCATGTTCAGAAAGATGTTTATTCTGTCTTTTTTTTATAGGAAAAAAATACTCAAAATAAAGATAAACATCCATTCTCATCCCTGGGTAATTTACACCTCTATGTTTTATTATCAATGTTATTATTATTATTGTTGATTCCCAAGACTTCAAACATATATATGCCACTCCTTGGTAACACATTCCATGGGTCATGTGTACCTTTACAGAGTAATACTCCTTGTGAGCACATACTCTATCAGGTCTACTTTTTCCTTTTTTTTCTGGCTGCCAGGACTACAAATAATTCCACAAATAAATAAAGCCCTACTCAAATGTCTAGCTCAAGTCCATGTTTATGAGCCAACATTTTATTATGAAGTATGGCTGTGCTTAAGTTACCGAGCCAGGACAAGGGATATGGATGAGGGAATTTGAGGGAGACAATGGATATAAAACAAACCATTGATTTCTTTTGTAGGTTCCTAAGAGAAGACGTATTGTATCTATTAGGGGATATAGCCTATCACACTGTAAGCATCTCCAGGAGGAAAACAAAATGAAAAAAAAAAAAAAAACTCACAAACAAACAAAGGATACCGTGATTTGTACATTAGACATAAATGCGCCCACCACCAGCTGTTGCAATGGGCCCCGTGAATTTGCAAGCTTTTTTTCTCCCCTGCAATTACATTACGACAAACGCTCTAACTAATAAGCAGACAAATGACTGTTTCAATGGGCTTCAGCAGCCTGCATTTTAGAGGGAATATTTAAAACCCTGGTTCTTTTCTAAGCAAGTTTTTTGGAACTTGTGTCCTAAGCCCAGAGCTATTAACCATCCTTCCAGATAACACCATCACCACGATGTATTCATCTTTCGATTTTTCTGAGACCATTTGAGACAATGAGCTTGCAACTCAGCCACATTACTGCTTATGTGCAGACAGCTAATGGAGGTTTCTTATATGCTCATCACCAGCAGAAAGGTACCATTTTATTCCTCCGCACCAGAAAATGTCATTTCCACTAAACTGAGGGAAAGAAAACAACAGCGATGAAAATGGTGTTTTGTGTTTGTAGACGACTCAGCCTGTTCCTTAGGTTAGAAAGCCATTAAGACTTTCCATCTTAAGTACATACCCTTACAGCATCTCAGGGAAATGTCAACTGAGTGTAACCAAAGCATGCGTGACCTCACATTGAAATATCCAGATTTGAATAGAGCCCTACAGTTAAATGCAGTAGCCTAAACTCCTGCCCAGAGGGAAATGTGAATGTTAAAGGCATGATTGTCAGGGGTTCAAATTCAGAGAGAATTTCCAGATTTATTATTAGAAGAAATAAAAACAGATGTTAGAGAAGGGGTGATTGTGTGTGTGTGTGTGTGAGTGAGAGAGAGAGAGAGAGAGAGAGAGAGAGAGAGAGAGAGAGAGAGAG